>NC_064637.1:143816109-144441109 GCF_023864275.1 Schistocerca cancellata | reverse complement strand
GTACATATTTGCACTTGACAACGAGGAAAAATTCTCGAAACGCGTCGTGCTAAGCATGAAAAAATACGTAACTAGTGCAGTATTTCATTAGTTAATGAATTGATACTTTCCAAAAGCATCAATTATGACGTTTGAAATTAAAAATTCTCGAAACACATCGTTAAGCATTACAAAATACGTAACTAGTGCAGTATTTCATTATATAATTAATTAATGACAGCTGTAGGCTTTTCAAAAACATCGATTACGACGTTTGAAATTAAGTCAAACGTTTCCACTTCCCAGACAGCTATCAATTCCAGTTACATCAGCGGTTTTTATTAGATAATAAACCTTTAATAAAAAAAAGTCCATAACAAGTCTTTTGATGCCTGTTATGTACATACATCATACATAGAGTGCAAGGGTATATCCTATACGTAAATTTTACAAAGTATCATACGTTGTCTTATCGGAATTTAAGCTCAATTACATGGGGACTTAAAATAACTGTTTATATTTCGTATACATTTGCACAAGCTAGAAAAATATTTCTAGTGACGTAACCAGATATTTGCAATTATCTCACAAACGACTTGTTTACTCAAACGTATTTGATTCTTCTACCGTCTGTTTTCAGCCGTATTAGTATTCACTACTAATTGCGACACACCTTGTATATATAGCCTAATAACAAAAATTTTATTACATTTATAAATAAATAATAAATGTATTGTGGCTCAGAGCTTATTGCAAGTATTTTCAGCTGAGCCCATTTGACCGGCGGTCATGTCAGTTTAAATCGTTGGTGCTGTCTCCTCTGGTCGAATCCAGGTGTACCGTGTGATTTTCGTCTCGTACGACACACACGGCTCTGTGTCATCCTTTTTGGTTGCACACACAAACATTTCCACCACCTTTATCAATTTTCAATTACTTTCATGGAAAATCACTTATAATTTAACTACGAGGGTAATCCCAAAACTAAGGTCTCCTATTTTTTTTTATAAATACAGAACGTCAGCAGTAGAGGGTAGGAGTCGGGGCAGACCGAGGAGAAGGTACCTGGATTCGGTTAAGAATGGTTTTGAAGTAATAGGTTTAACATCAGAAGAGGCACCAGTGTTAGCACTGAATAGGGGATCATGGAGGAACTGTATAAGGGGGGATATGCTCCAGACTGAACGCTGAAAGGCATAATCAGTCTTAAATGATGATGATGATGATGATGATTGAAGTGTTGGCAGAAGAGCCAACACCTTGTAGCTAGAGGAGGCCGAAAGGCACGCGTTAAAGCTCACGCAGACTGGCGTGAGGTCTGGAACAGTTAAGGGAAATTATAGTAGCAAATAAAGTACGAAGCTCTTGGAATACTTAACTTTAATCCACTATTGGAGAACATCGGTCTGACGGTACAGGCATCCATAGATAAATATTAAATGATATTGGCGCCTTGCTAGGTCGTAGCAATTGACGTAGCTGAAGGCTATGCTAACTATCGTCTCGGCAAATGAGAGCGTATTTGTCAGTGAACCATTGCTCGCTAAGTCGGCTATACAACTGGGACGAGTGCTAGGATCTATCTCTAGACCTGCCGTGTGCCGGCGCTCGGTCTGCCATCACTGACAGTGGCGACACGCGGGTCGGTCGTATACTAGCGGACCGCGGCCGATTTAAAAGCTACCACCTAGCAAGTGTGGTGTCTGGCGGTGACACCACATTGATGATGATGATGATACAGAACGTCACACTGTTATGAAGAGTGCTTCACGCGCAGTGTGTAAACATGCGCACGCCACGCTGAGGCGATCGGTCTTGGCTTGGCAGCCGATGAGAATGGAGCTCCCGTCGGATGTTACCGCCAAGTGCGAATTGCGCGCAGTTATTCGGTTTCTGAACGCAAAGGGCACTGCGCCGATTGAAATCCATCGCCAATTGACGGAAGTGTATGGTGGATGACAAAAATGATCGTAAGTGGTGTAGAGAGAGTGCAGCTGGTCGGACCGAAATCCACGACGAACAAAGGAGCGGGAGACCGTCAGTTTCTGAGGAGACAGTGTTGAAGGTTGAGCAAAGAATGCGTGAAGATCGGCGGATCACCCTGGATCATCTCTGCACGTTGGTTCCTGAGGTTTCCCGAAGCACCGCTCACAGAATTTTAACGGAAACACTGAACTACCGGAAGGTGGGCGCAAGACGGGTGCCACGCATGCCGACTGAGGACCACAGGCGGCAACGAGTTGACGCTTCCCGCGCATTTCTTCACCGCCTTGCAGCCGAACAGGACAACTTTCTGGACTCAGTTGTCACGGGTGACGAAACATGGGCATACCACTAAACACCTGAGACCAAGCAACAATCACGCCAGTTCATAACTTTCTGAACAGCATGGCGACGAGCTGGTAGGACATAGGCATACAAAAACTGCCACAGCGTCTACAAAAATGCATCGACAGAAATGGCGATTATGTCGAAAAATAGCTAAATGTTCAAGCTGTAAACTGATGTAGACCATTGTAGAAATAAACAGGTCTCTGTACTTATAAAAAAATAGGAGACCTTACTTTTGGGATTACCCTAGTACTTACTTGAGAGTTTTCTTTACATATAAAATTAGATGCTTGTTTCTATTTCTATTCAAGCTTCTCCGCTGGATATCCTAATAGTTCGTAAACTGAAGAACTGAAAATTTAAATTAATAAAACAGAAATTCCTAAAAAATTTTCCTTTTATTCAGTTTCATACCACAATTTTATTGAAGCTAGAACGGTACAATAGGTCTACCTCTTTTTGCTCTCACTAATAGCTTTTAAAGATCTCAGGAATTAAATGATAACGAGCTATTCTTCCTTTTAGTATTTAGCACTGGAATGAAACTCATGAATTTATTTCTGTTACATTTATGGAGAACTTAATTAGAGAAAAAATAACCCACTTCTACGATCAACGCAACAGATCTATTTTTAAGAATTTTACCGTGAGCCCACATAAGAGGAACTTATGTGAGAGGAGGAGGGCAAACGAAATGATAGAAGTAACATAAATATTCCTATGGAGAACATAAGTTGAGAGAAAAAATATCCCATATCCACGATCAACGGAACTGATGCATTTTTAAAAATTTTACCATGAGGCCACATAAGAGGAACTTATATGAGGGGTGGAGGGGGGGGAGGGCAAAAGATATGTTACTTCTGTTTAAAATTTTCTCGAACCAGCTCTAGTTCTTGTATATCTTACAGGACACATAATTTTCAGTAATACTGTACATCATTATTATTAAACCTATTTACAAAATTTTCTTTATAACAAGCCGTGCAGTGCACACGTTAATTAGTAAAAAAAAAAATACATAGAGTCACTTTTTTGTACTTTTGTATCTGTCTATCGGCAGTGCACATAATGTCGCTTCCTGAAATTAAGTAGCTCTACTGAGCATCTGTCCAGAACTAATATTCAGAATTTCATGATACCATAATACCGCTGTGTATGCCAGTCAGGTTCCTTTCAGAGTATGCTGATAAAATATAGCTCCATATTTACCAATTGTATACAACAGCCTGCTCACAGAAAGATCCGTACCTAAAGACTGGAAAATTGCTTAAGTCACACCAACACCCAAAAACGGAAATAGGAGTAATCTGCTGAATTACAGGCCCATATCACTAACGTCGTTTTGCAGTAGGGTTTGGAACACTACGAATTACCTCGAAGAAAACGATTTATTGACATATAGTCAGCACGGATTCAAAAAAATCGTTGTTGTGGAACACAACTTGCTCTTTATACTCACTAAGTAATGAGTGCTATCGACAGGGGATGCCAAATTGATTCTATGTTTTTAGATTTCCAGAAGGCTTTCGACAGCGTTCCCCACAATCGTCTTCTAATCAAACTGCCCATGGAATATCGTCTCAGTTGTGCGACTGAATTCGTGATTTACTGGTAGAAAGGCCATAGTTCGTAGTAATAGACGGAAAGTCATCGAGTAAAACAGAACTAAGATCCGGCGGTCCCCAAGGAACTGTTAAGATGTATGAGACAGGCGAAATACCCTCAGACTTCAAGAAGAATATAATAATTTCAATCCCAAAGAATGCAGGTGTTGACAGATGTGAAAAATACCAAACAATCAGTTTAACAAGCCACAGTTGCAAAATACTAACGCGAATTTTTTACAGACGAATGGAAAAACTAGTAGAAGCCCACCTTGGCGAAGATCAGTTTGGATTCCGTAGAAATACTGGAACACGTGAGGCAATACTGACCTTACGACTTATCTTAGAAGAAAGATTAAGGAAAGGCAAACCTACGTTTCTAGCATTTGTAGACTTAGAGAAAGCTTTTGACAATGTTGACTGGAATACTCTCTTTCAAATTCTAAAGGTGGTAGGGGAAAAATACAGGGAGCGAAAGGCTATTTACAATTTGTACAGAAACCAGATGGCAGTTATAAGAGTCGAGGGACAGGAAAGGGAAGCAGCGGTTGGGAAGGGAGTGAGACAGGGTTGTAGCCTCTCCCCGATGTTATTCAATCTGTATATTGAGCAAGCAATAAAGCAAACAAAAGAAAAATTCGGAGTAGGTATTAAAATCCATGGAGAAGAAATAAAAACTTTGAGGTTCGCCGATGACATTGTAATTGTGTCAGAGACAGCAAAGGACTTGGAAGAGCAGTTGAACGGAATGGACAGTGTCTTGAAAGGAGGATATAAGATGAACATCAACAAAAGCAAAACGAGGATAATGGAATGTAGTCGAATTAAGCCGGGTATTGCTGAGGGTCTTAGATTAGGAAATGAGAAACTTAAATTAGTAAAGGAGTTTTGCTATTTGGGGAGCAAAATAACTGATGATGGTCGAATTAGAGAGGATATAAAATGTAGACTGGCAATGGCAAGGAAAGCGTTTTTGAAGAAGAGAAATTTGTTAACATCGAGTATAGATTTAAGTGTCAGGAAGTCGTTTCTGAAAGTTTTGTATGGAGTGTAGCCATGTATGGAAGTGAAACATGGACGATAAATAGTTTAGATAAGAAGAGAATAGAAGCTTTTGAAATGTGGTGCTACAGAAGAATGCTGAAGATTAGATGGGTAGATCACATAACTAATGAGGAGGTATTGAATAGAATTGGGGAGAAGAGGAGTTTGTGGCACAACTTGACAAGAAGAAGGGACCGGTTGGTAGGACATGTTCTGAGGCATCAAGGGATCACAAATTTAGCATTGGAGGGCAATGTGGAGGGTAAAAATCATAGAGGGAGACCAAGAGATGAATACGCTAAGCATATTCAGAAGGATGTAGGTTGCAGTAAGTACTGGGAGATGAAGAAGCTTGCACAGGATAGAGTAGCATGGAGAGCTGCATCAAACCAGTCTCAGGACCGAAGACCACAACAACAACAAGAAAGTCATCAGAAGACAAAAACGAATTGCAAAATGATTTAGATATCTGTATGGTGCGAAAAGTGGCAATTGGCCCTGAATAAAGAAAAGTGTGAAGTTACTCACAAGAGTACTAAAATAAATCCGCTAAATTTCGATTACGCGATAAGTCACACAAACCTAAAGGCTGTAAATTCAACTAAATACTTAGGGATTACAATTACAAATAACCGAAACTAGAACGATCACATAAATAGTGTTGTGGGTAGAGCAACCCAGAGACTGCGGTTCATTTTCAGGACACTTAGAAAGTGCAAAATGGTTCAAATGGCTCTGAGCACTATGGGACTTAACATTTGTGGTCATCAGTCCCCTAGAACTTAGAACTGCTTAAACCTAACTAACCTAAGGACATCACACACATCCATGCCCGAGGCAGGATTCGAACCTGCGACTAGAAAGTGCAACAGGTGTACTAAAGAGACTGCTTACTCCACGCTTGACCGCCCTATTCTAGAGTATTGCTGGGTGGTGTGGAATCCGCATCAGGTGAGACTGACGGATGATATCGAAAAAGTACAAAGAAGGGCAGCTCGTGTTGTATCATCGCGAAATAGGGTAGATAGTGCCACAGACATGATACGTGTATTGGAGAGGCAATCTTTAAAGCAAAGGCGTGTATCATTGCGACGGACCTTCTCATTAAATTTAAATCACTAGTTTTCTCCTCCGATTGCTAAAAAAATCTGTTGGCACCCATCTACGTAGGGAGAAATAATCATCATAATAAAATAAGAGAAATCAGGGCTCGTACAGAAAAATTTAAGTGCTCGTTTTTTCGTGTTAGTATTTTGCAGCTGTGGCTTATTAAACATGATTGTTCGGTAATTTTCACATCTGTCAACACCTGATTTCTTTGGGATTGGAATTATTATATTCTTCTTGAAGTCTGAGGGTATTTCGCCTGTTTCATACCTCTTGCTCACCAGATGGTAGAGTTTTGTCAGGACTGGCTCTCCCAATGCCGTCAGTAGTTCTAATGGAATGTTGTCTACTCCGGGGGCCTTGTTTCGACTCAGGTCTTTCAGTGCTCTGTCAAACGCTTCACGCAGTATCGTATCTTCCATTTCACCTTCATCTACATCCTCTTCCATTTCCATAATATTGTCCTCAAGTACATTGCCCTTGTATAGACCCTCTATATACTCCTTCCACCTTTCTGCTTTCCCTTCTTTGCTTAGAACTCGGTTTCCATCTGAGCTCTTGATATTCATACAAGTGGTTCTCTTATCTCCAAAAGTCTCTATAATTCTCCTATAGGCAGTATCTATCTTACCCCTAGTGAAATAAGCCTCTACATCCTTACATTTGTCCTCTAGCCATCGCTGCTTAGCCATTTTGCACTTCCTGTCGATCTCATTTTTGAGACGTTTGTATTCCTTTTTGCCTGCTTCATTTACTGCATTTTTATATTTTCTCCTTTCATCAATTAAATTCAATATTTCTTCTGTTACCCAAAGATTTCTGCTAGCCCTCGTCTTTTTACCTACTTGATCCTCTGCTGCCTTCACTGCTTCATCCCTCAACGCTACCCATTCTTCTTCTACTGTATTTCTTTCCCCCATTCCTGTCAATTGTTCCCTTATGCTCTCCCTGAAACTCTGTACAACCTCTGGCTTAGTCAGTTTATCCAGGTCCCATCTCCTTAAATTCCCACCTCTTTGCAGTTTCTTCAGTTTTAATCTACAGGTCTCTACTGGCGGGAGGCGTGACAGAGATAAATGCCTGCAGTCGCGCTATCCTCTGTGTCCTCGGTCGCTCAGATGGATAGAGCGTCTGCCATGTAAGCAGGAGATCCTGGGTTCGAGAGTGGAACGGTAGAGAGACAGCTTGAAAGTGGTTCAATGAACCCTCTACCAGGCACTTTATTGTGAATAGCGGAGCAGTCATGTAGATGTAGGCGTAATCAAATTATGTTACCAGCATGTGAATAGTTTATACACCGATAAGCCAAAAGATTATGAACACTGCCCACCACGATGTTGAGTGCGAGCTAGTGGCTTTGTGTGCATATAATGTGGTAAAGCATGAATAAGGGGCGATCAAAAATTTTCCGTTCAAAGGTCAGAACTGGTGTGCCAGTCAGGCAGAATTGCCGTGTGAGTTGAGGCAACCACCCTACTGAGGCAACAGGCTGAAGATACCCGGTTCGTGAAACAGTGCGTCCTGCTCCGTGAAGAAGTCGGTAACTGTCCGCTGCACACCCTCGTCCACCAGGAATCGTCCACCGTTCAAGTCCGTCTGCGTTACGACACTTGCCACGCGGGGACATGCGTTGTCAGGAAACTCCAGCACCTACTCTCACAGTTTTCTCGGACATTTTATTCAGAGTACGCGAAGGAACTTGCCCCCCTTCCGGCAGCGGTGTGCCGTAGGTCTCTAGAAGAGCGTAGCGTTCCAAAGGATTGGAAAAGGGCACAGGTCATCCCCGTTTTCAAGAAGTGACGTCGAACAGATGTGCAGAACTATAGACCCATATCTCTAAAATCGATCAGTTGTAGAATTTTGGGACACGTATTATGTTCGAGTATAATGACTTTCCTGGACACTAAAAATCTACTCTGTAGGAATCAGCAGGGGTTTCGAAAAAGACGATCGTGTGAAACCCAGCTTGCCCTATTCGTCCGCATGACTCAGAGGGCCATAGACACGGGTTCCCAGGTAGATGCCGTGTTTCTTGACTTCCGCAAGGCGTTTGATACAGTTCCCCACAGTCGTTTAATGAACAAAGTAAGAGCATATGGCCCGCATCTCGTGGTCGTGCGGTAGCGTTCTCGCTTCCCACGCCCGGGTTCCCGGGTTCGATTCCCGGCGGGGTCAGGGATTTTCTCTGCCTCATGATGGCTGGGTGTTGTGTGCTGTCCTTAGGTTAGTTAGGTTTACGTAGTTCTAAGTTCTAGGGAACTGATGACCATAGATGTTAAGTCCCATAGTGCTCAGAGCCATTTTAAGAGCATATGGACTATCAGACCAATTGTGTGATTGGATTGAAGAGTTCCCAGATAACAGAACGCAGCATGTCATTCTCAATTGAGAGAAGTCTTCCGAAGTAAGACTGATTTCAGGTGTACCGCAGGGGAGTGTCGTAGGACCGTTGCTATTCACAATATATATATAAATGACCTTGTTGATGGCATCGGAAGTTCACTGAGGCTTTTTGCGGATGATTCTGTAGTAAATCGAGAGTTTGTAACAATGGAAAATTGTACTGAAATGCAGGAAGATCTGCAACGAATTGACGTATGGTGCAGGGAATGGCAATTGAATTTCAATGTAGACATGTGCAATGTGCTGCGATTACACAGAAAGAAAGATACTTTCTCATTTAGCTACAGCATAGCAGGTCAGCAACTGGAAGCAGTTAATTCCGTAAATTATCTGGGAGTAGGCATTAGGAGTGATCTAAAATGGAATGACTATATGAAATTAATCGTCGGTAAAGCAGCTCCTGGATTAATGATGATGCTTGTATCATCAGCAGACAAGAGTCAGTTTAGCTTCTTGTTTCGGAAACATTATGTGATCAAATGTATCTGGACACCCCCAAAAACATACATTTTTCATGTTAGGTGCATTGTGCTGCCACCTACTGCCAGGTACTCCATATCAGCGACCTCAGCAGTCTTTAGACATCGTGGGAGAGCCGGATGAGGTGCTCAGTGGAACTCGCGGACTTTAAACGTGGTCAGGTGATTGGGTGTCACTTGCGTCATACGTCTGTACGCGAGATTTCCACACTCCTAAACATCCCTAGGTCCACTGTTTCCGATGTGATAGTGAAGTGGAAATGTGAAGGGACACGTACAGCACAAAAGCGAGGTGAGAAAACTTAGCCGGCCGGGGTGGCCGAGCGGTTCTAGGCGCTACAGACTGGAACCGCGAGACCGCTACGGTCGCAGGCTCGAATCCTGCCTCGGGCATGGGTGTGTGTGATGTCCTGAGGGTTAGTTAGGTTTAAGTAGTTCTAAGTTCTAGGGGACTGATGGCCTCAGAAGTTACGTCCCATAGTGCTCAGCTCCATTTGAGCCAATTTGAACCATTTTGAGAAAACTTAGATTTCATGGTCAAGCGACTGCTCATAAGTAACACATCACGCCAGTAAATGCCAAACGACGCCTCGCTTGGTGTAAAGAGCATGAACACTGGACGATTGAACAGTGGAAAAACATTCTGTGGAGTGACGAATCACGGTGCACAATGCGGCGATGCGATGGCAGGGTGTGGGTATGGAGAATGCCTGGTGAACGTCATCTGCCAGCGTGTGTAGCGACAACAGTAAAATTCGGAGGCATGGTGTTATGGTGTGGTCGTGTTTTTCATGGAGGCGGTGTTCTGCACCTTCTTGCTTCCCAATATTGAAGAGCAATTCGGGGATGCATCTTTCAACACGGTGGAGCACCTGTCCATAATGCACGGCCTGTGGCGGAGTGGTTACACGACAATAACATCCCTGTAATGGACTGGCGTGCATAAGAGTCCTGACCTGAATTGTACAGAACATATTTGGGATGTATTGGAACGCCGACTTCGTGCCAGGCCTCACCGACCGACATCGATACCTCTGCTCATTGGAGCACTCCGTGAAGAACGGGCTGGCATTCCCAAGAAACCTTCCCAATACCTGATTGAACGTATGCCTGCGAGAATGGAAGCTGTCATGAAGGCTAAGGGTAAGCCAACACCATACTGAATTCCAGCATTACCGATGTAAGTCGTTTTCAGGCGGGTGTCCGGATACTTTTGACCACATAGTGTAAGAAGGAAATTTTTCAGCATGTACACTCCTGGAAATTGAAATAAGAACACCGTGAATTCATTGTCCCAGGAAGGGGAAACTTTATTGACACATTCCTGGGGTCAGATACATCACATGATCACACTGACAGAACCACAGGCACATAGACACAGGCAACAGAGCATGCACAATGTCGGCACTAGTACAGTGTATATCCACCTTTCGCAGCAATGCAGGCTGCTATTCTCCCATGGAGACGATCGTAGAGATGCTGGATGTAGTCCTGTGGAACGGCTTGCCATGCCATTTCCACCTGGCGCCTCAGTTGGACCAGCGTTCGTGCTGGACGTGCAGACCGCGTGAGGCGACGCTTCATCCAGTCCGAAACATGCTCAATGGGGGACAGATCCGGAGATCTTGCTGGCCAGGGTAGTTGACTTACACCTTCTAGAGCACGTTGGGTGGCACGGGATACATGCGGACGTGCATCGTCCTGTTGGAACAGCAAGTTCCCTTGCCGGTCTAGGAATGGTAGAACGATGGGTTCGATGACGGTTTGGATGTACCGTGCACTATTCAGTGTCCCCTCGACGATCACCAGTGGTGTACGGCCAGTGTAGGAGATCGCTCCCCACACCATGATGCCGGGTGTTGGCCCTGTGTGCCTCGGTCGTATGCAGTCCTGATTGTGGCGCTCACCTGCACGGCGCCAAACACGCAATCGACCATCATTGGCACCAAGGCAGAAGCGACTCTCATCGCTGAAGACGACACGTCTCCATTCGTCCCTCCATTCACGCCTGTCGCGACACCACTGGAGGCGGGCTGCACGATGTTGGGGCGTGAGCGGAAGACGGCCTAACGGTGTGCGGGACCGTAGCCCAGCTTCATGGAGACGGTTGCGAATGGTCCTCGCCGATACCCCAGGAGCAACAGTGTCCCTAATTTGCTGGGAAGTGGCGGTGCGGTCCCCTACGGCACTGCGTAGGATCCTACGGTCTTGGCGTGCATCCGTGCGTCGCTGCGGTCCGGTCCCAGGTCGACGGGCACGTGCACCTTCCGCCGACTACTGGCGACAACATCGATGTACTGTGGAGACCTCACGCCCCACGTGTTGAGCAATTCGGCGGTACGTCCACCCGGCCTCCCGCATGCCCACTATACGCCCTCGCTCAAAGTCCGTCAACTGCACATAGGTTTCACGTCCACGCTGTCGCGGCATGCTACCAGTGTTAAAGACTGCGATGGAGCTCCGTATGCCACGGCAAACTGGCTGACACTGACGGCGGCGGTGCACAAATGCTGCGCAGCTAGCGCCATTCGACGGCCAACACCGCGGTTCCTGGTGTGTCCGCTGTGCCGTGCGTGTGATCATTGCTTGTACAGCCCTCTCGCAGTGTCCGGAGCAAGTATGGTGGGTCTGACACACCGGTGTCAATGTGTTCTTTTTTCCATTTCCAGGAGTGTAGTTAGCCTGCATACATCCAGATCATACTCCGCAAGCCAGCTAATGGTGGGTGTCGGAGGGTACTTTCGGTATCACTACCCGATCCCTGCAACCCTGTTCCGCTCGCAAATAGTGCGTGGGAAGAATGACTGTCGGCAAGCCTCTGTATTGTCTCTAATTTCTCGAATTTTTTCCTGGTGGTCAATACGCGAGATGTATGTGGGGGTAAGTAATATGTTGCCCGACTCCTTCGGAAAAGTGCTGTCTCGAAATTTCAATAATAAATCTCGCCATGATGTGCAACGCCTCTCTTGTAACGTCTGCCAGTGGAGTTTCAAATGGTTCAAATGGCTCTGAACACTATGGGACTTAACACTTCTGAGGTCACCAGTCCCCTAGAACTTAGAACTACCTAAACCTAACTAACCTAAGGACATCACACACATCCATGCCCGAGGCAGGATTCGAACCTGCGACCGTAGCGGTCGCGCGGTTCCAGACTGTAGCACCTAGAATCGCTCGGCCACTCCGGCCGGCAGTGGAGTTTGTTAAGCATCTAAGCAACGCTGTCTCACCAGCTAAACGATTCTGTGATGAAACGCGCCGCTCTTCGTTGGATGTTCTCTATCTCCTCTATCAGTCCTATCTGATAGGGACCCCAGACAGATGAATAATACTCAAGAATCGGGCGACCAAGCGCCTTATAATCCACTTCTTTCATGGATGAGTTACATTTCCTTAAGATTCTTCCGATGAATCTGAGTCTGCTTTTCCCGCTACCTGTTGTATACGATCATTGCAGCTTTCAAATGAAACCACTGCATACAACACACACGTTTGCAGATGACTTTTGGAGTGCAACCGGTCTGCCACGCCTCTGTTCTACCTCCATGATTTCCTTCTGCCTGTCTGAAAAACTAAACATCCTGTGACGCAGTAGAAAGTTCCACATTAGATGTATACTATTTCATGGCAAAGTAGGCTCGCCTAGTGTGGCAATCTTTCTGCAGCCGCCATTGGAGGTCTCCAAACAAATCTCAAGTGTGACGATTTTGATACAACGGGCAAAGCACAAAATACTTCCACGTATTGAGGGAACACTGAAAAACAAACGTTACATCGAGTTGGCTTTATATCCCTAGGCAGTGCCTCTCCTACAGACTAATTTCAGCAGAACAGTGCCCAGCCATACGGAACAGTCAATCTGAGAGCCTTCTTTGAAGAATGAAAGGAGCTTCTCTTTTCTGCCCCATACACTCATCCATCAACTACACTCATGCTCATAAACAAAGGATAATGCTGATACATGGTGAAACAACGCTCTGGTGGGCGGTTTGCGGGTTTAAATCACCTCGGGATATGACGATGCCGTGCATTTGACCTGCGGTCGTCGCACGGTGGCGCTGGCAGCAGTCCACATACGCAGAGGTGTGTTGGTGCATGTCAGAGTACGGTGCAGCGAGTAAGTCTGCAGACGTTTTTAGACGTGCTAATGGTGACTGTGTGTTGAAAATGACTCAAAGAACACATATTGATAACGTTATGAGGGGTAGAATACTAGGGCGACTGGAGGCTGGTCAAACACAGCAGGTCGTAGCACGGGCCCTCCGTGTGGCAAAAAGTGTGACCTCAGGATTATGGCAACGATTCCAGCAGACAGGAAACGTCTTCAGGCGCTACAGTACGGGACGTCCACAGTGTACAACACCACAAGAAGACCGATATCTCACCATCAGTGTCCGCAGACGCCCACGTAGTACTGCAGGTAGCCTTGCTCGGGACCTTACCGCAGCCACTGGAACAGTTGTCTCCAGACATACAGTGTACAGACGACTGAACAGACATGGTTTATTCACCTGGAGACCTCTAAGGTGCATTCCACTGACCCCTGGTCACAGGTGAGCCCATAAAGCCTGGTGTCAAGAACACAGCACATAGTCATTGGAACAGTGGTCCCAGGTTATGTTCACAGATGAGTCCAGGTATAGTCCGAACAGTGATTCTCGCCAGGTTTTCATCTAGCGTGAACCAGGATCCAGATACCAAGCCCTTAATGTCCTTGAAAGGGACCTGTATGGAGGTCATGGTTTGATGGTGTGGGGTGGGATTATGATTGGTGCACGTACACCCCTGCATGTCTTTGACAGAGGAACTGTAACAGGTCAGGTGTATCGGGACGTCATTTTGCACCAGTATGTCCGCCTTTTCAGGGGTGCAGTGGATCCCACTTTCCTCCTGATGGATGATAACGCACGGCCCCACCTAGCTGCCATCGTGGAGGAATACCATGAAACAGAAGATATCAGGCGAATGGAGTGACCTGCCTGTTCTCCAGACCTAAACCCCATCGAGCATGTCTGGGATGCTCTCGGTCGACGTATCGCTGCACGTCTTCAAACCGCTACGACACCTCTGGAGCACCGACAGGCCCTGGTGCAAGAATGGGAGGCTATACCCCAGCAGCTGCTCGACCACCTGATCCAGAGTATGCCAACCAGTTGTGCGGCCTGTGTACGTGTGCATGGTGATCATAACCCATATTGATGTCAGGGTACATGCACGGGAAATAATGGTGTTTTGTAGCTCAAAATGGTTCAATTGGCTCTGAGCACAATGGAACTTAACATCTGAGGTCATCAATCCCCTAGAACTTAGAACTACTTAAACCTAACTAAACTAAGGACATCACACACGTCCATGCCCGAGGCAGGATTCGAACGTGCGACCATAGCGGCCGTGCGGTTCCGGACTGAAGCTCCTAGAACCGCTCGGCCACTGCGGCCGGCGAGTGGACATCTGACACCTCGTCACCTACTCGTGGTTTAACCATCATTAAACCACTTTCCACACTTCTCACGACAGCAGCGCGCTAACCGCTGACCACCTCCGCCATTTTCGAGATGCTCTTTCCGAAGCGCTGTGCACAGAGGTATTATAAGGGGAGTTGTCAGAGCACAACAAACTTGAAGCCAACGTCCGCCATGTTCGTTACCCCAAACATTTGCTTCTGGTAGAAGTGTGATCAAAAATGCTAACTTGCGTCATTAACAGGCATAGCCTACTAATCGTTCGGTGTATATTCCAAAGTGTAAAGGAATCACATTTCATTCAAGCGCTTTTTTTTACTACATGAGTTTTGGTCGCGCTTTATATTTTTACTGTAGTGCTTTTGTTTCTGTCATTCAAATTCAGATTTCCTATGAGTCCAACTCGTATAGCTCTCTGAGTGAACACTATGAGAAGGAAAGAATGGAAACCGATCAAACCTAGCAAAATACACTACTGACCATTAAAATTGCTACACCAAGAAGGAACGGGTATTCATTGGACAAATATATTATACTAGAACTGACATGTGATTACATTTTCATGCAGTTTGGGTGCATAGATCCTGAGAAATCAGTACCCAGAACAACCACCTCTGGCCGTAATAATGGCCTTGATACACCTGGGCATTGAGTCAAACAGAGCTTGGGTGGCGTGTACAGGTACAGTGCCCATGAAGCTTCAACACGATACCACAGTTCATCAAGAGTAGTGGCGTATTGTGACGAGCCAGTTGCTCGGCCACTATTGACCAGACGTTTTCAATTGGTGAGAGATCTGGAGAATGTGCTGTCCAGGGCAGCAGTCGAACATTTTGTGTATCCAGAAAGGTCCGTACAGGACCTGCAACATGCGGTCGTGCATTATCCTGCTGGAATGTAGGGTTTTGCGAGGATTGAATGAAGGGTAGAGCCACGGGTTGTAACACATCTGAAATGTAACGTCCACTGTTCTAAGTGCCGTCAAAGTGAACAAGAGGTGACCGAGGCGTGTAACCAATGGCACCTCAAATGATCACGCTGGGTGATAACCAGTATGGCGATGACGAATACACGCTTCCAATGTGCGTTCATCGCGATGTCGCCAAACACGGATGTGACCATCGTGATGCTGTAAACAGAACCTGGATTCATCTGAAAAAATGACGTTGTGCCATTCGTTCACCCAGGTTCATCGTCGAGTACACCACCGCAGGCGCTCCTGTCTGTGATGCAGTGTGAAGGGTAACCGCAGTCACGGTCTCCGAGCTGATAGCCCATGCTGCTGCAAATGTCGTCAAACTGTTCGTGCAGTTGGTTGTTGTCTTGCAAACGTCCCCATCTGTTGACTGAGGGATCAAGATGCAGCTGAACGACCGATACAGCCATGCGGATAAGATGCCTGTCATCTCGACTGCTAGTGTTACGAGGCCATTGGGATCCAGCACAGCGTTCCATATTACCTTTACCGATTACATATTCTGCTAACAGTCACTGGATCTCGACCAACATGAGCAGCAATGTCGCGATACGATAAACCGCAATCGCTATAGGCTACAATCCGACCTTTATCAACATCGGAAACGTGATGGTACGCATTTCTCCTCCTTACACGAGGCAACACAACAACGTTTCACCAGACAATGCCGGTCAACTGCTGTTTGCGTATGAGAAATCGGTTGGAAACTTTCCTCATGTCAGCACGTTGTAGGTGTCGCCACCGGCGCCAACCTTGTATGAATGCTCTGAAAAGCTATGCATATCACAGCATCTTCTCTCTGTCAGTTAAATTTCACGTCTGTAGCACTTCATCTTCATGGTGTAGCAATTTTAATGGCCAGTAGTGTATTTATTTGTCATTCACTGAACTATGTAGTTAATTTATCCTGTAATTGATCTATTAGGGAACTTCTTGTTATTTGCATTTGCACAGATATGTATTGCATCCATCCTGGATTATTATATTGTGGTTAATAACATATGCCATGTCAAAGTTTATATTATTATTATTGTTATTATTATTATGTAAACACTGACAACACCAATTGCGTATAAATATGCTGAACAGTGGAATAAAACATTTGTATTCAGAACATATTTTTGTCTGTTTAATTCTTAAGTGACTCTCATAAACTACGAACAAAAGGGAAGTGAGGAACTGCAGTGGCTACGGCTCCTTTTCTGTCGCAGGGGACGAGCAGCGACTCGGAGAGTCCGACGGAGCCGATCAGCCAGCAGCAGCAGGCGATGGCGGTGGCCGTGCAGCAGCTGCGCGCCAGAGTCACCCCCGCACGCACCTCCTAGGCTCACCTGTCATACTACCGAAGATAACTGTCCGTGTAATAAAACATCCGGCTGGAAAATCTTCCAATAGAGCAATCAAACCAGAGTATGTGTGTACTGCAGTTCTTCATCATTGTAGCAACATTATAAGAGCACCTTTAAAAGACTCGTCTGTTCTGATGAGGTGAGACAAATGAGTTAGACCCGCACGAGTTCTGCTCCAGCAGCAACAACAGCATTATGAGGTGCAGCTGCACATAATTGGAGACTCATACTCCTTCCCTCCCCCCTCCTTGTGTCCAGTTCCCCAGAGCTTTTATTGTCGACAGTGTCGTTTCTGGTTTAGGATGGGTCCTTAAAATGGAAACTTCTCATAACCGTGAAGATACAGGAAGTAATAAATGCAGCAGTGTGGTTACTGCCAAACAAACACTTTTAACGGAGCACAGACAAATGGTGAATGTCCTGACAGGTATCATATCTCGTGCTGACACACGATTCATGACAACAGAGAAAGCAGGCAGCACATTCACAGGAATCAGAGTATCAAGCACAATGGGGAACCTGTGTGTATTTCCTGTCATCACAAGTGGCTTGCAAACGTTCATTCTCTCTCTTCCTGCACAACAACATTATTTATGCCCCGAAAAATCTTAACTGACAGTTTTACGTGATGACTCTAAGATAAACACACTGAGAATTACAACTGAAGTTGAGATAGTTGCTATTGTAATTGCTTTAAAAGTCAACTGAGGATAATACTTGTAATGAAACTGTTGCAGGTGAAGATGTTAATCAGTGGAATAGCTGACCAAACACTGTCAACTAATGAAGACAACAAACTGATCATCTTAGAGAAATAACTTTTTTTTTGTATATAGCCTTCTGTCTTAATCACAAATGTCTCCCACTGAGCGGTATTTCAATTTTTCAGTGTAAAGAAACTGTTTTGTGTTTTTCATATACAGGGTGATCAGAAAATGTCTGAAACGCTTGTAGGGATTTTGCAGGGCAGGTTGTACTGAGATATAAATGTTAACAAACAAATTCAATACGTTGTGCCGTTTCCTAGTTATTTAGCATTGAAGTTAGCCAATCGAGTCATTGTGCGCGCAAATCCAAGTTTTATGTAACCAAACAAAGCACTCCTTGAGCAGTACCGCCCCTGGCAGGCCGCTTGAATGTGAGTGTGTGATGCCCCCATTGGCTAGTTTCAATGCTAAATAACTCTGAAACGGCACAATGTATCGAATTTTTTTCTTAACATTTATGTCTGAGTACAGCCTGCCCTGCAACATCCCTACAAGCGTTTCAGACAGTATCTGACCACCCTGCATAGTGAACAAAACTGGCAGAACTACAAAGAACTGATGTCAGTGCGTACACACTCGCAGGACTTCTACAGTGTAGAGTCGTGATGGTCATTTCTATTACAAATCGGAGAGCAATTTTCCTACGCAACATGAGAAGACACCAGAAAACTTAGTGCAGTAAACATTGTTAATATTCTAATATTCTAGTTACCATTTCATTTTGTGTCTTGTAACTTGAGCAGCAAACAACAGTTGTGAAAATATGTTGCATATGTGTAAACCAGCGTGTTATCATTAAAACTGTTTAGGAAGTTGCCTAATGTTAAGTATTGCACTGTATATGGTTTACTGCTAAAAAATCACTGAAACTGTTCAGGAAGCTACAATTACATATTTCCAGCATTATGTATATATATGTAAGTAATTTGAAGCTACAGACATTTAAATGTCTATCTTGATACACTATTTGTCATTTTTCTCATCTCCCAATTATTGAGAATTGTACACTGTGTTAACTGTGTTTTGTGTTGGTGTTAAGAAGGAGTTTCAATAACATAGACACACAAAAAGTACCCTAACACAAACAAAAAAATTAACCAACTTAACTCTCTTAGTGGTGTTCAGCATGCTATTTATCACTCTCATACCAAATCATTGCAATCATTATCATCATCATCATCATCATCGTCGTCATCATCCTTCCTTCCTTCCTTTCCAGTGCCTGTATACAGGCTATTATTAGTGTAGGATTCCCATTCCTAAGTCATTTTAAAGCTACTGCCAGCCCCCAGCCACCCCCCCCTCCCCCCTCCATTGCTATCTCTTGCTCCATCCCCCACTCCAGTGGCTGGATGGGACAATCTGTGCACTCCTTCTGTTTGCATCCAGTGTAATCACATAGTCAGATATGACATCATTTGTTCAAAGTATTTGCTCATCATGTATCTGAGGTGGGATATGAGAATCAACCTGGTACTTACCTAGGGGGATGTGGAAAACTACCTAAAAACACAATCAGGCTGGCTGGCACACCAGCCTCCACCACTTATCCACAAAGTGGACTCCGTCTGGGATGGCCGAAAACTGGGCACTTAAGTACACACAGCAACCTGTGCATGTATTATCATCTTCATTATAATTAAAATGCAACACTCTTTTGTATATCAAACCAATTCCCTAGCAATTATTCAGTGCACAAAGCACCAGAAATGGTGAAATATGAAGCAATATAAAAAAACACACGAAAGTGACATTTTAAAATTAATATTTACATATCATTTGCAATGCAATAAACTTGGAGAAAAATGTGAAAGTCTTTAAAAATATTCCATTCACACCACAGATATTTCACTTGAACGTTCACTGGAACACTGCATTGATGGATTCCATTTCACAGAAATAAAACAATAATGATTTGCTAAGAGTGTGGCTGCTAGTAGCTAATTCTTCCCTCCATGTATGTAAATATTATTATAACGTTTTAATTCCAAATATATTATCTCATTTCTACACTCCAAGGACATAGTTAATAATTTCATAATTTTGCTATTGACTTTGTCCAAAAAAACCTACCTTCTTTCCCTCAAATAAATGTTTGAAAATATTAAAACACTCTTCTTACTGCAGCTTAGGTAAACAAGTGAAATTTCATGAACATCTTCAGCTCATATCATGTAAGCTGCATTAACTGGAATGGACCTTCCATTGTAAGTTGCATTAATTTATTCAAATGCATGCACTGAAATGTTCCAGAGTAGCTTTCCAAACACATTTTCTGTTATGTCGCTACAGCAGTTTGGCATATATCAAAATCATATGCATATATGAGCATTAGTCAGAATGGGTCTGACAAATTACTGTACTGTATCACTGACTTTTCATGTCCCATCATTTCATAATTGTTGGTCTGTAAAACTCTTCAGCCAAATTAATTTTATTTACATTTCTATTTCTCAGCATATAGTGTCATGATATCAACAGTTTGTAGCTTCTTCTCTGTCCTCCTCTTCACAGGTACTCCCCAAGAAAGTATTGAGGCAAATAAACATACAAATAACATGAGGCTAATGAAGATTTCTAGGGATGGGGTGCACTGTAAAAATAAGAAACTGAAAATGTACTGAGCAATAATAAATTGGGTAAGCCTCAAAATTAACCTATGAAAACTGAAACTGACATACTGGGTAGCTTGCTACACCAAGCACATGTCTTTCCATGCACCAATAAAGGTTGGCATGCTCCAATTTCTTATAACTTAATAGCCTTTTGCCTGAAGCAACCTACATGATGATATAAGCAATCAGACTGGAGAAAGCACCATGAAAATATCTGACAACACCTACATACGGAGCGCACATTTAGCTTGGGAGCAGATAAGTTCACGACTCAAAGGTAGACAGGCTGTACCACTCTCTGTAGTGTAAAGCATATTTTTGTCCTGGTGCAGATAAATGATGGTACGTGGTAGTAAAACAAAACCCTGTTTTACAGATTATTGGAAATAGTGCTTTAGTGAATTTTCTCTCAGCAGAATTTTGCAAACAGAGCTCAATCTTTCTTCCAGTGACCACAAATTAAACTCCCCTGAGCTCTCTGTAACATATTTGTATAGACCATAATGGCCTGTTAACAGCCCCAGTAAAATGTCTAAATTCCTTTAGTCATCTGCTTTCATATTAACTGTGTGAATGTCCAAATGCCTCCAGCATTATTCATTACCAGGTCACACAAAACTTTTCTAGAGTCCTACCAAACAGTTCAAGTCTTCCATTCACTCACCTTACAATATGCCTTACATGTTCATTCCTCATACTGCAGTGATATGGTGCAAAGAGAATGAAGTTTTTTTCCTGCTTTTTGTACTGTATTGCACTTTTGTTGATGCAGTTATCCACACAAGCAGCTGGTGCATAAGGCGTTGAGCAAGTCAGTTAATATACAAGGCAGGTGCTTAGTGATAATAGATTTAACACATTACTCATACACTTTAATTTCACATGCATACATATTTATATTACATACTGAATCTGAGAGCTGTACACACCCCTACTACAATTGGGAGTCTTGAAGTGCAGCACTGTTAGATACTGTGAACATCACAGGGTGGAATGACAAATAACTGACTCCCCAGCCCCACTCTATCTTGCTGCCTCACCAGTCTCCACCTCTCTGTCAGCATAACAATATGTATACAATTAGAGTTGCCATTATATAACACATCACATGTTTGATCTGCAACTGGAGGGGAAGAGGCCCAGAGGAAGACCAAGGGATAGATGGGTGAAGGGAGTGAAGGAATGTGTGATGAGAAGAGGAGAGAACTGGACGAAGGTGGAAGAGGGGGAATGGTGGAAAGACAGAACACGATGGAGAGGCTTGTGTTCCCGACAGACCCAGCCAGTGACTGGAAACTGTCCAAGATGAAGATGAAGAAGATTATATAACACATCACACAGTTCTTGCCATGCCACATTTGTCTGTCTCAAGCTTTTGATGACTTCCTCCATCGTCACTGTCAGGAGAAGGTCGTTAGGTACTGAAGTTGGCCAAATTGTCACAGAGATGTCACAGAGTCATGGAACTTTCATACGGTAATTTGGCCAATTTGAGTAACTGATGGCCTGCCGAAATGTCTCCTGTCAATGACAAGGGAGGAAGCTGTCGAAAGCTCGAGGCTGCAAAATTTAACACAGCGAGAACTCTGCAAAGTATTTATTCAGGAATGTTGAGACAAAAAACTACATTTGCATATTATATGCCACAATTTATGCACTCAGAGTGTTATCAATACAGTAAAAGCTGCGACTTAAATTTTTCGAAGATGTAGGAAAATCAGAAAGTGAGGAGCTGTCAATGACAGAAGGTCTCAAGATAAGGTAGTGACAGAGAGGGAAAGGGAGTGATGAACATGGTGAAGAAATGGCCTCTGTCAGAATGCAGAGGTAATAAAGACAGAGTCAAATTTATAATGCACCATGAACTTTAAACAGCAGCCTCGCTGCCCTTTTTCTATGAAAGAGAGAACAAATTACAAAACTGACCTTCCTGAACTAAACTTGACAGTTCGCCTTATATGCAGCTTGCAAGAAGTTACTGGCTTTCTTAGCATGAAGGATGGTCACCAACAAACAGCTACTACCATTCTTTAGTCAGAAGACACACAACACATCTTAAAACAGTAGAATAATTTGAGAGTCTTCATTCGAACAATGGCTTCCATAAACACTATACAGATGTTAAAATCTTCTGGGTTATTAGGCCATGTCATGTTTCTTCTAAAATGATCAACGTTTTGACCCCTCTGCTGGGATCTTCCTCAGGATCTTCTGGTGGACACCAGAAGACCCTGAGGAAGATCCCAGCAGAGGGGTCAAAACGTTGATCATTTTAGAAGAAACATGAGGCGGCCTAATAACCCAGAAGACTTTAATTTCAGTGACAACAGCCATGAAAGTCTGCAGACTTAGATACTATACAGCTGTCACTGATGCCAACGTATTAACACAAATGGTGCAGTGACTTCCATGCATAGCTATCCAAGCCATGTTGATTGGTGGAAGAAATTTTCATCACCTACCTAAGCAGAACAAATAGTGGTGAAAAGCTGCCAATCATCAGATTATGTGCAGAAGTTTGAGATTAAATTCAAAGATCTCCAAATTGTCTCACAGAATGGGAATGTGTGACAATGTGGGCAATTTTCGTTGTGTATATGCCAATAGCAAACAGTTTAAATGTAGCTGCTTTTCCAATAGTGGCTTTCTGCTTACTGAAAAATGCATTATTAGCTAATTTCAACTGTTATATAACTGTCAAGCAGGCAATCATTATGAGCTAGTGATTAGTATATTAGCGGTAATGGCATGTACATAAAACCACACTGTGCATTTGAGCACTAACAGAAGAACCACCATAATAAACAATCTGATAAAACCAAACAGTGCACTTGTAGGTGCCTACATCCACACTGCATGCGTACTATTTGGTTTTCTTATGTTTTTCACTGAATTGCTCAGTCAACACTCAACTGTGTAGAACAGGTACACTCATATACATCACTCACAAATCACGAAAGGAAGCTGCCCAATGAGGTACAAATAAAGAATAACTTTCCAATTTAACTTGCTGAATCCCACCTGACAAATACCATATGGTTTTTAAATAAATAACATTCTACGGTTGTCCTTATGGCTTACCAACCTGCATCCACCACATCACACTCTTCTGAATAATCTGTTTTCTGCAGATTCATTTTTATCATCATTCATATTTTTCTACTGTTAATCTGTTTTCTCCTCAGCTTCTCCACTTTCTCGTACACACTTCGTATGTTCTCTCATCTTAATTCATCTTTACATGTCACAGAGTAATGCAGTTTCTCACAATCACAGAAAGGTATATCCTCAAATCACATCAGTTTTAGAAAAGTAGAATTTTGATATCAGTGAAGCTCCATTCAGCACAGTCAGTTGCTGCTATTTAACTGCACGTGTAATGTGAGCGATGATCTTTTCCGAAAATGTTTTATATAGTACCATACAAAACAGCCTCCAAGCGATGGAAAAAAGTACACCCACAGTGTGCAGAAAAATTCTGTGGCTAGTACTTCGAGAAGTGCACTCGGTATAATTAGCTGGACAGGGAAGGATGTTTCCTCACAAATCTGCATGTCCTAATCATAAAATGCTGATACCTGACTGAAGATGAACATGGACTGCATAAGGCATATCTACATACTCAGAATGAAACACATACAGGGGTATTTACAAATCAAGTAGAAAATATATTTTAATACTAGCAATTCATAATACCGAGAAATATATTTGTTTTGTAGAAAATGTAAGTAGGTATAATGGCTAAGAAGTCATAATATTTATGTCACAAATGGATCTGAAATTTTCTCTTCAATGTGGTAGGTTACTAATGTGATGGTGCTGGTTTTAATACAGAGTAGGATATGTAACACCTACTATGAAGTTATATAGACTGTTTTCCATGAAATGTGTATTATTCTTTCCTCTTCAGTGTTCTCTCTGTCTTAAACTATAAATGTGGCACAATTAAAGGATTCTAAAAATGAAAAAGGCTATAAAAACTCTACTTCTATGAATGTCTTTTCTAAAGCAAATACCTCATGTTTTCACTATTTCATAATCAACCATTTTGTAGCTCTATGTAATCGCTAGGGAATATTTGTAAAGCCTATGCTCAGAAGAAATGAATTCATTTTAGTAATGTCGTGAATATGACTGCTAAGTTCTGCCTTGTATAAATTTTCACTCAAATCTCAGTGTTACCTATAAAAGAATTTCCATTTATTTTTGTAACAGCAGCAGAAGATGAATGCCAAATCATGAAGAAATAATACTATAAAATAATTTGAACTTCCTTTATATAAATCCATTGTTTCTGCACATTTGATCAAGTAAGTGTAGTTAAACTTATTTTGCAAGTTTGAGAAGACAAATTCATTAACCCTGGATTTTTCTCTGCTGTACTGAGGTTACAAATCAGTAATCTGCCTATAAACAACTGTACCATGCATTCCTCCAAAGCATTCTTTTATTTTAGTAATGTGTATTATTTATTTAGTTGCTCATTTTACGAATCACAAATTATTACACTAAATAGATATATTTTCCTGTACCATCCTCATTTTACAAATTCATGTATTACTTAAACAGAAATGTGCCAAAAAGAAAATGATAGTTCTCATCTTCTGCATCTTCAGATGGAAATTCAATATTTTAAAAACTCTGAAAGAATAAATATATTACAGTGTATATTTCTAATACATGAATGACTGTAAATTAAGCATAGAAAGGAGGTGTGAATCTTGTGTGTATGTGCAATTGTGTGTACGTTTTGTTGCGCATGATGAAGAATGGAAAGAGATAAATTCATATTAATAAAAATGTAGCTACAAAAACTAACCATATTAAGAATAATATGAGTGAAATTTTATTTTGTGTATAACACCAACAGAGTATTTGTATTTTTTTCCTGTCCAACCACACAATGTCCATTATAAATTAAACATTTATAACTATCATTCAAACAAGTTTTCTATACCACTGCTCTCTTTGGTTGCTTTTAGAATGCCTCAGTTTCTTTAAGTGGATAGAAACTTGATCAGCCTCTCTAAATCCTGAGTGGAACATTTGTTCTGAAAACTGTGTCGATAAAAAAACAAATCTTAATTTGTGGACAGTAAACATATTGTTATTCATTGTTTCAAAACTTAGTTTAAGGTCTAAGCACGACAAGTAAAACTTAGACAAATAATGTGTGTTCTGAGATTTTTTTTAATACAGGTAACACACAGAAGAAATTTGTTATCAAACACATATTACAACAGTCAACACAGATGTAATAAATTTGCAGCTTTGCATATGATGTGGAGGGCAAATTTTCTTTTCTTAGAAAATAATAGGGTGAGAAAACATACACATTCTCTCTCTCTCTCTCTCTCTCTCTCTCTCTCTCTCTCTCTCTCTCTCTCTCTCTCTCTCCCTCCCTCCCTCCCTCCCACTCCCTCTCCCTCTTCCTATCTCCTTCCCCCCCTCCCTCTGTTGTGTGTGTGAGAGAGAGAGAGAGAGAGAGATAGAGAGAAATTTCTTAAATCGAAACCTGTATTATTGCTGATGAAGATTTCAGAACAAATATTCCATCTTTAAGTAAGGTATCCCATACAATACTGATGTGTAGCAGCTTGTGTGAGATATGTTCAAGCATCTCAAATGTCTCACACAATTTCCAGTCCCATTTGCTGAACATTGAAATACCAATGAATCTTCTATATGTATTCTAAATCCAGTAGACAGAACATATGTTTTCAATGTACATTGCTTGTAATAAAATATCTCTCTTCAGACAGTATAAATATGGTTGTTAACAGTGTTTCATTTATCAATGTCTCAGGCTTCTAGATCACAGTCCAAGAGTCACTATTACTATAGTTGTAATTGGTTACTGGAATTATTGATTTCTACTGACTAAACACAACAAAATAATTTAAGAGTACTTACTGAAGAGAATAGTGGTAAGATTTTGTGACTGTATAAAGGAAGTGACAACATTTACAAAGATTCAGTTCATCAGACAACAGATGGACACTATAGCAATGACTGAATAGCCTGTGTGTAACCCTCCTTGCAGTTTCTGCTGTGTTGTGAGTACTTTTTCTAGCAACAGCAAACAGATTAGCTATACTGAGAGTTATTTACTCCAATAGAAGAATGTGATGCTTTATTTCTCAGAAGTACAGTGGTGTCATATCAGAGAATATGGACAAAAATGGAGGCATAAATAATTTTAAATGCAATCACAACTTTGTTAGAATAAAATTTTGCCATCATAATATAGCAACAGTCTGAGTGACCTTTTCTGCTTCCTGTATAATTTTAATTTAAATAGTAAGCATTAAAAATTACACAGTGTTATGCAAGTTCTCTTGTGATAGAAAAGCGGGGATCTGATTCAAAAAAAGGTCACTGTGCAATTTCACACTTCATTTTCTGAGGTGGCATAATGTAAAGTTTTGTTTCATTAAATTTTTATTAAGAATTTCTCTGTCGTAGTGTCGAGTGCTAAAATTATCTGTTTCATCCTTTTGCCTCCAGCTTCACCAGAAAACTTCATTCGATGCCAAATAAATTTGGAAATCTTCTTCTGCTGATCCCAGGCAATGTTAAACTACATATATTATGAATCTCTGGATGTGCATTAGTAGACTTTCACACTCACACTACTATTGACAGTATCTCTCTTTCTCCAAGACAAACATTAATGACAACAATATAAAATCATTCACAGTTCAAAACAGGAAGGCTTCATTTCAAAATAACATTCTCAATGCATTTTAAAAGCTGTATAATACATGTTTGAATAGCAAAGTAAGATACACATAATTTAGTTGAAAAAATAAATAGGTGGCTCATTAAACTGGCCCCATAAGTGAACCATGTAATAGTGACTTGAACATTTGGTTCCTTACTCCAGTGAAACAGAGGTAAAGAGAGGTTATGAGTTGATCAGATATATCCAAGTTAAGAGAAACTTACAGTATGTCAACTGGAAAAAAAAGAAATTTAAAATTAGCAAGGGCAGCAAAATGATGAAGTAAAGGAAAACAGTCATAGAACCAAGGAGTACTGAACTAATGGAAAAGTGGAAATATATCAGACAGGCTAGAAGAAAAAAAAGAAATAAATTATGAGCAGGCAAGAAGGGAGAAACCAGAAGGATGTCGCCTCGAGATCACGTCAGAAAAAAAAATGTGACACCCTTTAAGCAAAATATTAATAAATCATGTTTTACATGGTCTAGAATTGACAGGATTCGACTCTTAGATAATGAGTTATATACTGTTATGAAGCATTGATGAATAAGAGGATTGGTGAACAAAGCAGATGATACTTTGAAGATAGAAGTAGGCAGAAGCCAAAATGTGAGAGAAGAACATGGGAAAGAGGAAACAAGGTTATCTAGTTGGTTTGGGCAGGAGGATTTTATCTGTGGGGCGGGAAGAAAAGCACTGTATATGACATGAGAGAGCTAGATGAAAACTCCAGTTAAAGTTAACATACATATCAGTTCTATTATTACATTCTTGTCAGCTACACTGTACAGCTTTTTTATAAGTCTTAGTGTTTGTTCCTTGCATAAAATTCTTCCGAAAACAGTTGTCTGTGTATTGCTGCTCTAAATTTTTAACATCGTTCCCCCTCTCTCACAAGGAATACATTTAACAAAGAATGAAATACCCACCACTCAGCTTCTGATGGTAACCTGTCATTCTGGAATTGCCTCAATTCTGAGTTCTAATGATTTGCCTTTTAACTTATGTATAGCACATGAGGGTTTTCTGAGAATGTATGCAATTCCTTCACAAATAATGGTATAATAACTCAAAGTGAACAGAAAATTTCAACAAACTCTGAACTCCACACCACTGTACCTTGAGATTTGATGAATACAAAACTGTGCACAAAGCACACCAACAGAAACTGCAAATTATAATTTATCATTATATGTCCATGTCCATGGCAATGTCCGTTCAAATGATTGTGGCCTTTATAATGAATGAAAACTTGTTCCAATGTGAAAAGTTATATAGTTTAATGTAAATTATCAGCAAATTCACCTCTATTGTACTGATGATATGTATAGTGCCATTTCAATAAAAAACATAAATCAACATTTCTGTCTGGATATATTTTCTCCCCACCCCCATTGCCCCATCACACATAAACAGTGGGAAATAATGTATGTTCTGTAGATCTGAAACTGAAGGAAATGTGGATAATATACAACAATGAATGCAAATGAACCTCTAGTAATCTTTCTGTAAACATGTGAAAGCCTGGTTTACCAGGAAAAAAATCTATATAACTTAAGGCAAAACATGAAAAACAAGATCCCTCCCAAGAAGTTAACAAAATGGTGACAAAAAGAAATCGAGGAACAAAACAAACTGTCTGTGTGTGAAAAATGATAAACAACAATAGAGATTAGAGATGTGAGCTAAGGGGAGTGGGTAGAGGGGACATATGTTAATGGTTACTGAGGGGAAAAAAAAAAGACGAAGCACTCATTGTATTTCACAGCACAGAATCCACTTCTAACAAATCACAGTTTTAGATCTGTTACTGCCCTAACGTATTTCAACATATTTTTGTATTGTATTCCTTATAAAAGTGTGAACTGAAGATCTGTAGACACTTAATTTGCTACTGTTAACTGTACACTTCTATCTATTGTACCTTGCTTTAGATTACATATTCTTTCTACGGCTGCCTATCAAATTCAGACTCAAGTCTATTAAATATAGCATGCCATCTTCAAAACAGGAGTGTCATACAGCACCTCTCTCGGAAGTTTTGCCTAAACCTTAACAACAGTAAACATATATTATAGCAAGGAACTATGATTTATGTCAACTTTGACAGTTACTGCACTGCTGTTATTTTGGTCCTACTCCACACCATGTTAAATGAGTTGTTATATCACTTTTAATGTGATATTTACTTCTGTATTTTTGGTGTTCCATGGAAGTTCATCAATTACATACTTTTAGTGCACTGAAAAAACTGTTCAAAATGATTTTTAGGTAAAATAATAATATCCACATCTGTACAATGAGGCAATCAGCTGGGTGCATGTTAAATTCCTTCAGGACAAATTTGCTGCAAAAGATGAATACTAGAATATCATCAAGTAGAAGTCAGTGTTAATCAAAATAGTCTGCTAGAGAGACTACACTTATCAGGCTGATGGAATAAAATGGAAATAATCTGACTTTCATTTAAGAAAAAAGATCAGAAGTTATGCTGAGTGGTTAATCTACTTTAGAAAGGAAATTCATTTTACTTACACAGGAAGGGAGAACACAATGTATACCATAATGTTCAATAATTGTTCCTGTAACAGAATTTGAATGGCTATTAAAACTGCATGTCAGCTCCAGGTGTTATTTCTGATAACACAATGGCAGAACTTTGAGTTGGAATTCTCATATAAAATATCTAGCAAATAAATTAAACAGCCTTGCATTTGCAATGGAAATTTTAGCCTGTGCCACTGATATGGCCACCAGGGAAATAGCTACTTTGAATCAGTTATTAGATATGGCATAGAAAAAAAAATCCATTTTGGACACTCATACGACACAAGACATAAAGAGAACTTTATGCTCACCTTTCATCGCTTAAAACTGCGTGCTCAGACTCCAAACACTAAAACTGAAGCTCCACCACAAGATATGTAATAGTGGGAATAAATTTCAGGATTCAGGTGTATATAAGATCAATATATTGGGCAGACTGGCAGGAACTTTGAGGCCAGATTCAGGGAACACACCTGATCTCAAAACAAAACAGCATTTGGGGTGCATATGGCTGCCTTAAAGCACTCAGTCACAAACTCTGAACAAAATTTAAACATCCTGCATAGAGCTCATGAGGGTCGGTTTCTTAACATTTTGGAAAAAATTGAAATATACCCCACAAAAAGAAAGATCCGGATTGAATTCTCAATGAGCAAAGCGAGTTCAATCATAATGGCTATTTTAGTATTTATGATGACTTACTGAGATGACGACTGTTGCGTATGGAGGTCCAGGCCGAGGAATGAGAGATGGTGCATGGTTGGGAAGTTGGAAGATGCGTGCAACGCATGGCGTCGTTTATGGGACCCTCCTGTGCGGCCCTCTTGCCCATGGCGATGGACGTCAGATGACTGGGCGGATCACGGCACAACACCGAAATGGCGGGAACCACGGAAGCAGTCCATGGAGGAAAGCAAGTCTACACCAGCGTCATGGATGTAGAAATTGCCCTTTGTTTTTAGATCATATAAAAATAATAATTTTACTGTGTATTTTAATATTGACAAGCACAGATTTTAACCTTGACATCTACAGATTTTAATAAAATATTTTTAGAGGTAAAAGTAAATTACAAAAATCTACTTAATACAGTATGCGCATATGTAATGTAACAAATGTACCAGATGCCACCTGTCGGTAATAGATTTATAATTAATATAAATGATGTGCATTCTGCCAACCAATTTTATGTGATGCAGCATGTGAAATTTGCTGTGTGTGGACAGGTTACTCCTGTAACCGAAATTGCAGGTACGTTCTGGTACATTTGATGTTGATTGGATAGGATGAAAAAGGTTTGCATTTGTGAAATATTAAATTAGTATCATTATCATTACAGATCTGATGATGGTTCTAGAGGAACCAAAACTGGTCATGCGAATAAACATTTTTTGCAACCAAGACGAATTATAAATAACATTGGAAAAACCAGTGATTGTAGTTATCCCATTGGACATTATGTCTGTTTTTGCGAAAAACTATCAGTTAAAATATTTAGTGCATTTTCATTCTTCCCTTTCTGACTGTGTAACATTTAGGGATAGCTCAGAGTTGTTACATGTAGAGTAAGTCCAAGAGGCTCCCAAGTGTTTAGCTGCCAATGTGGAAGGATTTGCAGCACAAGATAATATGTTTCACTGTACCATTCCTGCATATCTCCATTAGAAAGATACTTTTCTATACTGCAGAACATGGCTTGAAAACAAAAATTGAGTAATACATATTTACAAATGAAGAACTATTCTAATGTTCCCTTCACAAATCCTAAGTTATATGAGACTCAAGAAAGTGGAATGAGTCAAAAATCCAAAGGATAATACCAAACTTATCACAGACAAATAAATGTACATTCAGTGGGTTATCAATACTTACTTACGCCCTTATTATTGCACTGAAGAAATGTGGAAATCAGCTTGTTAAGCAACACTCATGTTATCTGATATTATTAGTAATAAATACAATAAGTGGTTCTAGTAAGAAGTTCATCAATGAACAAGGAAAAGTTGGTCACTGTTGAATCCTTCAGACTTCTTTTAAATTGAACTTTATTAGCAGTTAAGCAGTTTGTAGCTGCAGACAGCTATTGAAAACATGTGTTCCTGAACACATGTTTTCAATAGCATGAACAAAATAAATAAACTATACAGACAAAAAGTGTTTGCTACTAAAAAGAAAGTAAATGTTATCATACACAAAATCCTTAAATTTACTTTTTGCATGTATGAATTCAAATACAATGCTTCCCACGAATTAAAAGAAAAATAATGAAAGCAAGAACAACACAAGGAAAAGGAATAAAACCATCAGCATAAAAGTTGAGTACTCTGTTATCACAGCAGCACTGAAAAAATGCAACACGCAAACCAACAGAACTTCAGGAAACTGCTTGTTTGAAGTAAGCCTGTAGCCAGTGTTTTGAGAAAGAGAAAATGCAGATGCATGGTAAACATGATCAAATGCCATAAAAACATAATTTACTGAGAAAACTGTGTTGTAAGACCACTGACAGATTGGAGCCCGTTAAACTTGATCAGAGCTGCCAGATAAATGTGCGAAGGTTGGAACCCTAACTGTGGCAACTATTTATTTACAACTTATATTAAATAGATACATGGTTCAAAGTGTTAGTGTCCTTCATATCAATCAGCAGCATTGTGTATAACCCATTGGCAAGGATGCTGAAGTTGTAAGATACCCTTGTTGTTGTTGTTGTTGTTGTTGTTGCTGTGATCTTCAGTCCTGAGACTGGTTTGATGCAGCTCTCCATGCTACTCTATCCTGTGCAAGCTTCTTCATCTCCCAGCCCCTACTGCAGCCTACATCCTTCTGAATCTGCTTAGTGTATTCATCTCTTGGTCTCCCTCTATGATTTTTACCCTCCACGCTGCCCTCCAATACTAAATTGGTGATCCCTTGATGCCTCGGAACATATACTACCAACCGATCCATTCTTCAAGTCAAGTTGTGCCACAATCTCCTCTTCTCCCCAATTCTATTCAATACCTCCTCATTAGTTATGTGATCTACCCACCTAACCTTCAGCATTCTTCTGTAGCACCACATTTCAAAAGCTTCTATTCTCTTCTTGTCTAAACTATTTACCGTCCATGTTTCACTTCCATACATGGCTACACTCCATACAAATACTTTCAGAAATGACTTCCTGACACTTAAATCAATACTCGATGTTAACAAATTTTTCTTCTTCAGAAACGCTTTTCTTGCCATTACCAGTCTACATTTTATATCCTCTCTACTTCAACCATCATCAGTTATTTTGCTCCCCAAATAGCAAAACTCCTTTACTACTTTAAGTGTCTCATTTCCTAATCTAATTCCCTCAGCATCACCTGACTTAATTTGACTACATCCCATTAACCTCATTTTGCTTTTGTTGATGTTCATCTTATATCCTCTTTTCAAGACACTGTCCATTCCGTTCAACTGCTCTTCCAAGTCCTTTGCTGTCTCTGATAGAATTACAATGTCATCGGCGAACCTCAAAGTTTTTATTTCTTCTCCATGGATTTTAATACCTACTCCGAATTTTTCTTTTGTTTCCTTTACTGCTTGCTCAATATACAGATTGAATAACATCGGGGAGAGGCTACAACCCTGTCTCACTCCCTTCCCAACCACTGCTTCCCTTTCATGCCCCCTCGACTCTTATAACTGCCATCTGGTTTCTGTACAAATTGTAAGTAGCCTTTCGCTCCCTGTATTTTACCCCTGCCACCTTTAGAATTTGAAAGAGAGTGTTCCAGTCAACATTGTCAAAAGCTTTCTCTAAGTCTACAAATGCTAGAAACGTAGGTTTGACTTTCCTTAATCTTTCTTCTAAGATAAGTCGTAAGGTCAGTATTGCCTCACATGTTCCAACATTTCTACGGAATCCAAACTGATCTTCCCCGAGGTCGGCTTCTACCAGTTTTTCCATTCATCTGTAAAGAATTCGCGTTAGTATTTTGCAGCTGTGACTTATTAAACTGATAGTTCGGTAATTTTCACATCTGTCAACACCTGCTTTCTTTGGGATTGGAATCATTATCTTCTTCTTGAAGTCTGAGGATATTTCGCCTGTCTCATACATCGTGCTCACCAGATGGTAGAGTTTTGTCATGACTGGCTCTCCCAAGGCTGTCAGTAGTTCAAATGGAATGTTGTCTACTCCCGGGGCCTTGTTTCGACTCAGGTCTTTCAGTGCTGTGTCAAACTCTTCACGCAGTATCATATCTCCCATTTCATCTTCAACTACATCCTCTTCCATTTCCATAATATTGTCCTTAAGAACATCGCCCCTGTATAGACCCTCTATATACTCCTTCCACCTTTCTGCTTTCCCTTCTTTGCTTAGAGCTGGTTTTCCATCTGAGCTATTGATATTCATGCAAGTGGTTCTCTTATCTCCAAAGGTCTCTTTAATTTTCCTGTAGGCAGTACCTATCTTACCCCTCATGAGATAACCTCTACATCCTTATATTTGTCCTCTAGCCATCCCTGATTAGCCATTTTGCACTTCCTGTTGATCTCATTTTTGAGACATTTGTATCGTTTTTCCTGCTTCACTTACTGCATTTTTCTATTTTCTCCCTTCATCAATTAAATTCAGTATCTCTTCTGTTACCCAAGGATTTCTAGTAGCCCTCATCTTTTTACCTACTTAATCCTCTGCTGCCTTCACTATTTCATTCCTCAAAGCTACCCATTCTTCTTCTACTGTATTTCTTTCCCCCATTCCTGTCAATTGTTTCCTTATGCTCTCCCTGAAACTCTGTACAACCTCTGGTTTAGTCAGTTTCTCCAGGTCCCATCTTTTTGCAGTTTCTTCAGTTTTAATCTACATTTCATAACCAATAGATTGTGGTCAGAGTCCACATCTGCCCCTGGAAATGTCTTACAATTTAAAATCTGGTTCCTAAATCTCTGTCTTACCATTACATAATCTGAAACCTTTAAGTATCTCCAGGGTTCTTCCACGTATACAACCTTCTTTCATGATTCTTGAACCAAGTGTTAGCTATGATTAAGTTATGCTCTGTGCAAAATTCTACCAGGTGGCTTCATCTTTCATTTCTTAGCCCCAATCCATATTCACCTACTACGTTTCCTTCTCTTCCTTTTCCTACTCTCGAATTCCAGTCACCCATTGTAACATTAAGAGTCAAGATAGCTGTAGCGGAACTTGAATAGCGTAAAGTTATCATTAAAAACGCACGCCGTGCAATTTGTTATGATTTGGTCGGTCATAATAGTAGTAACATGCTTTTGAATGCAATTAAAATATAACGGCGATATCTGTTTAGTGTTATTGGAAATAATATGTAATAAATTAATGAGTAAGGTAGCCGATCTTTAAGAAGAGGTAAAATTGGGCATATTAAGGTGTTTTGCTTTATATCGACTAAGCCGATGATACGGCGTCTTTTTTTTCGTTTACTCTTAGAAAAAAAAAAAAAAACAAGTAAAGAAGTGCTAATTGTGCGTTGTGAAAAATATAGGGGCGAATTTTAAATAGCTACAGTGTATAATCAGACTAACAAATGGACATTCAGTTACACGAAATCGCGGATAGCGAAGTGTGGTCATTAATTTGAATACACCTACAGGGCGGTCAATTCCAAGATAAGTCTATTCACATCTCACGAGGGACGCGGTATTGAGACCATTTTTTTTATTATATTGCGGAGAGCGGGCTTCAATTTATAAAATGGAGAAAAGCTGTATCATTATCATTGACTGTAACATTTCTTCTCATTGTACGAAGCCTTTATAGACGATCGTTATGACAATTTGCTTTGAAGAGATCTCGTTACGAGTTAGGTTTTGGGGACCTGGTCAAGAGGGGATAGTTCGTAGATCCTAACCACTGCAGCTATTCTGGAATCAGGTGCTACTGTGACCGTTGTGTGTTGTCAATGGCTTAAGGTCATCATATCTCATGCTCTAAGATCGACACACCTTTCCTCTTGGTATAACGGTGTCTCACAGTAACAACGACAATGCCAACGGCAAAGGAAGATATGGTAGAAGTGGCGCCCAATGTGGGGCTCGATCGAGGAGGATTGCTGCATCGAGTCGAGTGTCATCCGGATTCACGAACCCTAGAGTTGGAAAATATTGTAGCAGCCAGTGAGTCTGTCCAATGAAAGAGTAATTCTTCAATAATCGCTAAAAGTGAGTGATACTACCAGGTATGATTAAAATAACTGAATAATTATAAAAAAAAAGGGAAGTTGAGACTTGTGATTTTGGTAGATAAATATATATAAATACATAGTGAAAATAAGTGTATGTCTTGGTAGTGAATAATCATGTCAAAACGAATGAAAAGAATACATGATAATGTGCAGTTGAGTAGAGTAATGAGTAGAGAGAGAGAGAGAGGAAAGTGAAGAGGATATGAATGACGCATCCCATGAGCTCAATGTGGGACAGGAGACAAGTACAGATAATAATACAGTTATTGATTTAGAGCCGTTAGGAGATTCAAATACAATGACAAGTAAGGTAAGCAGTGTGGGAGAACATAAAGATCTTGAGGTTTCGGAAGTAGATCAGCAAGTTGATCCTCAAAATGTAAATATTAATCAAAAAATGTTTGATATGCTGGTATCAATAAATACTCAAATGGGTGTAATGAATGGAAGACTTGGTTCACTAGAAAAAGATAATAAGCAATTAAAAGAGGACAATCAAAAGTTAAATGAAAAATTTGAGGCCAAATTTGGTTCATTAGAAGTTAAAATGGATTCTTTGGAAAGCAAACTGAACACCTTTGATTATAAACTGAAAAATACTAAGAAAGAATTAAAGGCGGACTGGGAGACTCAATTAAATGCGAAATTTGGAGAACTAGATGTAGAGTTTTCTAACACATTAGAAAAGCAATATAATAATTTAATGGGAAAACTTCATGACGTAGAAAAGAAATATGAGGTAGTTTCGAAGAGTTATGGTGGCCTGTCCAATAGGATAGTTAAGTGTGAAAGCAGCTGTTTCAATGCTAGCGCACAGATAGAAGAGCTTTCGAAACAAATAGTCAAGTTTGAGTCCGATGCTCGTAAGGGGATTGACAAGTATTTAGTAGATCAAACTAAAAGACTTGACGAAGATCTATCTGAATGGATAGAAATAAAAGGAAATGAAATTGTAGACAAGGTTAAGACTACTATTGGATCCCAGCCAAATGAAAATATCAATGAGCACCTAAGTAGAAATGATGATTTAATTAAGCTCTTCACTAGCGAAATTCAGAAAATAAAAGACCAAATAGTTGATGAGTTACCTAAATGGCAAAAGGAAACCAATCATAAATTGGCAGAGTTAGAATGAAAGTCATCACAAAATTGGTTGACAGAGGACGAACATTCGGAGAATAGGTTGAAAAACAACCGAACATGTGATAATACGAAGTACAACTGTCGTGAAAATTTGCATTGGGAAGTTGATGATTCGGTTGGTAAAGATGATGATTCTTTTGGTCAGCGAGGATATTTGTCTTCTTTAAAGGTGGAGAACATCATTTTTAAAAGTAGACAATTCCCAACATTCTCCGCTGAAAAGAACAACCTGCATCCGAAAATCTTTATCAATAATTTCAAAAGAATATTTCCACGTAGCTGGTCAGAACACAACCGACTTCAGTTTATAGTATCCAAAATTACCGGAGAAGCCGCATTATGGGCCGCCGAATTAAGTGAAAGTTGCCATACTTGCGCTGAGTTTGAACAACTTTTTTGGCTAAATACTGGTCGTCGAGTAAACAAGAGAAATTAAGAAAAGAGGTTTATCAACCTGAGTATTTTAACAGTAAAAGGAGTACCTTAAGGCAATATTTTGAAAAGTACATAAATAAGACACATTATTGGAGTGATCCAATTTCTCACAAGGAAGTGATCAGAATTTTGAAGGGAAGGTTGCCCATAAATATACATGAAAAGTTAATAAATGTTCCTGACCATGATGTAGAACAATTCTTGTCGGTGATTGACTCTATAGATATGATTATGGAAGATGCAAGACAAATGAGTAGTAATCAAATGTCGACTCACACTCATAGTAATACGAATAATTATAATAATAATAATTTAACGTATGATAATAATAATACTGAAAACCAGGTCAAATCCACATCACAGGAGCGTGGACAATCTTTGTCCTATGGTTGCAATAAAAACAATGATTATAATAAATATAGAAGAGATACTTACTGTGCTAGAGGTAAACCTCGATATGGTGACGCAAATGTGCATAGTAGTGATATTAATAAGAGTAACAGGTACCCAAGTGATGAACCCAATTGTATTCGACCTTGGGAAGATAATTCGAAGCGTAATGTTCATCGGCAGGATGGAACAAATGCCTTGAGTCCTCATCCAGCACAAGGAGTTATACCAATGGGCGAAGGAGCCTTCAATGTGCGACGGGGTGAATACCATAACTCGGATCATACTGCACGGATTGTGGAAGTTCATGAACCCCCACCGATGACTCAACGAGATAGATTAAACTAATACCAGTCACCAAATGCCTTCCTAGGATGACTGGAAAGGAGAAGGAAGGAAGGCAGGCATCAATTTGAACTGAGAGTATTAAGGTACAATAATGATCAGGATATAAGGAATGAATTAATTGAAGAAAAACCTGAAGTTTCTAATAAATGCGGACAAATTTTACAGGCAATAATTCCAACAAGTATAAATAATGTTGATGTTGAAATATTAATTGATACTGGAGCGACTATTAGTGTCACAACGCTGGACTGTTTAAAACAGATAAGCCGAGGGGTAAAAATGCCCACTTTTCCTATCACAGGATGTACCGTGTCTGGCGCGTTCAGCGCAAAAATGCAAAAAGTTGTGAAACAGGTACGTGTCGACGTTACAATACAGGGGACTCAAATAGAAAGTACATTCCTGGTTGTTCCTAAAATGACAGTACCATGTATCTGGGGTTTGGATTTTTTATGTGAGACCGGTGCAATCATTAATTTGGAGAAAGGTGAATGTATATTTAATTCCAATGGTAATGTTTTGACAGCCACCCTGAGAAAGGGCCGAGTAATTCCAAATCAATTGTGTATGAATCTAATGGTAAAATATGTCAGTATTGATGATGAAGATGTGTATGATATCTGATTTATTGAATGTTCTGAAGAAATGATGGATAAAATGTCACTGCAGGAAAAGGTGTTAGAATCAGAATATTTATCTGTTATCCAAAGGGACGAATTGTACTACTTGTTGGAAGCATATCAGTCGATTTTTAGTAAACATCCAGGTATAATAAAAGACTTTGAATACCATATAAAGACGTATGCACATAAACCCTTTTGTTGTACTTCCTATTCTATCCCATGGACAAAGAAAGAAGTAGTCAGAAAGGAAATCAATAAAATGTTAGAATGGGGTATTATTGAGCCCTCAGATTCCAAATATTGTAACTCTCTTGTGGCGGTAATTAAACCCAATGGTGACATCAGATTGGTGTTGGATGCCAGAGAGATGATGATGATGATGTTTGGTTTGTGGGGCGCTCAACTGCGTGGTTATCAGCGCCCGTACAATTACCCAGTCTTTGCTCAGTCCAATTGCGCCACTTTCCTGGATGATGATGAAATGATGAGGACAACACAAACACCCAGTCATCTCGAGGCAGGTGAAAATCCCTGACCCCGCCGGGAATCGAACCCGGGACCCCATGCTCGGGAAGCGAGAACGCTACCGCGAGACCACGAGCGGCGGACGCGTGCCAGAGAGATCAATAAGATCATTATACCTGTACAAAGACGACCGGAGAACCTAGAAGAGTTAGTACAAAAGTTTTATGGTGCCCGCTTCTTAACTTCTTTGGATATGCATAGTTCATATTGGCAAACTAGAATATTGAAAGAATCTCGAAAATATACTGCATTCGTTTTTTCTGGGCCGAAGTTACCAGTTTACCGTCATGCCATTTGGGTTAAAAATAAGCGGTGGTGTTTTCATATTGGCATTAGATACCATACTGGGCAAAGACCTTTTGAATGAAGTTACTTTATATGTGGATGATTTGCTAATTGCTTCTGAAACTTGGGAGGAACATTTGGACTTATTAAGAAGAGTTTTTGCGAAATTTTTGGAATACGGAGTTACTGTAAATTTGAGCAAATCCAAGTTTGCTCATAACCAATTGAAATTTCTTGGACATATAATTACTCCTGAAGGGATAAAACCAAATCCTAAAAAGATGGATGCAATTAACAGATGTGCTTATCCAAAGAATAGAACGGAATTAAAGTCATTTATCAGTTTAGTTTCATTTTTTCGACGATTTTTACCCAATCAGTTAGGAAGCCAAGACCGTTTGTTACGGCTGTTAAGAAAAAAATGTCATGTGGAAGTGGAATTCCGAATGCACACAAGCTTTTGATACAATCCGCAATGCTTTGACTAATGCTCCATTGTTACATCATCCGAGACTTGATCAAGATTTTTATATTGCTGCGGATGCTTCTGAAACAGGATTGGGTGCCACTCTTTTCCAGATGGACAATCCAGAAGATATCAGTACCATCAAAATAATTGGGTTTGCCAGCAGGACAGCCTCTAGCTGTGAACGTGCGTATTGTACTACTGAATTGGAAGTACTGGCCGTGGTCTGGTCCCTTAGAAAGTTTCGATATTTTGTATATGGAAAGAAGATCATTGTATTCTGTGACCACAAAGCTTTATCTTTTATTTTAACAGGAAGGATGTTCCATTCACGTTTAACCCGGTGGGCCTTGCTACTGCAAGAATATGATATTACGCTCAAATACATCAGAGGGAAAGATAACATCATAGCCGATGCTCTTTCAAGACTACCGAAAATAAAGAATGACGACGAGTGTGAAGAACGGACTATTGACTTTAAAGTCATGAATTTATCAAGGTAATATTGCGAGAGGCAGATTTCACAGCTATGTCGAAGTCTTCCACAACTGCAAGAAGATGATAAGTTGTGGAAAGCCATTAGACATGCTGTTGAAAGCAAAACGCTAAGTCACTCTCAAGAACAGTATCAATTAACATCTGGAATTTTGTATTGGAGGAAGGATGAAGAAGATGTTTGGAAAGTTTGTGTTCCACATAAATATTTAGAATCACTAGTATGTTACACTCACTTGAATTGGGGTCATTTTGGTGCCGCTAAATGTACAGCCAAAATAGCACAATACTGCTATCATCCAAATTTGGGACGTCTCGCTACAAATATTCTTAAGAAGTGCAAAATATGTCAGAAGGCAAAACCCATAAACTATTGTCGGAAGATAGAATTACATCCGATCATCCCACAACAACTTTTAATGTTGGTGTCATGTGATGTCTGTGGACCATGTCCCATGACACGTGGATGGTTCAAATATGTTTTGGCTTTCTATGATCTCTTTCCAAAATATGTGAAGTTACATCCTTTGAAAAATCTCCACGTTTGACCCATGTTACGCAAATTTATCAACAACTATATAAATGAGCTCAGCAAACCTATAATGATCTTGACAGACAACGCTGCTTATTATACAAGCAAAGTATGGAGAGACACTATGAAAGAACAAGGAATCCAGCACATTTACATCTCAAGATTTTACCCTTGTGGAAATCCAGTTGAGAGAATCTTTCGAGTGTTGAACCGATTTTTATGGACGTACATACCCAAACAACATTATAAATGGATCGATTGGATTTATGAATTTGAGAAAGTGTATAACGACTTACCACACTTATCGACAGGTTATTCACCTAACCAAATAGTATTTGGTGAAAGTATTGTGCCAGAATGGATGAAGAAATTACCTGCGATAGAACAAAAGATTACCAAGAAAGAAGATATGGTGAAGAAGGTCCACAAAAACCTGAAGCATCAAGCACAATTGAGAAAAACCCGTTTTGATAAAAATGTGAAGAAAGTAGTCACATATGATGTAGGGGAAGAAATTTTATTGAGAAATCACCCAAAAGCAGCAACTAGGAAAAAACTGAATAAGAAATGGCAATATTTATATACAGGTCCATACAAAATAATGAAAATACCTCATGAAGGGAGCTACCTCCTGGCAGATTGTGATACTGATGTAATTAAGGGCTTGTTCCCTCACATAGACCTGAAGAAGTGTTATCAATAATGAGCAAAATATAGATTCAAGAAACACTGAATGATACCAAGACTACACTCAGAGTGGACTAAATAAAAGCACCAGTGGATAAATATGTACTTATGCTAACTTACAAAGAAAATTAAAGAATAAGGTGTTTTGCTTTATATCGACTAAGCCGATGATACGGCGTCTTTTTTTTCGTTTACTCTTAGAAAAAAAAAAAAAAACAAGTAAAGAAGTGCTAATTGTGCGTTGTGAAAAATATAGGGGCGAATTTTAAATAGCTACAGTGTATAATCAGACTAACAAATGGACATTCAGTTACACGAAATCGCGGATAGCGAAGTGTGGTCATTAAATTGAATACACCTACAGGGCGGTCAATTCCGAGATAAGTCTATTCGCATCTCACGAGGGTTGCGGTATTGAGACCATTTTTTTTTTATTATTATATCACAGAGAGTGGGCTTCAGTTTATAAAAGGAGAAAAGCTGTATCATTATTATTGACTGTTGGTGTCAAGCAACCAAAACTATTCATCAAAGGGTTTCGGTGAATGAGTGGTGAATGTGAAATGAAACTGTGAACGAAGTTATGTTAAATAAAGCAGAAGAGACAAGACAGTTTGGTCGTATCTGTTATTATTCCATAAACTGTAACATTTCTTCTCGTTGTATGAAGCCTTTATAGACGATCGTTATGACAATTTGCTTTGAAGGGATCTCGTTACGAGTTAAGTTTTGGGGACCTGGTCAACAAGGGATAGTTCGTAGATCTTAACTACTGCAGCTATTCTGGAATCAGGTGCTACCGTGACCGTTGTGTGTTGTCAATGGCTTAAGATCATCATATCTCATGCTCTAAGATCGACGCGCCTTTCCTCTTGGTATAACGGTGTCTCACGGTAACAACGGCAACGCCGACGGCGAAGGAATTCTAGTCACCCATGACTATTAAATTTTTGTCTCCCTACACTATCTAAATAATTTCTTTTATCACATCATACATTTCATCAATTTCTTCATCATCTGCAGAGCTAGTTGGCATATAAACTTGTATTACTGTAGTAGGTGTGATCTTCATGTCTATCTTGGCCACAATAATGCGTTCATTATGCTGTTTGTAGTAGCTTACCCACACTCCTATTTTTTTATTCATTATTAAACCTACTCCTGCATTACCCATATTTGATTTTGTATTTATAACCCTGTATTCACCTGACTAAAAGTCTTGTTCCTCTTGCCACCGAACTCCACTAATTCCCGCTATATCTAACTTTAACCTATCCATTTCCCATTTAAAATTTTCTAACCTACCTGCCAGATTAAAGGATCTGACATTCCATGCTCCGATCCGTAGAACGCCAGTTTTCTTTCTCCTGATAACGACGTCCTCTTGAGTAGTCCCCACCCGGAGATCCGAATGGGGGACTATTTTACCTCTGGAATATTTTACCCAAGAGGACGCCATCATGATTTAACCATAAAGTAAAGCTGCATGCCCTCGGGAAAAATTACGGCTGTAGTTTCCCCTTGCTTTCAGCCATTCGCAGTACCAGTCCAGCAAGGCTGTTTTGGTTTGTGTTACAAGGACAGATCAGTCAATCATCCAGACTGGTGCCCCTGCAACTACTGAAAATGCTGCTGCCCCTCTTCAGGAACCACACATTTGTCTGGCCTCTCAACAGATACCCCACCGTTGCCCCTCCGTTGTGGTTGCACGTACGGTATGGCTATCTGTATCATCGAGGCATGCAAGCCTCCCCACCAATGACAAGGTCCACGGTTCATGGGGGGGGGGGGGGGGGGGGGGGGGAGATACCCTTAGCTGCATCTATTCCATTGACAGTTCAAGTGGGAGTGGCCTCTTGCTTATTGAATCCCTGTAACTGTTCTGAAGTAAATACCATGAAGTGCTTCCTGTAATTTTGGAATCAAGATGAAGTCCCATGGTCTTAAGTCAGGGGATGTTGTGGGTGGTACAGCAGTTCCCAGCCCCATCAATCAAACAAGTTAGTCCCAACTTGCACCATACGCTCCTAAACAGTCATGCAAAATGATGGTGGGTCCTGCAGAAAGTGTTGCTGCTTCTTTGTTTAAGCTAGTCACAGGCTGTGTTCCACAAATGAACACTGGACACACTGCTGTGGCAGGGAAGTGCTGTACCACCCACCACACTCCCTGGACCTAAATCCTAGTGACTTCAACTTGATTACTAAACTGAAAGAAGCACTTCATGGCATTTGCTTCGAAATGGTTACAGAGATTTGCCAGGCAACAGACTGGTGCACTCAAACTGTTAAAACAAAAAGCGCTACTAAGAATACCCTATGACTTCCACATCACTAGAAATGGGTTATCCATAATGCTGTTGACTACTCTGAAGGGCTGTAAAACTTTGAAACACATATCTATTTTGTATAAGTTGTAAATATGCTATGTGATGAAAAGTATCCAGAGACCTGGTTGAAAATGATTTACAAGTTCGTGGCGCCCTCCATCGGTAATGCTGGAATTCAACATGGTGTTGACCCACCCTTAGCCTTGATGCCAGCTTCCACTCTCCAAGGCATAAGTTCAGTCTGGTGCTGGAAGGTTTTGTGGGGAATGGCAGCCCATTCTTCACAGAGTGCTGCACAGAGGAGACGTGGAGACGTATCGATGTCGGTCGGTGAGGCCTGGTACGAAGTTGGCATGCCAAAACATCCCAAAGGTGTTCTATAGGATTTGGGTGGTGACTCTGTGAAGGCCAGTCCATTACAGGGATGTTATTGTCATGTAACCACTCTGCCACAGGCCATGCATTATGAACAGGTGCTCGATCATATTGAAAGATGCATTCACCAACCTCTAATTGCTCTTCAACAGTGGGAAGCAAGAAGGTGCTTAAAACATCAGTGTAGGCCTGTGCTGTGATAGTGCCATGCAAAATGACAAGGGGTGCAAGCCCCCTCCATGAAAAACACAGCCACACCATAACACCACCACCTTCAAATTTTACTGTTGGCACTACACACACTGGCAGATGTTCACTAGGCATTCACCATACCCAAACCCTGCCATCAGATCGACCGTGATTTGTCACTCCACACAATGTTTTTCCACTGTTCAGTCATCCAATGTTTACATTCCTTACACCATGCAAGCCGTCATTTGGCATTTACTGGCACAATGTGTGGCTTATGAGCAGCCACTTGACCATGAAATCCAAGTTTTCTCACCTACCGCCTAGGTGTTATAGTACTTGCAGTGAATCCTGATGTAGTTTGGAATTCCTTTGTGTTTGTCTGGATAGATATCTGCTTATTATGCATTAAGATCCTCATCTGTCAGCTGTCTCTGTCAATCAACAGATGAGGTCGATCTGTACCCTTTTGTGCTGTATGTGTCCCATCACGTTTACACTTCACTATCACATCGGAAACAGTGGACCTAGGAATGAAAACGAGTGTGGAAATCTCATGTACGGACGTATGACACAAGTGACACCCAATCACCTGACCACGTTCGAAGTCCGTGAGTTCCGTAGAGCGGCCTAATCTGCTCTCTCACGATGTCTAATGACTACTGAGGTTTCTGATACGAAGTACCTGTCAATAGGACGCAGCACAATGCACCTAATATGAAAACCATCTGTTTTTGGGGGTGTCCGGATACTTTTGATCACATAGTGTAAACAGATGTCACTTTCCAAGTTCCATTCATCATGTGCTGCTATCATTGCAGTCCGCATTCGTGTACGTGCACTTCAAAACACAGTGACTGGCCACCCATGGCAATCAACGACTGGCCGCCCAGAATATACGGCAACCCCAGCCACTGGCTCCATTAACTATGGAGCCTTATTTAATACCACTCCTGACGTCTACAGGCCATTTCTCATTGTGCTTTGTTTATATTCCACAACTCGGAAGGACTAGCTGCACTCTGGACTTAGAATATGAATGCTATACTGGAACTAGCACTTCAATCAAGGAACTTGCGATTTCTGGAATTCTGCATTTCACTTGCACTTCCTGGGCATTGCTATACATAATTTACATAATTTTCCATAAAGTGTTCATCTACAACTTCGCACTTGGTAACGGAGTTATTGCATCAGTGTTGTGTCAGTAAACCATAGAATGGTTTATTTATTTATTTATTTATTTATTTACGTCCTGAATCTTTGTGGTACATATACCATGCCTTAGATGTTGGACAAAATGATATTACATTAATATACTGTTACATTGGTGTATACATTACATTTATAAATTGTTACATTTTTATATTGCTATATTGTTACATTACATTTTTATATTGTTACAACCAACTTATTTTTCAAGATACTCTGTTACTGAGTAAAAACAGTTTTCCAAAAGATATGATGTTACAGATTTTTTAAAGCTATGGATTTTGTTTATGGCCTTTAGGTTACTTGGCAGCTTATTAAACAAATGTGAACCTGAGTGATATACACCTTTCTTGCACAGTGTGGTATAACAATGATGTCTGTGTATGTCACTATTTGCCCTTGTATGGTGTTCATGTACAGATTTATTTTGAATAAATACATTTCCATTTTTTAGCATGCTTTTTTTAGGAACATTACAACTTCTAGTATATAGATACATGGTAGGGGTAGAATCCCCAGTTCTTTAAAGAATGGTTTGCATGATTTTCGGGTGTTGGCATTTTTCATTACCCTCACAATCTTTTTTTGCTTCCGGAATGTGGTTATGCAATGAGGAGAATTTCCCCAGAATATGATGCCATATCTTAATGGGGAGTGTATGCAAGCGTAATACACTGCTCTAACTGTTTCAGGACTTGTGTTGTTCCTTATAATCCTCATTGCATAAGTCATTTTGGATAGTTTAGAATTTAATGAAGTGATGTGGGAATTCCATTTAAGATTGTCTTGTAAGTAGATGCCAAGAAATTTTGCTTCAGTGACACTGTTAATTCTTTGGTTTTCCATTGACATGTTTGGTTTTAATGGGTTTTTATTTTGTTGTGTATGGAAGTGTAAGACGACTGTTTTTTGAGGGTTTATCAGTAATTTATTCCTCATAAACCACTCTGAGACATTTTCACTTGTGACTTTAGCATTTAAACTTAGAGCCATTTCATTTTCACCTTCAATTAATATGCTTGTGTCATCTGCAAATAGCACTGGTTCGGAGTGTTGAACGTGTAGGGGGAAGTCGTTTATGAAAATTAGGAAGAGAAAGGGACCTAAAATTGAGCCTTGTAGTACACCATGGGTTAATGTGGAAGGTTTCGATTGATAAACTTGGAGTTCGTTTTTTCCCATGTGTTTTACCTCTGTTATCTGAGAGCGATTTTCTAGGTAGGATTTCAGCCACTCGTGTGGCAGGCCTCTTACACCATACCACTCTAACTTTCTTAGGAGAATTTCATGGTCTATTAGATCAAATGCTTTTGTTAAATCCAGGAAAATCCCCGAAACATTTTTGTGATTATCCACTGAATTTAAAATACGATTTATGAGGCTAAAAGTGGCTGTTTCAGTACTGCACTGAGGCCTGAAGCCATGCTGACATCCTGAAATCATATTTTTTTTGTTAAAGAAATCAGTTAGTTGTAGCAGAACTAGTTTTTCAATGATTTTTGAAAAACCTGATAGGAGTGGCACAGGCCTATAGTTGACCATCTGCTGCCGATCGCCCTTTTTGTAAAGGGGTACAACTTTTGCAGTTTTTAACTGTTGTGGGAAAATACCACTTGATAGTGAAGAATTGCATATATCTAGCAGTGGTGCGAGTATCTGTTCAGCTGATACTTTTATAATATAGTCTGGCACATCGTCGACTCCGGCTGAATATTTATTTTTTAATGACTTTATATTGTTTAACAGTTCTTCCCTACTTATTGGACGGAGGAACATGGATGTATTTGTTACGCTATTTCCAGAAATTTCCTATAATATTTTGTTTGATGTTTTTCCCATTTGTTCCTTCGCTAACTCACGAGCAATATTGGTGTAGTAAGAATTGAAGTGGTTAGCAATTAACTTTGGATCAGTGATCTTGCTGCCCGCCTGTGACAATACAATATTTTTGTGTGTTTCCACCTTTCCAGTAAGTCTCTGTACCGTATTCCACATTGTCTTAGCTTTGTTTGATGATTCCAAAATAAGTTTGTCATTTTCCCTTAATTTTGCTTCCCTTATTACACGACTCAGAGTTAACTTGTATCATTTGAAGTGGTGAGCAAATTCAGGGCTGTTATCTGTTTTTGATAGTGCAAAAAGTTCTCTTTTTCTTCTACATGATACTTTCATCCCTGATGTAATCCAAGTTTTGGGTTTGCTGGGGCCTTTACAAATTATTTTCTTTTTTGGAAATGCAATTTCGAAACAATGTCTGTAAATTTCCATGAAATTATCCAGCTTTTCATCTGTGTTGTAACTATTGTAGATTTTATTCCACGAGTGGGTACTTAGCATATGTTTGAAGTGCTCAATATTTTGCATGCTGAATTTTCTCTTGTAGATAACACTTCCATTCCTAGACAAATCAACACTTCTGCATACGGCAAGTAGCTGTGCATTGTGGTCACTGTAGCCAGTGATATATTTACTGTGTTATTCCTAGTTATAACAATACAGAAATCATGTTGGGAGATACCGGGACTGGATGGAGGGTATGTAAGAGCTTCCCAGCGAAACTTCTGCTGCATAACCAAAACGGCTAAATTTTGCTGCAGGATAAAGCCCACCCACGTGTTGCCAAAAGTATTTTGACTAGGCTGGTGAAGTTTTGCTGAGAAGTCCTTATACATTCTCTGGGCAATCCTGATCTCTCTCCATGAGATTTCCACATTTTTGGAACCCTGAAGTAAGACATCAGTGCCCGTCAATTTGCTTTGGATGAAGAGGTGCATGTCTGCGTACAATTATTGCTCTGTAGACAACTCCAAATATTTTTCCGTGAGGGCATTAACCATCTTGTCCCACAGTGGGATAAATGTATGAAGAGTAAAGTATGATGTGACCTTTTAGGTTCATATGTATCACTTGCAAGCTACCATGATGGTGAAAGTTTTTTGTGACATTTAGTAGTAAGTAAGTGTCATGAAGTGCCAGTGTGGGAGGTATTATTATAATATGTGGAGCTGGGAGAAGGGCCTGAACCCATTACTTCTACAATGCAAGATGGAGAGTAAGTGTCTCTACCTGCTGTGTGGGGCCACTTGTCCCTTGGCATCAGCATTGCCAGCCAAAAATAATTTCCACTAAGATCATACTCAAATTCCACTACAATGTGAAGTATAATTTATAATATAGCCTACACAAATTATTAATGATATATAGGCTAAATAAAAAAATTAAATTATAAACAATTAGTATATTCCACACCTTTTTGGCTAGACCACTTGATGATCAGCACCATGAAGGGTGGTAGTGATGAACTTGATCGTGGATAATTCGTGAGGTCACTGTTAATACAATAACTGTAGTTTGACGCAACAGGTACTTCCTTTTTATAAGGGATCTGAGCATGTAAGGTATAAGGAATTCATTCACAAGGTGGTTTTGTTATCCTTACATCTGAAAGTTTCAATGTTCCTTAACATGGCAGTGAAATGTATGACTCCATTAATATAATCAAACAATGGAAAATCCAGGATGGAATGTAACAGTATTATGAAAAGGAAAGCTGCTACTCACCATACAGCAGAGATGCAGAGTAGCAGATAGGCACAACAACAAAGACAACCCCCCCCCCCCCCCACACACACACACACACACAAACACACACATACATGCACACAAGACTGCAGCCTCTGGCAGCTGAAGCCACAGTGTGACTGCAATGATGTGCGTGTGAGTTGTGTTCGAGTGTGCATGTCTGTGTGCGTCTGTCATCTGTTTTCAACAAAGGCATTGTTGGCTAAAAGCTTATATTGTGACAGTCTTTTTATTGTGCCTATCTGCAACTCAGCATCTCTGTTATATGGTGAGTAGCAACTTTCCTTTACATAATATTGTTACATTCTATCCTGGATTTTCCATTTTTTGATTTTTGCCTGATGGCCTGTCTTTGATCCTAACCCAGTGCTGTTTTCCTTTGTTATTGTTTTCTAATGCATTACTACACTCAATGTCTGTCCTTCTTTCTCTTCTTTCCTGTGTAACCCATAAATATACTAATACAAGGGTTGGAACTTAAATAGTGGCAACTATTTATTCACAACCGATACGAAAAAGTTACATGTTTGCACCTGTTACTTCCTTCACCGTAGTCACCAGCGTTGTGTAGAGCCCATTGCCAGTTATGTAGAAGGCATAGTATACCATTAGCAGGGCCAGTTCTACTGATGGTGCGATTGGAGTGGTCTACTGCCGGTTGAATCTCTGAAACAGTTCTGAAGCGAATGCCACGAATTGGTTCCTTCATCTTCAGAATCAAATCAAAGTCACAAGGACTTAAGTCCGGGGAGTGTGGTGGATGGTATAGTACTTCCCAGTCCCATCGACCAAACAGAGCAGTCACAGCTTGCACTGTATGCACCCACGCATTGTTATGCAAAATGATGTGTGGGTTGCGCAGATAGTGTCGCCGCATCTTTCACAAAGCTCGTCGCGGGTGATGCCCCAAAAACGAACAGTAATACTGCGCATTGATGGTTTGCCATGGAGGAATGTAATGCATTAGGATAACACCATCACAGTTGTACATGAGAATTACCATAACTTTCACCACACTGGGCCTCTGACACACTTTCAACTTTTGCGGCGACCCATAATGACGCCATTTGTTGGATTGGTGTTTCAGTTCTGACTCGTAAAATGTGGCCCATGTCTCATCCAGTGTTATGAAACAGTGTAAAAAAGCCTCTCCTTCCCGCTCATAGCACTCCAAGTGCATCTGAGCAACATTGTAACGCATCCATTTCCGCATTTCCGTCAAGTCATGCGGAAACCATCATGATGCAATTTTTTGCAAACCCAGGCATTCCTTCAGGATGCAAATCACAGTCGTAAGCACTAATCCGGTTTCATGGGCGAGCTCACAAATCGTATGGTGTTGATTACTGTCCACTAACATGGCAACAGCATGCACTTCTTCTTCAGAGATGCTAGGACAACCTGTCCAATGCATGTCTGCCACAGTTTGCTGACCTTCATTGAAGGCTTTTACCCAACGTGCCACTGTTCTGTACGGCAATGCCAATTCCCCGCACATCTCTTGAAGACCTTGATGACACTCTATTGCTGTGCAACCTCTGGCACATTCAATCTTGATCCAACTCCGTTGTTCCTGTTTTGAAAAGATAGTGACACTGTTGCATTGTTACAAATGTCTGCTTGTGTCTGTGTATATGCAGATGGATATGTGTGTGTGTGCGAGTGTATACCTGTCCTTTTTTCCCCCTAAGGTAAGTCTTTCTGCTCCCGGGATTGGAATGACTCCTTACCCTCTCCCTTAAATCCCATATCCTTTTGTCTTTCCTTCTCCTTCCCTCTTTCCTGACGAGGCAACCGTTGGTTGCGAAAGCTAGAATTTTGTGTGTATGTTTGTGTGTCTATCGACCTGCCAGCGCTTTTGTTTGGTAAGTCTCATCATCTTTCTTTTTAAATATATTTTTCCCACGTGGAATGTTTCCCTCTATTATATTCATCTTTGTTTTTAGATATATTTATTATTATTATTATTATTATTTTATTATAGTATTTTAAGATTGTAATAAATGTGTAAGAAACACAATTGGACAATTCAAATAAAATATCAATTTCCTCATTTGCTTACTAATCCTATCATTATAATTCAGCATCAAGTGATTCCAGCACTTTTTCATCTTTGTTGTAGAGCTAACACATTCATTTTTTTTATTTTGATGATTCATTCCTCTGTAACTGGGTATGAAATACAACAATAGTGCTTGTTTTGCATGTCTAGTCATACTCTCGAGTAGTAACTCAGTGATATAAATCTCTCATGCTTCCAGCCATGTCAAGTGGTTTAAAATCCATGAGATTTCAGCCAAGTGCTCCTCAGCCACAGTCACTTGACAATGGCTGAGGTGCACTTGGCCAAAAGCTCGTTGATTTTAAACTGCTTCACATGCCTGGAAGTCCAAGAGAATTTTATCAGTATATAATGCCGTGAAACTATCCATTCGTGTCAGTCACTTAGTGTTTCTTGATTTAACCTATTACCTTTTTTTTATGTCTATCATCATGGAAAAAGTCAATTCAGCACCTGTAATCCCATGTGGCAAGATAAGAATTATTTTTGGCAGTATCCAAGGGTATGTGTTGTCCATAAACATTTTTAATTTCATCTACTGTAATCCAGAATTCAACACTATTCTTTGAGCCTAAGACCTCTTTTTCTGTATCAGAAAAATACATCTTTAGTTTGTTTAACATTCTGATGGCTTCATATATATTTACCTACCTTTCATACTCCTCCACATGCTCTGTCTGCATCAGCACTAAGGGCAATTTTTGGACTCATAAATGAAATGTTCTTACATGAGTTCCTGTTTGTTGGTAAAATATCACATGAACTAGCCAGAGTTCTTACTCCACAAAACAAGAACATTAGGATCGTACACATTTAAACTGTCTAACTTCACATCCTGGTTGATGACAGAGGGTTAGAACAAACTGACTGCCAGAATTCTGATAGTTCTTCTACTTTCTGGACATAGTTTCTGTACAGACACTTTCTGTGACTGAAACATCCCACTGAGTTGGTCAGTTAATGCCAGTAAGTGGCTCATGAAATGAAGATAAGTCCTTATGTAGCAATTCTTAAATTCATAAAAGATCATATTCCCTACAGGATTCTTATCCATAAATTCTGCTTCTGTAAACAGCTCAATAAGAATGCTGAATCATTGCAGCACATGGTTGTATAAATGCAGGCACCATTGGTAGTTGGTGGGCTTAATGTAGACAGAGCTGTAGATGGAGCCATCAGAGAGGCAGTCAATGTCCAGGAAGGTGGCATGCTGGGTTGAGGGGGACAGAAGGAGTTTAAGTTGTGAAGGAATGAGAACAAGGTGTCCTGTCTCTGCATCCAGATCATGAAGATATCATCAAGGAAGCTGAACCAGACTAGAGGCTTGGGGTTTTGGGAGTTGTGAAAAAGTGGCAAGACCCTGGGCACGAAGGATGTTGGTGTACAGGGAAGCGGCATCAACAGTGATGAGTAGGGATCCAGGAGGTAAAGGGGTGGTGCTGGTGGAGAGTCGGTGAAGGAAGTTGTTGGTATCTTTGATGTGAGAGGCTAGATTATGGGCAACTGGCTGGAGGTGTTGATCAATGAGGGCCGAAATTCTTTCATTGGGGGCACAATAAACAGCTCCAATGGGGCATCCAGGAACCTTATGATTGTGGATTTTGGGGAACATGCAGAGTTGGATGTGGAGGATGTCATCAAGATGAGGAGGGAAATGGATTCAGGGGAGTGGTTCTGGGAAGGATCTAACAAGGGAATGGTCAGACTTGTCATGTCGAAAACTGTGTTGCTTTTTTTACCACTGTGAGTTAACATTGCAAGAAGTCTGTATGCAGAATTTTAGCTGCTGACATGACCTGGAAGTCTGTAAACAATTTTATGAAGTAAGACATTATTGTCGCATGGTTTCCACGCTTATAACTGCCTCTTGTACAACCCTGACCTCTCTCGCTACGTTGTACCAACGCCATCTAGGGACAAGGTGGCGTTAGCTACGCGCCGCTCTCTTGCCACAGCAGTGAGAGTTGATTCCCCCAGTGAAAGCGATCGTATGATAATCAAACATTCGTTGACAAATATGGCTGATATGTTATCTACGACATTCTTTCCAAATAGCTATGAAATAGACACAAATAAATATAGGATTTAGAACACGTCCAAATTTTATTTCTTGTAATTACCGCAAAAATGCGAAACATTGATACAATGTTCAAAACATAGGTTTTTTGTGCACCAAGAACATACAAGCAAAGACGACATATGACAGCCCTGCGCATCACAGACGTTGTTAAATGTACGTAGACAAAACTGGGCTGGTGTTAGGAATGAATCAGGCCTAATATCAGCATATTTCGAGGAGTGCCACGCATATTTAATCAAATTCTGAAATCGTGGAGAGGAAAATTGATAATGTACTACTGATTGCAGCTTGAGAATATTGTCACGGTGATAGACAGTAAATTGCAGTGATCAGCACACAATAATGTTTTCTGTTAGTTTTCTGTAAAATGCCTTCCACTGGCGGAAAAATTCTCTGTCTAAAGGTTGAATTACGTTGGTCATGCCTGGTGGAATCTGAAGCACCTCTACTTCTTTGTCAGGGTGGGCTCCAAATACAGCTTTTAATAAATCAGACCTTTTATGACCTGACGACGAATCTAGAAGGAGAAGAGATTTGTTCCCGCAGAACGGAAGAAAAGCATGACGCATGAAAAGTGTAACGTTTTCGTTTCCCATTTTTCCAGACTTCGATAAGTCTACTACAAGACTGTTTGCGTAGAACATTTTTCTTTTGACACGTGGTCCAAAACGTCCAGTTGGGTCTTGAAGAGACACATATATTTTAGGCAGCAATGAACCATCCAGACTAATTATGGGCATTATAGTGTATGAATGGGTGAGTGCAGTCGTGGACTGCGCAATCGCCTCAATATGTTTTTCCCTTTGAATGACAGTGCTCTTTCCACACGCATTTCTTTTTGAAATTTCCCCGATGCTATTCAATCTGTATATTGAGCAAGCAGTAAAGGAAACAAAAGAAAAATTCGGGGTAGGTATTAAAATCCATGGAGAAGAAATAAAAACTTTGAGGTTCGCCGATGACATTGTAATTCTGTCAGAGACAGCAAAGGACTTGAAAGAGCGGTTGAACGGAATGCACAGTGTCTTGAAAGGGGGATATAAGATGAACATCAACAAAAACAAAACGAGAGTAATGGAATGTAGTCGAATTAAATGGGGTGATGCTGAGGGAATTAGATTAGGAAATGAGACACTTAAAGTAGTAAAGGAGTTTTGCTTTTGGGGAGTAAAATAACCGATGATGGTCGAAGTGGAGAGGATATAAAATGTAGACTGGCAATGGCAAGGAAAGCGTTTCTGAAGAAGAGAAATTTGTTAACGTCGAGTATTGATTTAAGTGCCAGGAAGTTCTTTCTGAAAGTATTTGTATGGAGTGTAGCCATGTATGGAAGTGAAACATGGACAGTATATAGTTTGGACAAGAAGAGAATAGAAGCTTTCGAAATGTGGTGCTACAGAAGAATGCTGAAGATTAGATGGGGTAGATCACATAACTAATGAGGAAGTATTGAATAGGATTGGGGAGAAGAGAAGTTTGTGGCACAACTTGACCAGAAGAAGGGATCGGTTGGTAGGACATGTTCTGCGGCATCAAGGGATCACCAATTTAGTATTGGAGGGCAGCGTGGAGGGTAAAAATCGTAGGGGGAGACCAAGAGATGAATACACTAAACAGATTCTGAAGGATGTAGGTTGCAGTAGGTACTGGGAGATGAAGAAGCTTGCACAGGATAGAGTAGCATGGAGAGCTGCACCAAACCAGTCTCAGGACTGAAGACCACAACAACAACAACATTTCCCCTGCAGATGAGCCACTCATTACAATAAGGTAAGTTGGTGTACATGTGTGAATGACATTAAAATGCCATCAAGAGAAGTTTATCTTTGTAATAGCAACTGGTATAGTTCTTTATTCAATGTGGTACTAATTAATAAACTTAGAAAATTAATCCTACAGCTTTTCAATTTTAGAATGTAGTATCTGATTCAGCTTGAGGAGTATTGAGATGAAACATAGTGTTTGAAGAAATGGAAGAAGCCCATGACGATACGAAAAATCTTGATATGTTGTTCTCAGCTTTGCCCAGCTGCTCATTCAGAAGTAACAGGAATTTAACTTTAAGATCTCTTCTGCACAAGTCAAAATTTCATGAAATCAGGGAGCACTGACTGAAAAACATCCTGTACGCATCATCAGCTGATGATCTCCGTGTCTTTTCATTTCAGTAAGTTTTTCATTACTAGCTTCAGTTCTTATCGGCGGTGTACGAAAAATACAAACTCCTTCCAGTATATCTCAGGTACTTTCTCAAGACTAGAAAGAGGCTTCACTCTTCTTTCATGGATAAAAACAAATTTGGTATGTTATCTATATTTTGTACAGGGCAATCTGTGACCTAAACCCCACCAAACAAAACTGGCCAGCCACTAAATTCTTCACTGGAAGCTTTTCCAAATATTACCGGTGGCTTACTTATTTGCAGAATGTCACAGTAGCTATGGATGACCACAAAAATAAAACCAGTTCATTATCAATCTCAAAATCGAGTGAGAGAGAGTGCATAGCAGAGAAAACACGTGAATCCAAAAACAATGGTTTTTACTGTTATAGGTAAAAAGTAAAAGTTGTACTGAGAATCAAACCACAGAAATGGACGTAGCTTTGCTTTACCTGTATAAAACAATTTTTTTGTGGCACATTGAATGACTTGAAATTTCCCTCCCTGTTTATCATATCACACAAAGTGTGTGGAGAGACGAGCACTCTGTATTGCGCTGGGCAACATGTATCGATGTTTCGCTGTCATACCAGTATGAGCTTGTCAAGTTGTTTCAATTATGCTTTTATAGACACCATAGACGTTGGTTGCTTCCGTATCGTATAGCTTCAGTGAGAACCTTAAACTTTGAAGGATTTCAGGGTAGTGAAGTAAGAACAGATTTGAAGTGATCTAAAGAAAGAAACAGAGGCATTGCAAAATTATGAATGAATAATGGAGGGAAAGAAAATGCCAACAAAACAGTAAGGAAAACAAGTCTTGTGCAAACAGTATGTCACAGAACCTAAAATACCATGGAGTGAAACCTACTAACCACCTACTTCCTTTTAGAAACTTTATTCATAAAACACCTGCACAACCATTAAATAATGTATGGACTAAAAACAACAGTGCACTACCTAGTCAAGTTTTCGATAGGAACACAAGAAAGAGAATGTTTCTACACTGTTCCTGTACAACCATTAAGGTATACAATAAACATTTCCGAACACAAGAAAGAGAATGCTTCTACACTGTTCCTGTACAACCATTAAGGTACAATAAACATTTCCGATACAAAATACTAATGTCTATTGTCTAACATAACAGTTACACAAGTGATTCAGGCATAAGAGTTTTTCTATAGACACATATACAGTTATGAAGTGCTTCAACAATTTTGTACAGATTCATTTTAGTCCATGCATCTTTAGTAAGAAAATAAATCAATATCCAATACAGGTCACTAGTAAATTTGTTTGACCCGCTGCAATAAACGTACTCTTTAAAAGCTAGGCCATAACTATTTTTCAAAAAATTATGACTGAAGTTATTCATTTGTCTACCAAGGGCTGACAAAATAAGGAGTAATCTTCATTCACTAACCTCTATGAGGTGGAACAAAATTTTGGGTTTGTCATAAACGTTTACCTAGTGAATTTGTAACATATCACTTCCTAACTCACCCAAGTTTCCGGTAGGAAGGGCAAAATAATTTTGACGGTGGGAAGAAGCTTTATAGCAACTTGTGGAGCCATTAGTTAGCTGGAGGTGGTATCGGATAAAAGCAATGGAGTTAGTGAGGTTTAATTGAAGTCAATGAATTCCATGCAGTGTAGTGTGTTTTAATGTTTTTTGAGCACGTGACTTTGAAGAGTATTTCTGTTTAGTTGTTGTGGAGCTTATGGGCAGAATTTTGCTGGGAGCCAGCTGGCGGCAGTGTGCATTTGCCAGTGCAGTAGTCAGATCTCGTAGCTCTCTGAAACTAGTTAGACAGCTCAGGGGCTTTAATTATTCACTTAGGAATAATCAGAAGTGTGACTGTGCCTCGCATTACTCTTCATGTATCATTTTGCACAGTAAGATAATGATTACGTGGCTGCAAGCAAAAAGCCAAGTATGACATGAATTAAAGGTCAGACAGAGTACTGTATTAAGTTATTCACAGACTGCTTTATAAATGCAAATTGGAACTTTGTTTACGAGTATGATGTAGATAGATCAGCTGTTGAAAATCTCTTACTGATATTATTAAAGACATATACTGATTTATGGGACTCTTGCTCACCAGTGAAAAGAAACAGCACTAAACCAAACAGAAAAGGTAAAAACGATTAAATGGTACACTAATGTCCTTGCTGGTATCACGGAAAAGATGGTTTCACTGTCCAAAATGTATAAAAATAATTGTAAATGTGGCTGAGAGCAGAATGTCATTTCTTATAAGGCTTACCTGAAATGTGAAAAAACACTATAAAGCCAAACTTTAACTTGCAAAACAAGCCGTCTGAGAAAATTACATAGAAAAAACTCTAAACAAATGCAATTTTGTTTGGGATATTATAGCAACAGTCAAACATATCACCAACTGATGTACTTGCTGCTCAACTTTCTAGAGGGCATTGAGGATCATCTCAGACCAACATATATGCTATTTCAAAATTTTCTGACTTGAAAAATATGGACTGCTACTAGCTGTCTAACTGCACAATAAAAAGAACAATATACCTTATTTGCAAGGCACTTGTTTTTATTACGAACAAATGCCTAGAATTTGTTTTTCCTGACCAGCTCTACAGGGTGATTCACAAAGATATGCAAATATTTTCATATGTTATTCTACAAGTCAAACTAAAGAAAAAAAGTTCATATAAACATAGGTCTAGTGTGGAGTAGTAGATAAAAGCAGTATCTGAGCAGTGTAAGGGAAGAAACAGTGCTTCCTCTCTGTTTTTTTTTTTTTTTCCATAATAGTTGTTTCTCTGTAATTTACTTGTACCTCCACATCTATAAAGTGATCTACGAGACTTCTTTTAATTACTTGTAGCAGGTTTCATACTTTACAAAAGTTGTATACTGTGGTTACTTCTGCTTGTTGCTATACAGCTTTAGTCAGTCCACATTCCTAAAGACAATCTTTCATGATGCCATCTGTGGAACAGAATGTATGGGCAAAAGAATAAGCGAGTGAAGCTTCCAGCTATGAAGTGAACGCAATACAGCCTGTCTGTGCATGTGATGACAGCTCACTGTCGTCAGAATATTGTGTGTGTTATGAAGACCTTGTTGTATGCCCAGCAACTCTCTGAACGCATTATACACTGGAAAATTAAACTGAACACCACTGCAGATTGGATATTGCACTCACAGACTGCCTGACATTTTTCGTTATTACATTAATTTCTCTGAGTTTTTTTACAGGTACAGTTTCTAAATCACTGACGGGAGCTCTGGTTCCTCCGTTTATTTGTACCACAACCTGCCTGTAATGTCAAGGTAACATTTATTTGTAATATAACATACCTATAATGTCAAGATGGATGCAAAACTTGAAACAGACTACAAACATCAATGTTAACAATTTGCAACCATGACTTGAAGGGGAAAAAAATCATCTTTCTCTGCTAACAAACATTTCAGCAGCATTACTGAACAGTGAATACACATTCTGCAACAAAATGGTTCAAATGGCTCTGAGCACTATGGGACTTAACATCTGAGGTCACCAGACCCTCACGTCCTGCAACACTGTGATTAGATTTCCTTCTGACAATGTATCTATTTCCTGTGGCATTCCTATAAGAAGGTATATCCATAATAGTTAGTTGTCTACAGGAAGTATTTTGACAATGCTTTAGCCAAATTGGACGTCAATGACCGAAGTTACACAACTGCAATTGTGAGGACATCAGTCAGCATTCCGTACTATGTCTATTTAAGCAGTAGTGTCTTAGGGCACATGCGTACTATGCCAACAAACGACCAGCAACTGCTTCGGCAGTTAGAATTTGCTTAGTGTGTACCGGCAGCAAATCGCAGCCAATGAAGCACTTGGCCTCGGTTCTGGTTTCGACAGCTGGTGGCAACATCGATATGCTGGCGGTGAGTTGACATCAGGTCCATTCTCCTAGCACGGATGCCGGATCAAATGTTCGTTAGTTCTGTAGTGATTTGCTGTGCATGTTATACGGCTATGTATTATTTGTGTGTAAAAATAGATTAAGCTGGCATATGGATCCCCAATAGCTAAATGTATCATAGCACCATTAATCTTTCTGCAAAGGGTACAACTATCCTAAAATATGTCATTTTTGGAAATTTAAGAGCCTTCACATTTCAATAACAGTTCTAAATCTGTAGCTTTCTTTTGAATTACATTACAAAATAGTCTATATTTTAGATCAGACATTAATTTTGTCCCGCCACACTGGTCCCTACTTTGTAAAAGAGACGTCATCCACCAGCACTGTTTCTTCTCTTTCTTTTTCTCACCATCAGCTTCTTGTAGTAAAATAAATGCTGCACATGCAACTGCTAAATCCTCTTCTTCCCTCATAATATCGGCCAGAGAAATCATAATTGCTACTTAACAACAACAACAAGATGGGAGCAACTTCGACAAGCTGCCAGAGCCAACTGCAATTCCACATGGCCAAATCCCTTTGTCCCGACCCCTCGCTTTGGTGAGGATGTGAGTCTGAACACCAATGCATTGGTGACAGAAACCACTGGCTGTCATTAGCTGGTCACCTAACGTGTACGTCCCTTTATAGACATTTGTTGCATATTTAGGAGGAACTAGTTATAGTTTTCTTTCACATTATCAAGTCTTGCTCTACCTCACTGAAGTGTCATTGTCTTTCTTCATTCACACTGCTTCACAGCCAAATGAAGCCCACAGGGAAAAGAAAGGGGGGGTGAGGGAGGGGAGGTAGAGAAATCTACTCATAAACTCTGACACCATACAACAGAGATCATCTGTCATTTAAGTAACTCCAACAAAACAAACATTAAAGGAAAGCCAGTACTTTAAGCAAAACTATTTAACAATATTGAGCAGTTCAAGTCCGACGCTATTAGGGCAAGAAAGATCTTAAAATCCCTTCAGACGTTTAATGCATTTCCAATGTGATACATTTAAGTCTAAGTACACTGCACGCTCGTCAGTCATTCTACATATCACGTATGGTATGTGGTACCTCTTTTGCTCTCAGAACCACATAAAATGAGCATTACATATTACTGGATGGAAACTGTTTTTTAAGTTATGAAACTGCTAATTACTCTTCCTATAATTATGAGTGTACAAAGGCTTAAATTATTTGCACTTTCAGATTTCAATAATAATATTTCTGCACTTTCTTAGCCGATATATATTCTTACAGGACATTGTCATTTCTAAGTTTTTCCCTTACTCTCAGAAAGAAGAGAAGAAAATGGAAGATAAAGTGTTGCTTATATAAGACTATGCCCACACACAGAAGCAAATAGAATCCTGTAATTAACTGCAAAAGCAATTGGTTACCAGATAAGACAGATGTGCTGTAGTTAAACACCTCTAGCAATTATTACTTCAACAACTAAAATACATGCTGCAGCCTTTTAGTTCTTGAAAGGTGATATTAACCCCAATGACCCTCATTTCTCATTTCCCAGAATGTGTTTATGTCTGACCTGGTGAAGTATGCTCTTTTCACAAATCCAACTGTTGTACTCTGAACTTGTGGACACTGTGGTTGCATTACTGTGCCTCGTTGTTTTTTATGTCATACAAAAACAAAAGTCCTGAAAATTTTGTTATGCTGAGGACACGATTCTGGAAAAGGAAGATAAAGAGAGGATTTCAAAAAATAAACTGTATACAGCAGCAGACACTATTTTTATTGGTCACAGTGTTAATTCTTGAATTATGCAGACACAATTTCTCAGAGTATTATCAAATGTTAAAAAGACACTTTCTCCTTTGCCAAGACTGCAATTTCTACAGCAACAAACATCTTCAGCTAGATACTCAACTTTATTTTACAATGACACATGCCCAACACAATTACAGCAACTTAGTGCCAGGGATACCTCGACGACGATTCCCGTCCGTACTTCACTTCTATTTTATTGTTGTACTTTTTTCAGGTGAGAATTTCATCAAGGCTGGCACTGAAATCTGTCACCGGTTCCAAGCAACCGTGGATGTGCCACATAGCACTACCAATGGAGGGGGACAGAATATAAACAATTTTTTAACCAATTAATTTGTCCGAACAGGTTAATACAAGGATTACATTCTTAATGTACATATATGCGAAACTCAATTCTATGTTTCTACACTACATTAATAACTACAGTGAGCTGGATATGCTCTGCATTACACTATTTGTCAGTAAACTTTGTGTCAGAAACAAACGTGAAAAACTTGAGCCAACTTTACGGGGAGAACTACAAACACATGGTATAATTATATCCAACAAATTCACTTGGAGAAACAATTTCACTAAAACTGCAGTCAAACAACAGAGGTCTAGTTATTAATATAAGCAGCCCATCAATCCATTTTAACAATTCTGAAAAATACGAATTTCATCTGCTGTGTACAAATACATCAGTGGCAATCTCGTAAGACCACCATTGCTGACATCTTGGCCTACACAATAACATACTTTTATACTATTTTGGAACAGGCTCAATTATCTCATCAATAATATGAAATATTGTCATTTGTGCAGACAGTATGAAGTTCATTTTCAACACATTTCAGGCACATGGTATTAATAATAGAAAGCCAGTTTTGTGCCCCACAGCAAAAAAACTGGTAACTCCATTATTTTAAATATGCACCAAGTTGACACAATTTTTGTTTTGCAATTATGCTTGAAGGCTGCATTCTAATAATCAGTTTTATCTTCCTGAGATGATACCAAGCACATACTGCAGTATATCAAAATTCACACTGAGAATTATCATGACATACACACATAGAAATCAATGAAGAAAAAATCAATTTCCACTTCTGAAATGTGCTGAAAACAAATAGTAAACTCGCATAGTAGGTGCCACTTCTCATTTTGCTCTGTGCTTTACTGCATATGAATGATAAGCAGGGAAACTAAATATCAAACAAACTGTTTGTAACAAAAATCTGAAAGCCAGTGGAAGAGTATAAAAATTACCGATCAGTCTTTGTCTCTGAGGTGTATAACAAGGTAAGGTCTCCAGGAGTGGTATTGACTTTTTGAAACCATCTATTATGGTGGTGTAGGTTAGCATCCCAGATATACATCCTACAACCACTCACGCTGGTGTGCCTTCATTTACAAGTAATCATCAAAAAAGTAATTACAGAATTTATTGTAATCCAAATTATATTTAATCCAATTAATTCAATAAGCACAATGATTGCATTTATTTCAATAAAGATGTTGACAAAATGATTGATTACACCAAACTGGATACGAACCTACAGCCATCAGTTACCAACCAAACAACACAAGCACAAGGCTATGGCATTGCTATGGAATGCCACTTATTTTTAAGTCTCTAGTGGATTTCAAGATTTTTTTTCCCCCAAGTATTTGCAAATGAGGGCTCATCAAGTTGAAGTGCAACACAGGGAATGCTATCTGGGGCCCTAACCTACACCACTGTACTGATAGCTTCAAAAAGTCAATCTCACCTCCGGAGATCTCGTTAGTTATAACTGAGAAGATGAGGAGACTTCTGCTTGGCAAGGAAGGCAACACACCGGGACACATATATGCACAAACAACTTTGCCTATCATAATTATCTTTAAAACAAATTTGCTTCAGGAACTATATCATCTTCCTTGTTCCTAGGTCACAGTGCTTGATTTTGCTGACAAATAGTGTAATTACATTTCTATATTACTCTACAGCCTTTCCAGACACACACAAACACAAATGTAATAATTCTTATACATACCTACGTCCTACACTTTAGTAACTTATTACAGTACATTACTGCTGATTATAGGAATATACAAATAAGTATAAATGTACTATGTACTTACATTTTTACTCTGTCTAACAAGGTAAGTGTGTGCACAAGAAGCTCTTACAACTGTGTGTATAACACACACACACACACACACACACACACACACACCAAATAGTGGGCAGGGATAATACAGCAATGTATTGCAAGAAGAGTTGTATTCACATATACGAAGATGACATAGATATTGAGATTAATACGTGTATCACATGCCAAGAAAGAGCCAGTCATACAAAGCACAGCAACACATTTACCTTAATCTTAACAGCAACGGGTAGAAATTTTTCTTCTCCCTTGGCTGAATCTTTTTCACAAGCCTAGTTGGTATGGCACCACATAAGTAATGGTATTATGTAAAAGGGTCACACACAGAGATAGAAAGGAAGTGAGAATATATTTCCAAACAATGCAGTGCTACAAACCTCTGTCCACTGAGAACACATCTACTGTACCAATTAACACCATAAGAAAAATATAGTTCTGATGATACAAGTGAGTTATTAATAAACACTCTTAGAAAGTTCCAATGTGAGAAACACCCCCCACATTCATTATTCTAGAAGCCAACTACAAATATTTCCCTCTTAATTTTTTTTTTACAAAAGACAAAATATTATGGAAGTCAGATCATATACCCTTATGCTATATTCTGTAGACAGTAAATGTCAAAATAAATTAAATTAATTGTATTTATCTTCAGTGTGACATAAAATATGTTATGACATATCAAAAATCCATCTATTATTTGTGTATACAATGTACATAACAACATCTCTTGAGCAAGATAATAAAAATTACAGCTATACAGTACATGCTCTTGTGACATATATTTTAACAGGAAAAAATGCCTCTGCACCATTCTAGCAGAAAATGTGGCTGAATCCAACTTACAAACGACTTTACATGAGATACGTACAAGCTCTATATTAAAATCATCAATGCATTTTCCACATGCACCAAATGCATGAGAAAAATAGTACACACACACACACACACACACACACACACACACACCCCTACAGACAGCCTTTTGACATCATAGCACTAAACCAAACACACGGTGAGTCAAGTTGCACAGAAAAACCAACTGAGCCAAAAAACAGGTTTACATATAACCAATTTACCACACTTCCAAATCTTCCAATAATAATTAGGTAAATGCTAAGTAAGTGTTGTGGGTTGAATGAAAGAATTATGGATCCATTTTTATCATGTTGTAAAGGTATGCATGGGCCACACACGGTATTCGCTAGTACCACTAATTACACAAAAGCTTAGAAGATTCTTTGTGCACCATCAATGCTTAGGAACTCTTGTTTACCACTACATAACTCGAGTGCCTTTCCAGCCTCCTCCATTGAACTGTTTACTTGAGCAAATATTCCTTTGTGACTCGCACATCTCAGCAGTATCCTCGGCCTGGTAGGTGCAGAGCAATTTCCCCCCAGGTGTGAGTTTCAGAGTATTACCGCCACCTACAAGGTGTGTGTGTGTGTGTGTGTGTGTGTGTGTGTGTGTGTGTGTGTGTGTGTGTGTGTGTTTGTGTGTGTTCCTGTAAGCCAAAGTGTGCAAGAGTGAAACAATGGAACGAAATTAATGTACACTTGTCTTACATACACAAGTAAACCAGCAATAACAGTAGTAATTTTTAAGGTCCAATGCCAGAAATTAACACTGCAATCGATTTACAACAAATAACGTCTACATGGACTTCATTTTAATGGATAACATTAAAAATTATGTAAAAGCATTATAATACATGATAAAGTTGCCGTATGTTACATTGTTAATTCTACTGCAGGGAAAAAAAATAGAAATACTCACTAAAGATATGTTGAAGCAGAAAAGGGAGAGGGGGACCTACAACCACCATAAATATGCTCCATAAGGGAAGAAATAAACACAAACAGGAATTTAAAATAATATATTACTTTCTTGTGAGTGAAACAATGAACTTTGACTTTGTAACTTTTTAACGTCTCTCTAAATTTCCCATATTTCCTACCAATCTCATTCACCTGAAGAACAGAATATTTTCAGGTCACAAAAGTCATCAATCCAATGATCCTCCCCCCCCCCCCCCCCCAATCCCCCTATGTGTCAACTCCTGACAGACTTGTTTCCAATTCATCAGTCAGTAAGTCGAAGCTTCCCTTGTGTACCTGAGAGCTTACTATTTTTCTTATATCATCTTCTGAATTTAAATGAAAAAAAATTATCATTTCAAGCATTTAATTGGCAGGATTGGACGATACACAACACTGCAAATACTAGGTGCAGGGCACGCACTTGCTCTCAAATTCTCGGCTCCTTAGTTCCGACTGGCAGAGACTTCAAGCTGTTAGCGTTTTGTGCCTGGTTATTTCCAACCTCAAATGAACAATGTTGTATGCAGTGGCTCAGTAGTAGTCACTCACAAATACTGTGCTTCACTTTGCTGCTCTGTATTTGAGTTCTCTATGGATGATACACTGCACGAGTACTACTTAGAACTATTTCTTCGGCAGGGGATGTTACTTGTTCACAGTTAAGGGTAGGTGCATAGCAAAGACGTTAGATATATAGGCTGCATTGAGTGAGGAAGATGAAGCTTAGTCCCTCGACATAGCTCCACTATCCGAAACAGTCTTACGCTGGGTCCACATCCTCTGGTACTGCACTGCCCTCTAAATCTGAAGGTTAAGACTGTGTGTGTGTGTGTGTGTGTGTGTGTGTGTGTGTGTGTGTGTGTGTGTGTGCGCGCGCGCGCACACGCACGTGTGTATGTGGGTGCACATGTGTGCTAAAAAACCAAAAACATTTTTTATGTGGCTAAAGGAAGGTGGGAATACAAAAAACAACTTCAAATAAATGGGTAGGGCAGGTTTTTTTTTTAATTAATTATTATACAAAGACAAATTAGACACCCACACTAACCTAGGTTCAGGAGCATGATAATGTGAGAGTGCACAATCAACAATTCAAGTTGTGCAAATACAAGAAAATACAATGGTTGAATATGTATATTTAAGGCTATTATTGAGGCTTTGAAGCAAATTTAAGAGGTAGATTTCAGCCTGCACTGATGGTGCATAATTAAAAACTAATAAGGAACTGGTAGGAAAGGTCTGCTGGTGAGGACCAATCCGACTGTTTTTTGGCCCGAGTTGGCTATCTCGTGGGATCTGCAGACAAAACAGTTACTGTCACTATAACGAGAGAAGTAGCCTGATGGAATGGTGAAACTGGAGGTAGCAACTTTTTTTTATTATCGGAAAACGCATACTATGTCTTACAGTTGTAGCTGAAAGCGGAAACAGTGCTATTTTCATAACAGAATAAAAATATCATACGGTCATACAACTTTACACACACACACACACACACACACACACACACACACACACAGAGAGAGAGAGAGAGAGAGAGAGAGAGAGAGATCAAAACCATCATACCTAATTTATTACAAGCACACAGAACGCAGAAGGCTTTTAAGTACTCCTATACTGACACAAATTACTTAATATATGTGAACTGCACAACTGTACAAAATTATGTGGAATGGTTCCATAACATACGAAAGTAACAGAGGTATTGTATATTTCTGGAGGGGCTTGTACTGGACTGGTAGATAATAAATAAACATCTTTTGCATTTGTACCAAAGTTTGTGACAGGCAGTTTAGTTCATGAAAATATGTATGAGTAGCCTTCAACTTCAGTAAAGTAAAACAAAAGGACACAATACTAGTACAAAATGCATGATATACATATTCATAAACAATAAAATAATCATAATTTTATAGTTTCCTTGCATGAATTATCATTTTGATACAAGATATACATTCAAATACTTTTCATACAAATTACAATGATCTTGAACAATTTACACTGGCGTCAAAAGTATGTTAGTGTCTCTCTGACCACGATAGTATAATCAATCTTTCTATCAATCTTTCTAAAAATTTCAGTACATAAAAAAAATAAAGATTACATGAGAATGAACTCAACACTCAACAATATATAAACATCAACATAGATTTCATGCTATGATGAACTTAAGAAATATCTCTATACAGTCCCTTACGAGTAGAATTGTGATACGTATTCAGAAGGAATATAACAAAGCAACTCACTAAAACTGTGAGATGTGATAACAAAAATAAAGTAAAAGCAGAGAGACTCTGATGTGGAAGATATAGGGTGCAAGCTATAACAGTAAGAATTTGTGTAAATTTGCAAACAATGCAGATACACTACATGAACAACTATAGGCATGGGGTTCATTGCTCCTAACATTTTATGCCATGACAAAGATGATGAATAAAAGACCACATTAATGTAAAAAATAATGGATAATACTAAAATCAAATACCAGCCATTCTTTACCACCATTCGATGCGTCGAGACCACACCAGTGTTAACTTCAGTTGTGGATGAAAACCTGAGTTCAGAGGAACGGGAAAGTTGTCAAAGCCTAATCGTCAAGAGGAACAATGTGGGACACGGAGATAGAACCACTGGCCTTACAACACTACAAAATCTCGTGCTCTACCCACTTATGCCTACTGTGACACCAGCAGCGATGTACATCACCAGGCTACCATCTCTAAGTACATTGCATTTCTGTCAAACTGTTTTCATTATTAGAAACCGTATTACACTGATTTAACAGTATGTGTCTGGTGGGTGATGTATTGCTACAAATATACTTTCGCATGCAGTGAGATTATACAGAACACCACAGATTTCTACAACAAAACACTGAGTAAATAGTGCAGATTTCAAGTTTGACAGGCAATTCACTCATTATTCACTCTGGACACACCGAACTTGACACTCATTTCAAAATTTTCCTCATTCATAATGATCCCAAGTTAACAGGCCTGAACCTTAGGAGCCAAATTCAATATTTTTGAGGTTGAAAGTCCTGAAACAAACTCACTCTGTTTTGTTAATGCCAACTGAAGGGCCCATTACGCAAACAATCAACAAAACGGATACATAAACTGCCAAATTAGATTCAGTTTTCTAATGCCTTGCAGTGGCACTAAGCCACAAACTGCTTTTTTAAAGGATTTTGATATCCCCGTTCTTAGACCTGTATGTCAAAGGTGAACGGCAATATCTTCTATGCCTCGCCCTGGTAGTGATGAAGACAGACGAAAAGTTTTCTTAGTATCTGGGTAAAAAAAAGAGAAAGTAAGTAAGTAAGTGGTACCATCTATCACCGATGGGCTCGAGCCTCCGACTGACCTGCCTTTCAGGAAATTATTCTATGCTCAGCTTAAGCGTACCGTGCCACCTGTTACACTGACCTCCAATGTGGCACTAACATTATCAGCTCACATTTATCACCATGCAGAATGAAATTCCACGAATGGTATTTGGACGATGACCCTTAGTCCATTAGGGGTTACATGAGTGAACTGTACAATCCAGCCTTCATTACTTGATTAATTTGTGTTTGAAAGAATGCAACTTCCATGTACAACATTCATTCTCATTATCTATGATACAAAGTAAGTTATTGTGATCAGTGGTCCTATCCCAAAGGAAGGGGTGACGTGGGGGTGGGGGGGGGGGGGCAATGGGGGTGACTAAAGGCTGTGGAGCTGTCCAATGGCTCACATTTATTTGGTAATGAGGAACGAAATTCTAAAGCTGAGAACCTACATGCTCATCTAATAAATACATTAAAAACTTGGCAAACAACATTGTCAGGTCATGAACGCAATAGCGCCACACACCGTCAGGTGGCTTGCGGAGTACGGATGTAGATGTAAATCGTATGAAATGAGCCATACATGATAGTGAATTAGATTATGAGGGTTAATGTTACTATACAAATTTCTTTGTTGCTGTCAGCATCTATCACTAATGGCTTGAGGTCTCTGTCACAGCTCAAATGATTCAAATACACACATTTACCCACAGTTAGAGAGACCAACATTCATTCATGGAAAATCACCATCTTTGCAAAACTATCTTGTAGCTGACACACAAATAAGTTAAGGACTAAGAATTGTTTTCTTTCACAACGTAGCTTTGTCTGTGTTTTAATAATAAAGATCTTCCTATACCTGGAAACATAGCAGAACAGAAATGACGCCCTCTGGAAACGTTCTCCCATTGAACACCATTATCATCTTTGTAATATGTCTGTTACCACAGATGTAGTCTGTTACCACACACAAGCTTCTGCTAAGAAAAGTAAGTTCCATGATAACTGCCCCTCAGACTGTCTACAGCACATAATAGTTTACAAGATGTGAATGCTGTCCTACTATTTTACGTGACATAAAATGTCTGTAAAGCAAGATGTACTTATCACAAACAACCCGCCACTGCATAAGGCAATAGCAGGAAGAAATTAAAGAAGAAAAGCAATTGCCAAAGCCAGAAACAAACAGAAAAATGACACTAAGATAGAATCATTGTTGTTGTTTTTTGAGCAGAGAGTAACACCAATGCCCGACAGACATCCTACAGAAAATCCTGAGCATTTCTCTGTAAACTAATACCCATCATTAGTCTGTTGTTCAGAGTTGGACACAAATCTTTTCCACATATTCTTCCATGAAGAATTTTAGTCTATATCCACATCTAGACATCTGCTAGTGATTACAGCCACTTGTAAGTCTTACTCAGACAGAAAACATGCAACAGCAAAGAATAAGATGATTACTTACAAATTACAATCTTATGGTGGATACCTTGTCTCTCAAAGCTGCTTGATATATATATAAAAAAAAACTGAGACAAACCTTCATTAAAAAGACAATGATTCCTTTACACAAATAAATGAATAAAATAACTCCAAATATTTGTTACTCAAAGCACTAAAGTTATTTTGCATAATAGTAGACAACCTGATACAAGAAAATTAACTAATAAGGATACACGTCGCACCTACTCTTGCACGAAAGTATGCAACCATCAAATCTCTCGACACACATAACAATCACTCTAATGCAAAAGCATTCAATATAACAGAGGTTAATTGAGAACCACTTACACTACACACTACAAATTTTACATAGACAATATTTTACAAGAATACACTGCTGATGTCTCAAAGGCTGGTAGTCACGGCACATCTCCTTTCCCGACAAGCATTTCGTCGCTATGTTGTAAGGCAAACATGAGTTTTGAAAATTTTTTAGAGCAAATACTAAAGGTTAATTTCCCACAAACCTTGAAAGTTACTGTTTCAAAAACTGTGTTTAAAAATAACATCCATATAAAGATCTTTTTTTTAAATTGATATCCTTCTGAGAAAAATCCATGTATGAACATGTTAAAAATTATTGCCAGTATGCTGTACACATAATACACATTCAGTAAACTAAACAATACAAAATGTCTTTCACTAGATATCAAACATTTATATCTTTTGGATTTCTATACACAAGCTACTGTTCTCGTCCTTTCAGTGGCTACGTGAGAGATAATGAGAATAACAATTCAATTTACGTCAGTGTTAAAAGAGGGCACTAATGTTTAGCTTCAAAATCTATGTCGTTAGCACCAGTGAATTACCATCCGCACAATTATTAAAAAAGAAACTGGTGATAGCCATGGACCACAATTTAGGCCAATTCTTTACTTTGGCAGCCTTGTGCCTGCACAGGTCTGCCATTCTAAAATATGTCTCTCTTTTTTGCCCCGCAACATAAATATTTCAGACAAATTATATGCCTGCCTGCTACAATAATTAAGACATACATATATATACACATACAGTTACTACTGAGCATAAATTTCCAAAGTGCCAAGTTCAATTATAAGAGCAGGTCTGTCTCCTCTGCTTTAATGTTTAGGTGCATAGCCACAAAGCAAGCAAGTCACTGACAGAAGAGGTACAAATAGTCACTGCAAACATCCCAACGAAACTCTTCGGACCTCTAGCAGTACTCTCCAGTGCGGAGGAGCACTGAAACACTCCCGTATGAGGTCAAAACGTCTGCAGTAATCTGAGCAGCTTTCAAAGGCAGACTTTATCTTTGCTATGTAAATTACAGAGGAAAATTCAGAGGAACTACTGTGTTTGGCTGGTGAGGCGTACTCATGAGAAGAAAACTGTGGCACCATGTGAGACGATGAGAGATGCTCTCCAAATACCCACACGGCTCGACAAAAATACGCACTCCGCGTACGTCCGTCATTTCCCAGACAGATTTGTGGACGGCAGACTTACCGCCCCAAAATCGAACACTGTCGATAGTGGCTGCATTTGTGACAGAAGCTATCCACTGAAACAGAATAATTACAAGTTGTATAAACACAATCATGACAACAAAGCATTACTGTAATCACAAGAGAAAAACCAGGAACTCTTATTCAGTCAGTTACAACAACACAGAAAGCACGAGAATTTGAATTCTAATATGTTTAGCTTGAATGTTCTACATCGATACTCTGCAATCCACTTTATGCTGCCTGGCAAGAGGTACCCCTTACCATTAGTAGCCATTCCTTTCCTGTTCCATTAGCAAATAGAAAGCGGGAAAAATGACTATTTATATGCACTCTCCAGTGCTGAGGAGCACTGCAACACTCCCGTATGAGGTCAAAATGTCTGCAGTAATCTGAGCAACTTTCAAAGGCAGATTTTATCTTTGCTATTTAAATTACAGAGGAAAATTCAGTGGAACTAATGTGTTTGGCTGGTGAGGCATACTCACGATTTCTCTTATTTTATCTTCATGGCCCTTACGTGCAATGTATGATGGAGGCAACAAAAATATTCTGCAGTCAGTTTCAAAAGTCAGTTCTCTAAATTTTCTCAAGACCGTTCCTCAATAAGAACATTTTTTTCCCTCCAGGGATTCCCATTTGAGCTCCCGAAGAATCTCCGTAACAGTTGCATTTTATTTGTTACCAGTAACAAATCTACGAGCCCACCTCTGAACTTTTTCGATCTCTTCCTTTGATAAGACCTGGTACGGTTCCCAAACACTCACGCAGTACTCAAGAATAGGTCGCACTAGTGTCCTATACGCCATCTCCATTACACATGAACCACCCTTTCCCACAAGTCTGCCTAGAAACCATAGTGACCTATATACCATCTCCTTTACAGATGAACCACCCTTTCCTACAAGTCTCCCTATAAACCAAAGTCAACCATTTGCCTTTCCTACAACAATCCTCACGTGCTTATTCCATTTCGTATCTCTTTGCAATGTTAAGCCCAGATATTAAAACAAAGTGACTATGTCAAGCAGGACACTACTAATGCAGGATCCAGACATTACGGGGTTTTTTCCCCCCGACTCATCCATATTAATATACATTTTTCTACATTCAATACACCAACTAAAATTTTTGTCCAGTTCATCTTGTATTCTCCTACAGTCACTCAACTTCGACACCTTGCCATACACAACAGTGCCATCAGCAAATAATCACAGACCGCTAACTGCCCATCTGCCCAAATCACTGATGCATATACAGAATAATATTGGTCGTATCACACTTCCCGTGGCACTCCTGACGATACCCTTCTCTCTGATGAACACTCGCTGATAAGGACAACTTACTGGGTTCTGTAACTTGAGAAGGCTTCGAGCAACTCACATATCTGTGAACCTATTCCATATGTTCATATCTTCTTTAACCGCCTACAATGGGTCACTGTGTCAAGTGCTTTCTGGAATCAGCCTGTTGCTCTTCATCCATAGTATGCAACATATCATGTGAGAGAAGGGTAAGCTGAGTTTCACATGAGTGGCTTTAGAAAACCATGCTGATTCCCCAGTCTCAAAGGAAGGAAGACAGGTTTTAACTTTCCATCGAGGTTTTAACATTCCATCAACAAGAAGGTCATTAGAGATAGTGCAGAAGATTGGAGTAGGGAAGTAACAGTAAACCCCCACACCACTGATTCTTCAAGGAATCGAATTCCCAATACAGCTTCAAGTGTACTTCACAAATGAGTCTGGCCTCAGGAGCCAGAGACAGTGGTCACGTGTGCGAGAGCTGTGCTTGCGTGAATGTGAATACATGTGTGTGTGTGTGTGTGAGAGAGAGAGAGAGAGAGAGAGAGAGAGAGAGAGAGTGCACATGCATGTGGGTGGGCAGGCAGGTGGGTGGGTGGGCAGTGAGAAAAAGTTTTGTGAAGGTCATGTATAGTGTTCTCATAATTTTCTGAGGGATTAAAAATGAAACAATTTTACTCGTTTCAGTTACGAAACTACATTATTTTTAAAAGACAATTTCTTTTATCTTAATTTTGTAAAACTCTAATATTTATTACATAAGCTACCAATAATTACTTTTTCTCAGTAGTATTAATATGGTGAAGGTTACCAGTTAATCACATAGTCCACCTACTACACACACATGTTGTGCTTTGTCCTGTACATCACTGATGATAAAAGTGAGGCATATACATAACAAATCCTAAATATCTCCACAAAATGTCTTCTCCAACTTGTAGATAGTACCTGCAGTAGTTCATAAATTACTCTATTACTCACTTCAAAACAGATAAATGAATTGATTGATAGAATGACGTAGCAGTAACTACGTAAAGGGCTACTACACTGCCGTATACAGTATTGTTATTGTTATTATTATTATTATTATTATTATTATTATTACAATTGGTGGCTGTGGTCAGATGCAAAGCATAAACAGCCTGAAATCTTCAAATTTTTGCCAGTTCTAAAGTAAGAAGTACAAGAATCATGTGATTTACAAACAGTAAGTATAGTGCACACATTTCAACTTGGTTAATTTTAAACCGGGTTGCAGCCCCCCCCCCCCCCCCCCCCCCCCACACACACACACGTGCGCAAACTAAATACCATTCATCTTTCAACATTTTAAAAATGAACGTGTTCCAAGAAAAGTATTTCATTCTACAGTTTAGTTAAGTGCTAAAGTTGGTAATAAAGTGGGGGAGGGGGAGCGCAATAGACAGCAAAGGGAGGCAGGGGTACTAGCTAATGTCTAATTGCACTCAGGGGTAATAGTCTAAGAAAGGTTGTGAATCACTGTACTAGATGAATACAGCCTGGGTAATTTGTATTATACGAGTTACGTCGCCTCAAGACATATACACAGTTCATAACAGTAATTCTCATCTTACTGGGTTAAATCTTTAATGTAAGATTATCTCTCTTAATGAGTAGATAAGATGGCATTTTAAATACAGTCCATAATTATCAGATCTATTTTCTGACTTCCTGAGATGATACAGGAGATGCTACACCCTGATACGGACAATCTTGGCTTCACAATCCCTGGGATTTCCTACATCTCTTGTGAGTGCAGTAGCAATTACATCAGTGAGTCAGGGTGTCTACGTGGACAAAGAAAAAAAATTCCCGGATTTCCCGGTTAAAAATACACTTTCTCCGTGTTAAGTGACCATATACTATTCCTTGGCACTGTAAAACTCATCAATCCTTTGAATGTTTATGGTTTTACACACCGACGTAGAATTCCCCGCCACTTTAAAAAACGTCACTTTGGGGGGTGGGGACACGTTTTGAAACAACTTTGATGTTCAGCAATATGCACGCTGCATATTTTTGTATTACGAAGGTATACATTCAAATTCGACCAAATACTGCATGTTACTTTCCGAAGCATTGAAATCGAGATTGTAATGCGCTTTTGTAAGCCACTCATAACTCATGTCACGTGATCTCGCCAGCTGATGACAGCATAGGATACGTGATGTAGTCAGCCAATAGCAAGATCACTCTTAAGTAGCGCGAAAACACAAATAAGAAAAGTTAATGGTTTAAATTAATGTACATAGCATTCACATATAATATTGGTCTCGAAAATTAATAAGCTGGATGAGAAACTAAGCTTCCACATATAATGTTGATCTTTCCTGTGTGTGATACACTTTAAGATACATCACACAAATGCGCCAGTAAAATTTTTAATAACGACGTAAATGTCTGATCTTCTGGGCTCGAAATTCTTCTAAATGGCCGTCCTCAAAGATTTGATTTTCAAATGAGAGTCAAACGCTTTGTTATTTAAGAAATTCATTGTACATTCTCGCACATAGTTCATCTTGCGTAAAAGGAAATTTGCTATTAATGTATGTAGGCTTTTCAAACCACCATTCGCAATATTTTCCTGCTACCTGTTAGAAATAGGTTCGTTTCAGCAGTTGCAAGAGAGCGCCAGACAACAGGCGCCATCGCGCGATGTCGCAGGAAGGCCATATGTTCGTTCTTGTAAAAAAGATCTTACATTATGTCATAAAAGAAACAAGACATCAGGGGATACTTCAAAAGCATCAGAATTTTGTGAAACATACTAAAATGCATAATTCAGTTTAAAGTGCACTTTCGTATGTCCAGATTCGTATGTAAATTTTCTTGGAGTACCAGTATTGTATTATCTCATGTTTGGTTCTTTATTATGGCATAATGTCATACATACACTTGAAATCAGCGAACAGTTGAAACCAGTCAACAGTGTGAAATTAAACAGTTCGTTTCAAATAAACTGATTGCCTCAGCAGAAAAGATTAATAAAAGTCAAATTGACAAAGATAACTTCATTGTTCTGCAATGCGATTAATGCTTGACTGTCAGAAAGGTGGAAATAAAATCTGAAACTAATAACATATTTTAGCCTTCCGTAATTATGCGAACGTATTTTAATTCATTTGATATCTCCCGGTCACAAAAATCTGTTTTTATCATTTAACGTGACAGCAATAAACGAAGAGGATACAACAAAATTAGTGAACGTAAACAAAGGTCACGTGGAGACGACTCACCTCAACTCAGACTGCTCTGTGCATCAGGCCCGGATTTACTATATTTCCGAACCGGTGCAATATTAGGTAGTGGTGCCCTGCCACACTTCTGTAGCCAAAAGCGGGAGAAGGCACTACTCATACGCGACTCAACGACACATGCACAAGAGCCCGCCTGCAACTGCTCAAAGGAATCTAATTTGGTCAGTTGTCACGTCATGCTCATTGGAGGCAATTCGTTGTTATGAAGCATTGCACAGTCTTCCAAAAGCCTTCGACACATTTTGCTGTTGGCAGACGCTTGTATGAGCACTGTGTTTTGTTGTTGTATACGGCGTATTTCCTTCGCAACATAAGTTGTTTCATTGCTGCAGTGTTATTCTGCAGTAGCAGGGTACAGTAATAGTATTGGTTCTTACCACTCAAAATCACAAAAATTTAACTGAAAACTAAAACAATGAAAAATTCCCAGAATTGTACACAATTCCCGGGTTTTTCCCGGTTTTCTCCTGGATGAAAAAATTCCCAGGTTTTTCCCAGATCTCCCGGTTGTCCCGGGGCGTATACACCCTGGTCAGTTCATCCGCAGTGTTTCTGACCTCTGAGCAGAACATCAATAACGTGTTAAAAATCAACAACTGCAGAAATCTGCAGTTGTTGAGTGCAGCCTCCTAAACAAGCATAAAATACTGTTTAACAAAATGAAAGTTTCGCCCCAAGCTCCTCCATATTAGGATTCTGTAATTAAAAGAGGCAGCAGAAATAAGAATGTTGGAGAAAATCTTCAACCGTGACAGCAGGTGTAATCTTACAGGAGCACGAAAGTCAGCTCTCGATGCCGAGAAGAGCCAGAGATATTCGTCGCAATGTTTACGCATCGGCAGGAGCAGTGGCACCACCAGTGCAGATGTTCACTCCATCTGTGACAGCGTGATGTAATTACTGACCAACCAGAAGCTGTCTGTGGGCTAAATAAGGCAATTACAGGAGCAGTTTTGACTGTCAGTTGCTCCTGATGAAAACGACGGAGGTAATCGTCGAAAGCTCAAGATTTTACCCTGAACTGACGCAGTGAGAAGTTCGAAAATGTTTTCTACAAGTGCTGTCGCAAAAGATTTCATTCTCAAATTATTTGAAACACTGAAAATCAGAGTTTTACTGCCCCTATAAGCAGGGCAACAGCATAGGCAACCTGCAACTGCGACTGGGTTAGCCGTTTAGTAATACAGATGGGGAACAAATCTGGCAAAGTCATTTCAAAGAAAACACACGCCATTTGCTGCGAGTGATTTAGACAAATCACAGATAATCTAAATCCAGATCGCCAGGCGTGAATTTGAACTGACGTACTCCGGCATGCGCGTCTAATGGACCTGCCGATACCATCTGGAAACATTTCTTTCACGCTGATGTTGCTGCTTCAAAAACACACTTTGAGAGTATTTGTCGCTGTCCACACTTTTCTGTTTTTTGACATGTGTGAACATGAAGTTGTTAGGTGGTAAATCTGGTAAATACATGCAATGAGACATTAATCTGTTTTACACACTTACTATAGTAAGAGGAGATTGTATGCAACACATCAGACGAAAGATGAGTAAAAAGTTTCTGTCACTGGAATGAAGCTCGCTCCCTACAGCAGTCTGTACTGAAATGAATCTCCCTGTTAAAATAAAACTGAATGCTAGAGGGCATTATGTTAACGTTTATGCCATTATTTCTGCTTTTCATAGGCAATGTTCTAAGAACTGAAGTTCCAACGCCAAAGCTACAGAATTGACAGCACTAGAACAAGGATGTTACGAAGACTGGCTCAGCCTCAGAATTTGGGCTTATTCCAGACTACAGCTCAAGGTGTAGCTTAATGTGAGCCAAAATGGGTACTAGAAGAGCATAAACACGGGTTTGAAGTACCTGCAAACCTAGAGTGTCAGATATCCTGGTATCACCATGCACTGTTCATCTCTAACACCAAAATTCTGTCATCTGTCACTGAACATACTGAGTGCAGTTACACCACCCACCGAGTGCCACCAATCTCCAGTCCCTGTCCATTTTTATCCATGCTCGCTACTCTGAGATTCCCCCAAGAGGTCGGACGTACTTGTACATCTGCACTGAAGAAGGTGGATCCATTGCCCATCTAGGTGAATCAGCTATTTGAATGTGTGGTGTCTGTTCTTTCGGACACGTCCAAAAGAATAGACTCCACACATTCAAATAGCTGATTCACCTAGATGGGCAATGGATCCACCTTCTTCAGTGCAGATGCACAAGTACATCCGATCTCCTGGGGGAATCTCAGACCAGTGAGCATGGATAAAAATGGACAGGGACTGGAGATAGGCGGCACTCGGTGGGTATGTGGGTCAGCTGTCAGGCATGCCGAGATAGGCCGTGCAGTTGCGGTGAACACTGTCCTGGGTGGCACAGTGGTTAACACCACCACCTAATAAACACGAGATCGCGGGTTTGACTCCCGGTTTAGCACATATTTTCACCAGTCACCATCGATTCTGTGTAATGTCCCAACGCAGTTGACATCAGTAATCCCTTCACTTTCCTTTCATTTCTGCCCCCTCCACATTTAATTTAAATACACCGAGAGCTCTGTAGCTTCACTACAAGTCTCATCCATATTGGACCCTCAGACCTAAACCTCTGTAAAACATTTTTGCAAACCATCATACAGGTCCAGTTGAAAACAGCAAAAACTGGACCACTTTTTAACCAAGAAAAATGAAGATTCTGGGCTACTGAGGAATAAACCTGCATACTACTTATAAAAATATTTTAATTATATTTACAAACAATTGTCATATACTGATAATGAAGAAGCTTTCGATAATCCACAGAAGTTGGGGAAAAAACAATAAAAGGAGAACTCCCTGGACATCTTAATTAAGTTATGAAACAACTCAAGAACAACACAAAAATGGACAGGTATTTGGACAAAAATATGCAATAAGATAAAATATTGTCAAACATAATGCACAAGAGCAAGTCCTGAACTATAAATATTTAATACATTGTGTAAACTAAAAATGAGAGACCGAAGCCCCAACTGGTAAAGTAAAAATGTGCCCAAAGCACCTCCAGAACAAAAATGAAACCATAAAAACCGTAGCAGTTCAACACTATCATATTGTCCTGTAATATGGACCATTCCCACGACTGGTGAGTAGATAAAATTAGGCAGCAAATATGAAATTTCCATGGAGTGCCAAAAGTAATAATCTGTTAATGAGATTTTAATAAACATTTTTGGAACAGTGATTAAAATTTTTTTTTAATTTTTTGTTTTTAAAATTCAGTCTTGATCACACCACGTATGTTACAAGAACATAGGTGACTGGTTTCGGTCATATCACGTGACGATCATCAGACCCATGGCATCCTTCGAAGATGGTAGGTGGAGCACCCTTCTCAGCTGCTGTGAGAATGATGACTTCAAATATCGCTGGCCATGACTTCAAGTATCACTGTTAGTTGGTGCTTTGTACACAAGCAACTAAATCAGTTCGTGAGAAATGTCTGGGAAGAAATGAAATATCAATGGTGTGTATCAAAACAACATTCCAGGTCCAACTTCCCATAAATTGCATTGCGAACCAAATACAAATTTTACGAATGTCCAATGTACTGATGGGGATTGTCTGTTGCACGTCCTGTGAGTTAATGTACTTGGACAGGCTGAACGAGGAAATGAAAAACTGCGGATTTAGGTGTCTCGACAACATTTCAGTCAAACAATACTATATTAAGGTGGTGTGGAAGTTCTAACATGTGCACAACAAAAAATTTCCAACAATAAAGATGCATGTTGTTTTTATGATGCTCTGAGAATGATTTCTATTACCACGCACACCATTAACAAGCTTTGCGACTGTTAGACTTTCCTGTAGGCAATCATTCTCTCAGGCGATGTTTTCAAGTGTTCAGCCTTTTTTCAGATAGTTTTCTAATAATTTTGTAGCTGCATAATTTTAACAGTAAGTTATGCACTGGAAGAACTAATGATCCCTTTACGTACCTTATTAAATGTGCTCTTTTGTGCAGGACATTGACCTCGCCTGCATGGAAAGCCTCTCTACGACGCAGCTGGCAGAAAGCCTCGCTTCTGCATCATGGTCCCAACATTCCTCTATGGTGTCGCAAAGCACAGCCATGCCCTAAAATGTGAACAGAGAAACATGTCGTCTCAAATAATGTGCAAACATATCACTACAGCTAAAATCCATTAAAACATAACACAACTACAATAAACAGGAGCATAAGGAGAAAAAGTTGTGACCAGACTGTGACGAATCAGTAGTTACTCCGCTTATTTCTGAATAGTAGGCTTCATTGTTGTGCAGTAATTTCTGGTAATTTCCAGCACGTGTACAACTTATCGGCAACTGACTACTGAACCATTACAATCACTGTGGATTGTAATGAACTATCACAACCAACACTCAGCACGTATCATATCATTCTTTAATCCTACAAGATGTAAGATAATTTCATATTTGGAAAAAGGTATAATAAAAACAAAAAAAAAAAAAAAATAACTCAAGATGTGGTTTGGGTTGTGAAATGGGGTAAAGAAAGAAGCCCTGTTTAGAAAATTGGGATGGTGGCTTGAAGTGAAGACGGGAGTGTTTCCATCATAATTTCAAAATTGTGTGGGCGGAGAGATCAATGACATTACAAAGCATGTTGGACCCATCTTTGCTGAATTTAGATCTGCACGTAGAGAAAAGATAATTTTGCTGGGATTACAAGCAGATTACAAGATAGCAATATCCCAGTTATGAAGTCATCAGCCGAGTAGCGATTATTCCTGCATTGACAGCATTGAAACTGCTGCAGTCTCTGGATGATGACTATGCCTTTAATATGGACCTGATTCATTCTATCCTATGTTATAAACATGGGATACCCCTAAAATGACATAAAATTATTAGCAGATCTCTCCTTCTGCATTACAGTGAATACACTTCAACATTTTAAATGAAATATGACAATACGATTCCTTCTACCGTGCTGCAAAATTCTATTGTTGAGGCTGCCCATTAATAAATAATTCACTGTGGATTTAATACTTAATGCTGAACTCAGTAAACCTGGCATCTCTTAATTCATATGCCATTAGTCTGTGCTCAATCAGAACCTCTTCAACTCCTGTAACGACGAGGGAGGCGGAAATCTGCTCCGGAGTCTGTGCTCCAATACCGCCCACAAGGGTTCGATGATGTTCAAGTCCGAGAACTGTGCTGGCCAGGGAAGATGCTGCAGTTCAGTTGCATGCTTCTCATACCACAATTGGACTGATCCGGCTGTGCGAATGGGTGCATTTTCGTACTGAAATATGGAATCATTGTTGGGGAACAACATTTGAATCATGGAGTGCACCTGATCATCTAAAATGTTCATTGGCTGTAACACGACCTTTGAGAGTAATTACTGGACCAGCAGAATATCATGATATGGCTGTCCACACCATTACACTTCCACCTCCATGTGTATGCTTCTTTTGGTACTCTCCAGACATAAACTTGGCCTGATGTTCGAAAAAACAAAAATGTTGACTCGTCGGACCATATGATGTGTTTCCACTGATCAGCCGTCCAGGATTTATGCTCCTGACACCATGTTTTACACTTCTTTGCATTGGTTGTCGTCATTAATGGTTTCGGTATAGCAGCTCATCCACGAATATTCGCTTCATGGAGTTCTCGGTCGACAGTGTCGATAGGTACGGGGGTCTCGAAGATGGCTATTAAGCTCTGCAGTAACTTTAGCAGCCACAGTTTTGTGTTGTTTTGACACAATTTGTGTTAGCATACAACGATCTCTGTCATTTAGTTTTGATTTGCACCAACTATTACGTTTACGTGATGATGTCTTTCCACATTTTGTGTAGGCAGTCATGACTGTTTAAACAGTTGCTCTTGAAACTTTCAATAAGTTGGCTGTCTTGGTTACTGATGCTCCAGCTACTCCGGCCCCCACAAGCTGCCCTCTTTGGAACTCTGTTAGGTCTTTCATTGCATGTTGACCTCGGCCTCAGAACACAAATATGAAGTGTACACTACTCGTAAACAACCTGCACTGATGCCTAGTCCATACTGAATACACACAGTCCTGCGCGACATGTGCCTTACCCACATTGTTGACCATGAAACACAACCATCACATTACTACCACAGTTCTCATTATTTTGCCTATCCCCTGTATATTAAGTGCATGTATGTTATTATTCCATGGAAAATTCAGAATGGAATGTAACAATATTATAAAGAGGAAAGTTGCTACTCACCATATAGCGGAGGTGCTGAGTTGCAGATAGGCACAACGAAAAGACTGTCACAAATTAAGCTTTCGGCCAGTAAGGCCTTCATCAAAAAATTACCACACACACACACACACACACACACACACACACACCTGCATGCGCACACGCAAAGGCAACTCTCACACACAACTGCAGTCTCAAGCAAATGAAACCACACTGCGAGCAGCAGCACCAGTGCATGATGGGAGTGGTGATCAGGTTGGGGTAAGGAGGAGGCTGGGGCAGGGAGGGTAAGGGATAGTAGGGTAGTGGTGGTGGACAGTGAAGTGTTGCTGGGGAGCGCACAGGAACAAGGTGGAGAGAGGGTAGGGCAGCTATGAGCAGTCAGGAGGTTAGACGGAGAGGTGGGGAGAGCGGTGAAGGTAGCAGAAAAGGAGAGAGGTAAAAAGACTGGGTGCGATGGTGGAATGAGGGTTGTGTATGGCTGGAAAGGGAACAGGAAAAGGGCTGGATGGATGAGGATAATGACTTACAAAGGTTGAGGCTAGGAGGGTTATGGGAATGTAGGATATATTGCAGGGAAAGTTCCAACCTGTCCAATTCAGAAAAACTGGTGTTGGTGGGAAGGATCCATATGGCACAGGCTGTGAAGCAGTCACTGAAATGAAGGATGTCATGTGTGGCAGCATGCTCAGCAACAGGGTAGTGCAGTTGTTTCACGGCCACAGTATGTCGATGGCCATTCATGCAGCAGACAGCATGTTGGTTGTCGTGACCACATAAAATGCAGCACAGTGGTTGCAGCTTAGCTTGAAGATCATATGACTGGTTTCACAGGTAGCCCTGCCTTTGATGGGATACATGATATTTGTGAGTCGACTGGAGTAGGCGGAGGTGGGAGTATGTATGGGACAGGTCTTGCATTAGGTCTATTATAGGGGTACAAGCTGTGAAATAAGGGGTTGGGAGCAGGGGTTATTTTAGGGATGGACGAGTATATTGTGTAGGTGCGGTGGATGGTGGAATACCACTGTGGGATGGGTGGGAAGGATAGTGGGCAGGAGATTTCTCACTTCAGGGCATGACAAGAGGTAGTCGAAACCCTGGCGGAGAATGTAATTCAGTTGCTCCAGTCCTGGGTGGTACTGAAGAACAAGGGGAATGCTCCTCTGTGGCCAGACGGTAGGACTTTGGGAGGTGGTGGGAGACAGGAAAGATAAGGCACAGGAGATTTGTTTTTTTTTTTTTTTTTTTTTATGCGGTTGGGAGGATAATTACAGTCTGTGAAGGTATCAGTGAGACCGTCGATATATTTCGAGAGGGACTGCCCATCACTGCAGATGCGACGACCTCAAGTGGCTAAGCTGTATGGAAGGGACTTCTTTGTATGGAAGGGGTGGCAGCTGATGAAGTGGAGCTATTGCTGGTGGTTAGTAGGTTTGATATGGATGGAGGTATTGAAGTAGCCATCTTTCAGGTTGACGTCAACATCTAGGAAAGTGGCTTGTTGAGTAGGACCAGATGAAGCAAATGGGGGAGAAGATGTTGAGGTTTCGGAGGAAATGTGGATACTGTGGCATCACCCGGATCCAGATTGCAAAGATTTCATCAATGAATCTGAACCAGGTGAGGTGTTTAGGAAGGAATCCTCTAAATGAACTATGAACAGGTTGGCACAGGATGGTGCCATGTATAATGCCTTCAAAGGAGAAGTCATTGTGGGTGAGGATATAGTTGGTTATAGTGACTAGGAAGGAGGTTGTTGGTTTGGAATCTATTGAGTGTTCGGAAAGGTAGTGTTTAATAACGCTAATGCCATGGGCATTAGGAACGTTAGTGCAAAGGGAGGTGGCATCAATACTGATGAGTAGGGCACTGTTTGGTAAAGGGACAGGAACTGGGAGAGTCAGTGGAGGAAATGGTTGGTATCTTTTATATAGGAGGGTAATAGGTTGAAGGTATTGGTCTATGAGAGCAGAGATTCTCTCAGTGGGGCGAAGTATCCAGCCACAAAGGGGGTTCCGGGGAGGTTGGGTTTATGGCTTTAGGAAGCATGCAGAAGGTAGGAGTGCGGGGAATGGTAGGGGTGAGCAGAGAGGCAGACTCTGGGGAGAGGTTCTGGGATGGGCCCAAGGGCTAGAGGAGTGACTGGAGATCATGTTGGATTTCTGGAATGGGGTCACTGTGGCAAGGTTTATAGCTGAACGTATCTGAAGCTGGCAGAGTCCTTCTGCGTAATCCTTGCAATTAGACTACCTCTCATCGTGCCCTGAAATGACAAATGTCCTGGCCACTATCCATCCAACCCCTCCCACAGTGGTATTCAGCCATCCACCGAACCTACACAATATAATCGTCCATCCCTACACAACCCCTGCTCCCAAACCCTCCCACCACCACCTAATCCAATCCCATCACAAACATCACCTACCCCATCAAAGGAAGGGCTACCTGTGAAACCAGTCATGTGACCTACAAGCTAAGTTGCAACCACTGTGCTGCATCCTGTGTGTGCATGACAACCAACAAGCTGTCTGTCCACATGAATGGCCACCTACAAACTTTGGCCATGAAACAACTGGACTACCCTGTTGCTGAGCATGCTACCACACATGACATCCTTCATTTCAATGACTGCTTCACAGCCTGTGCTATATGGATCCTTCCCACCAACATCAGTTTTTCTGAACTGCGCACGTGGGACCTATTCCTGCAATATATCCTACATTCCGGTGACCCTCTTGGCCTCAAACGTTGTTAGTCATTATCCTCACTCATCCAGCCCCTTTCCTGTTCCCATTCCAGCACTACACAACCCTCATTCCACCATCGCATCCCATCTTTTCACTTCTCTCCTTTTCTGCTACCCTCACCGCTCTCCCCACCTCTCCGTGTAACCTCCTGACTGCTCATAGCTGCCCTACCCTCTCTCCACCTGGTTCCTGTGCACTCCCCAGCAGCACTTCCCTGTCTGCCACCTCTACTCTACTATCCCTTACCCTCCCTGCCCCAGCCTCCTCCTTACCCCAACCCGATCGCCACTCCCATCGTGCACTGGTGCTGCTTCTCACACTGTGGTTTCATTTGCTTGAGACTGCAGTCGTGTGTGAGAGTTGCATTCGCATGTGCGCGCGCGGGTTTGTGTGTGTGTGTGTCGTCTTTTTTTGATGAAGGCCTTACTGGCCGAAAGCTTTATTTGTGACAGTCTTTTTGTTGCGCCTGTTTGTGACTCAGTATCTCCACTATATGGTGAGTAGCAACTTCCCTTTTCATAATATTGTTGTATGTTATCATTTACATATGTGAATGTAATTTATGTATGGGAATGTAATTTATGTAAAGTGAAAGGTCTATGATATTATGGACTATACTGCTTGCCCACCATGGGACTCAAAATTGAAAAATGTAATAATGTTGACAGACCTTGGCTTGACCTGTCTAACTGGAAAAAAGTTCCGAGGAAAAACTGCAAAATTAGCTGGCAGCTCTCTTTTATCTTATAACTAACTTTTGTTGCAAACATGCTTTTGTCCACAACATTACAGGAAAAGCGTAGCCGAATAAAAACTGTCACATACCGGGTGACTGCGCCAGTGCTCACGCAAGCAAGGGCGAACTTTCTTCTGTACGACGCATTCTTGCATGTCTTCGAGAGTTGGGTGCTGTCCGACTTCCTCTTCAAAAGGTAATAGATACTCTGAAACTGGACCCTGAAATATAACAAGCAGCAGATGAAACTACAACTTATTTTAAGGTACAAATATTTATGCTTACACACGCTTGCAAGAGTAATTTTTTTCTCTGAATTTGTCTACAACATTCCAGATACTAGTCTCAGAACATTACACGTGTCTAATTAGATGCGTGAATTCAGTGGATGTTGTCTCAAATGTTTAAAAACCAGTGTTAGCCATTGAAGTTGTCAACTGCATAAAAGAAACAGTTGTCGATATGTGCTAAGATCTTCATTATCTCTTACTTCACAGCAAAAATATCAAAGAGATATATCTGTACCTATGAACACTAGAAATATATATAAGAAGGAGAATATCGTCTGTGGTGATGGCGAGCACCAAACTAGTATAAATTTCTCTTGTACTAGCTCTTACTTCTTTAGTCTGAACTACTTAAATAAATTACTTCCGAAGCAATAAAGATGCTCTTTTAGTAACTGTTGGCCAGCTCAATTTCTATTTAATCCTTTAGTTGTAACTAAAGTAGTAACGCCTTTTTGTTAAAAAAAAAAAAAAAAAAAAAAAAAAGTAAGCCATTCCAGCCTACTAGTAGCACATGCATTTCCATTTCCTCTAGGAAAAAATTTACTGCTGGCATTATTACGTCACTTTTTGACAATAATATCATGTTAGTGTGATGTACAACTACCACCATCCATTACTAGCAGGTGACACGTGTTAATGTAAGTGGCACCTGCAGCTTTAGATATGAGCTAACAGCAACATGGAGGTGGCCAAGAAATGTTCAAAAAAATTCCAGAAAGTGAAAAAGAGCAGTTTGCTGAAACAATGAAAAAGTACATAACCACTACTGAATCTGAACAGCACAGTGAGAATATGCTAAAAAGGAAAAACAGATGCTTTGGAAGAAATACATGTTGAATACAACACAAAAGCTCTTACACAAAGATCACACGAGCAGCTTAAAGTAATGTGGAAGGATATGAAAGTGAAAGCAAAGACAATGAAAGCTAAACATAATCGAGAAAAATTACAAACTGGCAGTGGAATAGCAGAGACGAAGACAGACAATATAAGCCAAATGGTTGTTGATATGACCGCACGTTTTTGAGGGGATAACTAGAGTTAACAACAATGACACAACTGAAAAGAATGTGAGCCTTTCTAGCAACATTGATGATAGCTACTCTGAAAATGGCAATGAAACAGCTGAAAGTGAACCTTTCTCCCATAGTCACAAGCCTCAGCTTCCATTCTCTGGTGGGGAGTTATCAGAAGGTGCACCAACAATAATAATAATAATAATAATAATAATGGACAGACGACATGCAGTTGCAGCGAAGAACCAGGAATTATTGGAAAAATGTAGATGAGTTTCATTCGTTAAACATGCATTTAATATGAGAGGAATATAATGCAAAAATGCTGTTTATTGAAAGACAAAGAGAAATCCTGGAGGAAGAGCTTAATCTTAAAGTGGAAGTTATGGGATTTTTTCTGAACACTGAATGTACATTCCATTACATATCTGGTAGCAATATCAGCTCATTTGTAGCACCCTTCAGCTCCTGTGTGAGGTCAAAACACAAAATTCATATGATGTTTGGAGAGAGCATATCTACTATCTCCAACAAGCAACCTATTATACCATTTTCAAATTCCGCAGCAACATTCAAAATCTTCATATTGGTACCCCAGATGATTTTTTGTGTATTGATAAAAAAGAAATTCTTTCAATTTCTGCTTAGTTATGCTTGTGCTCTAGGGGGACAGAGTATGGGTATATGCACACAATCTGTGGGCCCTATGACATTTGGCAATCCACCAATTTCATAGAATTCCCTTCTGTTCCTTGATGTACAAGGTCTGTCCGAAAAATTCCAGAAATCTGTCCACAAAATTTTTCTGCGCATATCTTTTACTTATTGTGCATGTCTCCTTCAAAATACTCTCTTCCACAATTGACACACCACTCCCGTTGCTATTTCTACTTCCGGAAGCAGTCTTGGTACACCTCTTGCTGGATTGTGCGAAATGCAGCCTGCGAATTTTATCTCATCTATCATTGCAAATCTTTGTTCTTTCAGAGGGGTTCTCAACTTTGGAAACGGAAAAAAGTCCACAGGGACCAGGTCTGGAGAGTATGCAGGATGAGGCAGCACAGTGATTTCATTTTTTCTACAATAGTCACGCACCAGCAGGGACGAATGTGCAGGTGCGTTATTGTGATGCAAGAGCCATGAATTGTCTCACCACATTTCAGGCCATTTCCTTCTCACATTTTCTCGCTGGCATCTCAACAATCTCCGTGATACTACCATCAGTTTGTCCCTGCGGCACGAATTCAAAGTCAAATAAAACTACGAGCATGGCTTTGACATTTGACCTGATCTGTCAAACTGTTTTTTGGTCTTGGAGAACCTTTCACGAACCATTATGAAAATTGAACCTGGGTCTCAACATCGTAACTGTAGATCCATGTCTCATCACCAGTAATGAGTCTCTTAAGGAACAGCTCATTCTCATTTGGGTGATCCAAAAGCTCTTCACAGATTTCAAGATGAAGGACTTTCTGGTCTTAAGTCATGGTCTTGAGCCGTGGGACGAACTTGGTGGCAACTCGATGCATTCCAACATGCTGTGTCAGGATATCACGACATGATCCAACTGAAATGTTACGTTCTTCTGCAATCTCTCAGATAGTCAGTCTTCGATTGGCATGCACAATTTTGTTCACGTCCTGACATGAGTGTCATCGGCAGAAATCTAAGGGCATGATGAATGAGGGTCACCTTTAACTTCTGCATAGCCATTTTTAAATCATGTGATCCATTTGTAACACCGAGTATGGCTTAAGCACTTGTAACCGTTAGCTACCTGCATCTTTGATGTTTCTCTATGAAGATTTTATTGAGTTTCATGCAAAATTTAATGCACACGTGTTGCTTCTTTACTCTGCCAAAACGAAATTCGCAAACTGTGTGACACAACATTTTACATAATACAGCACTGGACAATAACTAACAGATATACAACAATGAAACTTGTGGCAGTGACACATTAAATACAGGTATGTGCAGGTATGTCAACCATATTTTGCTCCAACACACCACTGGCGCGAAATTACGAATGTTCCGGAATTTTTTGAACAGACCTCATATTTTCTTGGTTTTCAGGCAGCAACACACACAGTGACTTTATGGCAATTAAACTGTTTATCACACTGTTAAAAGCTCTTCCAGCAGTAGTACGATGTACGTTAATGAGATCTCCTGCTATGATTTGATAAGTACCTGTGCGAAAGGTTCACAGACCACAAAGAAGTTGCAGTCTAGGAAGCAAAGCACGGTTCCTGCCAGAATTATGTTGCAGTAACTGCTACAGCACACCAATCAGCAACTCAACAGAATCCTTACGGAACTCAAACCACTCTCTGAAATCACTGTCACTATACATCACAAATGGGTCTCTTCTCTCCCTTAAAACCCTTATCCTTGGGACGTCTACTTCTTCTGCCATTTCAACACATTCTTCGTAGTCCATGTAATCCACTGAATTTGGTACTTAATATGCAGAAACCAAAGAAAACATCTTGCTCTCCAACTTTACTCCTACTACTGCTTACAAGTAAATTTGGACCTTATTTCCTGCTAAAGTTACTAACATAGTAGCATACTCTCTGTGGGTGCTCTGCGCCAGTTATGGAGTAAATAAATTTACTTCTGGAGTAAACCAAGAATTTACTCCTGTAGTAAGTTACTCCTTTAATTCAGTAATCTTGACTGGAAGTCACTCATTTTCATCTCTATTAACAACTTACTATTTTAGTTTCATTTACTCTTGGTTGGTGCTTGCAACCCTTAATGTTTTCAGCACAATGTGTCTTGCAGCTCTCAAATATTGAAAAAAAGACACTTTTTTAAACGTTAACACCAAATCTGCTATTTATTTAACAGTTCACCAGTTTCAGGCTTTGCACAATTTCACAAGCCACATATCTGTATTTAGGTTATGTTTGGATTGGACAATTCTATTTATGTCGTCACACTTTTATGTATCTCAGATCTTCATTATCCAACACAATGTAAACCACGAGACAAGAATACCTGATATACAATCACGAATTTGTTCTTACTGGATTACACTGTTTATCACGTTGGCTTATTTATCACTGGTGTTCTTGTAACACCTGGCAAATTATTTTCTATCATTAATAGTATAGTTGCACAAATAATGTGAGAAAATTTAAAGTTTCCTACAGAGCAAAACTGTTGGCTCTCCTAACATCATACATTACATAAACTCAATACATTCTGTGACAAACTGTAATAAGTGGCAATTGTCACATATAGAGGCAATGAACAGCTATCACAAATAATCAAAAGAGCTAAAATTGTCACAATACTGAAACCTGGGAAAAATGGAGATAATGCAGAAGATTATAAGCCTATTGCCTCCCTGAGTGTCTGCTGTGAGTTGCTGGAAAGAATAATATTGGAGCTGACATCGTCAGCATATGACACAGTTCGGTGAAAAGCGATGCTCCTAAAATTCCTTAAAATAATCACCTGCAAAAAACTTGACACCCTCCTGAACAACATGTCGGCCAGCAGAGCGACTGAAGTGCACCTAAACGGCAACGTAAGCAGACCTTACAAACTGAATGATGGATTACCACAAGGATCGGTCCTTGCCCCATTGCTCTTCAACATATACACTGCGGATATATCCACTACTACTGCTAGAAAGTTTATATACACTGACAACCTCGCACTGACAGCGCAGTCCAATGACTTCGCAGCAGCAAAAACCGCGCTCACAGAAGATCTTCAGAGACTCGAGGACAAGTTCTTCATAACCTGGAGACTGAAAGCGAACATAACTAAAACAGAGATCAGCAGCTTCCATCTGAGCAACAGACAAGCCAACTATATTCCTCAAGTTCGGTATCGTGGCCACCTGCTGAAGTTCGATCCACACCCTAAATATCTAGAAGTCATCTTGGATCGATCCTTGACCTACAGTGCACATCTAAGCAAAACATCTCCTAAAATCAAAAGCCATAACAACATTCTACACAAACAGGTTGGGTCCCACTGCATCTACTCTCAGAACTACAGCACACGCCCTAGTATACCCAGTAGCTGAGTACTGCAGTCCAGTATGGCTTAACAGTACCCATACAAAAAAGGTAGATGTCCGGCTGAATGACACAATGAGGATTATATCAGGCACCATTGAGTCTACTCCGCAGAAGTGGCTACCAGTACTTTCTAACATTCCACCTCCTCATCTCCAAAGAGCATTACCAATGAAGAAAAAATGGCGTAACTGCTGTGACAACCCTCACACCAATACTTGAAGACTGTCTGCATGTAGATCTTAGGCTGAAATCTCGGAACCCTTCTTGGATTCTAGGAAAGAAGCTGGCCCGAGATCAGTTTACAGTAAATGAAGCTTGGTGCAGCAACTGGCTGTCTTCAAATCCAGACAGATCTTGACTGATCTCTCACCCAACCAAGCAACCCCCCCGGTTTCAACCAAACCAGGAAAATCTGGACATCACTTAACCTGATTACAACCCAACATGGCAGATGTCAGTTTTGGAAGCACAAGTGGAAGATTGTCAATAGCTTTTTCTGCGACTGGACTGTGCAGATGTGCCTCAGACCATCAGCCACATTTTTGTGGACTACCCACTTCAAAGGTTCAATGGAGGAGATGTAAAACTTTAATTCTTAAAACTTAATTTTTTATATATCTTGTCTTGTCATGGTTTCTGCAACATTTTCAAATCCCTACCTCCCTTGAAGCTCAATGAATCTTATTTTGCTAGTATCTAATGCAAATGAGAAGTGAATACAGTTCAGTCTTCAGAGAGCACCCTCCACATACCTGTTTTATACAAGCTGTTGGGATTGTTTCTGTCCACAATTTTATTAAACGACCACAATAAACAGACTACTGCACAATATTTCGACAACTTCTTCACATGCTGTGAGCTGTGCTATTATGTGTACTCACTGCCTGGACTCAACCAGATAGTGAAGTGTTGCTGGTGTTGTTCCACTACAGCTCGGTTTGACTCCCAGTGTGCACTACACACTTTGATGATCATCTGCTTTTCACAGCCCATACTGTTATTCCATGACACACGCATAGCCTTAATGTTTACCAGCTCTGGTGAGATAGATTGATGGTAAGATCATGATAAATTGGGTGCCAAATCCCAAACCTTGTTTTTATATAGAAAACTGTGTTCCAGTTTTTAGGTTTACTGACACCTTTATTTGGATTAACCCCTTAATTAGTGTGCCCCAGGTACTTGGCATTCGCACCATATTACTTGCCTTCTCATATTTCATTTTATGATTGTATTCGAGGCAGTGCTTGGTGATAGCTGATTTGCTAGATAGTTTCACTAATGTATTCCTGATGTTCTTCAAAACTCTCCTTTTGCCTGCTCCACCCACACAAGACATGTCACATTTGCTTGACTGGATGTAATGTTTCTGTAAATGTCTATCTACCATTGTGAAGACTGAGCCAGCATAGAGTAGATAGCAATTCTTAGCTTCTCTTTTTCTTCCCCAGCCTCAACTTCTTCTGCGGACACTTCAGTCAATAAAGAAAAAAAGGCTTCTTTGTGATGCTAAAAGATGATCTACCCGAAAGCATGTACCGTGTGAATGTAGTACATCTTACAGGAGGCAGACTATTAACAAGTCTAGGAGGGGTGTAAGGAACATCAGCACACCCAACTAAAACAACTGGGCGAATCAGCTGTCACCATACTCTGCCTCGAACACACTCTAGAAATGAAACGTGAAGAGACCAGTATCGTGGTGCAAATGACAAGTTTCTGACACAGAGTAATTAATATATGTATCCAAATAAAGATGTCAGAGAACATAATAATCTTAACGTAGAGGTTTCAGTTTAAACAAGGCTTGGGGTCAAGTACATGAAGATCTCAACAGCCAACTTACCCACCAGAGCTGGAAAATGCTTTGTCCTCCAGAACTAGAAAATGGAGAGGGAACGTGTTTCACAGAAAAATAGTGCACATTCAGAAAAACCAATGAGCATCAAACTTCATAAGGGACACTGGAAGTCGAACTTGGCTATAAATACAGGCACGAGACCAACAATGTTTCATAGTCTAGGAGTGTTGAGGCAGCTCGTTAGCATAACAACACAGACACAATATTTACTGCAAATTCTCCAAATGTACCCAATCTCACCAAAATCAGAAACAGGTCTTTTCTGCCCCCCCCCCTTCCCCTCAGGGAGTTATCAGTAAAACTTTCAAGCACTGGGATAACACGTTTACATACTGTGCAGCAAATTTTTCATATGTCGATGCCGCCTTACAGCTTTCTGCCAACTTACGTCAGGGCCAGTGCACCGCGATGCCAATTCCCACAGCACCAGGCCACACGCATACATGTCGATGCGCAGGAACGAGTCGCGGCAGAAGTTTATGGCGCCTTCGAGTACCTCCGGCGCCATGTAGCGGCGCGTTCCCACCTGGCCGTGAGTGTCTCCACAGGGTTTCCCGGGCACAAAAATCTGAAAAATAATTTTTTGCTCAATAAAGTTCACAGTGTCCACATTTTTTCTCATACTAGGGAGCAGAAAAACTGGCAGCTGGAGGGGCAAGTACGGAAAGTGTTTCCTCTAGCTCCTCTGCACCCATCCACCACTCACGTTCTTGTCTTACACACCTCACTCATCAGAAGTCGGAAGCTGTCGGCTCAAAGCCCTATGGATGTATAAACAATGTGTTACAAGATACTCACTTGTAAATGACACAACAATTGTAATTGGCACACAGCACACTGAAATACAGATTTTATAGCCTGAAGCAGACAATGACTTCTTTTAAACAATTTATTACGAATGCAAAATCTGTCGAGAGAATGTTTAGAAAATACTGTAGTGAAATGGCAGCCATTGTTCTATGTTTAAGCCTTTATTAATGTATTCTTGTTTCATTTGTAAGATGTAATAGAGCAAAATACACAATTAAATATTACGCAAATTACAAAGCTATTTCAATTTTTATTATGTGAATATTTACGCATCCCTCACATTTGAATGTTAGTTTTGACTTCCATACAGTACAGAAAACACAGGTCTTCTGATCACTAAGAATTCCTTTGACAAATGTGTCAGCACAGGTGCTGTACACCCAGTGGCTGTTCTGTCTTACAACGAGAATTTCTTTGAGGAGAGATGGAAGGGAATACAAAACGAAACGAAGTGTTGACAGGGAACAGTGTTTGTCACTTTGGAGAGAGAAGAAATAGGAAATGAAATTCATTTAATGGAATTTATTTTTGCTTAAATGTTCAGCAATAACTATGTTTCCAATGAAATTTTTTTGGATGCATACTGTGTGGCAAATTCACTCAGTCCAATCTTCCAAGTAACACCTTTTAGTGGGTTCCTCGAGTAAGTTCTCACATCTTTCATTCTGAAGCCCAAAATTTTTATCTGTGATCTCTCCTTTCACTAAGGCCCATACATTTCCTTTCAAATTGTACTGGCAATGAGTAAGAGGGCAACCTGTCCAGCTCTCTCTCTCTCTCTCTCTCTCTCTCTCTCTCTCTCACACACACACACACACACACACACACACACACACACACACACACACACACACTCACGATAACTGGTGTTATCCATGACTATCATCTTCTAAGCTATGATGTTTAGTTACATTGCTAGTCATCTCTTGATGAGAATCATCAGATTTGCTAGCTGTAAATATTTGCTCTCCACTTTTGATGAAACCATATTCAAATGATCCCTTGAGACAATAAGTCTGTTGCCTTTGCCAATCATCACTTTGAAACTGCCACTGCTCTTTGAATCTTGATGATGAATAATTTTTTCACACAAGTCGCCCTACGTGCTAGAATATTGGATCTCTCCATCAGATTGTTTCTTCCATCGTTGCATTTTCTGTTCCTGAATCTCAGACATTTTAATAGTTTTCCAATAGAAAGGCAGCCTCCAGTGAAGTCAGCCTCATAAAGCAAAATATCTGCCACCTTTTGAATGGAGGGATTACAGACACTGTCGTAAAATTCCAATGCAGTACGATGAATGCTGTCTTCCTGGAAATCGTCCAAATCAGTGGCAGTTCTTCCACTAATATCTTTCCTCAGGGACTGAAACTTTGTTTCCTGAGGACAGGGCTCCATTCCCATGCTTCTACACATACTCTCCGTACAGTTCTGAGTGAAACACCACACGCCTTTGATGTTACAGTCTGCAGCGCAAATAATATTTCGTCTCTTCTGGGATTGTCTTCGAGGCCACAAAAAAAATTCCTATACTTCTTATACGACTCACTTTGCCTCCGTGTACCTCGTCACACTTTGGAAACTTATGACACTTCCGTACAGCGAGAGCATAAGCGAATGATGGGTAGCAATGAAGTTGTGAAGTTTGCCGGCGGTAACACAAATGAAGTTCAGTGCTGGCACATAAACCCTGTCAGTGACAACTGACTGGTAGTCATTGCTTCTGACAGTACTATCTGGATGGCACCTGTGGCTGAAATGACACTGTGCCAACATCATGCATGGACAGGATCAAAGGCTTCTCACTGGCACTTAGAAATTTCACTATTTTGTCTGCTGTGAGTAAACTTTGCTAATTACTGTACTATAATGGTATGTTTCAAAACTGTGATATAAAACAGTTTTTTTTTAGTACTCGAGAATATGATACACATGTATGTTTCATATTTGTAAATCTTTTGGTCTCTATACTGCCTTTTAGTTCTGCATTGATACTTTTCAATTTTGATTATTCCTCTGTGATTTTTCTTTCATTTATACTTTTGATTCAGTAAAGAGAGTAGTTAATACGTCGATCAATAATAAGCAAACATAATTAATATAATTTTCCAAAAAATACATCAGTTTTACGAAAGTCACACTTACAGAAAACATGAATGCACTAATTAATTTGCAAATTCCAGTGGGTGATTGTTAAAGCACTTAGTAAGTAAAGAAAATGTTAAATGAAGAGAAACAAGAGAGAAGATGGGAGATTCTGTAATTTAGTTGCAAAACTAATGTCACTAAAAAATTACAACTGTAATTATGTTGGTAAACAGAGTATACCGAGTGTCAAACATGAATTTGAATGCTTTGTTGTACTGATTGTTATGGAAAGTTCTGAATTTGTTTGTCATACCTGGAGTGAATAAATTACAACTTCTAAGTCAGGTTACTTCGATCCAGAACCCTAGATCTGTCAATTCGACACGAAAAAGTCTTTGGTGTTGTACACATTATACTACCTGAAAAATCACTGCAAGTCATTCAGGGTATGTCACAAATGAAATCAGTTAAACGACAAACGTGAGGCTGTCCTGACCATAATACTGTACTGGAATAAAAGCAATTGCATACCAACAATCTCTGAAACAAAACGTACCAGTGCCAGTCCAAAGTCGGCAACACACGCAGAGAGATCAGCACGGAGGAGAACGTTCTTAGACTTGAAGTCACGGTGGGCGACAGCTGGCTTGTGCAGATCTCCCCTGGGGGACGGGATCTCCTCGTGCAGGTGCATAAGGCCCCTGAAACAACACAGGAGCACTTGTTCTGAAGCATCACAGGAAAAAAAAAAAAAAAAAAAAAAACCAGATCGGCTGATTTACCACAAAAGCAAAAAAGGAACAATGTGCAGGCCGAATCTCTAAGTGTAATTTATTTACAGTTATTAGTCTCAATGTAGAAAAGTAAAGAAACTGCAAAGAACTATTCAGTAGCTAGTATTCCAAAATATCTCAAGGTATGGATATGCCAACTATTTCCAAAATGCTGTAGAACATTCACAACACCTCCTTCTCGCTTTTCAATTCCTGGCCGTGTTGTTGTTGTGGTGATGAAAAAAATTCCACTCGTATCGATGTCAGGATCTGACTGCTAACAGTTCCCCACCTCAAACTGCATGAACATCATTGCTCCCTCCCACATACACAATTACAGCTTCCACAGCATCTTTTGTTTTTGGCTGCCTTTTGTTGACACCTATAGCACTATCTGCTATTTCCCACCATGTCTCACTAGTCACTCGATGCGTAAGCTCTGCAAGGACTTTCTCAACTTCAGAGAATGTAAGCTTTTTATCGTGAATTTTAAAATTTTCCCGGCGAATTGACTGTTCGTACAAATTTCGGGCTTGCAGCCGGTCGTTGTTCAATTGAACGACGACCAGCTGCAAGCCCAAAATTTGTTTGAACAAGCTTTTTATCGTTTGCAACGACATATTGCTGTATTTCAGTACATACACCCTCAATGTATTCAAATGAAAATTATATTCATACAGCTGAATAATTTCATGCCTGTGCCTTTTAAAAATATGTGGTCAGTTTTTTTCCCTCAATTTAAAACAATTAACGCTTCATCAAATTTTCTATCAGGTCGATATGCCATCTTCTCAGCCCATTTCATCCTCCTGTGATGCCCTAATTCCAGTCTTATAGTGAATACAACGATACAGTGAACAACAGAATTGTATACCACATTTTACCCACAACAATGACTGATAGCTTCGTGAGATTTATTACAAGTGATTTTTCAAGACACTTCCCTTCATGATAATCACCTATACTTCACGATAATCACCTGTGCTTTTGAAAAGAAAAAAAAGACGTTTAGCACAAGACTTTCTAATGTACTGGCACACAGTACAATAATTTGTCCCCCCTCCCCCGTTTTTTGAGGCACTGCTGTTGTCCCCTCAGGGATCCACCACTTGAACCTTTACGTAATGAATGACTGCTGACGATCCAAGGTTCACCCAGATACAATTTACTGAAAGTTGTTAAGTGACATCCTCTTCTAGCATTACTTTTGCTCAACAGAAGTAGTCGATACCAAAAATATTTTCGAATTTTGAATAGGTTAATATTATCTCAGCTGTTTTTCTAAGAGAATTTCATATGATTTCGTACACAATGTATTATTTTTCAGGTTAAAACCTGTAAAAAGAAATAGCTTTATTTTCTTTGTTACAATTGATATGTACTAGCTCTGAAAGGACAGTTGAAATTATTTTCTTTTAGAAACATTTGAAATTATGAAGTATTTGGCACACTTAAAATTTCTATTATTAATTATGCAATTTAGTTCTGTATATTATGTTTATTTCTGGATTAATTTATAAAATAATAATATGAATTAATAGAAACTAATTTGTCAAGAGAATTTGTAAACCCTTTGGAGTATTGTCAATACCACAGAGAGACAGTAGTGGGCATGCCTCTGATGTGATCGGACGTGTTTTTGTAATTTGGAATAACAATGCAATTTTGGCTTTGTTAATGTAAAAATTCACTAGACAGTGTGATACAGAAAAATGTGAGAACATATTATCATGAAAAAAAAAAAAAAAAAAATTGAACAGGCTTACTTCAAAACTTATTTCAATTGGAACCATGAGAACCTATAACATCAAAAAATTTCAGCTTCAAGAATCAGCCCCTACATGTGAAGAACTGGAGACAATTGCGAGAAAAGAAGATAAGTAAAAAGTTTATTGTAAATCTAACTCCTCTCCAAACTTGTTAAAAGAGTTAACCATAAAAACAGTGACAATCAACAAATTATGTGAGGTAGGGGTAGATTGCAAGGTCATACCCCTCATCCTTCTGCACTGCCATGCAACATCTGTCTTTTCAATCAACATTTTTTGTTCATTAATAAATTGGCAACTAAATGAAGCCTTTGTCCTTTAGTGCCAAAAGCGATGAAAATTTACTGTTATTAAGATGACTGTTTTCCTTAATCAACACAGATAGTTTAGAAAGTGTTGCATGTTCTTTTCTCTTATAATAGTTACATATACGATGATTAATGGCATCTCTCTTGAAATTATTCTGAGCTGTCATTTGCTTCCTCCTTGGCTGCTTTTATCCTGGCTTTGTTGTGTCAGATTCATCACAATCCATGTCATTCAGTTCCTTCTTTATAATTAAAATTCAAAAAATTTTCAGTACTCTTTACAACTTATGCAGCAAGAAGTATGGGCTCACCATGCTCCTGGTACATAGTGTCACTACTCCAGAAATCATTGCAAAAGAGCATGAAATGGTTATGGAGGATCACCGATTGAAAATGCATGGAACTGCTCATGCTCGCCAGATGTCAGCTGGAAGGGTATATCATCTTTTTACTGAAGAATTAGAAATGAAAAAAATATCAGCGAGGTGGGTGCCGTGACTCTTGATGCTGGATCACAAACACACAAGAATGGACATACCGGAACAATGTTTGGCCTGTTTCTGGAGAAGCAAACAAGATTTTTTGTGCCGGTTTGTGACCACTGATGAAACTTGGGTACACTACTATATCCCAGAGACTAAACAACAGTCAAAGCAGTGGAAACATGCTGAGTCTCCACCACCAAAGAAAGCAAAGACAATTCCTTTGGCGAGAAGCTCATGGCATGTGTTCTGGGTTGCGAAGGGGATTCTGCTTGTAGATTATTTCCTCATTGGCAAACTATTATTGGAGAATACTATGCTTACTTCATGGACAAATTGCAACAAAAGATACACAAAAAAAGGCCAGGTTTAGCAAGGAAGAAAGTCTTCTTCCATAATGGTAATGCTCGCCCGCACACATGTGCCATTGCCGTGGCAAAATTACATGAACTAGGGTGTGAATTGTTGCCACACCTGCCTTATTCACCTGATACGGCTCCATCAGACTTCCATCTCTTCCCAAAACTGAAAATTTTTCTTTGTGGATGAAAATTCACTTCAAACGAAGAACTGATAGCCGTAGTTGACCACTACTTTGCAGGCCTGGAGGAAACTCATTTTCATGATGGGATCGAGGCACTAGAACATCATTGGACCAAGTGCACTAATCTACAAGAAGACTACAGTGAAAAATAAAAAAAAAAGTTTCAGTGATGTAAATACTTTTTTCTATTCCGTTCCGAGAACTTTTCAAACCACCCTCGTATTTTCTCCTGCCACCGCTTGGTGAGTACATTTTCTTATCCATCCAATTACAATGCGTTTTCAAAAATAAGAAATGGTACATCCTTCCTGGAGCTGAAACTGGTATCTCAAATTGTAGAACTATTTACGTTGATACGTCAAGCTGTTATTTGCCTCATAACAACAACAATGATAACAACAACAACAATAATAATAATAATAATAATAATAATAATAATGAAGGAGAAAGAAGGGGAGAGCAGAAGGAGCAGTATCAGAGAAAGAGAATGTGTATGTGTATGTGTATGTGCGAGTTTGAGTGTGGGGGGGAGGGAGGGAGAGGGGGAGGGAGGGAGGGAGGGAGGGGGGACGGAGGGAGGGAGGGAGGGGGGACGGAGGGAGGGAGGGAGGGGTGACGGAGGGAGGGGTGAGGGGGGACGGAGGGAGGGGTGAGGGGGGACGGAGGGAGGGGTGAGGGGGGACGGAGGGAGGGGTGAAGGGGAGGGGGGAGGGAGGGGGCAGGGGGAGGGAGGGGGGGAGAGAGGGGCGCGGCAGAGTAGAGTTGGAGGAGGACAGTCCAAGAAAAATTGAACTAATCTCATTATACCATGTTGTCCTTCAATTCAACTATTCAGTCTTTTTAAATGATACAATTTATAATGATATAATCAATCAGATTTCCCAAATATTAGAGTTTTTCATTCCTACACTATGTGATCAAAGATATCTGGACACCCCCAAAAACATATGTTTCTCATATTCGGTGCAGTTATGCTGAATGGAGAAATATTATCTTGGAAGCAGGATAGACATTGTCTAGAAGTGCACCATAGAAATTAAAACAAGGATAGCAATGGCAAAAGAGGCATTTTATAAGAAAAGGAGAATTTTCTGTAGCAGGCTGGACAGAGAACTCAGGAAGAGACTAATAAAATGTCTTCTATGGAGTGTTCTTCTGTATGGCACTGAAACATGGACTTTGAGGAAGAAAGACAGAGAAAGGCTAGAGGCTTTTGAGATGTGGACATGGCGGAGGATGGAAAGAATAAGTTGGATGGACAGAGTAAAAAAATGAAGAGGTACTGAGAAGAGTGGGAGAGAAAAGACAGTTACTAGATGTAATAAAAAGAAGAAAAAGAAATTGGATTGGGCATATTTTAAGAAAGAATGATGGACTGATAAAAACAGTTTTAGAAGGTTATGTAGACGGGAAATGGAAGTGAGGAAGGAAGAGATTTCAGATACTGGATGACATGATGGATGGTACAAAATACAGCAGCCTTAAGAAGAAAGCAATGGATCGCAGAAAACGGAGAGGCTAACGACCTGCTAATATAGCAGAAAACTGATGATGATGGTGGTGATGAATGGACGGGCCTGCACAGAGTCCTGACATGAATCCTACAGAACACCTTTGGGATGTTTTGGAATGCTGACTTCGTGCCAGGCCTCACAAACCGACATCGATGCCTCTCCTCAGTGCAGCACTCTGTGACGAATGGGCTGTCATTCCCCAAGAAACCTTCTAGTACTTGATTGAATGTAATGGATTGGCCTGCACAGAGTCCTGACATGAATCCTATAGAACACCTTTGGGATGTTTTGGAATACCGGCTTCATGCCAGGCCTCACCAACCGACATAAATGCCTCTCCTCAGTGCAGCACTCCGTGAAGAATGGGTTGTCATTCCCTAAGAAACCTTCCAGCACCTGACTGGATGTAGGCTTGCGAGAGTGGAAGCTCTCATCAAGGCTAAGGGTGGGCCAACAGCAGATTGAATTCCAGCATTACTGATGGAGGATGCCACAAACTTGTAAGCATTTTCACCCAGGTGTCCGGATACTTTTTATTACATAGTGCATTTCAACTGCATATGGAGCACAGGAAGAATGATGGCTTAAATGTCTCAGTGCACATTATAATTAGTCTGATATTGTATTCATAATCACCTCAGGAATTACACAGAGTGTCCCATGAGGAATGGTCAATTTTCACACATGTGATAGGAACTATCATTCGAAGCAAAGAAGTCTAGTGTACACGGGCTGTAAAATGCAAACCTTAAGGGCTATGAGCACTTACACATCTTCGATACTGTGAAACCAATCTGTTCTACTGCAAGCTCTTTGCTTTCCATATTTCCATATGGAACAAAACACGAAAAATTTCTACTCAATATGGGATCTAAAGTAAATACATTTAGTGCTGTAAGCACTTGTGTATCTTTGCTACTGGAGAAAACATCTCTTCTGCTTATAGCTCTTAAGGTATGCTGTTTGGAGCCCATGTTTATCAGATCTTTTTCCTTTGTATGATCATTCCTCCCATATCCACCCTGTATAGGGGCAGAAGAATATATCTATTGTCTTTTCTTAATACTGACTCCTAAAACTTTGTAAGCAAGCTTTCGCTGGATAACTGGGATCTACGTTCCAGCGTCAACCAATGAAGATTTTTCAGCATTTCTGTGATCCTCTTCTGTGAGTCAAACAAACCTATGACCATCTCCATTCCTATTCCTATCTGGTAAGGTTCTGACAAATGTGAGTAAAATTCTAATACGGGACACAAAAGTGGTTTGTAAGCAATCTCCTTTAAAGACCGGCTGTATTTTCCCTGTATCCTGCCAACAAACTGAAGTCTGCCTTACTTATGAATGAGCATATGTGACCGTTTCATTACTTAAGCCTACAAATTGTTGTACTCAGGTGTTTGCACGAGTTGGCTGGTTCAGACTGTGGCTCACTAACATTACAATCTACTTTTCCGAGTTCTGTGAACTTGCTGGAGAGCTGCTCACCTGGCCATGGATTCCGCAATGCGGCAGAGCTCCGGCCAAGTGACGAGGTTACTTTTGAGGTAGTCGCACAGTGAGCCCCTCTCGTGGAAGGCGGTGATCAGCCAGTACTCCGCCTGCAGGTTGTCTCCACGTTTCTCCACACCGACAAACTGCAGGATCGCCTCGTGAGAAATACGCGGCAGTCGGTATACCTCGTATTCTGCTGCCCACGATTCCTTGTCCTGCAATGCACAAAAGTAGGATGGGGTTTTTATATACGTTCCTTCACAGTACACTACTACTGAACTAAATGTTTACAAAATATTTTTTCCTTGCCTTTGTCTCTTGGAACGATGCCTCACCTTTCTGTACATATTACATTACATTCTGGTAGTCAAACTGTCAATGCCCGGAAAAAACATGTTCTATAAGGCGGTAGTAAGTAACTGAGCATAACGAGCTCCAGTAAGTGCCTATTTATTCTTTTTTGTACGAGTTAAGATTTGGTCGTAGACATCTGTAAAGGGAGATTTTGTTTTTGCAGTTCGATTTCTGCGTTTGTGATATTCCAAACTGCACTAATAAAAAAATTTAATACTAATACTGAATTTTATAGCAACCAATTTAATTTTGCAGCGGTGAAAGGGCTTATATGTGCAACAACGGAAACACCTGGCAACACAACTTTCTTATACATGTGATTCCATTTTCTCATTTTGAGAAGATTGAAGGACCAACCTGTTTTACTTGCTAAAAACATTCTAAAACCATCGTCTCATAAATATTTCTTTCCTTAAAACAATCAGTTCTGACAGACTTTACTGTCATCTTCAGGTCATAAAAAAATCTTTTTCTAATGAAATGTGCCCATTTTAAGCTGGCCTTCATGCCAAGTTGCCACGTGGATAAAAACAGCATGTTATAAAAGGTTTGTCATAACTAAAACATTTTACAACTTACACCTTGTGTACATGGCCATGTCCATACATATACCATTCACAGATGATTGTTACGCCACAAAAACACAGTATACAGTAACATATCTGTTTACATAGGTTGGACATATTCTAGACACTGAAAATCAACCTTAAATGGCGTGTAAGGTAGAACTGATGCCATAGCATGCGGTGGTTAATACGTCATTGTCAGGAATAAGATAACTGAATCTTTGGTATCCAGTCAGAATGTATAATAATAACAACCTTAATTGTCATGAATTTTCAGCAAATGGATGAAGTAGAAAAATTTGTTGAAGCCAGTATCAAGGTGACCAAATTAAGGAAGAGACTCTTGAGAATGAGTGCAGAGGACAGAGAATCGGCTTCACAACAAGAATACGCTGCTGGAATGTAATGAAAGAGCCATATGGTATGAAAAAGTTAGAGAACTTTCTGATCTCATTTTTTGGAAACTACAACTTCAATATTTAAGGTACGTAATCTTCAAACAGTTGATAGCTATATTCACCAGTTGTCTCTCAGAGAATGTTATGATGGTATCTTTGTGTTATGTTTAATATTTCCCACAAATGTGCTGCTGTGGGTATACAACAACATATTTCTACATAGGCTGCCACAATTTCAGAGGGATATTACATGCATGATGTCCCTGATAACGGTGCCAAGATTGTATGTACTTTCAAAATTCATTTTATAGGCAAATCATACATAAATAATGTACTCGCCAAGTATCGGGTAAACACGCTACCTATTGATATCCAGGTCCCCTTAAATGCTCTATCACTTCATGTACAGTCACTTGGTCAATTTTGCAATCGACTGAACAATATAGTAATCTGTCAAATAATGCAAAACAGTCAGAGGCAGAATGAGGTCACAATGCACATGTATTTGTGGTTATGTTGAACAAAAAGAGGTATGCAAATGAAAGTGGGTAAATGGAAAGAGGAATGAGAGACAAGAAATGAAGATAAGGTTTTAACATCCTATCAATGATAAGGTCATTTCAGATGGAACACAAGTTTTAGCTGGGAGAGGAAATTAGCCATGCTCTTTTCAGCGCTACTTGCCTCCAAACATTCACGAAAATTATGGAAGCTGGAACTGGATAGCAATGTGGGGGGATTCAAACCAACGTCCTCCCAAATGTGAGTCCATTGTTCCAAAGATGGCAACCCCCCAGACTTGGTTGAAAGATGAGCAAAGGCATAATATAATAGTGTACTCTCACCAGATGTCCAAACTGTACAGTTCAATTTTTTCTTTAGGTGAAAAATCTAGAAGTTTTGACTGTGTAAAAGCTGCACAATAACATCGTAAATAATTGAAGACCAGACAGTTGAAAAAGATAACAAGGACGACAAGTGAATTGAATGGATAGTGACTTGAAATCAGTTTATAATATGATGATAAAAAGTTAAAAAGGGTAATGGAGTGTAATTGAATAAAATCATGTGAAATGAAGCAAATTAGATTAAGAAATGAGACAGTAAAAGTAGTAGAAGAGCTGCTATTTGGGCAGAAAAATAGCTAATGATGCCTAAAGGAGAAAAGATATAAAATGGAGAATGATAATAGCAACAAAAGCGTTTCTGTGGGGGGTGGGGAAGAAGAAGAAGAAGAAGAAGAAGAAGAAATACCTGAACATCTAACATAAATCTGAGGGTTAGGAAGTCTTTTCTGGAGGTACAGAATGTAGCCTTGGATGAAAGTGAAACATGGATGATGCACAATACAGACAAGCAGAGACTTGACGCTTTTGAAATGTGGTGTTATGGAAGAATGCTGAATGCTGAAGATAAGATGGGTACATTTGATAACTAATAAGGAGAATTAAATGCCGCATATCCAGCCAAAGCCAAATCTGGACTAGTACAGCATTTCTACAATTCCTTGGAGAACCATACTTGTACAAGGCTGTTATTAAGATGAGGTCACCACTCCAAAAGGCATTTTAAGGCTACTGCCAGCTCTCACCTGAGGTGCAATCCGTGTATCCCTTCTGTCTACATCCAGTATACAGGGTGTTACAAAAAGGTATGGCCAAACTTTGAGGAAACATTCCTCACACACAAAGAAAGAAAATATGTTATGTGGACATGTGTCCGGAAACACTTACTTTCCACGTTAGAGCTCATTTTATTACTTCTCTTCAAATCACATTAATCATGGAATGGAAAGACACAGCAACAGAACGTACCAGCGTGACTTCAAACACGTTCAATGTTCAAAACGTCCTCTGTTAGCGAGGATACGTGCATCCACCCTCCGTCGCATGGAATTCCTGATGCGCTGATGCAGCCCTGGAGAATGGCGTATTGTATCACAGCCGTCCACAATACGAACACGAAGAGTCTCAACATTTGTTACCGGGGTTGCGTAGACAAGAGCTTTCAAATGCCCCCATAAATGAAAGTCAAGAGGGTTGAGGTCAGGAGAGCGTAGAAGCCATGGAATTGGTCCGCCTCTACCAATCCATCGGTCACCGAATCTGTTGTTGAGAAGCGTACGAACACTTCGATTGAAATGTGCAAGAGCTCCATCGTGCATGAACCACATGTTGTGTCGTACTTGTAAAGGCACATGTTCTGGCAGCACAGGTAGAGTATCCCGTATGAAATCATGGCAGTGAATCGAGGAAGTACAGTACATACTGACGAAACTAAAATGAACTCTAACATGGAATTAAGCGTTTCCCGACAAATGTTCACATAACATCTTTTCTTTATTTGTGTGTGAGGAATGTTTCCTGAAAGTTTGGCCGTACCTTTTTGTAACACCCTGTATATCGCATGGTCAAATGTACTGTCAACAGAGCAGTAACTGAGCTGAAATCTGGGAACCAGACTAGTGTTTACCTAAGAGGACTTGGAAAACCACATCCAAGTCGGCCAGCATACCAACCCTCATTGTTCATCCAGTTGGCAGATTCGATCTGGAGCTAATGCGCCTCCCTGAATCCTGGAAAGAGGTGCTTTAATGCACTCGACTATCCAGTTGTGTTATTGAAGAAGTATAGAATGAAATTGGGGAGAGGATAAATTTATGGTACTCGACTACAAGAAGAGATCAGTTGACACGACGCATGCTGAAGCATAAAGGTATTATCAGTTTGGTAACGTATGGAGTGTGTTCATATGTGGGAGGGGCAGAGAAATCATAGAGGCCGGGCTACAGTTAGCAGGTTCAGGGTGGGTGTAGAGTGCAGTAGATGTATTATGAGGCTGTCTCCAATAGCGGCTCACCTGAGGTGGGAAGATCTTGACAGCAACAGTTTCATTTTTGTACTGTGCCTTCCAGACAGCACCGAAGCGACCCCGTGCTTTGATCTCCAGCAACTGAATCGGACGAAAATCCAGAATTGGTGACAGTTGTGGCAGAGGATGGGGTTCTGCAATTGGCACCTGCAACATAATTTTAAATTAAAAGGCAATTTCACTAGAAACTTTGTGGCAATCCTATACATAGACGGTCATAACAAAATTAAAAATAAATCAACACACTGCACCCACCGTGCCTGAAAACACACACAATTAAAAGTATTATAACTCTACCAGTTCACTGCAAAGCGAAACCACCTGGTTGGCAAGTGCAAAGGGTAAACTTTCTGCAAAGTTAGAATAAGTGTGTAACGTGCCGGGACATGTCCTTATTTATTAGTGCCACTTAAGGTTCACGTCACAACCGGATGTACCAGTATTGAAACATTTCCTCACCCAGTAGATAGTGCGCAATGTTCTCGACCTACCTTGCTTTGCTTATTCAATATTGTCTTCCCGGCAGCTGCGTCTGTCTCACCCAAATCACACTGAAATTAAGAAGCCAGGATCCTAGGTTAAGTTTTCCAAAATCAAAAGTCAAGATCGTATTCATTGTTGAACATTTATGTCAACCACAGTGCGATTTATTTGTCATCACTCGCACACACAATATTCATGTGACCAGACCTCTTACACTTAATCGTCACATTAGGTACGTCAAAAAACTTAAAGTCTTTAACAAAGTTCACAATTACAATTACCGAAAAATTAACCAACTTGCCGCACTTTTGCTCCAAGAGAATCTGACCGAGAACTAACTGAGAACTGCACCAAGCTCGGACCTTATATAAACGAGTGCTTGAATATTTGACTATTTCTGTTAATATACTATAGTTTATAATTTCCCAGGGTTAAAATGATCCTTTCTAACTGGTTTTGAAGTTAACTATTGGGCTTTATTATTTAAATAACATGAGTGAGCTGTATCAATTTAAATACGTGGAACTAACTTATGCATCCGCCGTGGGAATTCCCGACTTATAACCACGGCAGCCCTTTTGAACAATAATTTTACATATTCAAATTTACTTAATTCTTAATTAATGCACTTAAAAAGTTGAGACTGGAGTTATTTTACGTAGAAAAATAAAGGTAGCAAAAGTATCGAAACAGATCTCAGAATTATTTGGTAGTTTGGTCACAATTGGCACTGAAAGTTATACAGGCTACAGATTTTAAGTCTTAATATCTATTTAACTAATAGACTTTAGGTTAATTTAAACACTTTGCTGGAATCAGTAAAATTTAGGCTTTCTTTTGGATGCAGTCTTACAGCTGAATTTGATCTATTAGCTCACTCGAATTTTACTAAAATATGTATTGCACAATATACGTCATTGTCCATAACTGTTAATAGTATGCATTTCCAATAAAACTGATTAGCTCATTACTTTCATAATAGACATTAGAATGTACTGAAATAATAGATTTTACCAGGGGAATTTTATTTAAACTATTTCTGAATTCTGTACTATGAGGCTGGCTGACGGCCACAGAATCTGTAGTCGGAATCTGAGTAATGAAAAAAAGTTCACTGCTTAACTAAGTTACTGAAGGAGTGTAAAACCAAAACAGGATAGCAGTGGGCAACCCTGCTTCGTTACAAGTGGATAAACTGTTGAGCAATGCAGTGTCGCAACTGGTCTCCAACAACAAGACATATTACCTCTCAGGAATTGACTTCTCGAAGCTACCAATAGACTGGTGTAGGTCAAGGTCCAAGGTTTGCACCTTGAAGCCATTTGTCCTGGTGGACCCTAGTTACCAAGCAACCGACAAAAAATAATTTTGGGATTTTGCGTGATGCTCTAGAGCCTTAAAAATAAAATGATGTACAGAAGGTTGTGTAGAGTAATAGTTAAGGTACAGTCCTCGCTTGGCGAAGGTTGTAGGTTTGAATCTCCTCAGGTGCATTATTTTGTTTTATTTATTTCATATTTTGTTTCTTAACCAATAGACTGGCATTTTCAATGTTTAAATGCTATGACAGATAAATAAAAATAATTAAATTCATATCCACAAAGATTCCAAGTTGGAAAAGAATTACAGGAAGAAAAATGAGAGCAAATGAAAAAGGTAAAACAGTGATTAAAAAGACATGATAAATGAAAAGAAATAAAAAAACTACATTTAAATGACTTAATGAATAAAAAATTGATCAAAGTTATTTTGATAAAGATTTAAAAAATAAAAGATTTCACGGCACGCGCGGTGATTCGAGCTGACAACCTTCTGCATGTGGGGACTGTACCTTAACACTACGCAACCATTCTGTATAATATTTCTTTTTTAAAACTCTACAGCATTACACGAAATTTTGAAATTGTTTTTCACTGATTACTTGCAAACTACGGCCACCAGGGGAATACATGCAGGGTGTGATACATGGTACTTTAACTTAAATCCCCTTGTAGATGGTTTCAAAAAGTCATTCTCACCACTGGGGACCTCTCCTTGTCGAAAAAGTAAATAACATATTCCAAAATTGCCAGCCGAGATGATTACAAGCATAATATTACGCTACATCATTATCCTAATAAATGGAAACAAGTAACTCATTATCGTCATCGTCAGTGGCAACTTGCTTTAAATTTTCAGAATTTTAAATTTGCGCACTACACAAAATGCAAGGAAGTACAGCCCTATGGCTACAATATCAATGACTCACAACTGAATTCAGTCAACTAGTATAAATACCTGGGTGCAAAAATTTGTAGGATTATGAAATGAAATGATCAGTATGCCCAGTCATAGCTGAAGTAGGTGGCAGACTTCAGTTCATTGGTAGGTTACAGGGAAAATGCCATCGGGCTCCAAAAGAAACTGCACTTGTGCAACCCAACCTCGAATACCAATACCAAATAGTGCTTGCACGGGATACTGAATTTGTATAAAGAAAGGCAGTACGAATTATCACAGGTTGAAACTCTGGGCCTTTGCCTTCCGCGAGCAAGTGCTCTACTGACTGAGCTACCCGATCACGACTCACGACCCATCCCCACAGCCTCAATTCTGCCACTACCTCAGGCTGTGAGTCATGGTCGGGCAGTTCAGTCGGTAGAGCACTTTCCCGCGAAAGCAAATGTCCCGAGTTCGAGCCTCGGTCCAACACACAGTTTTAATCTGCCGGGAAATTTCATATCAGCACACACACACTCTGCTGCAGAGTGAAAATCTCATTCTGATCACAGGTCGGTTTGACCCATGCAAGAGTGTCACTAAGATGCTGAAAAATTTATAATGGTGTGTGCTCGAAGACAAACACCTATCTCATGAAAGCCTGTTTATAAAGCTTCAAAACAAGTTTTAAGTGAAGAACCTAGAAATATAAACTATATGATCGAAACTATGCAGACACCTGTTAGTGCACATTAATATGGAGCATGTTTACCCTTCACCTTTACAGTGGCTTGAACTGTGCTGGTGACATTTCAATGAGGAGTCTAAATGTCTATGGAGGACTGGCAGCCCACTCTTCGTCACAAGCCGAAACCAAAAAAGGTAATGACGAACTCAGGGGTCTGGAACAAAGCTGACATTCTAACTCTTCCCAAAGGTTTTCAATCTGGTTCAGGTCCAAGCTTTGGCCACAAACCATTCCCTCACAGATGATGTTTAATGGCAGGGTGCACTGTTATACTGATACAAACAATCATCATCTCTGAACTGTTACTCCACAGTACGCAGCACACAATGCTGTTAAATGTGTTCGTATCCTTCTGCACTTGGCATTTTCTTAAGTGCAGTAAGAGGACCACACCCTAATCGTGAAAAATACCCTCATACCGTGACACCAGCTCCTCCGTACTTTACTGAAGGCACTAAAAGTAATGGCAGTACATACACTAGACTCTCGATAATCCGGCCCTCAGTAGTCTGGCTTCTTAGTAATCCAGCGCACATCCAAAAACACGTGCACAATGAATTGTGTGCAACAACGCTTAGTTAAACAATACTTTATATACTCTATTTGAAATTGTAACTTTCTATACAGTAACACAAAATTTTAGGTAAGTTAAATCGAGGTTTTTCGCAGAAAGCCATTGCTGATGAGTTCAATATTGGACGAGCAACTATTTATTACATCAAAAAGACAGATGACGTTATCCGACAGTACTCAACACAGATGGATAAAGAGTTGAGAAAATGGAAGGTTATGCAAAAGAGTGAGAATGAAAAACTGGAAGTAGCTGTTTACAGATGCTTCATACAACAACTCAGCAAAGGAATTCCAGTCAGTGGCCTGATTACAAAGGAAAAAGCAGCTGCATTTAACAAACAACTTGGTGGTAGAAACTTGTTTGCAGCGAGCAAAGGTTGGCTATCATACTGGGAAAAACAACATGGCATTCGGCAGCTGACAGTCACCAGGGAAAGTCGCTTACCTAACGATAAGTATAATAGAGGAAGAAGATTTAACTGCTGATGCCTTGCATAATGCTGATGAAACAGGACTCTTTCACAAGATGATTCCCTCAAAAACATTAGCTGCGAAGAATGAGAGGGAAGCTCGTGGTTACAAGCAACAGAAACAGCACGTAACATTAATGGCATGTTGTAATGCAAATGGGAGTCATAGCTACCACTTATGGTGACTGGAAAATCCCAACACCCACGTTGTTTTCAACACACTGACAAATACTCTACCAGTGCAGTATTGTGCTCAGAAGAAAGCCTGGACAGACAGATAAATATTCTCTTGGTCGTTCCATGAACATTTGTACCAGCAGTGAGAAAAGAGCTAAAGAATAAAAAGTTTCCACTGAAAGCTCCCAGTCATACTTCAGATGTTTCTCTAAGGTCCGATGGTATACATGTACAAGCACTCTTTCTCCCACCCAATGTGACAGCCCTAATTCAGCCTATGGACCAGGGAATTTTGAAATCAATTAAATGTCATTATCGACATTCACTTGTCGTCTCCTTGCTGAATGAAAGTGAAAACGACTATCGAGACTATGCTGACGCAATTACCGTATTTACTCGAATCTAAGCCGCACCTGAAAAATGAGACTCGAAATCAAGGAAAAAAAATTTTCCCGAATTTAAGCCGCACCTGAAATTTGAGACTCGAAATTCAAGGGGAGAGAAAAGTTTTACACCGTACCTCCAAATCGAAACAAAGTTGGTCCGTTGTAACATGAGACACAATTTAGGTCGAATGAATGACGATACAGCTACAGTAGTTTGGTTCGAGTCGTAAGCTTAGCAGTTAAGCTTCACCAGGTAGCCATTGCTATGTGTCAGGCGCTCCATCCATATTTATACGGGTACCCTTCCTTTTTCAAGTACTTTGTCTGGTTTGAATTGATTGCTTATTTTTCTTTGATCTGATATGTGATGTTCTCTTTGTTATAGGTGTTTACATCACTCTAAGCTCAAAATGCATTATTGTACTGTGTCATGCATTGTTTGGCGCATTCTGATAATGAGTGTTTACGACCTGTCACCGCTCGCGGCATGGTTTACTTTTGTGCGTGCTACTGCCGCTTACAATAAAAAAAAGAGAGGAATCATCTCATTAGCGAAACAATGGCAAGAGACTGCTATTTGTTGTTACTTACACTGCTGCTTTCTTTGATAATGATCAACAAGAACCAAATAATAGACTGCGTGTGATAGAAGATGTTGTGAAGAAGAGTTTAGCGACAATTTTTCTCCGTTTGAAAACCTTTGCAGGCGCCTCTTTAGTACATTACATCCTGCACAGAAATTATAGTCATCTTAGATTTAAAAATCTAGTCAGTTGTCATGCTTCATTTCTGACTGTATCACTATTCAGCGTAAGAATAATACGATTATAAACATGGCATGATACATATATTCTTCTGTGTTTGCTGTTGTCTCACTCTAGTTTCGTAGTTTATTAGGCAGACAGGATTTAAATAAGATAGCAGCAAACACGAAAGAATACATGACAAAATGTTTATATTCGTATTATTCTTATGGTGAAGAGAATACTGCATGTGATTCACAATTCATAAAAGTTCCTATTGGCAACCATCTCTTGTCACAGGTAGGAAAAAATTCAGAACGTAGAGTTGGCCATATTGACAAACATCCCAACAGTCTTGCCAGTCGGATTTTCATAGTACATTGAAAGGCTGCTACATTCGAAGATGAACAATACGGAATTTGTATTTTTATTTACTGACGCCGAGGTTTTGCGCCAGTATTTATCTTTGTGCCTGCAAAGCATGCCTGTGTAGCTCTACATATATTCAACGGCAGAATTGGCGGCACCTACCAACATTTTACAGAACTTCCACTTACTTTGCACTCGATTCTAAGCCGCAGGCGGTTTTTTGGATTACAAAAACCAGAAAAAAAGTGCGGCTTCGATTCGAGTAAATACGGTAACATACGCGATGATGTTTTTCAAGCAGCCAAAGCATAGGATAAAGTGGAAAGCGCTACCGTAATGAAGAGCTGGAGAAAATTGTGGACATCCATTGATGTCGAATTGGATCCAGTAGTGAGTGACAGCGATGTGCCAGTCAATTCGGAATTATCCATTACTTTGTACACTGACATTTTTCACAACCTTCCAGAAGGAGATGATGATGTTACTAAGTGGCTGAATGAGGAAAACTGTGATACGGACCAAACTTTAACAGATGAAGAAATAATCAAAAGTGTGTGAAAAAGTAATGATGAAAGTGATGAAGAAGAGGATACAGGAGGAGAGAGCATGAAGATTGCTCACACTGCTGATGCTGAAGCTTCCGAGGTCTTCCTGGAGTACATTATGCAACAACCAGATACGTGCAGTACTGATGTAATGCTTGTAAAGCAGCTGCAAGATAAAGCATGCCACCATCGCGTATCATCATTGTGACAGTTAAAAATGAGGGACATGTTTCATAGTGAGTGATATGACTGTACAGTATACACTCAAAGACTAAGTTTTCTTTGAAAATTAATGTTATTTTGGATTTAATAAAGTAAATCCTCTATGTTTTAAAATTGTATCCTTCAGTTTAATGAAGTACAGTACACTATATCCCCTATGTTTTCAAAATAAATAAAAAACAAAATAAATTTCAGACACTCAATCATCCGGCACTTCCACTAATCTGGCACCCATATGTGCCAGGAATGGCCGGATGAGTGAGAGTCTAATGTATTATCCAACGCATTCACCAAACACAAACTCCACTATCAGATTTCCACAGGGTATACCACGATTTATCACTCCAGATCGCTCGTTTACAGTCATCCACTGTACAGTGGAATCGCTCTTCATACCACCTCGAGCGTCGCATAACACTGCCTGCAGAAATGTGTGGCTTAAGAGGAGCTGCTCGACTACTGAATCTCGTTATTTTTAACTCCGTACACCCAGTCATCGAGATAACTCGTCAGCTGGGAGCACTCTGGAACTCGCGAGTGACTGCTTCCACTGGTTCCGCACGGTTTTTTATGACCACTCTCTGTAATGCTCAACGGTCCCTGTGTACCTGTACACGAGGTCTGTGCGGTCTCAATTTAGCTACAATCATTCCTTCTTGTTTCCACTGCACGATAACATCACCGACAGTCGACTTTGGCAGCTTTACGAGGGTCGCAGTGTCCCTGACGGATTCGTTACTCAGATGACATCCGAGGACTAGTCCACATTCAAAGTCACTACACTCTCCTGACTGATCCATTCTGTTGTTATTGCTTCTCTACTGACAACACAATTACTTCCTGCCTCCTTCTCTGCTGGCCGGTCCACCTCTCAAGACATCTAGTGGTCAGTTCCACATCATATAGGGGTGGTCGGTTAGTTTCAATAAGACAGTGTACTTCATATCTTTGGTATCCCTCCTGTACAGGCTGTGAAGACCAGATTTATCTACTTACTGCAAGTACAGAGATTCAATCATTCTTCCCTTGTTCTATACAAGGTGATTCTTATAAATGTTTAAAAACCTCACAAGCAAAACAGATGAAGCCGGGACATGTAATTTAACATAAGACACGTGGGGCGACAAATGTCCAGAAATATCCCAAAAGTGGGCGATGAGACCACAGCACGTGCAGCGGTTAACGCTATCTGTTCTTCACACCCGATCGTCCCTATCTGCGTCAGATATTCACGTCAATGTGGCTCTGTGCCTACGTGCATGACTTTAGTGCGTGGGGCTCAGGGTTCAAGTCTTGCATGCAGAGGGCAGTACATTTTTCATTGCATGAGACAATTATGTGTTTACTGTGAGGTATTAATTTCTTAATTTATTTACCAGTTGTGCGGTCACCGCTGGTTCATTGCAAAGTACAGCATAACAAAACCTACAATATGGCGTCACAAGTAAATGAGTATAAGCTTCCAAATTGTGTCATTAGCAGTAAACGACCTTCGTTTTCTTTACCAAATAATGTCTGTAAACAAAAAAGGAAGAGACAAAAAGGGAATAAAAAGGCATAATATGAACAAATTTTGCTCAGTTGCAGAGACGACAATAATTTTGTAAATTCTGTCTTTACAACAGATCACATTTACAAAAAGTGTTCATAATTTGCACCATTTGCACGAATGCAAGAACAGCACCGCTCAATCGTCCCTTCATGCACACACTCAAAAATACCCTCCACATACTTGAAAATGCCCTCTGTATTTCGGATGTGACATCCATCCACTTCTGGGGTACGTCCCCATATTTGTGGCCCCATGTGACTTGTATTAAATTACTAGTCTCAGTGTCATCTATGTCACTCAGAGTTATTAAATGTTATTAAGAACCACCCTGTATGTGAATGGATCGGCAAGAGCCCCTAATACAGTGGGAGGTATCTTCTGTCACAAACTTTACAGTGGTTTGCAGAGTATAGATTTAGGCATGGCATACACAGAAATGTAAAAGAAAATTAATTACTACGTATATATGGAGCGAAAATAGCGTTATTGATCATCAGTAAGGCAGACAATGGAAAAATGTCTCTGGCGGCTGACAATATGATTGTCAAACCAACACTCATCTTCTAATACCTGGCAAGCACCTCCCACGAATGCAGTAACTGAGAAGTCAAAATTAAGCAAGACAGACAACAATTATAGAGTTTTTTTTAGCATGATACAAATACTAGGGAAAATATTCAAAAAACTCTCTTCCTTTCTTCTACATCAACAGTTAATCTTCTACACATTTAATATACTTTCAGAAGACAAACAGAAATGTAGATGTTATCTTAAACAATTTTTAAATTTGTAAATCTTGAACATTTCTTCCAAAATCAATTTTTTACATTTAAATTACAACTTGTACTAGAGACACTGCAATATCCTTTTAAAAAGTGGAACAAGTTTCTCATTCTTTGCAGCAATTCAAAATTTCAGCGCCAATGAAAATAATTTCTTTTTTCTGATGTCTTCAAATCTAGCTTATGAAGTCAACATCAACATTGTGGGGAAGGGGTGAGGGAATGGCATTGGCTTGAGTGTACTGTGCTACACTACAGCATAATGAAAATATACACTCCTGGAAATTGAAATAAGAACACCGTGAATTCATTGTCCCAGGAAGGGGAAACTTTATTGACACATTCCTGGGGTCAGATACATCACATGATCACACTGACAGAACCACAGGCACATAGACACAGGCAACAGAGCATGCACAATGTCGGCACTAGTACAGTGTATATCCACCTTTCGCAGCAATGCAGGCTGCTATTCTCCCATGGAGACGATCATAGAGATGCTGGATGTAGTCCTGTGGAACGGCTTGCCATGCCATTTCCACCTGGCACCTCAGTTGGACCAGCGTTCGTGCTGTACGTGCAGACCACGTGAGACGACGCTTCATCCAGTCCCAAACATGCTCAATGGGGGACAGATCCGGAGATCTTGCTGGCCAGGGTAGTTGACTTACACCTTCTAGAGCACGTTGGGTGGCACGGGATACATGCGGACGTGCATTGTCCTGTTGGAACAGCAAGTTCCCTTGCCGGTCTAGGAATGGTAGAACGATGGGTTCGATGACGGTTTGGATGTACCGTGCACTATTCAGTGTCCCCTCGACGATCACCAGTGGTGTACGGCCAGTGTAGGAGATCGCTCCCCACGCCATGATGCCGGGTGTTGGCCCTGTGTGCCTCGGTCGTATGCAGTCCTGATTGTGGCGCTCACCTGCATGGCGCCAAACACGCATACGACCATCATTGGCACCAAGGCAGAAGCGACTCTCATCGCTGAACACGACACGTCTCCATTCGTCCCTCCATTCACGCCTGTCGCGACACCACTGGAGGCGGGCTGCACGATGTTGGGGCGTGAGCGGAAGACGGCCTAACGGTGTGCGGGACCGTAGCCCAGCTTCATGGAGACGGTTGCGAATGGTCCTCGCCGATACCCCAGGAGCAACAGTGTCCCTAATTTGCTGGGAAGTGGCGGTGCGGTCCCCTACGGCACTGCGTAGGATCCTACGGTCTTGGCGTGCATCCGTGCGTCGCTGCGGTCCAGTCCCAGGTCGACGGGCACGTGCACCTTCCGCCGACCACTGGCGACAACATCGATGTACTGTGGAGACCTCACGCCCCACGTGTTGAGCAATTCGGCGGTACGTCCACCCGGCCTCCCGCATGCCCACTATACGCCCTCGCTCAAAGTCCGTCAATTGCACATACGGTTCACGTCCACGCTGTCGCGGCATGCTACCAGTGTTAAAGACTGCGATGGAGCTCCGTATGCCACGGCAAACTGGCTGACACTGACGGCGGCGGTGCACAAATGCTGCGCAGCTAGCGCCATTCGACGGCCAACACCGCGGTTCCTGGTGTGTCCGCTGTGCCGTGCATGTGATCATTCCTTGTACAGCCCTCTCGCAGTGTCCGGAGCAAGTATGGTGGGTCTGACACACCGGTGTCAATGTGTTCTTTTTTCCATTTCCAGGAGTGTATAAAAATGTCATTATTTAGCTTAATGTAAGTACAAGGAAAATTCTGTAAGTACAAGGAAAATTCTATAATTTTTGATTTTGGTTATATTTGGATGAGAAATTTAGCTCTTTTTTTCCTTTACTGTCAATCTAAAGCAGAAAATAAAAATTTAGTATTTTTACCCACACACAAATACACATGCATTGTTGCATATTTATCAACTTACCCACTATTTCCATAAATGGAAAAGAATGAGGCAGCATGAAAAATTGAAGACAGTATTAACCACAACCTTCCAATAAAATATTACTTGTTACCAAAATTTCTGTTATGCTCACACCATTTTCATGCTAAGATGCAACAGTTTCACAACTGACAATTACACACAAAAGAATGTGACACATTTAACAAATATTTTTAATGCATAGCAATATATATGAGGTTTTTTTCTCCTTTAATATGGGAATTCATTTTTTAAGTAGATACTGAACAACTTCAAGTACTAGATTGGCAGTTTCTCTGAGTTTTGTATTAAATGTAATAGATAAAAAACACAATTTTGTTAATGATCAACTATAGCAGACATAACATTTTCACCAAAAAACATCAGTATGTTATACAAATATCAGAATAAGACACTGTGTCACACTGTTATTTCACTACCTAGAAAAATTGCCATAATGAGATCTTTAATGAGTAACTTGTGGACACTTTAAACCCATTATTTATTGAAATCAGTTATTTCACACGCAACCTCACTGAATACTTACTCCTCGTGATAAGTGAGTCCACTGCAGCACACCAGGAGTATTATTCCTGCAAAGAAACTCACCTGGCACGACTAGTTGTTTACATTTTGATGCCAAAGTTCTGTGTGATCTGAGTGTTACCTGCTGTGCAATTTGATACAAATGTTTGACTGCAGTATTTCGAAATCTATTTTTTGAATCTTATCCGGAGGGTCTCAAGAATAAATTAAATCTTCTCTAGCACAAAAAACTTTTTCTTTTTCTCATGAAACAAAAATAAAGAAAGTAGGAGGTCTAATATTTAATGATGTCGCATCTAGGTCTGCATAAATTTGATGCAAAAACTCACAGTCACAGTTGGAATCGGTCAACTTCCACAAGAATTTGGGTGTAAGAATTTCTAAGGATATAAAACGGAAAGACCACAAAGGCTCAATCGTAGGTAAGGCTGGTGGCAGACCAGTTCATCAGTAGAATGCACAGAAATGCAGTCGGTCTACAAGGGAGACAGCTTACAAAGCAGTCATCCAAACCATCTTAGAAGTGTGTAGGACCCATACTAAATATGTCTAACAGAAGATAAAGCGTACGGAGAAGGGCAGCACAAATGGTCACAATTTGTTTCACACTTAGGAGAGAGTAATGGAGATGCTAAAAATCAGAAATGGCAGACAACTGAAGACAGACACAAACCATCCCACGAATGTTTGTACTGTTGTCGGACGTCCAGCCCGGTGCAGTCATTTTCTAAAGATGGTATTTCGACTGTGTACCTCACCATCATCTTCAGGTGATACCTTTACACTGTGCATCTTTTGATCATCCCACTCATTCTACAGGTATCACCTGAAGATGACGGCAAGATACGCTGGTGAAATATCGTGTTACGAAAACAACTGAGCCCGGACAGATACTCGACAACGGTACAAACAGCCGGTTTGACGAGAAACCTCAGGTCACATATCCCGTGACTGTCTACGTACAATGTTTCAAAAACCAGTATCAAGTGACGAATCTAAGAATATACTTCATATCACTCCCGTACGGATCGCTCTTAGACTAACTGCAGTGCGCACAGAGCCATGTAAGCAATCGTCCATTCCACGCTTCGTAAGCGAAAGCCACAGAAAGAACCCTTAATAATTGGTGTGTAAGAAGCACTCTCTGCCATGCACTTCACAATGGTTTGCTGAATACGTATACGGATGTAGATTTAGAAATTACTCCAGGGAAATGCCATGTCTCTACCTACAACAAGGCCACATCTGAACATCTGTCCTCTCCTCAGTAAACATACACCACATGACAAAAAAGTGAAGCATCTAGAAGGCACGGTCAGATGTCGATGCGGTTTTGGGCATGCATATTCCATACGCGCGTATGTAAACGACTCAAGTTGCAATCCTCTGTAACAAGTAGAACAGCCACCAGAGAGCATTAGCGTCGCTCACGCTTAGCGTCGTTACTAGGCCTCGTAGGGTACATAAGGACCACAAACAGCGTCACACGTCGAGTGATCACTGACGGGGACACGGAGAGGCCACGTATTTGAGTAGAGCAGCTTTATCGGTACGTCTGAAAGATGCCTCATTCTGGATCTCCTTTCGGCCAGCTAGTCAAATCGTACAATATTCACATTTGTGGGGCACTCGGATGCGACAGTGACACGACAACGGACTGCACAAGAACACAAGGGCAGGCATACTCGCCGTCGAGGTTTCGGACGATCACACCTGGCCACCACGAGGGAGGAATGCCATACTGTGCACCAAACACTTGGTAACTCCTGCACATCTGCGTCTGCTGCCATCCTACAAAAAGTAATGGACCCCTCGTAACATTCTGTGTCATCCCAAGCCATCGGTCGGAACTAGCAACAGCCAGATTAGGGAATTAACGTTTCGTGTGTAGTCTCCGATACTCCATCGAGGGCAGTGGGACGGCAGCCGGACGTGAAGTATTCGAATAACTGATAGGCTCGTTACTGGAAGTTAGGGAATTCGGTCGTTTTTTGGGCCACCGCACTCGATTTTGTCGGTCGCACGTGCCAGTGTAATATGCCCGATAAGTCGTACCGTTTCTATTTGAAGACTCGGTCAGACCGACACTGCGGTCCGCACTTCGACAGCGGAGTACACTCGGGGCACAGAGGTGATACTTTTTCACGTCATAACTGGTAGCGTGTTTCACATAAAGGACATCTGAATTACAACACAGTTGTTCGTTTCAATTTTCATTATTCAAGTATCTCACACGTAGGCTGCCATTAACACCATAACAAAAAAGGCCGCATTTGGAGAGGCGCAGCAAATGGGAAGCACGTACTGCTGACGAACGGTGACGCACGATGTTCAGCTAGTACGGTAGTGACCTGGGGGAAGTCCCATTCTTTAAATGTTTTACAGAGGCACGGCGGTGTGGCTCCCGGTGTCGTGGTGCAGGGAGCCGTCGGTTATGACTTCGAGTCGTGGCTGGTAGTAATTGAGGGAATTCTGATGACACAACTGCTGGTCACTGATATCCTGTGTCCTCCAGTTACCTCTCGTGTGACTGCAGCTTCCGTGGAACCGCCTGTGTGAAGTTGAATTACTATCGTTGTTAGCAAAATCCCCACATCTGTCCCTGATAATACGTGAAACCAGCTCGAAAGTCAACTCCGTACCAGTGCAATATCGACAATACAGAGGACCAATTACGACAGTTGTGATCCAGCTTTCCTCAGAGGAGGATATACAATGGGTTTATGGCATTTTTCCCAACAGAATCAGTGTGCAAATTCAGACCGGAGGGGACGGGACATAATACCGATATGTGGGCTCGTATTGACAAATTCTTTGTCAATTTGACTCAGTTTTGTAATCACTGAAATAAGATCACATACACTCTCAGTCCATTAAGTCTCATTATGTTTTCTACTTGCCTCTGGGTGCTTCTCTTTTTATCACGCATTCTATGATAAAATCTCAATTATGCAGTGGCCTGCAAAGAAAGGCACCAGTCTGTAACACAGGCAGTGGCAGCGACACCAGGTAGAAGAGCAACAATTCGCACGACCGACGTCAAATACTGGGTTGTAGTGATCGCGTCCTATGCCTCCGCTGGAGAGCCAGCTGAAGTATATCAAAAGGGTGTTACAGGTTAAAAGTGTTAACATCAGGTCTCTTACTTCACTGCATGGATATCGTGATCAATTTTGCTGCTTGTTGGAAATGACAGCAACTGAACAGAGAAAGCATGAAAACTGTTGTCCTCATCAAATTGTCTTTTACTTCATGGTGTCGTGTGCTATGTGAAGAGAATAAAAGCAAGTACTGGTAACGTTTACCTCGCAATGACTGTTCTCAAAGAGAATGTTAGCCCCATTATACTCGCACTCATTAAACGTGCACTCGACAGTAAGCATTATGTCAAGTTAGGTTGGCTATACTGCAATAGCGATGTTTCGACAGCAGCCTCTATACATGTAACAGCCAATACGGTTTTCCATTTCATATCGTAAAGATAAGCTATTGAACAACAACAATGTATATAAGAATTCCCTTTTGGGTTGCTACCACAGTGACAGCAAATGAGCAACCATGTGCAGACTGGAGAGAGCAGACAGAGATAGTGGTCACGCGCTTTTCTGAAGAAAGCTTTGGCTGAAAGATCTCTGTGTCACAATCTTTTCGTTATACCTGTCTCCAACTCAATGTGTCATCTTTACAGTGAGTAGTGATCTATCCTTTTCATAACTGTTGATATTCCAATCGTGTAATAGTGTAGATCTAGGCATAACAAAGCACATGCTTTAGACAATGGAGCAAAGAAATACAGAAAATAAGATGACAACAATGCAGTAAATAACCACTATAGTTGCTTTTCACTCATCTATTTACAGTGACAATGGCACAGTTCCTTTCAGCTCCCCATCATCATTGCTGTCAAAATCAGCAAAATGATCACCCATCATCATCACTACACCACCATCACCAAGATAAATCATTAGCTGTGCACAGTCACTGATGACACTTGACGCGTGATCACTTGTACTGCTCGAATAAATCTTCGACACGGTCGAGCTTCTCTTCCCAGAGGTTGCATTCACAGTCACATGAGCTTTACACAACAGCCTTTCCACCTCTGATACTGTAAAGGACTTGTTATTATTCTGCATGTATATCTTCACATCACTTCATACTGACTGAACTGGGTTTAAATGGCAGTGATATGACGGAAGCCTTATTACCGATCCTCAGTGATTTCATCTACTACATAAGAAGGCATTACAGACTTATTTTCTGTAATGAGAGGATATAAAAACAAAAGAAACTCATATCCCCAGTAACGCTTCGCGCATTTAACCACTGCACTCTTAACTTCATGTGATCTCTAATTTCTTGTGATTGTTTGTGATTGGGGCATTCTTCAGTATCACTAAATGATATTGAGCACTGTCACTTACAACTGTTGCAGAGATAAAAATTGGTTTTAAAGGATTCCTGAGCCACTCAACAGATTATGTATGGTCCATGTCTTCATGGTAAACAGCTGTCTTTTTAGACCATAAACATAAAAGTGCTTCAGGGACAAAACCACGGGAAGATTCTGCATGGACCACAATTAATTAGCTCCTATTCCTACTGCTTGGGGTGTCATCTTTCCAGTATTTACTAATAGCTTCCCCAGTGTTAATCCACATTTCATCCAGCCATATTATGGAATGAATGTCTTTGTCTACAATTTTGTGGAAGAAACTACTTCAAGCCATAACAATATGTGCCATTTATAACAGGATGTTGCATCTATCTAGAGTTCTGTAACAAAAACCCATACTTTTCAGTAAAATTTTTAGTCACTTTTGCCATCCCTGACAAGTTCACTTTCTTTTAATGACAGTAGTAACTTTGCTTCAGCAGGATACTTTTCCCTGCTGTAGTAAGCATAAGTATCAGTCTGGAGAGAATGTAAGTTGGTGACAGGGTGAGGCTGCTCCTTCTACTTCTATTTCCACTTCTTCTTCTTTCTAGTGGTCACTAAAAATATATTGTCTGATCCAGACGGCTCAGAATCATTACAACTCATGTCTACTCTGTGAACTTTTGCAATAACACTCCCTTACTCACTACTGTTCTTGTACTAATTTCCGAAGTTTTTGATGTTCATTCCACAACTTTATCGGCAGAAATTGATGACTACCCACGAATTCTTACATGCTCTTTCTCCTGCTCATAAAACCCCCAAGTTCTCTGCAATAACACCAGCACCTAGCTGTTGAGAGGCACACCTTGACACAAAGGACTGTCACTAGACAAACAAAATCCTTTCAGTGTCATTTTCCAAGTATCAGAAGTTCCTAACCATGGCAAAACAAAGCACTGTATAGTGCAGGCACGTGGTAGATTCCGTACACAATGCACACTGTTTATACTCAACCAACACAAAGCCGGCAATGTGGGAGCTTCGACATCATGACACTTCACAACCGGCAGTGATTATTGTGCTGTGATTGGTTCACACCCTACTCAGGGCACCTCGCTTTCTTCACTTATTATATGAACTGTTATGCTGCCAACTTGAAACGTGTTTGTCAAGAGCACAGTATCAGTTACCTGGATATTGCTGCTATTGAGACTGAGGGTTATGTTGCCTCCAAGTGATCTCTTACCGCTTATTAGCGCCTTGTATTTATTACAGGCCTATTTTATTATTGTACAGATGCACACCATTTCTTTAATGTGTTTTAAGATCTATGTTACCTTAAGTGATATTTTTAAGTGTTAACAGTTCAGCAGGATTTGTTTAGTTCTAAACTTTTTTGAAGGGACCTTTTGAAAAGTTTAAAAACCTTTGCTGACTATTTTACATGCACGATGAGCATAAAGAAAAAAAAAAGAAACCCCACAATTTCGAATATCACATTATAGATCGAGCAATGTCAATACTGTATCAAGTACTTTGGAATGTGAGTAACATTCGCTGAACCCTGCCCTCCCGAATTCTTCAAAATGATATTAAAAAAATGAAAAATGTTGATCTCAGCAGCAATATATATATTAAAAAGCACTGGTAGATAGACACAATAAAAAACACACACACAAATATCAAGTTTTCGCAACCCACGGCTGCTTCATCAGGAAAGAGGGAAGAAGAGGGAAAGACGAAAGGATGTGGGTTTTAAGGGAGAGGGTAAGGAGTCATTCCAATCCCAGGAGCGGAAAGACTTACCTTAGGGGGAAAAAGGGACAGGTATACACTCACACACACACACATGTCCATCCGCACTTATACAGACACAAGCAGACATATGTAAAGGCAAAGAGTTTGGACAGAGATGTCAGACAAGGCGGAAGTACAGAGGCAAAGATGATGTTGAGTGACAAGTGATGTACGAGGGACGGCAACTTGAAATTAGCGGAGGTTGAGGCCAGGTGGGTAACGGGAACAGAGGATATATTGATAGGGCAGGTTCCCATCTCCAGAGTTCTGATAGGTTGGTGTCAGTGGGAAGTATCCAGATAACCCGGGCAGTGTAACACTGTGCCAAGATGTGCTGGCCGTGCACCAAGGCATGTTTAGCCACAGGGTGGTCCTCATTACCAACAAACACTGTCTGTCTGTGTCCGTTAATACGAATGGACAGTTTGTTGCTAGTCATTCCCCCATAGAAGGCTTCACAGTGTAGGCAGGTCAGTTGGTAAATGACGTGGGTGCTTTCACACATGGCTCTGCCTTTGATCATGTACACCTTCTGGGTTACAGGACTGGAGTAGGTGGTGGTGGGAGGGTGCTTGGGACAGGTTTTACACCGGGGGCGGTTACAAGGGTAGGAGCCGGAGGGTAGGGAAGGTGGTTTGGGGATTTCATAGGGATGAACCAAGAGGTTACGAAGGTTAGGTGGATGGCGGAAAGACACTCTTGGTGGAGTGGGGAGGATTTCATGAAGGATGGATCTCATTTCATGGCAGGATTTGAGGAAGTCGTATCCCTGCTGGAGAGCCACATTCAGAGTCTGATCCAGTCCCAGAAAGTACCCTGTCACACAAGTGGGGCACTTTTGGGGTTCTTCTGTGGGAGGTTCTGGGTTTGAGGGGATGAGGAAGTGGCTCTGGTTATTTGCTTCTGTACCAGGTCGGGAGGGTAGTTAATAAAAGCTGTATTTGACTGTCAAACTCAGGGATATGATCTCAGCAGTTCCAGCTATCCGTCCAACTGCCTCATGTACTCAATTGTCTGTAATTATTGACTTACTTTTTTCCTCGATTTAACCTGATAAATACTATATCATTGACAAATGATCCTTGGATGAATAAACTGCCAATACTAATTCTACAGTTCTAAGCAAAGACAGTTTCACATTCTTCTTCCTCTGTTTCCTGGCACGAGAAAATACACAGTGACAGTGGAGTAAAAAAGCTTACAGCTTACCTCGTTGAAGTGGCTGAGATTCCTCTGCCGGTAGACGTAGTACAGTACTGCAATCGCTACTGCCAACAGCACCACTGGCACGATGGTGCAGACTATTGTGCTCACCATACTGCTGTTCCTGGGAGTCGTGACTGCTGCAACAAACGAGTTTACAAAAGTAACATCACGACTACACACCGTAGGCATTCAAATTTTGTGGCTCCCTGTAAGAGAATATACAAAACCAAAACAGTGTGGGTCTGAAAAACTAAATAGGCGGAATGCTGGAAGGTCAGAATGAAGTTATTCTAGGTGGAATCGAAGTCATTCTAGGTGGAATCCAGATGTTACAGCTGTAGCTCAGTAGGTCAGAAGACAGAGGAAGTGAAACGGGCATTTGGCCACCGTCTAATCGAAGGAACCTTTCTAGTTACTGCTTGTGTTACTTAAGAAACTTAAGGGTACAAAGCAAAACCAATATCTGGATGGTGAGACAGAAATTTTGAAATCTACGAATTATATAGGAATAAAGAAGTGACTCACCGAAAGGCAGAAGCACTGCACCCTCGGCAGATACACAAACGAAAGGTAAAGGTACAGAGCTTTTGGAATGAAATTCCTTTCTCCAGCTGTAGGTGAAACACACACACACACACACACACACACACACACACACACACACACACACACACATGGGGGATAGCAAGTTACCTTAGGTTTAGGACGAGAGGTTGTGGGAGCGAAAGATGTGCTCTAAGGATAACTCCCATACTCCCATATGCGCAGCTCAGAAAAGCTGGTGGTGGTTGGGAGGATCCAGATGGTCCAGGTTGTGAAGCAGTATTACAATCTTGCATGTCGTGCACTGAGTAGTCCACCTTGTTTTTGGCAACAGTTTGGCGGTGGCCATTCATTCTGGTTGACAGCTGGTTGGTTGTCACACCAATGTAAAACACTGTGCAGTGGTTGCAGCAGAACACGTCTAAACATGGCTGCTTTCACAGGTGGCCCGGCCTTTGATGGGGTAGCATAAGCCCTTGACGGGACTGGAGTAGGAGGTGCTGGGTGGGTGGATTGGGCAGGTCTTGCATCTGGTTCTTCCACATGGGTATGATCCCTGGAGCAGGAGACTGGGGATGGGAGTGGCATAGGGATGGACTAGGATGTTGTGGAAGTTGGGTGGGTGGCGGAACACTATTTTGGGAGGGGATGGGAATATCTTAGGTAAGATGTCCCTCACTTCAGGGCATGGTTATAGAGAATCAAAGCCCTGATGAAGAGCGTGGTTCAATTGTTCAAGTCCCGGGTTGTGTTAGGTGACAAAGTGGTCACTTCTTTGTGGTCGGTTCTTGGGATGAATGCGAGGATCAGGTGTGTGCGGAGGTATGGCACAGGAGAGCTGTTTGTTTATTAGGTCGGGAGGGGGGGTTATGCCTATCTGCAAAGGCCTTTGTGGCGCCTTAAGCATACTGGGCGAAGGCGTTCTTATCACTGCAGATGCGTCTACCACAGGTGGCCAGGCTGTATTGGGGAGATTTTATGGTGTGGAAAGGGTCGGTGAGTTTGATGTGGACTGAGGTGTCAATGGAGATCAACATCTAGAAAGATGGCACGATGTATGGTTTACATCTCTCAAAGGCCAGACCAGGGACAGTACCAATGCACTAATGTGATCAGTAATGAAAGACGAGAAACACTACTGTGAGCTCACAGTAACTTGTCATTTACTGCAATGGCCACCGTGTACATACATAAGTGAAATGCCATTGTCTCTTACTTATTTAGAGGTACGATGCACGCTGACTCACTTTGGCTTGGGTATGCCTCATTACGTTGCAGTTGCATTTGTACCCACTAGCACTCTATCGTGAGACTTTGCATAATATTCAGTCTCACAGTGGGTTGAAGTATTGACAGTTGTAGCAGCACAATGTAGAATATACATGATTTTATGTAAATCCAGATGGTTTAACCCTTTCCAGCCCAGTGATGCCATATGGCATCATCATATTTAACTTTTTCCCAAGGCCAAACTATTTGTCCAAAGATTATAAACAAGTGTGCAGGGCTTTCTGAAGTTCGTTGTTCTTAGGTTGGCTACTGTGAATTCGCTAAAGCAGAGAGCACCAGGCTACAATGCCTTGACAAAAGTATTGTTGCATGGTGTCTACGGTACAGTGCACCCAGCTGGCCTTTCAAAATATTATATGAAGGTAAAGGAAGCAAACTAATATCATAGTTGCACTAATAAATTATTGTTGAAAGTGTAAATTAACTAGTAAACACTTTGAAAATAATGCTAGTTACGGCAATTTTCTGCTTGGAAGTCACAAACATGTGTGATTCCATTTGGCATAATTGGGCATTTGTTATGTTACCAAATGTAGTACATGCAATAACTTCGACTTAAGTTTACCATAATGTGTAACTCTTAATATTTTCAAGTTTCTTTTAAGCTTTATTATACTAACTAATATTAATATGTTAAAATTTTAATTGATATAATTTACTTGTTTTTTTGCTGCTTTAGTAAAAAATTCCAGGTTTCTTTACCATACGATTCCCAATCATAAATCATTATCAGAAGAAGAAATATTGCTGCTTCTCGAAGGTGATTTATCTGATTTGGACCTCGATATGTCTGATGTGGAGGAAGAGATTGAAAATGCTCGGCAGCAGGACCCTACTACACTGGATATACAGTTTCTTCAAGGAATGAACCTTGATATGGTTGAAATTCTGGACCCTCAAGCCAATGATGAAGATGATGTTCCCTTCAAGATTACTTGCTGAGCCAAACGTTGCACCAACTCATTCAGCTCAGAAAATTCAGTGTGATACACACCGGGATATTTGGTGGAGAATGAAGGACTTTGAAGAAGTGGACACATCATGTAATGCAGTTTTTTCTGGCCCTCCAGGAGATGAACTGACACCTTTGCAGTATTTCAGAACAATGTGTAGTGATGACATTATCCAGAACCTAGTCGAGCAATCTAATCTATACTGCACACAGAAAACAGGTGCTTCTTTAGATACAAATGTTCGTGAAATAGAAAAGTATATAGGCATAAACATCCTAGCAGGTGTTGTGAAAATACCTAGTTACAGAATGTACTGGGCAGAGGCTACAAGATTTTCTCCAATAGCTGACTCAATGCCTAGAAATAGGCTTGATAAGCCAAGAAATTATTTACATGTGAATGACAACACTAAAATGAAACAAAGAGAGGACCCTGATTATGACAAGCTGTTCAAGGTGAGACCATTTGTTGACAAAATCAAACAAGGTTTTTCAATTATTGAACCTGAGGAATATTATTCAGTGGATGAATTAATCACTCCATTCAACGGTCATTCATCCCTGAAACAGTATGTAAAAAGCAAACCACACAAGCGGGGTATAAAAGTTTTTGCCTGTGCTGGTTCTAGTGGAATTGTGTACAATTTTGAAATATACCGAGGGAAAGGAACTGTACATAATGATACTGGTCTTGGTATAAGTGGTGATATTGTGATAAGGCCTGTGGAAGGACTGCCAAAATATAAAATTTTTTAAGTGTTTACAGACAATTGGTTCACCTCTTACAATCTTATTTCTGCCCTGAAAAACTATGGCATTTTGGCTGTTGGAACTGTTAGACCCACGAGACTTCAAGGCTGCAATCTAAAAGCAGACAGTGAGCTGAAAAAGCCCCACCATCGCAAACCCAGAACACTCTCTAGCCTATGATGCTTCATTGTAGTCAACAGTGCCAGTGATCTTGAATTGAAATGAAACAGTTCCATAATGGAAAAAAATAAAAGGTATTCATATGACGCAGGCTATAAATTGAAAGTAACAGCATATGCACAAGAACATGGAAACAGAGCAACTGAATGACACTTCGCCCCTCCGACAACAGCGAAAAACCATTCGCAATTGGTGGGCTAGAAAAGAAGAATTGAAAAAAATGAGGAAGACTAATGTGCAAATAGAGGACTGAATGCAAAATGGCCAGGACTAAAAGATGAAGTATTGAAATGGATTCAAGGACACAGTCAATATGGCATCGGAATTAATACAAAAATGACCCCAATACACACTCATAAACTAGTGCTACAGACTTTAAGGGTGGAGTTGGTTGGTGATAACAGGTTTATGAACCATCATGGCCTTAAACTGCAAACAAAACTCAAAATATCTCAGAAAATGCCACGAGAACATGAAGAGAAATCATTGTCTTTCCATTGCTTTATTATTCAACATCAAAAGAGAACCAATGTGGAACTAAGCCAAATAGCGAATATGAACGGAAGTCCTCTGAGATTCGGTATGCTGAGTAACACAACTGTTGGCCTGACAGATGCTAAAACTCTAACTATAAAAACAGGTCGATAGACACACAAACAAACACAAACATACACACAAAATTCTAGCTTTCGCAACAAACGGTTGCTTCGTCAGGAAAGAGGGAAGGAGAGGGAAAGAAGAAGGGATGTGGGTTTTAAGGGAGAGGGTAAGGAGTCATCCCAATCCCGGGAGCGGAAAGACTTACCTTAGGGGGAAAAAAGGACAGGTATACACTCGCACACACACACATATCCATCCGCATATACACAGACACAAGCAGACATTTGTAAAGGCAAAGTGTTTGGGCAGAGATGTCAGTCGAGGCGGAAGTACAGAGGCAAAGATGATGTTGAAAGACAGGTGAGGTATGAGCGGCGGCAAATTGAAATTAGAAATTAGCGGAGATTGAGGCCTGGCGGATAGCGAGAAGAGAGGATATGCTGAAGGGCAAGTTCCCACCTCCGGAGTTCTGACAGGTTGGTGTTAGTGGGAAGTATCCAGATAACCCGGATGGTGTAACACTGTGCCAAGATGTGCTGGCCGTGCACCAAGGCATGTTTAGCCACAGGGTGATCCTCATTACCAACAAACACCGTCTGCCTGTGTCCGTTCATGCGAATGGACAGTTTGTTGCTGTTCATTCCCACATAGAACGCTTCATAGTGTAGGCAGGTCAGTTGGTAAATCACATGGGTGCTTTCACACGTGGCTCTGCCTTTGATCGTTTACACCTTCCGGGTTACAGGACTGGAGTAGGTGGTGGTGGGAGGGTGCATGGGACAGGTTTTACACCAGGGGCGGTTACAAGGGTAGGAGCCAGAGGGTTGGGAAGGTGGTTTGGGGATTTCATAGGGATGAACTAAGAGGTTACGAAGGTTAGGTGGACGGCGGAAAGACACTCTAGGTGGAGTGGGGAGGATTTCATGAAGGATGGATCTCATTTCAGGGCAGGATTTGAGGAAGTCGTATCCCTGCTGGAGAGCCACATTTAGAATCTGATCCAGTCCCAGAAAGTATCCTGTCACAAGTGGGGCACTTTTGGGGTTCTTCTGTGGAAGGTTCCGGGTTTGAGGAGATGAGGAAGTGGCTCTGGTTATTTGCTTCTGTACCAGGTCGGGAGGGTAGTTACGGGATGCGAAAGCTGTTTTCAGGTTGTTGGTGTAATGGTTCAAGGATTCTGGACTGGAGCAGATTCGTTTGCCACGAAGACCTAGGCTGTAGGGAAGGGATCGTTTGATGTGGAATGGGTGGCAGCTGTCATAATGGAGGTACTGTTGCTTGTTGGTGGGTTTGATTTGGACGGACGTGTGAAGCTGGCCATTGGACAGGTGGAGGTCAACGTCAAGGAAAGTGGCATGGGAGTTAGAGTAGGACCAGGTGAATCTGATGGAACCAAAGGAGTTGAGGTTGGAGAGGAAATTCTGGAGTTCTTCTTCACTGTGAGTCCAGATCATGAAAATGTCATCAATAAATCTGTACCAAACTTTGGGTTGGCAGGCCTGGGTAACCAAGAAGGCTTCCTCTAAGCGACCCATGAATAGGTTGGCGTACGAGGGGGCCATCCTGGTACCCATGGGTGTTCCCTTTAATTGTTGGTATGTCTGGCCTTCGAAAGGGAAGAATTTGTGGGTCAGGATGAAGCTGGCTAAGGTAATGAGGAAAGAGGTTTTAGGTAGGGTGGCAGGTGATCGGCGTGAAAGGAAGTGTTCCATCGCAGCGAGGCCCTGGACATGCCACTTCCTTATACACAAATATTCCGCATCACCATTGCAAAAAGCATTGAGTATGAACAGAAGCAAATAGTCTTCAATAATGTTCATATAGTCTATGTCTGTCAAGATGCCTCCAACTATTACCACAGGACCCACGGAAGCCCAAATGAATGTCCCCCATAGCATAATATTGTCACCACTGGCTTGCATCCATGGTATGGTGCATGTTTTGAGCTGCTGTTCAGCCAGACGACAATGTGCCCAGACAGAACAGTGATTAAACACTTCTATTTACAAGGCTTAGGGGAAGGTGGGGGAATTGCACGCATGTGGGTAATCCCACGCAGGCTGATTTACGCAGTTTGAATGGCGCAAGCTGTTCCCAGTTGCTGCTACACCCTGCCGGCAGGATTAACAACTACTACGCAGCTTATGCCAGCCATTTTCCAGTGGCATTGTTGGAGCAATGAAGTATTGTTTATTTTCGGCGCGTCTCACGTAATTTTGGTCCGCTGTATTTTGCAAGGTAAGTGCTACTATAAGTTGCTTTAATGTAATTCTTGCGTATCAACTACTAACCCTAGATGAAACCTTTAATTTAATTGTAGATTTGTCCCGCTATTTGAATTAGGTGCCGAGTTATGCTTAGGTTAGTCTAAGAACTTACAGTGGGGTAATGCCATGCAGCTGTTGAAGTCCGTGGTATTGCCCCTTGCAGGTTATATTTTCAATACTAATGAGATTTTTTTTAAATGTCAGATGGGTACATACTATAAAAGAAAAACCCAGAAAGCAAAATGGACGCAAGGGGAACTTTTTAAGGCTCTTGATGCCATCAAATCTGGAAGAAAAATTAGAGAAGTATCAAGAGCTTTCGGGATTCATGAAGCTACCCGGCGAACGAGAATGAAGGTTAAAAATACCGAGGGTCCAAAACTTGGAACAAACCCAACATTTTCGACTGAACAGGAAAATGAGATTAGGGATCATGTTATTACAATGGCCAAGCTGTTCTATGGCATTACATGCAACCAGCTTCAAAAGATTGCATTTGAGTATGCAGAGGCTAACAACATTGCAAACAATTTTGGAAAGTCATCTAGGTTAGCTGGAAAGGACTGGCTAGCTCTATTTTTAAAAAGAAACCCAAGTATTGGCATGTGAAAACCTGAAGCAACTAGGATTAACAGAATACAGGCATTTAATTAAGAAGAGGTTAATGCATATTTTAAAAATTTAGAACATGTCTTTGAAAAATATAAATTTAAGGAGGGGCGAGTGTTCAATGTTGGTGAAACGGGCATAAATACTGTATAAAAGCCCAACAGAATTTTGGCTCCTAAAGGTGTTAAACAAATAGGTGGGGCCACGTCTTGGGAAAGGGGAAAAATGTGACTGTGATATGTTGTTTCAGTGCTGCTGGTACCTACATCCCCCTATGTTTATCTTCCCCAGGAAGAGGATGTCAAATCTCTTAAGTAAAGGTGGACCAGTTGGAGCAATATATTGTTGTTCCGTCAATGGCTGGTCCAATGAGTCATTATTTTTCGAATGGATCCAACATTTTCAGAACAATGTAAAATCAACTATTGATGACCCTGTGCTGCTGATTTTACATAATCACAGCAGCCACATTTCGCTTGATATTTTTGAATTTGGTAAAAAATGTTCTATTGTCATGGCAAGCATACCTCCACACACTTCTCACAAGCTTCAACCACTAGATGTCACATTCTTTTCTTCTTTGAAATCAGCCTTCAATCGTGAATGTGACATGTATATGGAGTCACAGGTGTATCAAAAAATTACACCATATGAGTTAGCAGAACTTTTTAATAAGGCATATATTAAGGTCGCTACCATGGACAAAGGGCATTCAGGGTTTAAGGCATGTGGGATTTGTCCTTCCAATCCAAACAAATTTCAGAATTACGACTAAACACAATTTGAGATCTTCAGAGATGTTGTCCTTGAAGATGAAGAGGTTCCGAATGCAATAAATGGAAATGAAGTGGGTGCATCTACAAACGAGCCACATATCCCCAAAAGGAGTCAAAAACAGATTCCTGGATTTTCAGCAGAAGATGTTCCACTTCTAGTGGGCCTAGAAGAGGTCACAACAACATCAACTAAAAGTGCATGTGTCAAGCACAGTAGTGTATTAGACATATATCCTGTTCCAAAACAAAAACAAGTTCTTCCTAAGATCAAACAAGCCAAGGGAAAGCATAAGGGAAAGTCAGTGATCCTTACAGCAACTCCAGAGAAGAATAAACTGCTAACGGAGTTATCAATAGAGAAACAAAAAGAAGCCATGAAAAAGAAAGTTGAAAGTTGAAGGAAACAAGAAAAGAAATCTTAAGGATAAAGCAGATAAGTGCAGAAATCTGCAACTTAAAACAGTCTCGAAGAAGAAACAGATATTATATAAGAAGAAACACCAACAAGAAAGTGAAAGTAGCAGCGAGGATGACCTAATTCTGGACTTGCAGAACATTTGTGATGACAATGAAATGGACGATATTGATCCATTGGCGATTTCAGAAGATGTCTGTTTAGTTTGCGGAGAGTTTGGGAAAGATGGATAACTATGGTACTGGTGTATTTCTTGTAGCAGATGGAGTCATGAAGCATGTAGTGGCTGGAACACTCCAAAAGGTTACAAGTGCGATCTTTGCTGTATGAGGAAATGAACTCTTCCCATCAATAAAAATGTAAAAAACTAAAATTATAAGAGACGTTTGTAGACTTACATTATTTCGTTCTTAAATATACCGTTTACTATTTGCAGTAACTAATCAGCAAATAAAAATAGCAAGTATTGTACATTTTTATGGTTTGTTTGTTTTACGTTTTATTACCCAGTACTTTGCATGTCATTAGCCTCAGGGGTGGGGAATACCACACATTTGCACTTTTTTTAATTTTAATGTTCAAAATTAAGGTACTGTTTATAACTATCTACAGACGATTGGAATATGTGGAGAAATGTCCATTGTATGGTATGTACTTATTTTCGTAGGTTTTAATGACGTATGGTTCACATCGATTTTTCCTTAGGTGCGTGTATTTCCCCCACTCTCCCCTAACACCAAAACAGTTCAAGGCAAGATTGGACAAAGTTGCACATCTGCCCCTGCATTTGCAACAGTTTACAACTGAGTAAATGAGTTTAAACGTGGCCACAAGTCCACAAAAGATGAAAAGGATTCAGATTGTCCAGTGGAAGTGATCAACCCCCAAACAATTGACAAAATAAATGATGCAGTTTCGAGTGATCGTTGAAACAAAATGTGCAAAACAACTGAGGCCTGAGGCATAGTGCAAGATAAAGTGTTTTCAATTTTGCACAAAAAATAATGTTTGGAAAATATCTCGGCAAGATGGGTCTACATTTACCCTCACTGGAGAATAAATGCGACCGTACGGTCAATGCTGAGACTGTTTCGATACTTTTCTGTCGAAATCCTATCAGGTTTCTGCATTAATATGTAACTGTGGATGAAACGTGGATACAATTCTTCACTCCAGAGGCTAAGGAACAATCAAAACAGTGGATTTATGAAGGCGAAGATGGTGAAATCGGCTGACAATGTGGTGGCCACATTTTTTTGGAATGTGTTATAACGTCAAGTTGAACACATATACAGGGCTATTACAAATGATTGAAGCAATTTCATAAATTCACTGTAGCTCCATTCATTGACATATGGTCACGACACACTACAGATACATAGAAAAACCCATCAAGTTTTGTTCGGCTGAAGCCGCACTTCAGGTTTCTGCCGCCAGAGCGCTCGAGAGCGCAGTGAGACAAAATGGCGACAGGAGCTGAGAAAGCGTATGTCATGCTTGAAATGCACTCACATCAGTCAGTCATAACAGTGCAACGACACTTCAGGACGAAGTTCAACAAAGATCCACCAACTGCTAACTCCATTCGGCGATGGTATGCGCAGTTTAAAGCTTCTGGATGCCTCTGTAAGGGGAAATCAACGGGTTGGCCTGCAGTGAGCGAAGAAATGGTTGAACGAGTGCGGGCAAGTTTCACGCGTAGCCCGCGGAAGTCAACGAATAAAGCAAGCAGGGAGCTAAACGTACCACAGCCGACGGTTTGGAAAATCTTACGGAAAAGGCTAAAGCAGAAGCCTTACCGTTTACAATTGCTACAAGCCCTGACACCCGATGACAAAGTCGAACGCTTTGAATTTTCGGCGCGGTTGCAACAGCTCATGGAAGAGGATGCGTTCAGTGCGAAACCTGTTTTCAGTGATTAAGCAACATTTTTTCTTAATGGTGAAGTGAACAGACACAATGTGCGAATCTGGGCAGTAGAGAATCCTCGCATTCGTGCAGCAAATTCGCAATTCACCACAAGTTAACGTGTTTTGTGCAATCTCACGGTTTAAAGTTTACGGCCCCTTTTTCTTCTGCGAAAAAAAAAGTTACAGGACACGTGTATCTGAACATGCTGGAAAATTGGCTCATACCACAACTGGAGACCGACAGGGCTGACTTCATCTTTCAACAGGATGGTGCTCCACTGCACTTCCATCATGATGTTCGGCATTTCTTAAACAGGAGATTGGAAAACTGATGGATCGGTCGTGGTGGAGATCATGATCAGCAATTCATGTCGCAGCCTCCACGCTCTCCCGACTTAACCCCATGCGATTTCTTTCTGTGGGGTTATGTGAAAGATTCAGTGTTTAAACCTCCTCTACCAAGAAATGTGCCAGAACTGCGAGCTCGCATCAACGATGCTTTCGAACTCATCGATGGGGACATGCTGCGCCGAGTGTGGGAGAAACTTGATTATCGGCTTGATGTCTGCCAACTCACTAAAGGGGCACATATCAAACATTTGTGAATGCCTAAAAAAACTTTTTGAGTTTTTGTATGTGTGCGCAAAGCATTGTGAAAATATCTCAAATAATAAAGTTATTGTAGAGCTGTGAAATTGCTCCAATCATTTGTAATAACCCTGTATTTCAGAACGACACAACACATATAAGTCACAGAGTAAGTTGACAAGCAAGACATGTGCACACGTTAACATTTGAATGAGCACTGAGTCCCAGTCTAGCGGCCCCTGCTCGGCTGGCCTCTTAGGTGGCGCAGCTGCTGCATGGCTGGAAGACAGCGCCACATGTAGAGGACGCGCGTAATTGCGTGGCGGCGCTTTGAATGATCGGCGAGTCACAACAGAATGCACTTGGAATCATCTGTGTCAATTACTAGAAAAAGGGACAAACAATAACTGGAGCGCACACTCCGCTGCAGAGTGAAAATCTCATTCTGGAAACATCCCCCAGGCTGTGGCTAAGCCATGTCTCCGCTATATCCTTTCTTTCAGGAGTGCTAGTTCTGCAAGGTTCGCAGGAGAGCTTCTGTAAAGTTTGGAAGGTAGGAGACGAGAGACTGGCAGAAGTAAAGCTGTGAGTACCGGGCGTGAGTCGTGCTTCGGTAGCTCAGATGGTACAGCACTTTCCAGGTCCCGAGTTCGAGTTTCGGTCGGGCACACAGTTTTAATCTGCCAGGAAGTTTCAATAACTGGAGAGCATTATGCGTCAGTGAACCAGTAGAGTGAAAAAAACCTTAAAAAACATCCTCGTTTGAGAAAGAAAAATATCCTCTTCCATCACAACTGTGTATGGGTGCACACCTATACAGTTTTGATGGCCAAAATTATGGAATTAAAAGTTCAAATCATTGCAACATCAACCATATTCATAAGATTTGACCAACAGTGATATTATTTTAGTTCCCCCCCCCCCCCCCCCCTCCTATTTTGCCGACCTTCTGAAATACTTTTCTTGGACGGCTTAAAAATGTTGGAGCAATGATTGGAAAAATGTATGGAGTTAAAAGGGGATTATATTGAAACATAAAAAAAATAATTTCCCAAAATGACGTGTTGTTCTCTCTTTTCCTAAGGACTTACTGCACACGCCTCTTTAAAGTGATGAATCCAGGAACGTATTACAGCCTCCTATGTATCACTCCCGTGGGGACAGCAAAGACAAGATTAGATTAGTTACAGTGTGCACAGAGGTATTTGGGCAGTCATATTCCCCACACTCAATACACGAATGGAGCACAAAAGAAAAACCCTAATATGCTTTACAGTGGGATGTTCCCACCTGCAATGCAATACACGGTGATTTGCAGAAAATGGATCTAGACACAGGTAAACTAAGCAGCATATTAAAGTTACGAATAAAAAGAATTTGTTGCAAAAGTTGTGTCACTCACGGGGGAAAGAAGTGGGTCGAGGTGGTGCAGGTTGCGGCTGCCAGCTGAAGTTGTGGTTGCAGAGGTCTCTCTCGCAGCAGCAGAAGAAGACATTGTGATTCGGGTTTTCGTTCTGCTCCACACACTCCGTCCGGTTCTGGCACTGTACATTGCTTAAGAAGCAGCCCTGTAATGGAAGCACAATGTGTGAGAGTGTGGCACATGTCAAAACATTTTCTTATAAGGATAGCTACAACAGCTTCAATCTTATGTACCAAATCACTACTGGTGTAGAAGAGCAGACAAATGCTGAGATTTAAAAATTGTTTTAACTTTTTATAATGTCGTTCAATAAAATCATCATCCATGTTACTAAGCAACTATGCCAGAACCTGGTATCAGTTGCAGGTTGTCTATCTCACAACCTCCAGTGCAAAAAAAATTTGATTTTTAGTATTTCATATAATTATTGCCGGTCCCAAGCCCGGATGAGAAAGGAGGAGGGTTAGAGGATGGGCCAACCCCCCATCCTCTGTAAAAAAAGATTCTGGTTAAAGAAAAAGACAAAAGGAAAAACTGGACGGATCAAAATGGTGACGAAACTGGATACGTAAATGGATTTTCTGGATTTAGAATTGGAACATGGAATGTAAGGTCAATCATGACGGGGGGAATGAAACAACTTGGAGGAGAACTGAGTAAATATCAATGCATAGTGGCAGCAATTCAAGAAACAAGACTTCCTCAGGGTGTTATGAAGATTGGAGATACTCACACGCTCTTTAACAGCAATGAGCTAAGCCCAGCCTGGACTTCTGGAGTTGGTTTTGCTGTACACAATAAAATGATATCGGCTGTCAACAAATGGTCTCCTGTAAACGACCGAATCTGTTGGATGATTTTACACGCTAAACCATATAAGATCTGCCTAGTCAACTGTCATGCCCCACCAGAGGATGCCGATGAAGAAACAAAGAATAACTTCTATCTAGAACTAGAGAATGTAGTAGACAAACTCCCAAGACACTCAATTCAGTTGATAATGGGAGACTTCAATGCCCAAGTGGGAAGAGAAGTGCAGTATCGTCCAACGATAGGGCCTGATAGTATCCATGAAACAAGCAACGAGAATGGTATCAAATTAATTAACCTTGCCGATACAAGGAGAATGATCGTTAGAAGCACATACTTCCCCCGCAAAGCAGTGCATAAAGTAACCTGGATATCCCCAGATGGAAGTACGATGAACCAGATCGATCACGTTCTTGTTGACCGAAGACATCATTGTAGTGTCGAGCATGTAAGATCCTTTCGCGGGGCAGATATGAATTCAGACCATTTCTTAGTGGTAGTCAAACTACGTCTGAAACTTTCAACCATGTGGAGAAGAAATTCTGAAATGATGGTCCGCTTCGACAAGAATAAGTTGAAAGATGTAGAAGTGAGACAGCGCTATCAAGAAAAAATTGCAGAACATCTCACAATAACAGAGAACCCTACCAGTGTGGAGAACGCATGGATGCTGCTGAGGAATGCAGTGTTAGAAAGTGCAAATGAAGAACTAGTTTGCGATGCAAAACGAAGAAGTAAACCTTGGTTCGATGAACAATGTCGAGAATCTGTTGAGATTAGATCAGCGAAGAGGATAAAATGGCTACAGCAACTCTCGGAAGAAGCAAGGGTAGCTTACTACGAAGCGAGGCGTAACACGGACCAACTCATGAGAAAGAAGAAACGGGACCACCACAAAAGTCTGTTGATTGCAGTCGAAGAAGCAAAGTCGTCACGCTCGTTTTTCCAGGCCTCAAGATTCGCCAGAGGCGCATACAGACAACGTACATTGGTCCTAACGAATGAGACGGGTGAAGTTGTACCGCCAGAAGAGCAAGCAACCCTATTTAAAAAACATTTTGAAAACCTATTGAATCCCGACAACCCACCAGTAGGGACAACACAGACGGATGCCCGTTTTGACAGAGTTGAAGTCCCTGAACCATCTGAGGAAGAAATCAGTGTTGCCCTAAAAGCACTCAAGAACAACAAGGCTCCAGGAGGTAGTGGTATCACAGCTGAGATGCTTCGCTTGGGAGGGGAAACACTGGTGGGTGCTTTGAAACGATTAATTTCTACCATCTGGGAAGCAGAAGTTATTCCTGAGGAATGGAAGGGAGCAATCATATGTCCCATATTCAAGAAGGGAGATGCTACTCATGTATCCAACTACCGAGGGATTTCGTTACTTGAAATTGGCTACAAAGTTTTTACAACACTGCTACTAAACCGCATGAAACCACTGGCTGAAGGAATTGTAGGGACCTATCAATGTGGGTTCGTTGCTGGACGATCGACAATTGATCACATATTTACTCTGAGGCAGTTGATAGAAAAATTCTACGAATTCAATAAGGATCTACACCTCATCTTCATCGATTTTCGACAAGCTTATGACAGCATTGACCGCGCCACGTTATGGGAAACGTTAGAGGAACTTGGCATCCCATCAAAATACATCCGCTTAATTGCTGCTTGCTACTCTCAGTCTACGGCCCAAGTGCGGTTTGGTAATCAACTATCACCATCATTCAGTATACAAAATGGATTGAGACAAGGAGATCCATTGGCGCCAATATTATTCAATTTGGCCCTGGAAAAAGTAAGCCGTGACACTTGTCGAACCAGAGAGATGGAGATGGTGGGAGCAGACACAATCTTGGCATTTGCTGATGATGTTGTGATCCTTGGCGACACTCTAGAGCAAGTACGCAGGGATACTTCCCGATTCCTCCACAATGCAGAGAAAATTGGGCTGGTGGTGAACGAGGAAAAAACTAAATATCTTGTTGTATCACGCCGCCGAGATCTCCCTCCTTCCATTGATGTCGACAGGCATACCTTCGAACGAGTTGAAGAGTTCAAGTACCTGGGCTCCATACTAACAAATAGAAGTGAAGTAACGAAAGAAGTACAGCAACGTATAACAAATGCTAATCGCATGTTCTTTAGCCTGAACAATCTTTTCAGATCTCGGCTGATATCGCAGAAGAACAAGATCCACCTATACACGACACTGGTGAGACCAGTACTTTTATACGGCTGTGAAACTTGGGCAACATCAGCAACAGCAGAAGAAGCAATATGTGCATTTGAAAGGAAGGTACTTCGGAAGATATATGGACCCATCTACAATGCCATGGAAGGTAAATGGGAACGAAGAAAAAAAGAAGATTTATACCAGCGGTATGGAAAGCCACACATTGGACGAATATTGGCACAGAAGAGACTCCAATGGTTTGGCCACATCCTACGGGCAGACGGATCCCTTCCAAACAGAGTCCTCCACTCTCAACCCACAGGAAAACGCCCTAGAGGACGCCCAAGAACTCGATGGAAGGATAGGATAACAACGATCCTGAAAGAAGTGGAACCAGCAGCCGTGGAGGAGGACGCCAACGACCGGATGAGATGGACTGCCATCTGCAACAGCTCCCTCCTCTCGTGTAATTGACAGACACTGCGTGTGTGTTTTTTTTTTTTTGTGTTTTTTGTTTCTGTAATGTATCCCTCTTGCCTTTTAAACCTTTGATTGAATGCCCTGTTTATTTTTTCGTTTCTTCTTTAAGCTGTAATGTACATATGTAACTTTTACTACTGTATAGAGTACTTTTGTAAGTCTTTTTGTCTTTACTTTTCCTTTTGTTCTTCTTGCTGTAGGCCTTAAAGGCCCGATAAGGCAATAAATGATGATGATGATTGTCAAATTTTAGATTTTAAAATTAAGTGGTATTAAAGATTTAACACAATAAATCAAATATTACAGGTATAAACTATGTGCACTATGAGAGCACTTAGTGACTTACAATGAAGTTAAAACCCAATTTCAAGTCTTTACGGAAATTTTTATAGCTGACTCCCCCTACACAGTGATGAACAGAAAAAAGTTTATTGCTTGCTATAGTTTTGCTGCTCATGTTGTAAAAATTCAGCATCAGACATTCCTTCTTTAGTACCGACTCTATTCGCAACACAGTTTGGAGACAGTACCTGCATACATCACTGAATGTGGCTGTAAAATTATAATATTGTATGACAAGTACTTGAGGAGATATTACACATCACTGAGGTGCAGGAAAAACTTTCTTCTGCTTAAAATAGAATGCAAATCATCCAGACAATATTCATCTAGTGTTTCGTAATTACAACACTTAGTAACTTTGTACAAATTTTAAACAATTTCAAACATTTTGTGAACTTTCTCTTACTTACATGTTAACATTGACTATTTAACATGTTAGTTTATTTAAAAGTAATCGACATATGAATCTGTTTTATACACAGGTGATCAATTGTTTAATGTATCTGTGGCTTACTGATATTATACTAATGGATCTGACCATAAAATCTGCCAAGGTAGGTTGCTGTCACAAATACAGACTGGTACGAATACGCAGAGTGTAGCTTTCACTCTGCTTATGCAACCTTGACCTCTACTTAGAGTTGCCTGCATTTATGTTTGACAATGCAACATGAACACTCTGTCACAGCTTGCAGTATGTGCTTTCAGGCACAATTTTTACTGTTTCATCAATATGTAGATAGTTAGTTGGAGATTTTATAGATTCTGTAATTACTTTCTGTCTCCATTTTCATACAATGAGATGACTAAAATCTAGGGATAGCAAAATGCACATATACAGATGGCAGCAGTATTGCATACACGAAGTTTATGGCCACATGACGGGAATTAACAGACTCTGAATGTTGAATGGTACGCAGAGATAGAAGCATGGGACATTCCAATTTGGAAATTCTTGGGGAAATCAATATTCTGAGATCCACAGTGTTAAGTGTGTGCCGAGTTTACCACGGACAACACAGTGGCCAACGGCCTTAACAACCGAGAGGTGCGACGTTTGCTTAAAGTTGTCAGTGCTAACAGACAAGTAACACCGCATCATATAACTGCAGAAATTGATGTGGGATGAACAACAAATGTAGCCATTATGGCAGTGCAGCAAAATTAGGCATTAATAGACTACAGCAGCTGACGACCATCGCGAGTACCTTTACTAACAGCACATTGCCTGCATCACCTCTCCTGGACTCGCGACAATACGAGTTGGACCCTAGATGACTGGAAAACGTAGCCTGTAAGACGAGTCACAATTTTTGTTGGTAAGAATCTGATGGTAGTGTTCAAGTGTGGTGCAGACACCATGAAGCGACAGACCCAAGTTATCACTAAGCTGGTGGTGGCTCCGTAACGATGCGGACTGTGTTGATGTTGAATGAATTGGGTCCTCTGGTCCAACTAAAAAAACCACCGATTGGAAATGGTTACGTTCGGGTCCTTCGAGGCGATTTGCAGCCCTTTCTGGACGTCATGTTCCCAAACAACGGAATTTTTATGGAGGATAAAGCGCAACGTCACTATGTGACAATTGTTCACAACTGGTTTGAAAAATATTCTGGACAATCTGAGCAAATGGTTTGTCCACCCAGATCACCCAACACGAATCCCGCTGAACATTTATGGGACAAAATCAGGCCAGTTCATGTGCACACTCAACAACTTATGCATTATGAAATGTTTTGTATTTGTGTTGTAAGGAAAAAAGAAGATAATCAATCAGTCACCCATTTTCATTGGCAATACAAAATTTTACAAAATCTATCTTTTTTTAATTGCAAAAAGATCAGACTATACACACAGCGAGGAAATTATACTTCGCTTGCGACAACTGAACTCCACTTAACCCTAGGACGTCTGGGGGGGGGGGGGGGGGGGGGTTCGTTGAACCTACAATTTTTTAATGTTCCCTGCTTTTGCCCAAGTAACTTTCATACTACATATTCCCTTTGAGTTATTGTTTGTTGGCTATTTTATGAAACATTAGTGTCAATATATTTTATAGAAAATTCCTGCTTTGAAAGAAAAAATAAATAAACTTATTATGGGTCCAACAAACCCCCCCTTAGGCTTCCATGCAAAAGAAAATTTCCCTTAGTAGGATTTCGTATTTCTCATCTCTACAACCATGCAAGTTAGTTTCTTGTTGGTTGGTATTCTTGATATTCACAACAATCGGTTTACTTTCAGAGGAAGTGATTGTTGATGTCAGTGAGCCGTTATTTATCTTGTAAACTTGCAGTGAGTTAGTGCAGTTCCCAACACGTAGGCCTCCAGTAACTTTGGTGTCCTACACAGCAAAAACGAAACCAAGTAAAAACTTACTGATGTTGTCAACAATGCACCAAGATAATGGCACTGTTGGAGGAGACAAGAATAAAACCGAGATAAATGCATATTATAATTCCACTAATGGTGGAATTGATACCATTGATCAAATTGCGTGTATGTACACCTGCAAGAGGGGAACAAAGAGATGGCCTCTATCTGTATTTTACTCTCTCATCGACATTTGTGCTATCAATGCAACCACCATATTCATCCAGCAACATCCGAGATGTAATGAAAAGAAACACAACAAACGGAAACTTTATCTTCTGCAAGCTGGGATGGAACTAGTGAAATTACAGGTAGAAGAAAGAAGTGCCAATGCAAGAGGGTTATCTAACCACATTGTTCAATCAATGGAGACTATTCTACAAAAGAAAACCAAAGAAGTGACAACAGAAGCATGTCAGCCTCCTGCAGGGAAAGGTCGGTGCCATATATGTCTAAGAAAAACTTAAACAAAGAAGCATAAGTACAACAATACAAGTAAACCAAAACAGTATTGTGGACAGTGTCATAAACATGTGTGTAACACACAGTCAGAAAGAATTGTGAAGTGTCTCTCTTGCCTTGAAGTTGAGGACTCAGAGTAGTCTATTGTATATGAACACATCTGTATTTTGTATTGTAATACATCAATTTTTTATTCACTCAATCCAATATTTATAACAATTAACAACATTTATAAACCGATGCCTTAGTTAAAATACATAAACCATTCTGAAAGTTGTAATTTTTCGTCTGTTAACTTATTTAACACCTGTGGGCTCGCCGAACCTCCCCCTTAGGCATCCAAGGTAGAAAAAAAGGCTTGGGCGTCCTTGGGTTAATACCAACAGATAAATTGGTCATAGAAAACAGTACACTGCATAAGATAGAAAGATAAGAATTATCTCACTGTCAATTGGGTAGACCGAGAAAAAGCCCAGCTTGACAAGTATAGGGGCAGGGTACTAGGCATCGCTGTCTTCAAGCGATCACCTACATCCACTGCTATTTCCAAGCAACTACCCATGCAATCAGCAAAACTTGATTCAAAAAATGGTTCAAATGGCTCTGAGCACTATGGGACTCAACATCTTAGGTCATAAGTCCCCTAGAACTTAGAACTACTTAAACCTAACTAACCTAAGGACATCACACACACCCATGCCCGAGGCAGGATTCGAACCTGCGACCGTAGCAGTCCCGCGGTTCCGGACTGCAGCGCCAGAACCGCACGGCCACCACAACTTGATTCAGGAAAGCCCAAGGGTGTAAGCAAAATCTCTCCAGGTTTTAATAACAGTAGAATATCTTATTTTCTGTTATAAACTGGAAATCGAGTGATAATTATAGCTTGTTTTTATAATGATAGTTGGGAACAAAACAGGAAAAAATGTAGATGGTTGAAACTATAAAGTAATTGGCACCTTCTCCAAGGTGGGTAGTCAGGACAATGTGACTACAAATTTTGGTGTGATATGCATTAGGAGATGACATTAAACGTTTCAAATCACAGAAGGGAGATTAAAGTTTAGCTTCACATTGATGATGAGGTCATGAAGGACTGAGCATAAGAGCACAAGCTAAGCTTGGGAAAGGGTGCGGAAGCAAAATGACCATCCTGTTTTAAAGGAACCGTCACAGAATTTGCCTCAACCTTGCTCTTCTGTTCACTTTTACTGCACAAATACACTGTTCAGGTCAATATGACTTGATATTAAAATACTGCCAAAAAATTCTAGTAACATACATTTTTTGTTCAGTTGTTGGCACTGTTATATTCCAATACATTGTCGAAAATAATAACATTCTACCTACTTCCAAATACCATGAATTGCAAAAAGTTTAACAGATCATCATCAATTTTTTTTGTGGGTTTCTTATCAAATCACAGAAGACACAAATACCTTACAAAATTTTTCACTGGACATGGTTGCTCGAAATGTGATCCACTCAGTATCCTAATCCCACAAACTTTTTGCAGATTCCTCATGTGACCAATATACACTAGCAAGGAATAAGAGTGCAACATACGAGCGGCATTCAATAAGTAATGCAACACATTTTTCCTGAAAGTAGGTTGATTTTATTTGTGGTTCCAACACAACATATTATTCCCCACACTACTGGCTATAAAAAAATTTTTTTTCAACCTAAATATCCATTCAATGCTGCAGGCTTACGTCACATTACTGGGAGAGCCTGTAAGCCCGCACGGTACCACTCAACTAGTCTATGTTGGAGGCAACGACTTGCTGCATCATACAAATACTGCTTCCCGTAGAGTGCACCCTTCATTGGGCCAAACACGTGGAGGTCAGAGGGTGTGAGATCAAGGCTGTGGGGTGGATGACGAAGCACAGTCCAATGAAGTTTTGTGAGCTCCTCTGAGGTGCTTGAACTTTTGTGAGGCCTCGCATTGCCATGGACAAGGAGAAGTTCGTTTTCATTTTTGTGACAATGCTGAAGACATTTCTTCAATTTCCTGAGGGTAGTATTATACACTTCACAGTTGATCACAGCACCATCAGGAAGGACATCAAAACAGAAAAACCTGTTCAGCATCCCAGAACACCACTGCTATGACTTAACCGGCTTGTGATGTGGCTTTCAACTACTACTTCGGAGAAGGAGTGGTGTGGTGCCACACCGTGGATTGCCGTTTTGTTTCCAATTCAAAGTGACGAACCCACGTTTCATCATGTGTGGTAATGTTCGACAAAAAATTGTCATGATCAGCCTCGAAACGTGCGAGCAATTTCACACAGACGGTCCTTTGTTGCTCTTTATGGTCTTCTGTTAGGCAACGAGAAATATAGCTGGCACACACCTTTGGTTACCCCAACTGGTTGGTGAGAGTGTCAGCACTACCAACAGGGATGTCCAGTGAGTTGTTTGTTTGTGATCTGTCGATCACCTCGAATTAGTGCGTCTGCATGTGCAAACATTGCAGGAGTCACTGCTGCGTGTGGCTGGACAGCACAAGAAAGGTTGGACAAGTTTGTGTGAGCTCGTTGCAATGTCGACGGATGCCTCATTCAATGACTCACTGTGCTTTTGTTCACCGACAGGTCACCATAGACCTTTTGCTAGCACCTATAAATATCTATGCTGCTCTGGTTTTCTGACAAAAGAAATTCAATGACAGATCTCTGCTTGGAATGCACCTCTGTTACAGCTGCCAACTTGAAGGCTACATATAGCACCACCACCTAAGAGAACTTAATGAAACTATAGGGGCTGAAGCGGGAATATTCCTCGCTGTCCCACAACAAATTCCTCGTATTACCAACCGAAATTGTCCAAGAAAAAAAAGTGTTGCATTACTTATTGAATGGTCCTCATAGGGCGAAGAAGAGAATCATCAATGTTTGTTCATAGTTGTCCATAAACTTGCTATCCTTCAATAGCTGATATCTTTGTGATAACGTAGATATTCCCGGTGTATCAAATACTGATGATTTTCATGGGTTTGCAGCCGGGTTCCATCGTCCTGACAACAACACGATATTTCGGCGGACCACCTGGCCGCCATCTTCAGGTGAGATTGAGTGCACAATCACGCCGGAACTGAAAAGACCTCGGATTCGGCGGCTCCTTTATACCGCGGATACTGGCCGTTGCGCGTGCAATGGAAGAGCTGCCCTCTGTGGGGCGAAGAATTGCAGCAGCACCAGCGGTGAAAACTGTCAAAAGCGAGGAATCGCAAAATTAAACTGCAGCCGGTCGGAAACCAAACTGTTGCTTTATCTGTGATAAAATAGGATTCCACGTCTTACTTAAAGGAAAAACTTTATCTCTATTAATAATATCATCAGACAGACGTATTTCAATTGATTCTTTCAATACGCAATCCCAGTAACGGGAAGCCGAGGCAATAATTTGCGTCTCATTATACGACATATTGTGCCCTTCATTAAGACAGTGTTCAGCAACGGCAGATTTTTCCAGCTAGAGCAGACGTGTATGCCGCTGATGTTCCACACATTGATCTTGAACTGTACGAACAGTCTGTCCAATGTAGGCCTTTCCGCTGTGACAGGGAATCTTGTATACCCCAGGCTTCCTCAGTCCCAAATCATCTTTAACTGATCCAAGAAGGGATCTAGTTTTGGCCAAAGGCATAAGGACGCTTTTAATATCATATTTCCTGAGGATTCTTGAAATTTTCGAAGAAATTCTTCCCACGAAGGGTAAAAAAGCAACTAATTAGGAATTTGATAAATTACACAAGAAGAAAGGAAAATTGCTGAGTGCACTGGTGTTCTTATTGAGATGCAGGGATGAAGGTATCATTCCGAAATTTGCTAAAATTTCTCATTTTATTGATACTGATATGGCTAAAAAGATCATGAAACGTGCTAGTTTTGCTTCGATACATGAGAGAATTCATTTTACACGTCGACAATTGGATTCAGTACCCAAAGATTTGTATTTTTTACATTTGGAACTTTCTTCACATCTGTCTTCTGCATCCTGGAATTGGGTTGACGAAGCCTCATGAGCCTATTCGGAGTCTACTAAGTAGAATACTGTGAAGAAACAATCTTCTAAATTTCATCGACTTCATCAACAACCATCCACATCTGATGACATCAGTCGGCGCTGGACTGTTGTTAATTTTACCGACAAGACATTGGACGAAGCCACTTTGTCGGTTTTGGAGAAAGGCTTGAATTTCGTTCCCACACTGAGACATTTGCCTACTGTCGATATCATTAGTGCTGTGGAGCAGGCCATCGCCCGTTTTCCCGAAGATTGGGCAGAAGAAATTAAGACAGGAAGTGTCTCATAATCTTTGTCGTGCACCACCACCACAGAAAAACATTTCTTCTAGTGAAAGGAAGCCCATTCGGTCACTGAGGGAAGATAAGGATATTTTAGTTCTTCTTGCTGATAAAGGCAGTGCCACTGTTCTTCTTACTAGTGAAGATCATCTGACAAAAATGGCTTGTTTGTTGGAAGATTCTTCATACCGTAAGCTACGGAGCGATCCTGCCGATCGGATAGAGCAGAAGACCATCTCTCTTATTAAGAAGAGCTCATTGCCTGAGGATATCATTAAAAAACTTCATCCAGGGGCGGCAGTACCACCCAGGTTGTATGGTCTACCCAAGGTACATAAACCTGGGGCACCTCTTTGTCCGATCGTTAGTAATCTGGGCGCCCCTACTTATAATTTAGCCAAATATCTTGCTTCTGTTCTGAGCCCACACGTTGGGAAGTGTGAACACCACATATCCAACTCGTCCGATTTTATTCAACGCGTGATGTCTCTACACTATGGAACATCTGACCTTCTCGTGAGCGTTGATGTTGTTTCACTTTTTACTCAGGTACCTTTGGAGGAGTCTTTATTGCTAATTGGTCAGCTCTTGGATGACAAAACTAGTGAGCCATGTATTGACATCGACGTATTTTTTATTTAATGAAGCAATTTTTGAACAAACTGACGGTGTGGCTATGGGGAGTCCTCTTTCCCCTATTGTTGCCAATCTCTTAATGGAAGATTTTGAGCATATGGCACTTAGGACATCTTCTCTTAAACCAACATGTTTTTTGAGATACATGGATGATATTTTCATCATTTGGCCACATGGAATGGAATCTCTTCATCGATTTTTAGATCATTTTAGCTGCCTTCATCCACAAATCAAATTTACGATGGAAATTGAAAAAGATTACCTCTTTTTGGATGTCTTAGTACATAAGAAAGAAAATTAGACTTTGGGACACAGTGTATACCAAAACCCTACGCATACGGACCGCTACCTCCATGCCGCAAGTTGTCATCCACAACATCAACACTTGGGAGTTTCACGCACACTGGTCAAGAGGGCTTATGCTGTTTCGGATTCCGATAACTTGAAGCAGGAGTTGGATCACCTTAAGGTTGTTTTCAGGCAGAATGGGTATTCTGATCGCCAAATTACTCGTGCTTTTCAATTTGGACCCCTACGAGAACCAACGGTGGACACTTCCAAATCAGTTGCTTTTTTACCTTTCGTGGGAAGTATTTCTTCGAAAATTTCAAGAATCCTCAAGAAATATGATATTAAAAGCGTCCTTATGCCTTTGGCCAAAACTAGGTCCCGTCTTGGAACAGTTAAAGATGATTTGGGACTGAGGAAGCCTGGGGTATACAAAATTCCCTGTCACTGCGGAAAGGCCTACATTGGACAGACTGTTCGTACAGTTCAAGATCGATGTGTGGAACATCTTATAGCTGCCATCTGGTTTCTATACAAATTGTAAATAGCCTTTCGCTCCCTGTATGTTACCCCTGCCACCTTCAGAATTTGAAAGAGAATATTCCAGTCAACATTGTCAAAAGCTTTCTCTAAGTCTACAAATGCTAGAAACGTAGGTTCACCTCTCTTTAATCTAGCTTCTAAGATAAGTCGTAAGGTCAGTATTGCCTCACGTGTTCCAATATTTCTACGGAATACAAACTGATCTTCTATATTAGGCATGGAATTACTCACCAAAAATCATTACTGAGTTCGTGGATTTGTATGGCAACAGTGCATCAACATATGATATAGTGGTTAGATGGCACTTAAATTTCCACTCTGAATCACAAAGAATGAAGTGACAGACTGTCTCTCTGTGAAGAACTGGGGAAGACTGCCATATTGCATTGGAGGAGATAGAGGAAAAAGTGAAAATCCATTGCGAATCAGTTTTTGATTCCATTAGTTATGAATCAGTTTTCGATACCTCACACATCCTGAACATGGCTGTCAAGGCTCACAATTCCCCAGAAGATTGCTAGGTCCACATTTAAGTTGGCCGTGACAGAGTACAATAACATCAAAACTATACCTACAGTTTTTAAAAAAGTTTTTTAACAGCATTTTATTGGAGTATAGATGAGCACAACTATGCAGAGCCATGGGTGGTCAAGAAGGCACTGAAGCAGATGGGATTTTGTGGTTGAGGGAATGACTTTCTCGGTGCTGTACATGCAATTCAGCAAATGCAACCAGGAGATAGGGTAGTTTAGATGGTACAGGACACTACACACTTCTCGCTAAGGCGGAAGAAAGTGGCCTTTCGCTGGGCATCTGGACACACTGGAATCGAGGGTAACAAGGAAGCTCAATGAGTAGCTAAAGCAGTCTGCCAGGAAAACACCGTAGCTCAGCACAGCGTTCACCCGAGGCTGCTGTGTCGTGGGTAATACATGAGTAGGAAAGACAGTGGCTGAAAACATCCCAACAGACAAGCTGCAGTCAGTCAACCCAACTATTCAATCTCGGCGTACTTCCTTTCGAACTCAAAGTAGATGAAAACTGGTCCTCAGTTGCTTTCGTATCGGACACTGCCCAATGACACTGCTTATCTCTCACAGTACAAAGAGTGTCACCTCATGGCAGTGTTTGAGGTGTAATACTTGCAATGTGTCACAATTTAGTGCTGTGCATTTTGTATGCCAACAGGAGGGACTTACCCTCAATTTTATGCAATGAGGAGACAATAGCAAAAAAATTATTGAAATTGTGTGTGGCATCGGGCTTCTGTCCAATTTAATCGGATTAATATTTTAACGTGTTTTTGAGTGACTGATGCATCCCATTCGGTCTACATTCAACCAGCCATCCTTACGCCATCCACTGTTTCATTAATACTATTAACATATGACAGTAATATCAACAGATATACCACAGAATGTATGTTAAATTTTTTATGACTGTTGTTGGAATCACATGGCCTTTGCTTTTTGTTTAAAGAAGAGTGACTACTCGTACAAAAGTATTTCAATATTGAGAAAGGAAGCTGATGACCAAGCTGTTTAGCACCCAACAATTTTAAATTCATCCATCTGTGTTCATAAACAACTAAAAATCGTGCCAAACTGAGGTAGCAGCAGAAATGTTGCAGGTGGCTCAGGCCAACTAAAACTCTTTGGCCACCTAATCATCACCACTATTCTAACACAAAGCAGTAAAAGCAAGCAGTAGAAATGTCAGCCCACTACAACTGAAAAAAGTTAATACATGAAATATATTCGCATTTGCAAATATGAATAACAATCAGCTGTATAATGGAATGACAACAATGAAGATTTATGCTGGACAGGGACTCAAACTCAGATTTCCCACTTATCTCGAGGAGGTTCCAGACCGGCACAAATTTTCATTGTCGCCATTCCATTATACAGCAAATGGTTGCTCATATTCGCAGACATGAATACATTTCATGCATTTCATAACAGTTATAGTCACTGCAGTACCAGTTTCTTTGCACAAGCATGCATGTCCGGAGGAACTTCGCATCGTACTTCTGAACAACACAGATACTGCAACGTTTTATCACGTTGTACCACGTCGAAAAAAAGTTAAGTCCCAACCATCATCTGACAAGGTGATGCCGAGTGTTTTTTGGCTTCGAGGGCACGTGTTTGCTCCAGGACAGTGTTCCAGCTCATTCTGCAGAGACAGACACAAACAACCACGTTGCTTCTTTACCCTCTCAAATTTGCCTCATCCGACATACTCCTGACGTGGCAGCGAATTACTTCTTCCTCTTTCCTTGGATGAAAAAACTGTTGTAATAGCCATTTTCAGAGTGATGAGGAGGTGGTTTTTGGCACAAAACATTTCTCAGTCAGCAAAATACGAACCTCAATAACTGAGGTTTCTGTCAAGTCAACCGCATCGGAAAAAAATGTGTCGCACTTATATATGTAGAATATGACTAACACCATCACCAATCTTCAGGATCTCAGCTGGAATGTTCTGAGGTGGTAATTAAAGCTTCATGGTTACCCTTCATATACCTTGCATCTCAATCTCACAAGCTGTATTAACTTAGCTTCTCTCAATTGCTTCTAAACCCTGCAACAAGGCTACCTCATGTATCACGTGTAACACAACTAGAGAAGCAAGGAAAACATGGAACAAAAAAGCACTCTGCTGACATAATTGTCCTCTGGGACAAGAAAAGCTCACACCTGCAAGAGAACAAAAGGAGTCACCTTGAGGGAGACGACAATTTCACCCAAGCTGTTGTTGCTCCAGACGACGTAGCAGTAGTTGTTCTTCCCAGCGTCCGGCACTGCACACTCCTGGACAGCATCGCAGCCGAAGCCCTGGCTGATGCAGGATGATCGATTGTAGAACTCACATTGCAGCTTGTGTGGCACGTGGGCACCCAGAAACCCTGCGAGAAATCGTTACGCTGTTTGAACTGCCATCAAAAGTTAAAACAATGAACAATATATGAATGCTCTCTTTTTTGTGCAGAACAGGCACACGTCATTTTCATCTATGGACACACATCTTCATCTATGGACAGTTATAAAAATAGTCAGAACAAAAAAGTGAATCACAGCAACACAACTTACAGAGGTTCTAATGCATGTACAAATTAGTGAATTCATATCCCACGGATGTAAGAAAAGCAGTTCCTGGGAAACACTTGAGCTTTATCTAATTAGTAATCTTATGCTAACAAGAGCCTCAACAATTAGAAAACTTGTGTTAAGGCTCTCTCATCAACGCTGTCTACAGGAACGATCTGCAGCTCAGATAGAAGTGCAAGTTACATAGTTTCAAACACCTGGACTAAACAGTACAACATACACTGAAATGAAAAGTCACGAGATAGTCATATGCAAGTATACAGGTCATACTGTTATTGCAAACATAAGGTATAAAAGGTTAGTGCATTGGCGGAGCTGTCATTTGTACTGAGCACAATTCATGCAAAACGGTTTCCGACACGATCAGGGCTGCACGATGGGAATCAAGAGACTCTGAAACACAGAATGGTAATTGGAGCCACATGCACGGGACATTCCATATCAGAAATCGTTAGAGAATCCAATATTCAGTGTCAAGTATACCAAATTTCAGCATTACTTCTCACCGAAGACAATGGCAGTGGCCAACGTTCTTCACTTAACGACTGAGAGCAGTGGCGTTTGCATTAGAGCTGTCAGAGCTAACAGATAAGCAAAGCCACATGAAATAACCACAGAAACCAATGTGGGACGCATGACAAACATATCTGTTACGATAGTAGAGTGAAATTTGGCATTTGGCAGCAGACGACCTACACAAGTGCCTTTGCTACCGGCACAACATTGCCTGCATCACCTCACCAGGACTCGTGACCTTATCGGTCGGACCCTAGATGACTGGAAAACTGTGGCCTGATCAGATGCGTCCCAACTTCAGTTGGTAAAAGTTGATGGTACAGTTCAAGTGTGGCGCAGACAAAATGAAACCATGGAACAAGTTGTCAACAAGGCATTGTGTAAGCTAGTGGTGGCTCCTTAATGGTGCGGGCTGTGTTTACGTGGAATGGACTGGGTCCTCTGCTCCAACTGAACCGATCATTGACTGGAAGTGGTTATGTTCGTCTACTTGGAGACTATTTCCACCCATTCACAAACTTCAGGTTTCCAAACAATGACGGAAAATTTACAGATGACAATGTGTCATATGTCATGAGGTCACAACTGTTCACGACTGGTTTAAATTACATTCCGGACAATCCGAGCGAATGGTTTGGCCACCCAGATTGCTCGACATGAAACCCATTGAACATTTGTGGGACATGATCGAGGGGTCAGTTTGTGCACAAAATCCCTCACTGGCAACACTTTTGCAATTATGGACGGCTACAGGGGCAGCATGGCTCAATATTTCTGCACAGGACTTCAAACAACTTGTTTAGTCCATGCTATAACAAGTTACTGTACAACACCAGGCAAAAGGAGATCAGACACAATATCAGGAGGTATCCCATAACTTGTGTCACCTCAGTGTATCTTGTATAACACTGTAAGAAGTTAGCTGTGAATGCAACAGAATTTAAAAGAGAAATTCAAAACGAGTTATCTATATAAATGAAATTCTAGGAAAGCCACTAATAGACCCACAAAGCATACAGGTTGTGATCAATAAGTAGTAGGACTGAATTAATTTAATTTTTTTTATTGATTTAACTGGTACAATCCTTAGTATTCCTCCAAGTAGCAGAATCTGCTTCGACACAATGCATGTAACGCAATTCCCACGGCACGTACACCTTCTGGAACTCGCATTTCGGAATCCTCTTTAGAGACGTCATCGCGGCATTTTGGACGTTTTCTACAGAACCAAATCAGGAAGAAGTCCACCAGTGACAGATCTGGACTGTAGGAAGGATGTGTAAACCTTTTGCTCGATGTGTTCCAACACCCGCAGTGTGCAGTGGCACGATGCATTGTCACGGTGCAGCCTCCAAAAAGCGGCAATGTCCCACTGCACTCGGAGGACACATTTGCACAACCTTTCAAGCACTTTTGCGTAAAATTTAGCATTCACAGTTTGTCCAGAGGGCACAAACTCCCGGTGAACCACACCACGACAGTCAAAAAAGCAGATGAGTGTGGTTTTGACCCTCGACTTATTCATTTTGGCTTTCTTCGGGCATAGGGAATTGGAGGTGTGCCACTCAGCGCTCTGGCATTTGGTCTCCGGGTTGTACTCAAAACATCACGATTTGTCACCGGTAATCATATTTTGAAGAAAATTTGGGTTATCTTGGACACAGTTCAGGATTTCCTGGGAAATTTGCATGCAATTCAGCTTTTGTTCGTCACTCAGGATTTTTGTCACAAACTTGGTGCACACCTTTCACACGGTCAAATCTTTAGTAACAGATTTTGGATGGTACCATATGAAATCCCCAACTCATCAACCATAAGATGAATATTTAAGTGCGGGTCAGAGTCCAGGAGTGCTTTCACTTTGACCACATTTTCATCAATCCTTGAAGTTGATGGGCGACCGCTGCGCTGGTCGTCTTCGACAAGCTCCCGTCAGTCCCTTAACAGTTTGTGCCACTCGAACACCCGTGCTGGTCATCTTCGATGAGCTCCTGCCAGTACCTAAACATTAGTTCAAACATGCCTAGACAGTCAATAGCGCAGATCAATTGTGTCTGCATTGTTACTTTTTGCTACGGGCTCTCAAAAAAGGAAGTGTCCACACGTCTCGGAGTGAACCAAAGTGATGCTGTTCAGACATGGAGGAGATACAGAGAGACAGGAACTGTCGATGACATGCCCTGCTCAGGTCACCCAAGAGCTACTACAGCAGTGGACGACCGCTGCCTACGGATTATGGCTTGGAGGAACCCTAACAGCAATGCCACCATGTAGAATAATGCTTTTCGTGTAGCCACAGGACATCCTGTTAAGAATCAAACTGTGCGCAATGGGCTGCATGATGCACAACTTCACTCACGTTGCCCACGGCAAGGTCCATCTTAGCAACCACAACACCACGCAGCACTGTACAGATGGGCCCATCAACATGCTGAATGGACCGCTCTGGATTGGCATCATGTTCTCTTCACCAGAGTGTGTCACATATGCCTTCAACCAGACAATCGTCGGCGACGTGTTTGGAGGCAACCCGGTCAGGATGAACGCCTTAGACATACTTCCAAGTGAGTGTAGCAAGGTGGAGGCTCCCTGCTGTTTTGGGGTGGCATTATGTGGGGCCAACATACACCACTGGTGGTCATATAAGGCACCATAATGGCTGTACGATACATGAATACCATCCTCTGACCAATAGTGCAACCATATGGGCAGCACATTGGCAAGGCATTCGTCTTCATGGACAACAATTCGTGGCCCCATCGCGCACTTCTTGTAAATGGCTTCTGTGGTATCATCGTTCGATATCACACTTGTTAGAAGTTGCAGTTATCGACCACGGTCTGCATTAGTATCGTTGGACCTGCAAGCTGCGACCAGCGCCGCTCCGCGGCTTGTATAAAGTTTCTAGCGAGCTCTCGTCCACTCTTGCTCAGGACGTCAATTAGTAAAGTAGCATAGCCTTCAGCTGACAGGAAGCAACCTCTAACAAGGTGCTTAGTAACGTACGTCCTAAATGAGGCCTCAATAGCTATCTGTTTATATGTATGCAGCCAAGAAAAATCGTGTACAACCAGTTAAGTACAATACATATTACCATGCAGCCAGCACTTTATCGACGTTGCTGACAAACCTGCTGTGATTTATATGTTTCTATTTAGCATTGGCCACCAGTCAACATTGGTGATGACTCGTACGTCGTCATCGTAACAGCTTCCTTCAGGATAACATCGCTCGACTACAGTGGCCAGCACGTTCTCTAGACATGAACCCTATCGAACATGCCTGGGATAGATTCAAAAGGGCTGTTTATGGATGACATGACCCACCAAAACTCTGAGGGATTTATGCCGAATGGCCATTGAGGAGTGGGACAATCTGGACCGACAGTACCTAGATGAACTTGTGGATAGTTTGCCACGATGAATACAGGCATGCATCAATGCAAGAGGACGTGCTACTGGATATAGAGGGACCGGTGTGTACAGCAAACTGAACCAGCACCTCTGAAGGTCTCACTGTATGGTGGTACCACATGCAATGTGTGGTTTTCATGAGCAATAAAAAATTCCAATTTTCTGTACAGGTTCCGGAACTCTCTGAACCGAGGTGACGCAAAACTTTTTTTTTATTAGTGTACATTAAGTCCCATGGGCCAGTTCGCTGCTTTTTCCTGTCTATTTCATTGGCCATTTTCTGTCTGATATTACATGGTGCTATGGCCACAAGTTGATTAATTTTGCAGACAGGTAACAGTCCTGACGTCTACTTATTTGAAGTGGCAAGACATCACCCATACTGGTACCACATTTCTCCAGCTGTAAAACAGAGCCCCACTGCTGATGATCGAATAACTTCAGGCTGCGCTTCACGTATTGAACTGGTCAGTTTACGTATCATATTGTTCATTGCACTTTTTTTTTTCTTTTAGATCAGTGCAGTGTTCTCCAAATGACAGTGTACAGTCTAGGTGGACTCCCTCATATTTTGGTTTGGTGCAGGGTTGTAGCCTAACCACTCTCCGTTCTATTTACATATGTCTTGAGGCTTCTCTAATATGCAGGAGGAAAGCACATAATTGCATTTTTTCTGGGTTAGGTCACAGGTTACTTTCTTCATAGTCGTTCCCCTCGGTATCCAAAGCCTCTGTCACTTTTCTTTCAACCTCTTCAAATGTTATGTGGTGGCGTCAACTGAATCTTTCATTTTCCAACTGGCCTGGATGGTCACTTGTGTGTATATTATACAGGACAGGGGAAAGAACGCTCCCTTGTGGTAAGTAATTCTTTTAGTTTCTCCGACTACTTTCGTTCCCTTGGAGGATTATATACAACCTTCAATTCTGCACCGTGCCTCACAACATGTAAGTCAGTCAAAAATCCATTGTTATTTGATAGACTTTTGTGAGGAGTCATCGATCACATGCAGCAGACAGGTCAACAAAGGCAGCAGTAGTTATGATTTCCTTTCAGAGCTGTCTTCAATGTTTTGAGTCAGATTTAGTATTTTATTACATCATGCTTTCCCTGGTCTGAATCCAGTTTGTTCAGGGATTCTGTCTTGTTTTTTCCATTCAGTAACAGTTGGTGAGCAATCAGGTTTTGAGTATTGTTTGTACACAACGGTGGGCTTGTAGGAGCATAGCTACAATTTTTTTTAAATTCATTTCCACACTCTTCACCTGTTCTTTTTCATGTCCTTACCAGATAGTAATTTAGTCCACCTCTCACTTCTTCATTCAGCTATGTTTCGCAGCAGTAGTTCTCCTGCTTCAATTGTATCTGATGAGGAAGCGTCTGCATTGTACTTGTTACGATAGGTGCTCAACAAGTCTTATGAGCTTGAGTCCAGGCCACATACACATTGGGTCCTACATCCGAGTAGAATATGCCTCCTTGATGTTTTCTTTGCAAGTTTACAAATTCTTTGTACATCTTTGGGTTTGCCTCTGTTTTTGTCTCTGAAAGCCTTCCATTTTGCTTTATTAGTGTTAAAAAGGCTTTTGAAGGGTACACTTTTTGACTCTGAAAGCCTTCCATTTTGTTTTACTGGTGTTAAAATGCCATTTGAAGAGTACACTTCCTACTTGGACAACTCCAGAAACTATATAAGATCAGGACAACATTCCATCCTGGGAAAGGTCTAATGTATTTGTAAAACAATAATCACTGTTCTCAATAATGAAGATGATGTCCGGATTATATCCTCTCTATCATCTGCTGCTATTAAGTGATGGTCTTAGTTTAGGATCAGAAACACACTTCAATCCCTTGTTTCCTGATCAACTTTCTAGTTCTTCCCTCCTCCTCCTCCTCTTTTTTTTTCACTTGAGTTATATCCCCAGTCAACAATTTCTCAGTTAAAATTTCAGAATCCACTCTTCATGTTTTGATTATGAAAAGTATTTGGCATATGGGAGGTAAAATCGATATTTATTTTAAGGCTGAACAACAAGTACACCATTTCTTTTCTACTGATTTGTGTTTACCTCAAACTAGTTACTGGCTTACTAGCCCACCTTCAGGAAACAACTAACTAGTGTCAGAGAGGGACACTGGCTCTTAGGTAACTAAGTACCACTACCTAAGAACCAGCATCCCTTTCAGATGCTAGTCAGTTGTTTCCTGAAGATGGCCTAATAAACCAAAAACTAGTTTTAAATAAATAAAAATTAGTAGAACAAAAACAGTGTACTTGTTAGCCAATCTTATATATGGAATTGTTCTACCAAGAAGTAGTGGAAGAATCCAAAAATAAAATCAATATTAGGTGGTTTGTACACTAACATAATACGACACAACTGTAGCACAATTGTTACAATTTCAAGATTGTTTGTATCCGTTATACTTGTTGACTCAATCTCCATATCTGGTCTTACAAAGGTACTGTTCATGAGGCTGTCCTAAGATCACCACCATCCCTTCAATTTTTGGTCTTCGGTTGTTTGTTCCTCTGCATGCTTCTTGCAATGCTAAAATGTCCTATGAATGTTGTTTGTATTGGTCTGGCAGCAATAATTCTTTCTCTCTTGATAATCCTTCAATATTTAATGAAGTCTTCACAATTTTTGGTCTCCAAAAAGGTCCAATTTTGTGTGTTTGCCATTTTTCTCTGATGATTTCCGGTGGCAGAAGGATTATCAGTTGACACTAGCTCAACATTTCCAGGGTACGTCTGGTTCTATTCTCTCTGCAACAATAATTCACAGAGGCTCCTTCCACACAGAGTTTGTGGTGTTGTCTGAAGAATGCGATGCCAAGGCGAGGTCAATATCTCATAGCAAAACCGCAAGGTAGCATAGTTGCTGCCAGACACAGCAACAAATGAGCACAGCTGGCACTGACAAGCTTACAAGTGTTTACATACATCTCACTCAGTTGTAATACAGTTATTTAATATGCTATGTGTTATGATGTGTGCTCTGACTCCCCCAGGAGTAAGGCTAAGTCTTATTTAGTCTAGTACAAAAAAGCTATCAATGCCATACAGACTGCCCAGGTGGACTTCTGACTACTCCATTCCAATGTACTTCCATGGATGTTGAAGATGACAATTAGATACATATTGAATTTCAAAACTGAAAGCTGTTAACGGTCAGTACCAGATACATAAGAGTCAATGTACTCACGGAAGATCCACGTAATTGTAAGCCAGTATGAGGCTGTCAGGAATGAATGATAGTATCAATATGAAAACCTAATTACTTAATTATAGAAGAAGAAATATAAATACATTTATGGATGAATTTGAATGATGAAAACAGCACTACTGCAGTCGGGGAAATAAAAAGAGAAAAACTTCGCCTCAAATTGTACATATATCATTTACGGTTTGAAGGTTAAAATAAATAAATAAATCAAGTTATCTGTATCTCATCTGCATTATATTGCCTGCTCACGGCCACGCCTTTCATGGCGTATTTTGGCTGCTATGCCTTATGCCTTTTTAAGTGGTAGCTGCAGAGAATGGACTATATGGCTCCTGACCAAATTAATACTCATTTGACCACTTAAGACAATTGATGAAATGACATAATCTCTACAAACAAAAATCAATTGCTGCATGTGTGCAAGATCATCACCTGAGAATGGCTTGAATGATTTGGTTGATCTTTTTGTTTGTTGTCCTCAGGACAAGATTTGTATGAAAGAAAATTTTTTGGAGAATCCACTGGAGAAGTCAGAAATTAAAATCGACAGCTTGACTGATTTGGTTGATTTTTGTTGTGTTCATAATTGTGAGGGGTAAATGGCGTTTTTGGTACAAAAAAAGGAAATAAAACATTTTTACGTTCACAGTTTGACAGTTCTGCTGTCACACATTTTCATAACAAAAAAAATCAGTTTAACAATTATACATAATATATAAATCATCATCATCATCATCATCATCATCATCATCATCATCATTTAAGATTGATTATGCCTTTCAGCATTCAGTATGGAGTCCCCCTTATAAAATTCCTCCAAGATCCGCTATTCAGTGCTAACATTGGTGCCTCTTCGGACGTTAAGCCTATTACTTCAAAATCATTCTTAACCGAATCCAGGTATCTTCTCCTTGGTCTGCCCCGACTCCTCCTACCCTCTACTGCTGAACCCATGAGCCTCTTGGGTAACCTTGCTTCTCCCATGCATGTAAATGACCCCACCATCTAAGCCTGTTCGCCCTGACTTCTACATCTATAGACTTCATTCCCAGTTTTTCTTTGATCTCCTCATTGAGGACACCCTCCTGCTATGGTTCTACTAGTACCTGCAATCATCCTAGCTACTTTCATATCCGTAACCTCAACCTTATTCATAAGGTAACCTGAATTCGCTCCCATACAACAAAGTTGGTCGAAAGATTGAACGGTGCGCAGATAACTTAGTCTTGGTACTGACTTCCTTCTTGCAGAAGAGAGTAGATTGTAGCTGAGTGCTCACTGCATTAGCTTCGCTACACCTCACTTCCAGTTCTTTCACTGTGTTGCCATCCTGTGAGAATATGCATCCTAGTACTTGAAGCCGTCCACCTGTTCTAACTTTGTTCCTCCTATTTAAAACTCAATCTCTTTCCCACTGACATTACTTCATACCATAGTCCTTACATTTCTGATCTAGCTCTGAAATATTACTTTGCAAACTTTCAATCGAATCTGCCATCACAACTAAGTCATCCGCATATCCAAGACTGCTTATTTTGTGTTCACATATCTTAATCTCACCCAGCCAGTCTATTGTTTTCAACATATGATCCATAAATAATATGAACAAAAGTAGAGACAGGTTGCAGCCTTGTCTTACCCCTGAAACTACTCTGAACCACGAACTCAATTTACGGTCAACTCTAACTGCTGCCTGACTATCTATGTAAAGACCTTTAACTGCTTGCAAAAATTTGCCTCCTATTCCATAATCTCGTAGAACAGACAATAACTTCCTCCTAGGAACCCGGTCATATGCTTTTTCTAGATCTATAAAGCATAGATACAATTCCCTGTTCCACTCGTAACACTTCTCCATTATTTGCCGTAAGCTAAAGATCTGGTCCTGACAACCTCTAAGAGGCCTAAACCCACACTGATTTTCATCCAGTTTGTCCTCAACTAATACTCGCACTTTCCTTTCAACAATACCTGAGAAGATTTTACCCACAACGCTGATTAGAGAGATACCTCTGTAGTTTTTACAATCTTTTCTGTTTCCATGTTTAAAGATTGGGGTGATTACTGCTTTTGTCCAGTCTGATGGAACCTGTCCCAACTCCCACGCCATTTCAATTATCCTGTGTAGCCATTTAAGACCTGACATTCCACTGTATTTGATGAGTTCCGACTTAATTTCATCCACCCTAGCCGCTTTATTGCCCTGCAATCTATTGACCATTTTCTCCACTTCCTCAAATGTGATCCTATTTCCATCATCATTCCTATCCCATTGTACATCGAAATCTGAAACATTACTGATCGTATTTTCACCTACATTGAGCAACTCTTCAAAATATTCCCTCCATCTGCCCAGGGCATCAACAGGATTCACCAGCAGTTTTCATGACCTGTCGAAAATACTTGCCATTTCCTTCTTACCTCTCTTTCGAAGACTGCTAATTACACTCCAGAATGGTTTTCCAGCAGCTTGACCCAAAGTGTCCAACCTGTTTCCAAAGTCTTCCCAAGATTTCTTCTTGGATGCTGCAATTATCTGTTTGGCTTTGTTTCTTTCTTCAACATAACTTTCTCTGTCTACCTGAGTTCTAGTATGTAGCCATTTTTGATACGCCTTCTTTTCCCTTTTACAGGCTGCCTTGACCGTGTCATTCCACCAAGCTGTTTGCTTCATCCTACCTTTACACACTACTGTTCCAAGACATTCTTTAGCCACTTCTAGTACTGTGTCCCTGTACCTTGTCCATTCCTTTTCCAATGACTGTAATTGACTATATTCAACTAACTGGTACCTTTCTGAGATCACTGTTATGTACTTGTGCCTGATTTCCTTATACTAAAGTTTCTCCACTCTTATCCTCCTACATATGGACCTGACCTCCTGCACTTTTGGCCTCACAATACCAATTTCACTGCAGATTAAATAGTGATCAGTGTCATCAAAGAATCCCCTGAATACACGTGTGTCCCTCACAGCCTTCCTGAATTCCTGATCTGTTATTATATAGTCACTGACAGATCTGGTTCCCCTGCCTTCCCAAGTATACCGGTGAATGTTCTTATGTTTAAAAAAGGAGTTTGTGATTACTAAGCCCATACTGGCACAGAAATCCAAGAGTTGTTTCCCGTTCCTGTTGGCCTCCATATCCTCTCCAAATTTACCCATAACCTTTTCATACCCTTCTGTTCGATTTCCAATCCTGGCATTAAAATCACCCATGAGCAGAACACTGTCCTTGTCCTTTGCTCTAACAACTACATCACTGAGTGCGTCATAAAAACTATCCATCTTATCTTGATCTGTCCCTTCACAATGCGAATATACTGAAACAATCCTAATTTTCTTGCTAGACACTGTCAAATCTATCCACACCAGTCATCCCGTTTACATACCTTACTGCAACTACGCTGGGTTCCATTTCTTTCCTGATGTAAAGCCCTACACCCCATTGCGCTATTCCTGCTTTGACTCCTGACAGGTAGACTTTGTATTCTCCCACTTCCTCTTCTTTCTCACCCTTTACCTGAATGCCACTAACAGCTAAAATGTCCAACCCCATCTTACTTGCAGCCTCTGCCAGCTCTACCTTCTTCCCAGAGTAACCCCCATTGATATTAATAGCTCCCCATCTCATTACCATTCGTTTGCCGAGTCGTATCTTAGGAGTCCCTGGTTAGTCAATTAGAGGTGGGACTCCGTCACCTCCAAAGGTTCGAGGCATTTTGCTCTGATTGTTGCCAGTATCATATTTAAAGTACCAGAGAAGCAGGTTGCTAGCCTTACTTGCCCCCTGGTCCCATTGAGTTTTACCCCTAACGGTTGAGGGACTAACCAGTGGATTTGGTAGTCTTTGCCGCCTGAGCGCAAAGGTGACCACGACTCAGAATATGTCCGAGATGCCCTGCCTTATTCCAAAGTAACTGGTATCCCGACTGTCAGGACCACTTACTTGGCCACTCATACGTAGCCTGTGGTTCATGAACTAGGACATGACAACAGGAACCCACACCATGAACCACATAATACATAAATACATATGTGTCAGGAAGTCGTTTCTGAAAGTATATGTATGGAGTGTAGCCATGTATGGAAGTGAAACATGGACGATAACTAGTTTGGACAAGAAGAGAATACAAGCTTTCGAAATTTGGTGCTACAGAAGAATGCTGAAGATTAAATGGGTAGATCACATAACTAATGAGGAGGTACTGAATAGGATTGGGGAGAAAAGGAGTTTGTGGCACAACTTGTCTAGAAGAAGGGATCGGTTGGAAGGACATGTTCTGAGGCATCAAGGGATCACCAATTTAGTATTGGAGGGCAGCGTGGAGGGTACAAATCGCAGAGGGAGACCAAGAGATGAATACACTAAGCAGATTCAGAGGGATGTAGGCTGCAGTACATACTGGGAGATGAAGAAGCTTGCACAGGATAGAGTAGCATGGAGAGCTGCATCAAACCAGTCTCAGGACTGAAGACCACAACAACAACAACATGTAATAATGTTTCCCCTTTATATATTACATATGTATTTATAATATATAAATATTATATATTTATAATATATAAATACATATGTAATATATAAAGGGGAAACATTTTTAGCAAAAACCTTGAAAAGTTCTTGACAAATTTACTACAAATTTCTACAAGATACTCTCATCATTACAATGGAAATGGGCATAGAGGGGGGTGAGGAGGTTATGTACAGAGAGATTGGGGGGGGGGGGGGAGATTACAAATGAAAAGAAGGGATGAGAAGACACACAGAGAGGGGGGGAGGTGGGCAAGGAATTTAGTATTTATATTCAATTCCTAAACATATTTAGTAATTGCGAAGCATTGCAAGGATTGCTAATATTACCTAATTTCAATGTGAAAAATAGTTTTAAGAACAGTGTAGGTATATTTAATAACTAGTTGAATTCTTGTAGAGGGAAATTTCACTGAAACAACTGTTTGATTTCTCCATTGTTGAAATGTTGGTGCCTATTCAAAGAGCCGTGTTGTTCAAGTGCTGCTTCCAGGATGGGGAGAGGTGCCAGCCCTGGATCAAATCCGCCCTGCAGATCACTGAGAAGAGTCGGTGTGCTGGCGAGCCTGGGTGTGGGTTTTACGCTGTTTCCCGTATCTGACTAGGATGGTACCAGGCTAGTAAGCAAGTTTCAGCTCAGTGACGCGACTCACAAACATCTCAAAAACTTTCACACACTTTCATATGAGTAACACGACAAGTAGTCATTTGGAATTCATACATTCTGTCTTGGTGGAGTGTAGGATTGGAGGGTTGGGGAGGTAACTAACTTGTGGAACCAATCTCTCATAACACAAAATAGCAAAATAAAATAAAAATAAATAAATAAATGTGGAATTTCTAAAACTTTGGTGGCTAATATTAATAATCAGAAGCTCAGCAATGAATCCCCAAAAAACCAAACAAAATGGTAAATGGGGCAGAAATAAAACGCTTTCTCCTCGTGGAATGCAGCAGTTGCAAGATATAGTATTGGAGGACAGAACAGCAACAAATAACACCATCAGACAGAAACTTGAAGATGCAGGGGCTTCCATCTCTAACAGTCCATAGAAGACTGGCTGAGTTGGTCTACAGAAGGTGCAGACCAATTTCAATTAGATTAGATTAGATTAGATTAGATTAATACTTGTTCCATAGATCATGAATACAACACTTCGTAATGATGTGGAACACGTCAGGTTAATAAAAGATGTCTGTACAAGATATTACATTACACAAAATATTGCATGACACTAATGTTTAAGTTGGTGTTTTTTTTCCCCCTCCCCCCCTCTAAAAATTCAGCCAATGAGTAGAAGGAGTTGTCATCCAGAAATTCTTTTAATTTATTTTTAAATGTTGGTTGGTTATCTGTCAGGCTTTTGATGCTGTTTGGTAGGTGACCAAAGACTTTTGTGGCAGCATAATTTACCCCTTTCTGTGCCAAAGTCTGACAGACTAAACAACATGATGATAAAACGACAATTGGATTGCGTTCAGAACTACCGGCACTTCACTGTGAATGATTGAAGACCAGTATTTTTAAAAAAATATTTTTCTCTTTGCCTTATAAAAAAAATTCCTTTTTATTTTACGTGATAATGACTCATTTTGCAGTTATGCTTCAGTGATGAAAGCACCATTCAAATTTTGACAAACAAGACACAATCAGGTGATACTCTTCAGAAAAATAAAATGAAGATTGTGCCATATGGTCTATCAAACATAAAACCACAGCCAAAATAGTATCTGTGATTTGTGGTAAAAGATTGGGAAGTCTCTGGATCATTCAAGACATAATGAGACAGCAGCAGTACACCGAAGCCTTATGGACTGCCACTACTACGAGACAGGTTCAAAAAAACAAGAAAAACCCAACAGTCAATGGAAAATGGTTCAACTTGCCACACAATGCAATCTGCAAAAAATTTCCTGAAGAATAAAAACACTTCAAGTGTCAAAACTTTATCAGTAAATTGTTGATGTATTCATAACAAAGTTGCTGAATTTACCGTTCTTCAGGAAACTTCTCACATTCAAGTTGTGCTGGGGACCAAGAACTGGCTGAAACCTGAAGTGGAAAGCTTTGAAATATTTAGCAATTCATGGAAACTATATCGAAAAGGCAGATTAGAAGCCAAAGCAGGGCTGCGTTCATTGCGGTTGACAAAAATATTGTCTCTATTGAAGTCGAATTCAAGTGTGACAGTAAAGTTATCTAGACGAATAGCTTACAACAGGTTTAGATGAAATCAAGTTAATTGTTGGATGTTTTTAATAGCCACCCAATCCCACTGTGACAGTTTTAGAGTCACTCAATGAAAGTCTACAATCATTAGTGCACACAGATACTCAGATAAGGCAATATTAGCTGGAGGTGACTTTGACCTACTGACTGGGACGTCATTGCAGGGGGTACAAAAGGGCAGTCTTGTGAAGTTCTTTTGAACAGGTTTTCAAGAAAATAAAAAATTTTAGACCTTGTAGCTACAAACAGGTCTGATCTAATCGACAATGTCAGTATAGACAAAGGGATTAGTAACCACAATCTTCCCATTACAACTTTGGCTGGAGAAGTATATGCCAAGGAAATGGATTAAGGAAGAAAAAGACCCACTGTAGTTTAACAACAAAATCTGAAAAATGCTGAGGAAGCAAAAGCTGTTGCACTATTGGTTCAAAATAGTAAGCGCAAATGAGACTGGCATAAGTTAATAGAAATTCGTGTAGCTGTATAACATTCAATGGACAAAGTGTATAACTGTCATATCTTAGCCAAAGGTCTTATTGAGAACCTGACAAAATTCTAGTCCTACATAAATCTCTAAGAGGATCTAAAGCTTCTATCCAGTCACACTGACCAGTCTGGTCTGGCAATAGAAGATAGTAAAAGCAAAGCTGAACTTTTAAATTTTGCGTTTAAGAAATCATTCACGCAGGAGAATCGTACCAACATACTGTCTTTGGACAACAGCACAGATGCAGTAATCTGCATTCCTGGCATAGAGAAACAAATGAAAGAGTTGAAAACAAATAAGTCGCCAGATCATGATGAAATCCCAATTCAGTTTTACGAAGAGTACTCTACAGCATTAGCCCCTTACTTAGTTTGTATTTATCGTGAATTCCCTACCCAGTGCAGAGTCCCAAGTGACTAGAAAGAAGCGCATTTGTCTCCTGTATATAAGAGGGGTAAAAGAACAGACCTGCAACATCACAAACAAATATCATTTACGGTGGTTACATGCAAAATATTTTCACATATCCTCAGTTCAAATACAATAAATGTCCTTGAGAGGGAAAAGTTTCCGTCCACGAATCAGTATGGTTTTAGAAAGCATCGTTTGTGTGAAAGTCAGCTTAACGGTTTCCCACAATATCCTCAAAATATGAATGGATGGCAACAGATGCTTTCCATAAAGCACCTGGTACGGTGCCACACTGCCAACTGTTAACGAAGGTACAAGCATACGGAATGGGTTCCCAGATATGAGAGTGGCTCAAAAACTTCTTACGTAACAGGATCCAGTATGTTGTCCTCAATGGGGAGTGTTCATCAGAGACAAGGCCGACAGGTGGGCAACAATTTGCAGCTCTTTGCTGATGATGCTATGACGTATGGGAAGGTGTCAGCATTGAGAGACTGTAGGAGGATACGAGATAACTTAAGACAAAATTTCTAGTTGGTGTGATACATGGTGTTTGCTCTAAATGTATGGAAGTATAAGTTAATGCACATGAATAGGAAAAACAGTCCATAATTTTTGAATATAGCATTAGTAATGTGCTGCTTGAAACAGTCATGTCAATTAAAAATCTATGCATAACGATGAAAACCAGTATGAAATGGAATGAGCATATATGGACTGTAGCAAGAAAAGCAAATGGTTGACTCCAGTTTATTGGGAGAATTTTTTGGAAAGTGTGGTTCATGTGTAAAGGACACTGTATATATGGTACTAGTGTAACCTACTGCCGAGTACTGTTTAAGTGTCTGGGATCTGCAGCTGGTCGGATCGAAGGAAGACATCGAAACAACTCACAAGAGGGGGGTGGGGGCAGATGTGTTACTGTTAGGTTTGAGCAACAAGCAAGTATCAGATGCTTCAGGAACTCAAATGGGACTCCCTGGAGAGAAGGCAACATTCTTTTTGAGAAGCACTACTGAGGAAATTTAGAGAAGCGGCAATTGAGGCTGACTGCAAACCATTCTACTGCTGTCAACCTACATTTCACATAAGGATCACGAAGACAAGATTACAGAGATTAGGGTTCATACAGAAACGTACAGACATCTGTTTTTCTCTCACTCTGTTTATGAGTGCAGGAAAGGGAATGAGTAGTAATGGTACAGAGTACGCTCCACCATGCACCATATGGTGGCTCGTTAAGTTATGCATATAGATGTAGATAAAGATGTTGGAGAATGTAACTTTACTGGAATAGTCAGGCGATTCTCCTGATTTCAATCCAATAGAGAATGTTTGGGAGTTGTTAAAAAGGGAAGAAGCCAAAGGCTAGGTCACAAATAAAATAAATTTGACTTAAAGGGTCATATCTCACTGCAATCAGAATCAACATTTGAAGGAGATGTCTTTGCAATGCGAAGACTGTATGCCTCGCATGGTGACTGCTACAAAGGGTGGTTTGGATGGCCCGCTGCTGAACACCAACTAATTTTACACATTCAAGTAAATGCAGATGGAACTATACAACAAATGATGACGAAAAGACTGAAGCAAGATGCGATATGTGCATTTGCAAGGAAACAATACTCTGAACACACACTTACTTTTAATTCCTTTTTTGAATCCACTTGTCAGGTACATTACATCCCCCCCTTCCCACCATGTGACTACTGAATCAAATATCCACAATTTAATACTGATATTCATTCCACACAGGCCACCTGCCCTATTCTCATGTAGCATGTAATCTATGCTGTGCGTTGGACATTTTGGTCTAATTTATTTGCACTATTGTTTCCTTACAAATCCTATTCACCGACAGATGGTCCTTGCATGAATAAGGATAAACAAAATAAATAAATAAGAGCAACAAGTAAAACGAACACCAACACCATTACAGTGTAATTTATACCTCCTTTCTCTCTCTCTCTCTCTCTCTCTCTCTCTCTCTCTCTCTCTCTCACACACACACACACACACACACACACACACACACACACACAAACTTGCACCTCTAACACAAATGGGAAGTCCCCATAAGTCTGAATACAAGGTGTAACAGTGAGAAGATCAAGTACCTGTAATCACTCTGGGATGTATTTGTATAGCATCTGAATGCCTCATTTTTAAAGCCAGACCTTTTTCATTTCCTGTAAATCATTAATAATTCAAAATTACAAGTCACAATGTTTGTGTTCTTGTGCGATTAAGAAACGTAAAATTGTACACGAGTACATATAACTCATACAACAAATGGGAAATTCTAACACGGACCGCAATTGAACCACAACTAATTTTACAATCTGTAGTAAAGGCGACTGGAAAATAGCATAAACAATAACAAAAGGACTAATTCACAATGCAAAACATATGCATTTGCAAAGGAATGAGAGTCTGCATACACACACTTACTTTGCTTTCATTGCCTCTACTGAAAACTTATCACCACTCAGCAATGTGGACTCCTTTTCCACTGCACTACTATTAATCCACTTATTAGGCTCATTTAATTTTTTCCTCAGGTACTACCAGCTCATATATGTCTGCATTTAATACTATATTTGTTAAGGGCATATCACACACACACACACAAACAAACAAAAACCATTTATCTCTTTCTCAAAATATGTGCATGTTCACTAACATGGGAAGTAGGCTCTCACAAATGTAAATGGCCACCAGTCTCAATACGCCGTGTGAGAATATACAGAGCATGTACTCACTGCTGGAATTGGGTGCAGTTGACATGATTGCCTCCCGACCTCACAGTGGCACCCACAAGCAAGCAGTGCCGTGCCTGGCCCTACAGGAGCAGCAGCAGTGGACGGCCCTAACTTGGTCTGATTGAGCCCACAAAAGCATCATTGAGATAAGAGATCCCAATAACTGCTTGTAATGCAGCTCCTTAAAGGACTGTCGGGTGGGAGGACAATGGCCCCTGCTCTTACCGGTCAGCATGCTGCTGCAGTGGGTCACGGATGGACGTGAAATGTGTTCAAATGAACGACTGATCAGAAAAATGTGAAGGCAAAATTTTAAAAAATAAAATGGGTACAAACAATCTGATTGGATAGGTACAGCGCACAAAATTACAATGCCTCTTTTAGTCACTTCTAGTACTTCTTGGAATCCAAATCTACACTCCAATAATAAATACAAGATGTTATATAACAGTGGTGCCAAAAATCTTGGAAGGTTCTTGACCAATTTGTTTCAAATTTTTCCACAGTGTTCTAATAAACATTCACAAGGACACTGGCTACGTATTTTTCTAGTGTATTATATGAATGGGAAACACTGTTACCAAAGATCTCAAAAAATTCTCAACCGATTAATGTCAAATATCTACATACATAAACAATATTTAACGTTGTTTCCAAAAATCTTGAAAAGCTATTAACCAAATTACTTCAAATTTTTACACAGTACTAATGTACACATTGTTTTTTAAATAACATGTACAGGTTTTCTGCTAAAACCAACAGCGAGCAAGAAACTGCTCTCGTGTACTCTGCTGTGGACATGTACAATTTCGTCAATTTTAACAACAGTAGCAGGGCATTTAAAACATTACATAAATTGTCAGGAGGTCAAATGTCAAATTAAACACCTTTCAGTTATCCAGTTTCCAAACTTATTTTATTTGCTGACTGTTCAACAGATGATGGTTGAAGCAAGCAGAAATCTCCTAATACCAGTATTGCTGGTCCCTGTTTTGATCAGAATTAAGATGGAATCTTCCTACACATCGGGCAGGGGCCTGAAGATGGCATAGTAAATCAGCGAAACTGGTAACAAAATAAAATAAGTTTGGTAACTGGAGGGCCGAAAAGTGTTTAATTTGATATCCTGTATCGAACAGCCGTGCCCCGCAACCATCTATGAAAAAATGTACTTACAGAGATAAAATAAATTGTTTCACACATATTTAGTCTCTCTCCTTATATGTAAGATTAAACAAAAACTGTATACAGAACAATTTTCTGATTAATTTCCTTTCCCACAGTTGGTTTTTAACAAAAAAACGAAAAGTTGGATTTATGGCTCATCAACTGATGATTAGAATACTACTAAGGAATCTGAATCGTCCAAAACTACATCACCCTACCTTTCGCAGATTAAAACTATGTGAAATACTCTCATTGAAGCTACTGTCCTCACAGATCCAGCAGCTACCATACCCCGTACACCAATGATCCCAACTGATCTAGTAATTTATTTTAAATGACTTTTGATCCAAAATCAGAAGGTGAGGAAGAGGAAACAGGTAGAGATATGGGGATGGGGTGGGGAGACGGAGAGAACGGAGGGGGCGGAGGGCGGTGATGAAGGAGGGGGGGGTGGGGGGAGAGGATATTAGGACACACAGCCAATTCCCATACATATTTAGCACTGCCAAGCTTGCTTGTCAGAATTAAAATATTTAAGGCGCTAAACAACAACTTCTACCAACAAATCTTTATTACAGTAAGATCATTTACATCTACATCTACATCCATACTCCGCAAGCCACCTGACGGTGTGTGGCAGAGGGTACCTTGAGTACCTCTATCGGTTCCCCCTTCTATTCCAGTCTCGTATTGTTCGTGGAAAGAAGGATTGTCGGTATGCCTCTGTGTGGGCTCTAATCTCTCTGATTTTATCCTCATGGTCTCTTCGCGAGATATACGTAGGAGGGAGCAATATACTGCTTGACTCTTCGGTGAAGGTATGTTCTCGAAACTTTGACAAAAGCCCGTACCAAGCTACTGAGTGCCTCTCCTGCAAAGTCTTCCACTGGAGTTTATCATCTCCGTAACGCTTTCGCGATTACTAAATGATCCTGTAACGAAACGCGCTGCTCTCCGTTGGATCTTCTCTATATCTTCTATCAACCCTATCTGGTACGGATCCCACACTGCTGAGCAGTATTCAAGCAGTGGGCGAACAAGCGTACTGTAACCTACTTCCTTTGTTTTCAGATTGCATTTCCTTAGGATTCTTCCAATGAATCTCAGTCTGGCATCTGCTTTACCGACGATCAACATTATATGATCATTCCATTTTAAATCACTCCTAATGCGTACTCCCAGATAATTTATGGTATTAACTGCTGCCAGTTGCTGACCTGCTATTTTGTAGCTAAATGATAAAGGATCTATCTTTCTGTGTATTCGCAGCACATTACACTTGTCTACATTGAGATTCAACTGCCATTCCCTGCACCATGCGTCAATTCGCTGCAGATCCTCCTGCATTTCAGTACTATTTTCCATTGTTACAACCTCTCGATACACCACAGCATCATCTGCAAAAAGCCTCAGTGAACTTCCGATGTCATCCACCAGGTATTCAAACAAACTGAAAAGAGCACATGTACCTTTCTAATGCAACTCAAAGCTGTATATGTTGCCATATCTTAATGCCATATTTGCACAATTACATCTTGAACTTGGTTCATGGTTGGAAATCATTTTCAAGCCATTCCATACTGCCACTAACAGTTTTGTTTTTGTTTGTTTCTGCACTTTTGTACAAATTTGGCCTTAGGACATTTTCAGGTGCCGACATAAGACCTACATTTGTTGACTGCACAATTACAAATTCTGTGATGGCTATAGAGGTATACTGACACACAGTGTTAATAGATTCAACTTTCAATCTCACGTAAGGATGACATATTGCATTACTACAGCATTATTGAGTTTCACTTTTAAGTAATAATTTATCAAAGAGAAGGACCTATTTTCATACAAATCATTAAGACAGCAACATTACAGATATGTAACAAATCATAAATTTAGTTACAGCTGATTTCCAAATGTCAATAATTCTGAACTCTTTTTTTTCCGTTGCCCTCCAGAATTTTGTGGAAATAACAACTATCAACTACAGCATACACTTAGTACACACTTGACAAAACATCAATTTTATTTATTAGTGTGCATTCACGAGGGGTATTAACTGTTTTCCTTCACTTTCTTTCATTTTTAAAAAATAAAACAAATAGTCTTTTAGCTGAATAACAGTCTCTTGTGAGTGACAAAAATTTGACACCACACACTGTTTAGAAACTTATATTATCAATTTGCTTTTATTTAGCAGAAGCTCACAATGAGTGAACAGAGGAACAACTTTCATTCACTTCATCAAGCACTGTCAACAGTTTCATGCAAGATAACTTCATAGCATCTACTGTCCCCTATTTGCATTGTATCCGATACTGTACAGCCAAGAGCCAAAAACACTTCCCTTCACAGACAAAACAAGAACTATAATCAAATCAAATTGCCAAGCATTAAATAAGAAATCTGTGACTGCATGATGACACTTCAATATTAACACCTATGAGCAGCTGAACAACACACGCAATTGTCAGATTTTTCTTGTGAGGTTTGATGGAGTTGACATTGTACGAAACACCAGCAGAAGCTCCGATCTGACTGCCAAGACAACAGGGATACCAGAAAAGGAAAGCAAAATCTTATGGAGTGGCGTAATGCCTGCATTCAGACTAGTGTTTGTCACCTTCAACCACTGCTATGAGCATAACATGCTTCTGCCAATAAAAACAAAATAGTCATTTTCTACCATTTCTTCCTCATCTCATAATACTCAGTTTATGATCTTTTGTCCCCCATATAATTTTGGCCTTAAAAGGTTGAGAAACTATACAGGATGTGTAAAAACCAATTGCAGAATATATATGTGACTAATGTGTCCTACAGTGTAAGACAGGGTCCGTCATACATTGGTCCCTAAAAGTTTGGTTAGTCAGCAGAGTTACCTGCTTTATATGGCCTAGGTCCTATGACAAAAGAACAATGTGTAACACAACATTATTGATGTTAAGCACAAATAATATTGCAAAAAAGTCCACAGCAAAAACGGAGAATACACAAAAGCCAAACAATAAGCAATGCTGCCATCTGTGTGGAGAACCTCGGTTCATTTCCCAATACTTCCTTAGACTTTTTTTTTTTTTCCCCCTCATGAAATGTAATCTAATACATCGGTCAATGTTACCAAGCACGAGAGCTTGGCTAGCCGTAAGATGTACAGGCTAACTCAGAAGGTGCCTCAATTTGAAATTTCATTGAGCAGTCATAAAAAATTGTGGAGATTGATCTCTGGTTCCTGGCAGAATATGCTACTGGAAGTTACATACTGTATTTTCAAACATCCCGTGTATGCATGCGGCAAGTCAAGGTATTAATGGAAATTAGGAATAAATTTGCCCCTGATGGCAAAAATAATCTTCAATTTTTGTTTTTGTGTCAAGATCAGTTTTGAAGTTACCAGTCCCATCCTCAGCTGCACGTGGTATATGAACATCTAATCGACAGGAGGTACGAAACATCCTGCCAGATCGAAACCGTATGACGCACGAAGACGAACTCGGGACCTCTCCCTTTCGCAGGGTAGTGTTCAACCTACTGAACTATCCAAACGCAACTTACAACCGATCCTCAAAGCTTTACTTCCACCAGTACCTCATCTACTACCTTCCTACCTTCCAAACTTCATACATTACAGAAGTTCTCCTGCGGGACTAGCACTACTGGAAGAAAGGATACCGTGGAGATACGGCTTAGCCATAGAGTGGTGGATGGTTCCAGAGTGAATTTTTCATTCTGCAACAGAGTGCCCAGAAAAAGGTAAATATCTCGAGTTAAGGTCTCAGTCCAGTATACATAGTTTTAATCTGCCAGGACGTTTCACATCAGCACACATTCAGCTGCAGAGTGAAAAATTCATTCTGATGGGAGGCATGTTTCTGCCAGGATCGATCACAGCTTACTGTCATCACCGTCCAGCACCACCACGATCTGTAACACCTGTGTCCACAATGCCACTGGGAAAGTGAATTCATTTAGGGGATTCCCAGGCCCTACATATCATACGACTGCACTGCAGTGTTCTGTCACAATGGAAAGTTTAAATATCACTGTATTAGCATACCAGAGGGCATTTTATACAATGAACACGGGAAAAAAATTCCAAACAGCCAAATCACTAGCAAAATATTTATTTAGATGACCAGTTTCATGTTATCATTAAGACACGAGAGAAATTACATACATTGGCTCCGAGTGGGCACAGACTGAAATGAATGGGGAATCTGAAAAATTTGTACAGGATCAGGATTTAAACCTGGGTCTCCTGCTTACTACGCAGATGCTCTGACCACTGAGCCATCTGGATACAGTGGTCACAGCAACTGCATAGGCTATCTTAGCACATCTCCCTTCAGACCAAAAGTCTCAACTTATCCAAACCTAGTGCTCCTTATCCGTTATCCTCATTACTCATGGCATTCCACCGATTCCCAAAAAAAGTTTGAGCTTGGTATGCATCTGCACTGAAGAGACCATTGGCTGCCTCACCTGACACACACACACACACACACACACACACACACACACTCTGATAAGCAAGAACTTTATACCACCTGCTTAATAATCACTGCTATGTCCACCTTTGGCATGGATAATAGCAGCGACGCATCATGGCACGGAAGCAATAAGGCCTTGGTAGGTCACTGTAGGGCGCTGGCTCCACATCTGAAGACGCAAGTGACCTGATTCCCATGAATTCCAGGGAGAGGAGAAATGAGCTCTGATGCCACGTTCAATCACATCGCAGATGCGTTCGCCCGGGTTCAGATCTGCCGAGCTGGAGGGGGCCAGCACATAAATTGGAACTTGCCACTGTGTTTGTCGAACCTCTCCATTATACTCCTGGCCTTATGACATGGTACATTATCTTGTTGAAAAATGTCACTGCCATTGGGAAACACAATCGTCATGAAGGCACGTATATAGTTTGCAACCACAGTACGATACGCCTTGGTCATCATGGTGCCTTGTAGGAGCTCCACTGGACCCATGGCTGTCAACGTAAATGTTCCCCAGAGTACAACTGAGCCACCACCTGCGTGTCACGGTCTCGCAGTACATGTGTCAGAGCTATTCCCCTCGATGAAAATGGGATCATGCCCTCCCATCAGAATGATGAAGAAGGTATTGGGATTCGTCAGACCACGCAACACACTGCCCCTGCGCCAACGTCCAGTGCTCATGGCGACGCACCCATTAGGTCGTAGTTGTCGATGTTAACATTGGCACGTGCATGGGTTGTAGGCTATGAAGGGCCATCGCTAGGAGTCTTCGATGTACTGTGTGTTCAGACACACTTGTACTCCGCCCACAATTAAAGTCCGATGTCACTTTCACCACATTTCGCCATCTGTCCTCTTTTACATCTGGATGTAGTTTAACCCATTAAGTACCAGTGTCCTATTTTGAGGACAGAGCACATATTTATTTATAAATACACAATAAATTATTAATTTGCAACTATTACTGTTCTACATCATTTGTTGATGCTTTTTATAACAAATGTATGCTTACAGGAAATTGAAAGCAATAAATCTTACCATTAATTGATTATTGAATACTAAGGCACACTTTTCGTTATTACTGGTATTTACTTTATCGACAATTTAGTAATATTTGAAATATGTGGCAAAGAGTTTTTGTGATTATTTATAGTCAACAATGTGTCTTTTAAACTACTTGCACTGTTAGCTGAATTGGAGTTATATTCATTGTTTTCCATCATTTCAGTTATTTGTATTGCTGCACATTTGAATATGAAACTCTGCTCCTGCTGATGTATTTTCTTTTTAGAACGTGGTAATTTTACCTTTATGTAAGTATACTTATGAATATGTTACCCATTAGTAAATAATACAGTTCCAAAAGGACAGAGGTATTTAAACATTCCCTTTTCTGCAGTTTGTGCTATGTGTTATTCTTTCATTTCACTTTATTTTATTACATTACATTTCATTTCATTTTATATAGATTACAATGGCCTTCAGACGAGATAGATACCTCACTAACGAAGAAATAGAAGATATAATAAACAGTGATGCATTCTATGATGCAGTGTCAGATGATGAGGACCATATTGATATCGTCGTATGTCCTCCTGAAGTAGACTGTATGCCCAATGAAGAAGAAGGTCCAGACGATGTTACTGGAACCGTGGAAGTCTCAGATGTGCCAGGCGCTACTGAATTACATTATGTTGCATCAGAGAATAACGAAGAAACTGCAAGTAAAACTTCACTGCCAAGTACATCCCAAGTTTCCAGAAGTAAATTGAAGAAGAGATGTCTTACTGATGAGAAAAGCAATTGGAAAAAGACACCTCCAGTTTATACAAAACAGTCTCAAACCAGTGAACATGACACCAGCACAAAGAGAGAGGAATTGAAGGAACAACTTTCTTCCTTGACTCCGAAGGAGATGTTTGAAGAACTGATGAACGAAAACATATATGAGTTCATAGTGAAAGAAACGGTGAGATATGCAGTAAATATGAAGAATATGCAGGATTTTATCTTCACAGTTGGTGAAGTGAAGGTCTTTGTCGGATTTCTTCTTTTTACTGGCTACCATACGCTCCCTGCTGAGAAGCTATACTGGTCTGAAGATGAAGTTGTTGGCATACCAATTACAAAGACAGCTGAGTCAAGGAATAAATATCAGAAGTTGAAAACATTGCTTCATTTTCAAGATAATGACTTAGCCAATGAAAACAAACACGATCACGGATTCAAAATTAGACCTCTCTCGAAAATGATAAATGAATCTTTTCAAAAATTTGGAATATTTGAGGAAAATTTGTCAATTGACGAAATGACATTCAAATACTATGGACAAAGTGGGCTGAAACAGTTTATCCAAGGCAAGCCTATTAGATTTGGCTATATGTTGTGGTCTCTTTGTGAAGCAAGTGGCTACTGTTTCAAATTTGATTTATACTGTGGAAAGGATCCAGAAGATACTGCAAGGGATGACCTATTATTGGGACCAAGAGTAGTCCTAAACATGCTGGACTGCATTGAAAAACCAGAGAATCTTTGTGTGTACTTTGACCATTTCTCCACTAGTAGAGATCTTCTGATTCAAATGAGAAATCTGGGTTTTCAAGCAACTGGGACTGTCACAGAGAATCAAGTTGGTGATTGTCCACTACTGAGCAGCAACGAACTGAAAAAGACAGTTCGGGGAAACTATGACTACCAGTTCAAGAGGAATGGTGAAGTCTTATTTGTTCGATGGCACGACAACAGATGCGTTACAATTGGTACACATTTTGACAAAGTTGAACCTTTGGGAGCAGCTACGCGGTACAGTAGACAAGCAAGTAAGAAGACACAAGTGCAACAACCCGCCGTTTTGAAATTTTATAACGTGTACATGGGAGGTGTTGACCACCATGACTGGTTAGTTGGAAAATATGCGACGGTAATTAGAGGGAAAAAATTGTTGTTGTTGTTGTTGTTGTGGTCTTCAGTCCTGAGACTGGTTTGATGCAGCTCTCCATGCTCATTAGTTATGTGATCTACCCATCTAATCTTCAGCATTCTTCTGTAGCACCACATTTCGAAAGCTTCTATTCTCTTCTTGTCCAAACTATTTATCGTCCATGTTTCACTTCCATACATGGCTACACTCCATACAAATACTTTCAGAAATGGCTTCCTGACGCCTAAATCTATACTCGATGGTACTGGGTTGTATTTAAACGTATGCTGGAAATGGCCCTTGTAAATGCCTGGCTCTTCTACAGACTAGTACATGGGAAAAATGCACTGGATTTACTGGATTTCAGACGTGCTGTTACAGTTACATACCTGAAATTGGACACTGGAAGACCGAATATTGGACGTCCAATGGAATGCCCATCAAGTCAGTTGAGAGTGATACCAGACATCAGGTTTGGTGGAATTGGTCATATGATTGACAAAAGAAGCACGCAAAGAAGATGTGTAAGAGCTAAATGCAACGGGAAACCAAAAACATATTGTGTTAAATGCCGTGTAACACTGTGTGTGAAGTGTTTTGTACCATTTCACAAGAAATAAATAGTCAAGACTTGAATACAGTTTAGTATGGTATACGATACTGTTAGATCCCAGCATCCTACTTTGAGGACGGCCATTTTATCAGCATGTATAAATATTCTTTGGCTATTTTTGTACATATTGTGGTTCATACACTATGTACATTATAATTACGGAATATAAAATTCATTTTTTTTTAAATTAATTTGGGACTTAATGGGTTAACCTTGGTCACGCCCCATGTTGAAGACACTCACCACAGCACTTCTCGAAAACCCAACAGGTCGTGCAGTTTTCAAAATGCTCATGCCGAGCCTCCCAGCCACCACAATCTATCCTCGGTCAAATTACGATTGTGCACCTTCCCTGTCCGACACACATACAGTATGCTTACTGATACTACGTGCACTGTTTGTTTGTCTGACTAGCAGTCATTCCTCGGCAGCTGGTGATGCTATCGCCTAGATGGGTTAATATCGATAGCAGGTTGTTGGTCATAATGACACATATGTGTTAGGGTACTCCGTGCAGTTGCAAAAAAATATATATATCATGCTAGGATAGTTCGTGCAATGGCAATGACGATTGTGTGTGGATGGCTTGGTAGTCTGAGCAACTGTCTGGTAAGCAGGAAACCCAGGTTCGAATCCCAGCCCAGCATAAATTTTCAACTTGCTCCATTCATTTCACTCAAAATCCACATGCACACATGTCTAACTACTTTGTGTCTTAATTCATAATGGCTGCTGGATCAAAATTATTGAATGTTCTTTCGGTCATGTCCAAAAGAACTGAAACAGAATATATACTATGTTACCATCTTCGGACCTGCAAGGACAGAATCATATTGACAGGATAATAATTTTACAAAAGGTATAACCAAATACAGTTGGCTTATCCATATATATGGAAAGTTATGTACTTTCAACTTTACAATTCATACAATCTCTGTCATCTGCATTTTGAATTGTGTCATACCACAAATGTATGTATAAGGACCATAGAACACATTGGACATAAGCATGTTATAATAAAAAAAAACTGTGTGTACAAAACCTAAGATCAATGTGTGAACTGCCAGTGTCCGTGCTCATACCACAGCTGAATACAGACTAAAATGTCAACTAAACCCAACACTACATCGTAAGCTCGCCAGAAGGCACTACAGTAGTCCAATTTACAATTTGGTTTTCCGTAACAGTAGTAGTAGTAGTTGTTAACCCATAAATAAAAAGAGCTGTACAATAACAAGAATTTTTCCTTTTCGAAGCCCAAACCCCACCAGGGAATTCTATGGTATTGACCAGATAATTTTATAAAATTATTCTTATATTAAAGGGAATAAAAGTCTTAATAATGTGTAACTGCAACATCCAGCTGTTCCTTGATGCAATATAGTAAACAATCAAGCTAATCATTCTTTATACAGCGTAACAAACGTCGAAGTATGTCATCGTATTTGCAAGGTTTACGCGCAACTGCACTTTCAGAGATACATCAAATTCCCTTTGTGATGGCACTATATGCTTGCAGTATTTGTCTTTCCCAAGTTCATTATACTATAGAGTGGCCTCATTCTGCCAATGTCAGGAATATGCATTTTATAAGCCTCTCTTTCCCATTTGATATGTATATGGAACAAGTGGATGTCACCACGTAAACACCAGGCTCTTCCCTTGTCATGTGAACTCTACATTAAATTCAGATTGGAGGCGGTAAAATTTTTTAACAGCCTAATTGAAATATTGTGTCTCATACCTTCTCAAATAATGTTTCACAGTGCCATCACCTTTCATCTGAAAACACAAATTAAATCCCCTGGGAAAGTGCAAAAAACTTGTGGTACTGACTACATTGGTGAGTTATAATCTGAACAGAAAACATGGCGATACTGTACTTTTGACGTATCCCTTAATTTTGATTTGCTGAGGTTCCCACACATGAGCGCTATTCGAGAATGTTGTCACACTAACTCTCATATGCAATCACTGTCCAGTCTGATACCGCTTTGCCAACTCACAACCGAACTGTCATCTTACAACTCAACCCAGAACTTGGCCTACACAGTAGATCATCTCCTCGCCAAGTCTAAGATATTGTATTCCCATTCATTGGCTTCACCAATTAACAAACAGTCACCTCCCAATCTAACCTAGGCATCGTGCTATACTACATTTCTGTTCGACACCACAACCTTCATTCCAATCTCCTTTTTAGGTGACACAGTCATGACTTCACCAACTCGTAACCCAATTATCATCTTACAAACTTATCTAGACCTCAGGCCATGCTACGTATCAGTCTGTCACAACAACTTTCATTCCCACAGAATGCTTCTTTTTACATGACATATTTGTTGACTTCACCAATGCAAAACCAAATTATCTCCCAGCAAAGCCTAAACCTGGAGCTATACTACAGATCAGTCAGCTTCATTATACCTGACCCATTCCTTGGTTCTGCCACGATACCACCAAATCGTCAACTTCCAACCTAGCATAAACCTCTTGGTTGAAGTGAAAAGTTTCAATTTTGGCCTCTTTTCTCTCTCTGGTTACATGAAATTATCCAAATGGCTACATGAAACTGGCGTATCACCAACCCATGAGCAGTAGAGAAACATCACCGTGACTGGCTCTGGTCTAGATCTAGACTGTAGCCTATATGAAAACTCTCATGTTCACATTGTGGTCTGATACATTTCAGTTACTGACACTGGCAAATTTCAAGGCATCAATAACAAGAACAGGAAAATTGTAACGTGCAATACATCACCAGCCAAAACCATCAGCCTTCTATTTCTGTCAGTCATCTGCCTTCTGGAGTGACCAGTGAAAATATAGCACTGCCTTTTTGTGTCAGTGTATGTGTTAACAACTGTACTGTTGTAAAATACACCATGAAAAAAAATCACAATGTAGGCCCTGTCATACACAAGTGAGAGGAATCATTTCCTGTATCTCTCACAAGAAATTGGTACTTTGTGTATAGCACTCCCAGTTTGCTAGTTGTCGGAAGGTAAGCTGCAGCAACAGGTATGGAATTAAAAAGATCAAGTGGTAGAGCACAAACTTCCAATACTCTATGTTTCACTCCACTGAGAATACACCTAGCGCACACGCGCGCGCGCGCACACACACACACACACATACACACACACACACACACGGGGTGGGGGGGATGTACCATGAGAAGGGCTACTATGAGAAGTCAACTTCTGAAATGAGATCTGATCCTGCCCCCACACACATCACCCACTGTCACCCTCCTAACTCCCACATTATCACTGTCAATCATTATGACATTCTCCAACCATTATCCTCATCCCAAGTTTCCTACCCATGCAATACTCCTTGCCATAAAACTTGCCCCAAGCAACCTAACCACTAACACACACTCCACGCACACCATTGGGATCAAGGGCAGAGCAATTTGCAAAACAACACATACTGTTTATCAAATACTTTGTGTCTGCTACACATAATGTACACAACATGTCATTTATACAATGTCAGCACATTTCATTAACAGTTACACAAGACTCTTAATTTAGTTTTCATTTGATGCACTCTTCCATATTGCAGTAGTTATAATGGACTTGATATAGGCGTATGGGATATATTTCTGACAATTTTTATCCTCTTCTATTTAAGGCCTACCTACTGACCTGAATTACAATAAAAAGGCCACGTAAGGAAACAGTTCCTCAACTGACTGAATTAGGTAGAAAATATATAGATTTTCTTTTTCAGGATGAATAAGTCAATGCTATATCCACAAACTGGCTGCCAGGAAAACAAACTACAAAACTCCCACCAGCTGTCACAGTATAATGATCAATGTCTTATGAGTGCAAACGAATAAATTTATTGTCCTGTTTCAATGTACAGTGTGGCGGTGTGAGATGTTGTCACCATGTTACATAAGTAATTTCAAAAATAGATGGACATCAGAAGTCCTTGATTTGAGTTTCTCAATATTTTAAATGTAAATAAAAACAGCAGTATGCACAGGTAGTTACTAGTTAGAATCTGAAAATACTTTAGTGGTCACAAAACAATCATTAGTTCATTCACATTAAGTATTCTGTAGATCACATCTTGACGTGCAAAAGCTACACAATACCACAGACATGCAGTTATGATCAACTACTTCTGTAATTATACCAATGACAGGCACTTTATATTCTATGTATACAACAGTTCCAATTCTCCATTTGCAATCTCTACAAATTCGTGTCTTGCACAACACTACAAAAGCCACCAACCCTTTAACCATATTTTTGAACAGTTGTTTGCTCATTATAGCACATTCACTATTTAGGTGGATATATTAAAATCTATTAAAAGAGGTGAAGTTATGTAGGGGATAGAGGTTTATGTCCAATAGCTATAGCTTCTGATGATGGCAACTAATTTTAAAACAAAGTACCGATGTCCTAGTATTTGAATAATTTTAAAAGATTTGAAAGTTATCAATAGTAACACTGACATAATCTGAAGATTGGATTGAACACAATCATGCTTTGGTAGGCACTGTTCTTACTGAATGTAGGAAAGGCTTCCTTGCCTGCAACTTGCACACTGGCTTACCTATCATTCAACAGAGCATTTACTGTGGCAAAGGACTAGAACCATGGTGCAACTTTCAACTCAGGCAAGAAAAGACATCCAAAGATGAAAGGTGTATTAAGTGCCACAACAACCCAAGAACCAACTGAACATTGGATTCCAAATCTTTTGACATGTAGTTGTCACTTACCTGTGCAGATACTAAATCATAGTAAACATTCAAAATTTGCTTTAGTCAAGGTTAGACTTTTAGATGTTTGATGAACCTATATGGACTAGTTGTGAGTCTATATCAAACAACTCACATTCACCTGGATTATTTTGTTCATATTAATCATTTAACAAAATCCTACTTTTGAATAGGGTTAGAGCATGATAGTGTCCCCACTCGAAATTTTGACTGTCATGTGAGGCTGTTCTGTAGCATGGACCAATGTTTACATTACGTTGGAAGGTGTAAACTTTTTGTGAAAACGAAATAAAGACTGGGGTAACAGAACAATCTGTGGCATACACAAAGGTCTACATTCACTCCATATTAAATATACAGTCTTCACAATATCAACAGCAGGCCTACTAGTGAAACACCACATTTAATGATTACGAACGCCCTTGATAAATAAAAACAGAAACAAGTCTGATATTCACTGCTTCTAGGAGAACTCATGGTGTTATAGCCTATTTTCAAAGAATAACATAGTAAACAATGTCAACAACCAGCCAGAAACTTCTGCATCCAACATGTTGTCTTTCGTTAAACAACCCATTTGAGGAGTTTTTTAAAGGCTTACACTGAAAACACAGCATTAACGTCTCCGCTGCGAAACATCTCTTCGGACAAATTTCAAAATGGCAAATAATAGTATTGTCAGTCATTTAAAACTGCACAGTTTTGACACCATTGAACCATGTACCTACCACCTTGCAACTATCTAAGATTTAAACTAGAATGGACGTAGAATGGGTAGAGTAGAATGTTATTAAGTACACATAGAGACGCCTTACAGCTTACCGAAACAGAAGCATGCGATGACCAGGAATGTAGACTTGATGCACCAGCTGCCAACCATTGCTTCTGACGAGTTTTCGTCCTGCTCTTACAAATGCTATTAACAGACTGCCTTAACGTCACATTGATCATAGCACACTGTCTCTGTGAGGCTTTGGCACTTAATACCTGAACGGTGGGGATATTTGTACTTAAATAGGCCCTGAACACAAATTAGGCCTCACGGAGGTAAACAGATATAAAGTAAAGGATATCTTTTAACAAAAGTCTCCATTTATTTGATTGATTTTAACACATATTTCCACTAGAAAGCAATTTTCCTTTCTATGTGGACTTCGTATGGGCTTTTTCAGTGTGAAACACACGAAACTGTTTACAGCTGCCTGAACGTCGCATTACTGTTAACCTGCCTGCGACTATGAAGTCGCTCGTCTCTAATTCTGTAGCCATCCAATGGAATATGAACGACGTCCAGCTCCACGAAGCACTTACAAAAGCTGAAAGTCAGGGGCATTGTACTACACATTTCGCTTACGTCTAATCTTCATGAATTCCGCTTGCTCTGCTAAAAAATTTAATTTGATCTCACTGAACAATGTGTCCAGAATAGTCGCACGCAAGAATCGTATAAATACGGTATAAACATTTTCTCCAAATTATGATTCATCAATTTGTAAACTTTATTATTGCTTCTAAAACCATTAAGTACTTCACAGACGTACAAACAACACACATTTCACAACACACTGCAGACAAACACAGCACTTTGCTACAGGCAATATGGCGCACTTTTTTTCCTTAACACTTTTTGCACATATCTACAGCCTACCGGATGCTAAAATAACAAGGCAACACAGTGTCAATATTACCAACGATATAGACTATTTTTTATTAATTATGTGATGCATTTCACAAAAATAAAACCTATTTCTAACGAGATAAACCAGAGGCAGCACGCGGCGTAATCCTGAGTAAACAACAGTATATCGATGTATCAATTTAGGTGGCCTTGAAAACTACGTGTTTTCGTCAATGGAGGAAACTTGTTTACCACCTTCGCATACTTTTCCAGAATTTTTTATTCGTGTAGACACTCCAAATAAAGGTACTTAGCCCCACATTTTAGTCTTGCGTCAAAATGGCGTCATGTTATAAGCAAAACCCCTCAATTGCAATCACATATGACAAGCAAATCTAAGTAGAATCACTGCCTATTGGCTTGTCAATGCGTCAACTATTGACAAATTTCAGGGATTATTCAAGGCAGAAATGAATTATTTCTGGTCATTATTTTGGCAGTATTTGGTTAGTACATCGTGCTGTGGAATTGTTAAATAATGTGGAAAGAAGTGAAAGCTCAGCAGTGCTCGGGTTGAATTACTGAAAGAGTGATATCGTGGCCCACAGAGAAAAACCATTTTTTTAATTACCCGTAGCATGTTAATTCGACGATAAGTTCTCGTTTCTCATATACCGCTTTATTTTCTTCTATTGTGACTTCAGCGAGCGTAAATTTCAGCTGTTGGATAATGTTATAATCACGACAACAATAATTATTAAACTTTGTATAAAATCAAAAATATTCGCCATTTTTGACATTCATGTACCGATTAATGATAATTGTATGGTAAAACCCATTCATTTGAAATACGCTGGAACAAAAATGTCGTATCACTTTATTAGAGCGCTGTGTGCGCCCTGTTGGCAAGAGACGCTTTTCATAAAAGGAAAGAAAACACGAAAATACATTTTTTCACACCAGCTACTGCAAATATTGTTGTAAGTTACATATTTATGTAGATAGGCATGTCTTTTTTTTATTAAAGTATCTGTAAGAAGAGAAGGATGTCAAAGTTTGAACTTTATACTGGTACCAAGGGCATTCGAGACTGAGCAGACATTTACCAGAAGTAATTAAAAGAGCCCGTTTTTTAGTTTGATATGGATGTAAAATCTCACCCCTCCCTACAGTTCAGAACAAGTAATGTACTAGCACAGAAATATAAACCTTTCCATGTTCGACAATGCTTCTCATAAGCTAGTAAAACTCTCTTCGTATTTGGGGAAAGGGGGTACAGTGTGGGAGCTATCTGATTCATAATTTGTGATTACCTTTTTTCAAGCTTATTTCAAATATCTTTTTCTGTTGGTTGGCTTAGAACTTTTAGCTGTTCTGTATGAAACAGAACAATCCATTACAATCATAATAATTATTTATATGTTCAGTAACCCATGTAACTGCATTTTAATGAGATCATCTCTGGCTTAGAGGGTATTGCCAGAAGAGAGTACTACTTGTCATATGGTCAGATTTGTATAATCAAGGCTAATTACTTGCGCCATCTGTGTTTCTAAGTGGCAAAGTCTGAGAGTATGTTTGGTAAAGATAAGCTATCTGTATTTTGGACTCGTAAATGTCACAATAAGCTCTTGGCATACCTCAGAAACAGCCCTTGTACACAACAGAAGAACATTTTGTTTGCTTGAGAATGAGGATCTTCGCTTAACCACCTAGATCTTGGAGATAGTACAAACATGTAATTCAACCTCATTTTCAGCTTCATACCATGAAAGTGTGTGATTGCTATGTGATGTAACCATTAGTAAATAATATCTGGGGCACCTGCCACACACTAGCTGCATCATATTTGCTAATTCATTTTATTTCATTTCATTTATTTATTTACTCTATGACCATTTGGGACAGCAATATAGGATATATTAGATACATTAGAGAAATCTACCATCAGATTAGGTGAGGAGAGCACAGGAAGTTGGCCATGGCCTTTTTTTATCTACATCTATATCTGCAAACTACTTTGAAGTGTATGGCAGAGGGTAGGTTTCATTTGTACTAATTATTGGGGTCTGTTTCAAATCTATTCACACATGGAGCACAGGAAGAATGTATGTTTAAATGCCTCTTTGCATGCTATAATTTATCTAATCTAGCCCTCACAAATCCTATGGGAGCAGTATATAGGGGATTGTTGTGTATTTCTCAAGTCATAATTTAAAGCCAGTTCTTGAAACTTTGTAAGTAGCCTTCTCGGAATAGTTTATGTCTATCTTCAAGAATCTGTCAACAGTTCAGTTTCTTCAGCATGTCTGTGGCACATTCCCATAGGTCAAACTAATTTGTAAGCATTCGTGCTTCTCTTCCTGTTTACGTTCAATATCCTCTGTTAGTCCTGTTTGTTATAGAGGGGTCACATGAGTGATTTGTAAGTAATCTCTTTTGCGGACTGCTCTCATTTTCCCAGCATTCTACCAATAAACCAAAGCCTGCCATCTGCTTTACCAGCAATGAAGCTCATGTGACCATTCCACTTCATATCCCTACAGAGTGTTTCACTCACCTATTTGTAGGAGTTGGCCAATTCCAACTGTGACTTACTGACATTACAGTCATAGGATACTACTTTTTTTGTGAAGTGCACAATTTTACATTTCTGAACATTGAAAGCCAGTTGACAACGTTTGCAGCACTCCGAAATCTTTCCAAGATCTGATTGAATATTTATTCAGCTTCTTTCAGACAGTACTTCATTATTGCTAACTGCATTACCTGTGAGAAGTCTGAGATTACTATTAATATTTTCTGCAATGTCATTAATATAGGCTACATAACTAACAGCAAGTGTCCGAAAATGCTTCTCTGGGGCACACCGAAAGCTACTTCTATATTTGTAGACCACTCTATCCAAGATAACGTGCTGCATCCTTCCACCAAAAAATCCTCAATCTAATCACAAATGTTGCTCGATACCCCATACTGTCGCACTTTTGCTGATAAGTGTAAATGTGATACTGAGTCAAATGCTTTCCAGAAATATTGCATCTAGCTGTCTACTTTGTTCCAGCACTTTCAGGATGTAATGTGTGAAAAGTGCAAGCCGGGTTTCACATGCTCAGCATTTTATGAATCCGTACTGGTTGGCTTGAGTAGGCTGTTCTGTTCAATATACCTCATTATGTTTGGCTTAGAATATGATTTAAGATTCTACAACAAATTGGTGTCAAGGGTACTGGACAGTGGTGTTGTGGATCGTTTCTACAGCCCTTTTTATAGACTGGTGTGACTTGTGCTTTCTTCCAACTGCAAGCACTCCTGGACTCTATCAACAATTCTAGACCACTATGGGAAGCCATCAGGACTCTCAGTAAAGGCAGTTGTTTACGTATAGTGGCATTGTTGAAACAGGGTGTCTCCAAATAACACCAGGAGATATTGCACCGACAATGGCAGAGCATTTTGCACTGATTACCACCACTGCTGGTCAGGATCCAGTGTTCTGTCATTACCGTGCCACCGTGGAGACAGTAAAGTTGGACTTCTGGTCCTACAACTGTCCACTCTCCTTGTGGACACTTGTGATTGGTGCCCAGTCATGCAAAATACAGTACTGCATTCTGCAACGCTTGCAAATAGTTCAAAGGAAATTCTCTTATGAATTTTTAGTTCTTTACGTCTGACGGACTAGTTTCCCAGCTCATGGCGAGAGGCAATTTTGGCACCTCTCCTCAAATCAGGAATGTACCAAACTTGAGCCAGCAGTTATCAGAGCATGACCTTAACAAGCTGTGTAGGAAATACCCAAGAGTGCATGTTCGGCCATCATCTGGTCTGGATATATGAGACCAGTCAGCCTCTTAGAACCTCTATGAGGAGATGTCGGTCAGCTGTCAACAAACAGATACTGCTAGAAATGGAAATCCGGCAGCCTTTCCTACAGAATAAGCATTGTCTAGGGATATTTTTGTGGCACCAGTAAGGCATACGACACTACTTGGAGGCCCAATATTCTCAGTCAGCTCTGTCACTGAGACTTTTGTGGCTGCTTCTTCATCTCCATTTGGTCCTCCCTCTCAAGATGCCTTTTTAGGACAGAGTCAGTGATGTGCTGTCAGATAGTTTTTTGCAGGAGAATGGTGCTTCCCAGGGCAATGTTTTAACCATCACCCTCTTTGCCCAGCACAGATTCCTGTCCAATGCTCCTTATTTGTGGACAATTTTGCAGTCTCCTGCACCTCCTCCAATACCATAATGGCAAGTTGTCATCTGCAACATACAGTGAAGAGGTTTGATGAGTCAGTTGCAAATACTGTTTTTACATTTTGTACAGAGAAGTGTGTACATGATCATTTAAATCTTTCTCTCGTATTTTTAATTCACCTGAATTGAGCTTGTGGGACATTATTCTTACTTTTATAAAGATGCTTGTGATGTTTCTGGGCCTCATTTTTTACTTCAAATTGTTGCGGTTACCATGCCTCGAGGTCCTGAAGGTGAGGGTCCATAAGGCACTCGACATCTTGAACTGTCTCAGCCACAGGTCCTGGGGAGCTGACAGGGTGTGTCTGCTCCAGTTTTATCGGGCCTTCACGCAGTCATGGCTGGGCAATGGGTGCACAGAGTACTGGTCAGCAAGGCCTTCTTACCTGAAGATCACTGACGCTGTCCTCCGTGAGGGTACCAGGATGGCCCCATACCCAGTCTCCGTGCTGAGGCTGGTAGACCACTGCTTACCGTCTGACAGCAACTTCTCATAGTGTGTCAGGTGTGTAAGTTCCTCACTACTCCCATATCTCAGCTTACCATACGATTGCTCATCCAGCTATGGAACACCTCTTTACCAATTGTCCACGGGCAATGAGACCATTTGGAATCTTCGTGAAGTGCGTGCTGGAGACTCTCGTTGTGAGACATGTATGGGCTCAAATCTGGGGTTTTGACCAACTGCCACCCTGGCTTCTGCAGAGATCCAGAGTGATTTCAGATTTACAGGAGAGACTGCACTTCTGCTAATGTTTTTAATACACAATTTTCTGACAATTTAAATGAACATCTCACCTACATAGCTGTATTCTGTGGTGGATCTAAACAAGGGTACTCTGTCTGCTACTCTGATATTTTCCCTGATCGACTCCTCAAGAATCGGTTGCCTCCAGACTTCACTGTCTTCGAAGCCAAGTTATCCGCTGACCTGAGGGAGCTGGAGAAGGTGAGATGTGTCTTGCCTGCTAATGCCTCATCTGTTCCAACTCCATGAGTGCCCTTCAGTCTGTGCAATGCATGTTCCAACCAGTAAAGTAGTCCAGCATATCTAGTTATTTATTTATTTATTTCAAGTTCTGTAGATCCATATGAGAATATATCTGTGGATATAGAACAAGTTAAATTTTTACAAATTATTCTTTAGTGCACAAGTACATTGTTCTTATCATATAAATAACAGGAACAGCCTCCACTTGGAAAGGCTGGGGAAGGGGGTGTCTTTCTGCTGGGTGCCAGGGCAAGCGGCTATTGCACAAAATGGGTGTAGCAGACAAGGAGGCGTGTAGTGATCCTCGGTTCAGTATGCCGTCCCACTGCACGCTATCGCCTCGCCATTGAGGTAGGAAGTTGTGTGTCAGTGGGAAAAGGAGTGGCTGGAAGTGGCAGGCAATAAGCTGTATTAAATGAAGCAGAGAACAATGCCAGGTTGTGCCTCCTTCCAGCCACACAGGCAGGATGAGGTCCTCCTTAGTCGTCTTCACATAGGCCACAGCCTTACAATGTGCAGCTTCTTGCTCCGGCAAGAGGACCCTCTAATGTGTGATACTTGTGGTGTATAAGTTACCAAGCACTGTCTTATTTCCAGACCAGAGGGCAGCAGCAGATTTGCCAAAAGATCTGCCCTCTATTTTTAAGTACACTATGTGGTCAAAAGTATCCGGACACCCGCAGAAACATATGCTTTTCATATTAGGTGCATTGTGCTGCTACCTCCTGCCAGGTACTCCATATCAGCAACCACAGTAGTCATTAGACATCGTGAGAGAGCAGAATGGGGCACTCCGCGGAACTCACAGACTTTGAACGTGGTAAGGTGATTGCCTGTCACTTGTGTCATACGTCTGTATGTGAGATTTCCACACTCCTGAACATCCCTAGGTCTACTGTTTCCAATGTGATAGTGAAATGGAAATGTGAAGGGTCACATACAGCATGAAAGCATACAGGCTGACCTTGTCTGTTGCCTGATAGAAACCGCAAACAGCTGAAGAGGATTGTAATGTGTAATAGGCAGACATCCATCCAGACCACCACACAGGAATTCCAAACTGCATCAGGATCCACTGCAAGTAGACAGTTAGGCAGGAGGTGTTAAAACTTGGATTTCATGGTAGAGCTGCTGCCCATAAGCCACACATCATGCCGGTAAATGCCAAATTACGCCTCGCTTGGTGTAAGGAGTGTAAACATTGGATGACTGAACAGTGGAAAAACGTTATGTGGAATGACGAATCATGGTACACGATGTGGCGATCCTATGGCAGGGTGTGGGTATGGCGAATGCCCGGTGAACGTCATCTTCCAGTGTGTTTAGTGTCAACAGTAAAATTCAGAGGCTGTGGTGTTATGGTGTGGTCATGTTTTTCATGGAGGGGGCTTGCGCCCCTTGTTGTTTTGCATGGAACTATCACAGCACAGGCCTACATTAATGTTTTAAGCACTTCTTCCTTCCCACTCTTGGAGAGCAGTTCGGGGATGGCGATTGCATCTTTCAACACGATCAAGCACTTGTTTATAATGCGCAGCCTGTGGCGGAGTGATTACATGACAATAACATCGCTGTAATGGACTGGCCTGCACAGAGTCCTGAACTGAATCCTATACAACACCGGGATGTTTTGGAACGTCGACTTCATGCCAGGCCTCACTGACCAAATCAATACTTCTCCTCAGTGCATCACTCTGTGAAGAATGGGCTGCCATTCCCCAAGAAACCCTCCAACATGTGATTGAATGTATGCCTGCGAGAGTGGAAGCTGTCATCAAGGTTAAGGGTGGGCCAACACCATATTGAATTCCAGCATTATCGAGGAAAGGCACCACGAACTTGTAAGTCATTTTCAGCATGGTGTCCGGATACTTTTGATTACGTAGTGTAACTTTCGAATGAAAGTGGTTGGAATTTTAAGGTTCTGTGATATGCCCAATCCTTAGTATTAGTTTGCTGGTCTATCAGTTTAGCTCTTGTCATCAATAAACATTAGTATATGTATAGAGAGGATACTACAAACACACACAATTTTTTAAATATGGACTTGCAGTGTGTCCTTGTAGAGCTGTTTATTAAGATTTATGCAGCCCTTTCTGTAATGTAAAACAATTCAATGAACTGACTATTAGCACCCCCCACCCCCACCCCCCAGCCTGAAAAAACTGTTCCATAAGATACAAGGGACTGGAAGTAAACAATGTAAACCACTATAGTAACTTTTGAGGAGCACACTGTTGAAATGACTAGCAGAGCAGGACTTGCCAAAATGAGTCTCTTGAAGGGTCTTGTTACATGGTCTTTCCAGTCTGAGTCTTGATCTACATGCATTTTTAAAAGTATTGTGCATCATATCCTAACTCATTTCTGCCCAATACCAGTTGAAGGTCATTCATTTTTCCAAATTGAATGTACTCTCTAAAAAGAAAAAAAAAAGCCCCAAAGGAATTATCCAAATGAGACAGAAATCGGTGGATGTAATGTAGGTAACAAATGATTACAGTTTCAGAAAAATTGGGTGATTTATTCAACACAAAGTGCTTCACAAATTGAGCAAGTCAATAAAGTATTGGTCCACTTCTGGTCTTAATGCATTTGGATTGGTATTGATTGTGGCTCCCCTCCTGAGGGATATCATTCCCGATTCTGTCCAATTGGCAAAATACCAAGCTAATGTTCAAAACATTTTCAGTTGGGAAGAGGTCTGGTGACCTTACTGGCAAAGTTAGGGTTTGAGAAGTGTGGAGACAAGCATTAGTATCTCTCACCATGTGCAGGCAGACATTATCTTGCTGAAATGTAATCCCAAGATGGCTTGCCATGAAGGGCAACAAAACGGGGCATATAATACCATCGGCATTCTGCTGTGCTGTAAGGGTGCCACAGATGACAACCAAAAGGCTCTTGCTATGAAATAAAATGGCACCCCAGACTATCACTTCTGGATGACAGGTCGTACAGTGGGCTATAGCCGTCGCTGTCCGGAACATCTTCAGACACGTCTTTGCTGATCATCGGTGCCTCAGTTTGAAGCAGGACTCATCACTGAAGACGAGTCTCCTCCAGTCAATGAGATTCCAGACAGAAGACATAACTGGAGACGCCCCGAACAGTGATGGGGATACCAACCAGACTGTCACCCACTGTACGGCCCAACAACCAGAAGTGGTGGTCTGTGGTGCTATTTCATTTCTTATCATGTCAGGATGCCTCTGGTTGTCACCCATGGCGTTCTCACAGCACAATGGTACACCAACAATATTCTACGCCCCGTTTTGTTGCTCTTCGTGGCAAGTCATCCTGTGCTTACACTTCAGCAATAGCTACTTGTGCACTGTTTGTTAGGACGGTCTCGTTATCTTTAATAGTAATACTACCTACCACAGTGGTTACTTTTCCTGTCTCCCTTCTAACAATATTCCATACTGATTTGATTTTAGTGCCGGAGTTGTTCATTTCTTCTCTAACATACATATTTCTTGATTTCCTTACATCTTTTCTCAGTGTGTTACAATAATTTTTATAGTGTTAAACTATTTCTGGATCTTTACTAGTTCTTGCTGTCTCATACAGTTTTCTTTTTCTTTCTGAAGACACTTTAATACCTCTTTGAAAAGTGTGTGGTGTTACATTCAGTAATTTTCTTGGGAAACAATGTTCAAAAAGGGATATAAAATTATCAAGAAATATGTTGCATTTATCATTAGCATTTGGCTCATTATATATACCTCCCCAATTAACATTCCTTAAACTTTCTCTGAAGTGCTCTATAAATAAGGGGTTGAGCAACCTCACACTTTTACTTAATGGTTTCTGAACTGTACACCCTGTTAGGTTTTGTAAGTTAATCAGCTGTGCATCATGGTCTGACAGTCCATTTACCACAGGGAAAGCATGTGTATGTTTTACATCCGCTTTTTGTACAAATACATTATCTATTTGAGTGCTACTGTCTTGAGCTATACATGTAGGGAAATTGACGACTGATTCTGAGTTAGATGTTGTTAATAACACTTCTAGTTAACTTTTCATATCAGAATTACTTAGAAAGTTTACATTGAAATCGCCACAGATTAATAACTTCTTTTTTTGTCTGACAGACAGCATAATAGGGAGTAACTTTTTTTACGAATAACTTCCAGTCTCTTAATGGGCGAGCAGTGGTTAGGAAGGGAGTGAGACAGGGTTGTAGCCTATACCTCATGTTATTCAATCTATACATTGAGCAAGCAGTAAAGGAAACAATAGAAAAATTTGGAGTAGGAATTAAACTCCATCGAGAAGAAACAAAAACTTTGAGGTTTGTTGATGACTTTGTAATTCTGTCAGAGACAGCAAAGGACCTGGAAGAGCAGTTGAACAGAATGGACAGTGTATTGAAAGGAGGATACAAGATTAACATCAATAAAAGCAAAATGAGAGTAATGGAATGTAGTCAAGTTATATCAGGTGATGCTGACGGAATTAGATTAGGAAATGAGACACTTTAGGTAGTAGATGAGTTTTGCTATTTGGGGAGCAAAATAACTGATGATGGTCAAAGTAGAGAGGATATAAAATGTAGACTAGCTGTGGCAAGGAAAGCAGTGTTTCTGAAGATGACAAATTTGTTAACATCGAGTATAGATTTAAGTGTCAGGATGTCTCTTCTCAAAGTATTTGCATGGAGTGTAGCTACGTACGGATGTGAAATGTGGATGATAAATAGTTTAGATAAGAAGTGAATAGACGCCTTTGAAATGTGGTGCTACAGAAGGATGCTGAAGATTGGATGGGTAGATCACATAACTAACCTAGCTGGGGGGGGTATGAAATAGAATTGGGGAGAAGAGGAATTTGTGGCACAGCTTGTCTAGAAGAAGTGATCGGTTGGTAGGACATGTTCTGAGGCATCAAGGAATCACCAATTTAGTATTGGAGGGCAGCGTGGAGGGTAAAAATGGTAGAGGGAGACCAAGAGATGAATACACTAAGCAGATTCAGAAGGATGTAGGTTGCAGTAGTTACTTGGAAATGAAGAAGCTTGCACAGGATAGAGTAGCATGGAGAGCTGCGTCAAACCAGTCTCTGGACAACAACAACAGGACGTGAAACATCTGAAAGAAAACAACCTGCAACAATTGCCAGAAGCGTCCAGGCCAAAGGAGGAAGCATTATGGTCTGGGGATCTCATAATTGAGGATGGCACAGTGGGCCAACACAAGTATGCATCTATCCTTGGGGATCATGTCTACCCCTACATGCAGTTTGTTTTTCCTGAGCACAATGGCATCTTCCAGCAGGACAATGAAATGTGTCATGCAGATCATAATTTACATGCATGGTTCGAAGACCACCAGGATGTGTTTACTGTACTCCCCCAGCTACCAAACTCCCTGGACTTAAACACAACTGAGAATGTGTAGGAGCACATCAATCAGGCTATTCACAGCATGGGTCATCAACTGAGAAACCTAGCCCAGCTGGCAACGACTCAGGCCTCGACATGGCTCTATGTCCCTGTTGGCATTTTCCAGTACCTCATCAATTCTCTTCCTGCACGTCTCAAAGTGGTCCTCTCTAGAAAAGTTGGTTATTAACGATTTTGACACGTGGTCCCATTAATATGACCAGACATTGTATGAGGAACAGAAGAAGGGCTGACACACTACCCTGTGATACTCTTATTGTGACTTTTTTTGCACCAATACTTATCTGATTTTATGATTAAAATGAGCTAATACAAGTTCCACCACCTGTGATCTAGTTAGAAAATATGTCTGAAACCACCTTTTTTTCTGCCCTCAACCCTAATGACCTCGTCATCAATGGGGTGTTAAGCTCTAATCTTTCTTCCTTTTATATAATTGAGTGGTGTCTCTTGTATCAGACATGTCTGACAGAAAAGACACCACTCTTGATGGTGCTGCTGGAGCAATAGAGGGTGGGGAAGGAAAGGGAAAGAATGCATGGTAAACTCATGACTTCCAGCCACACAGGACTGTGTGGTAATGTAACGGCAAAAGATGGAAATTTGTGCCAAACCGGGACTCGAATCCGGATGCTCCTCTTCTGTAAAACAGTTGTCTTAACCCCCACAGACATCCAGACACACTTTCCGTCCGACCCAAGACCTTCCTTTTCTCTCCATTTTATTCCCATTGCTTGCAACTTAATTAAAAGTATTTCATGACCAACATTATCAAAAGGTTTAGAAAGATCTAAATTAACTCCTGTAACATTGTTGTTTTTTTTTTATATATTCCTAACTATTTCATCTGTGTAATCCATCATCGCTATTTCTGTGCTTCTACCTTTTTGAAAGCTATCTTGGTTACCGTTCAGTAGCTCATGATCATTTACGCACTTGTTGATTTGTTGTTCCTTTAACAGGATGGCTACTCAAACTCAGAGAGAAAATATATCCCTGAGTATTCATGTTGTGAGAAAGAAGACAGTGTGAAGAAACCCCTGAAAAATTAACAGTGGAGAAGATGAGGATGCCACAACAATGAGCTTTCTTTCATCTCTGCTAAGATATACTACCGGTAAGCACTAGTTTAACTGCAGTTTTTAAACAACAATAATTTATATAGAATAATATTCATGTAATTAACACACTTTGAAACATTAAGTATTTTAAAATTTGTTATTTATAAAACTCAGTAAAATTAAATTTCAGTGCTAGATTAAAAACACTGTATTCCCTGAGATTTCCCTGTTTTTTCCAGGTAAAATGTAATTCCCTGAGAATTCCAGGTTATCCAGAAGAATCAGCACCCTGACTGAATCTCTCAAATACTTTAGAGTATGCTGGAGGAATTGATATGGACCAATACTTTCCAACTTTACACGTATAACCGCTCTTGAATAAAGGTACAGTTTTCTAAATTTTTAATCTGTGGAGGACCATTCCCTCAATAAACGGTAAATTAGCAGTGTGAGCCAAGGACTTTACAATTTGTGAAACAGTATGGGTTATAAGTGACACTAGAACTTCATCTACACCTGGTGACATTTTACATTTGAAATTTTTAGCCACTATTCGAAACTAACCCCAAGCTGTACACCATGTACAATACTTGTGTTCATCCTGATTTATGAAATACAAGCTCAGTGTCTGAGAAGCATTTATAAAGAAATCAATTATGTAATTTGTTTTATTCTTGCTAATATTACCGGAAGGAAGGAAATTTGGGTTTAACAACTCACATGCCTCGAGGTCACTAGAGACTGAGCACAAGCTTGGAACGTTTCAAGGAAGGGGAAGGAAATCAGTCATGCTGTTTCAATGGAACCATCCCAGCTTTGCCCTGGAGCAATTTTGGGAAATCACGGAATTCCTAGACCTGGATATCTGGTTGCAGATTTGAACTATCGTACTCCTGAGTGCGAGTCCAGTGTCAAACAACTTTGCCACCTCACTCAGTAATATTAATGTTATTAGTGTTAGTAAAAGTAATTTCCTGGTCTTCGTGTCTCTTCCCTAATTCAGTTTTTACAAATTCCCATACAGATATTGATTTATTGCCCGACAAGCTTATTATGATATAGTTTCCAAGCAATTTTGTCTTTGGAATTACTTGTTGATAAATTTTCTTATCAATCTTTCCATATTCCATAAACTGCGAATCTATGGATCTTTTTATTTGAAAACCGAGCCTTTTTAGAGTGCTACAGAAAATGTTAATGCTCAATGTAAATCCAGGTACTAGATTTATTGGTCTCATATGAATAGGCTCTGGTCAATTTCTTCAGGAAGCAGATTTCAAAATTAGTCACAAGTACTGAAGAGAAAGCATTGTAAGCATTGTTAGTACATGATTGTGAAAGCATTTCCACATCACTGATTTCTTAGACTATTTATAAAACCAGCTTAGTTTTACTCACAAGGGAACCTCCCCATCGCACCCCCCTCAGATTTATTTATAAGTTGGCTCAGTGGATAGGCCTTGAAAAACTGAACACAGATCAATCAAGAAAACAGGAAGAAGTTGTGTGGAACTATGAAAAAAATAAGCAAAATATAGAAACTGAGTAGTCCATGCGCAAGATACGCAACATCAAGGATAGTGTAAGTTCAGGAGCACCGTGGTCCCGTGGTTAGTGTGAGAGGTCCTTGGTTGAAGTCTTCCCTCAAGTGAAAAGTTTACTTCCTTTATTTTCGCAAAGTTATGATCTGTCCGTTCGTTCATTGACGTCTATGTTCACTGTAATAAGTTTAGTGTCTGTGTTTTGCGACCGCACCGCAAAATAGTGCGATTAGTAGACGAAATGACGTGCCTCTCCAATGAAGTCGCGAGCTGTATTTGCTGGACTCACATTGCCCACGGAATACATCTCACGTATTTAATGCACTCTCGTCCAAAGTAGCGAACAGTTAACTTCCAGCCAGGGAGCCTTGTTAGCAGGAATACTCTCTCTTCCGTGCGCTGCAGTCGACTGACGTCGTGTGTTTCGATGTTTGTTTAGGTGTAGCGTCCCCATACTACGGCGCAGTTATCTCGCATCGGACAGATGAACGGACTGATAATAATTGTCTAAAAATAAAAAAATTAAACTTCTCACTCGAGGGAAGACTTGAACCAAGGACCTCTCGCTCCGTAGCTGCTCACGCTAACCACAGGACCACGGCGCTCCTGAACTCAGAACGTTGTTCTTGTTGCCTATGTTGCGCATGGACTACTCAGTTTGTATATTTTGCTTATTTTTTTCATAGTTCCACACAACTTCTTCCTGTTTTCTCGATTGATCTGTGTTCAGTTTTTCAAGGCCTATCCACTGTGCCAACTTTTAACTGAATGTGAGTGGGGTGCGATGGGGAGGTTCCCTTGTCAGAAAAATCCATACATATGAATGTATGTTGCACCTCTCTCCTAAACGACTGGAATGATTTCAACTAAACTTGTTACACAGATCACTTACCATATGGAAAGAACCGCTGTGGAGGTAACAACCACCTACCTCTGAAAGGGGAGGGGGTGAGGAAATGCATAGCTCAAGACATGCAAATAACAAGAACATATTAAGGCCAGCATTTAAGAATGAGAGCACTTAGTGACTTGCAACCAACTTTACATATAATTTCAACCCTTCACAAGGTTTTTCTTGGTGACACCCCCCACAAAATGATGAAAGGAAAAAGTTTATCGCTTACAAAATGTTTGCTGTTCATGGTGTAAAATTGCTGCACCAGGCATTACCTTATAATTCATTACTTATTTACTAATAACAAGTAGGTAAAAAGACAAGGGCTACTAGAAATCCTTGGGTAACAGAAGAAATATTGAATTTAATTGATGAAAGGAGAAAATATAAAAAGGTAGTAAATGAAGCAGGCAAAAAGAAATACAAACGTCTCAAAAATGAGATTGACAGGAAGTGCAAAATGGCTAGAGGACAAATGTAAGGATGTAGAGGCTTATCTCACTAGGGGCAAGATAGATACTGCCTACAGGAAAATTAAAGAGACCTTTGGAGAAAAGAGAGCCACTTGTATGAATATCAAGAGCTCAGATGGAAACCAAGTTCTAAGCAAAGAAGGGAAAGCAGAAAGGTGGAAGGAATATATAGGGGGTCTATACAAGGGCGATGTACTTGAGGACAATATTATGGAAATGGAAGAGGATGTAGATGAAGATGAAATGGGAGATTGATACTGCATGAAGAGTTTGACAGAGCACTGAAAGACCTGAGTCGAAACAAGGCTCCAGGAGTAGACAACATTCCATTAGAACTACTGGCGGCCTTGGGAGAGCCAGTCCTGACAAAACTCTACCATCTGTTGAGCAAGATGTATGAGACAGGCGAAATACCCTCAGACTTCAAGAAGAATATAATAATTCCAATCCTAAAGAAAGCAGGTGCTGACAGATGTGAAAATTACCGAACTATCAGTTTAATAAGTCACAGCTGCAAAATACTAAAGTGAATTCTTTACAGACAAATGGAAAAAGTGGTAGAAGCCGACCTCGGGGAAGATCAGTTTGGATTCCGTAGAAATGCTGGAACACGTGAGGCAATACTGACCTTATGACTTATCTTAGAAGAAAGATTAAGGAAAGGCAAACCTACATTTCTAGCATTTGTAGACTTAGAGAAAGTTTTTGACAATGTTGACTGGAATACTCTCTTTGAAATTCTAAAGGTGTCAGGGGTAAAATACAGAGAGCGAAAGGCTATTTACAATTTGTACAGAAACCAGATGGCAGTTATAAGAGTCAAGGGGCATGAAAGGGAAGCAGTGGTTGGGAAGGGAGTGAGACAGGATTGTAGCCTCTCCCCGATGTTATTCAATCTGTATATTGAGCAAGCAGTAAAGGAAACAAAAGAAAAATTTGGAGTAGGTATTAAAATCCATGGAGAAGAAATAAAAACTTTGAGGTTCGCTGATGACATTGTAATCCTGTCAGAGACAGCATAGCACCTGGAAGAGCAGCTAAATGGAATGGACAGTGTATTGAAAGGAGGCTATAAGATGAACATCAACAAAAGCAAAACGAGGATAATGGAATGTAGTTGAATTAAGTCGGGTGATGATGAGGGAATTACATTAGGAAATGAGACACTTAAAGTAGTAAAGGAGTTTTGCTATTTGGGGAGCAAAATAACTGATGATGGTCGAAGTAGAGAGAATATGAAATGTAGACTGGCAATGGCAAGGAAAGTGTTTCTGAAGAAGAGAAATTTGTTAACATTGAGTATAGATTTAAGTGTCAGGAAGTCGTTTCTGAAAGTATTTGGAGTGTAGCCATGTATGGAAGTGAAACATGGACGATAAATAGTTTGGACAAGAAGAGAATAGAATCTTTCGAAATGTGGTGATACAGAAGAATGCTGAAGATTAGATGGGTAGATCACATAACTAATGAGGAGGTATTGACTAGAATTGGGGAGAAGAGAAATTTGTGGCACACCTTGACTAGAAGAAGGGATCGGTTCGTAGGACATGTTCTGAGGCAACAGGGGATCAAAAATTTAGCATTGGAAGGCAGTGTGGCAGGTAAAAATTGTAGAGGGATATCAAGAGATGAATACATTAGGCAGATGCAGAAGGATGTAGGTTGCAGTAAGTACTGGGAGATGAAGCACCTTGCACAGGATAGAGTAGCATGGAGAGCTGCATCAAACCAGTCTCAGGACTGAAGACCACAACAACAACAACAACAATAACTGTATTTGCAACTAATTAGCACACAGTATTCACATACGCTGTTGAATGTAACTGCCAAAATATATCATTATATGACATATATTTCAGAGATACCACGTCATACACATCGAGCTGGTTGAAAACAAAACTGCTGGTCAAAATTGGCTAGAGATACAGGTGAAGGATTTGTACACATACGTGGGAAATATGTTAAATACAGGGTGCACATAAAGTATGGGAACACTTTCAATTATTTATTGCACAAGAACCAAACATTGTACATATATCATACATATGTCATTTTGAAGAGAATCCTGAAAGTTTTTTTCATGTATACTGCCACAGCGTAGTTTGGTAATTTGCCGATAGTCAGCACTAGTTGCAAACATGGTGAGTTCAGGTGCAGAACAAGCTTTCTGTGTGTTGGAGTATGACAAAAACAAGTGTGCTACAGCTGTTCAACAGATGTTTAGAACCAAGTATGGTACGAAGCCACTAACAAGGAAGGCCATTTACCACTGGCACAACAAAGTCGTTAGGATGGGTTGCTTGTGCCCGGCAAAGAGAAACGGTCATCCCAGTGTGAGTGAAGTGAATGTGGAGCATGTACAAGAGACATTCAGAAGGAGTCCAAAGAAATCTGTGCATTGTGCATCTTGTGAACTCGAAATGGCTCCAATGACAGTGTGGAAAGTCCTGTGACAGAAGCTGTCTATAAAACCATTCAAATTGAAGCTAGTGCAGAAGCTCGATGATGACGACAAAGACAAGTGTTTTGAGATTTGTTCGTAGTTGCAACAACTGAATGAGAATGGGTATGACATTGTTGATCGCCTAATTTTTAGCAACGAAGCCACTTTTCACACTAATGGGAAAGTGAACAGGCATAATTGTCAAATATGGGGTACAAAGCATCCACACAAATGTATTGAATTTGAGCATTATTCCCCAAAAGTAAATGTTTTTTGTGCTTTGTCATGTCAGAAACTGTACGGGCCATTCTTCTTCACCGAGAGCACTGTCATTGGAGATTCCTACTTAGAGATGTTGCATCAATGGATGATGCCCCAAATGCAATTGGACTCTCCATTCATCTTTCAGCAGGATGGGGCTCCACCCCATTTTCATCGTGAAGTTCGTGGGTATCTGAACACGGAGATGCCACACTGATGGATCGGCTGTGCTACAGAAGGGGACAGCTGTTTCATGAAATAGCCTCCCCGACCACCAGATCTCACTGTGTGTGACTTTTTTCTGTGGGGACACATTAAAGAATTGGTGTATGTACTGCCTGTACAACATGATGTAGCAGAAATCTGGGAAAGAATACGGGAAGCAACTGCTACAGTTGACGATGTCATGCTGGGATGGGTATGGCAAGAATTCGATTATCGTATTGACGTCTGCTGGGGCACTCATAGTTCGAATATTGAATGTTTGTAAAAAAAACTTTCAGAGTTTCTCTTCAAAATGCAATATGTATGACATCTGTACAATGTTTAGTTGCTGTGCAATAAATACACTCCTGGAAATTGAAATAAGAACACCGTGAATTCATTGTCCCAGGAAGGGGAAACTTTATTGACACATTCCTGGGGTCAGATACATCACATGATCACACTGACAGAACCACAGGCACATAGACACAGGCAACAGAGCATGCACAATGTCGGCACTAGTACAGTGTATATCCACCTTTCGCAGCAATGCAGGCTGCTATTCTCCCATGGAGACGATCGTAGAGATGCTGGATGTAGTCCTGTGGAACGGCTTGCCATGCCATTTCCACCTGGCGCCTCAGTTGGACCAGTGTTCGTGCTGGACGTGCAGACCGCGTGAGACGACGCTTCATCCAGTCCCAAACATGCTCAATGGGGGACAGATCCGGAGATCTTGCTGGCCAGGGTAGTTGACTTACACCTTCTAGAGCACGTTGGGTGGCACGGGATACATGCGGACGTGCATTGTCCTGTTGGAACAGCAAGTTCCCTTGCCGGTCTAGGAATGGTAGAACGATGGGTTCGACGATGGTTTGGATGTACCGTGCAGTATTCAGTGTCCCCTCGACGATCACCAGTGGTGTACGGCCAGTGTAGGAGATCGCTCCCCACACCATGATGCCGGGTGTTGGCCCTGTGTGCCTCGGTCGTATGCAGTCCTGATTGTGGCGCTCACCTGCACGGCGCCAAACACGCATACGACCATCATTGGCACCAAGGCAGAAGCGACTCTCATCGCTGAAGATGACACGTCTCCATTCGTCCCTCCATTCACGCCTGTCGCGACACCACTGGAGACGGGCTGCACGATGTTGGGGCGTGAGCGGAAGACGGCCTAACGGTGTGCGGGACCGTAGCCCAGCTTCATGGAGACGGTTGCGAATGGTCCTCGCCGATACCCCAGAAGCAACAGTGTCCCTAATTTGCTGGGAAGAGGCGGTGCGGTCCCAGCTCGACGGGCACGTGCGCCTTCCGCCGACCACTGGCGACAACATCGATGTACTGTGGAGACCTCACGCCTCACGTGTTGAGCAATTCGGCGGTACGTTCACCCGGCCTCCCGCATGCCCACTATACGCCCTCGCTCAAAGTCCGTCAACTGCACATACGGTTCACGTCCACGCTGTCGCGGCATGCTACCAGTGTTAAAGACTGCGATGGAGCTCCGTATGCCACGGCAAACTGGCTGACACTGACGGCGGCGGTGCACAAATGCTGCGCAGCTAGCGCCATTCGACGGCCAACACCGCGGTTCCTGGTGTGTCCGCTGTGCCGTGCGTGTGATCATTGCTTGTACAGCCCTCTCGCAGTGTCCGGAGCAAGTATGGTATGGTGGGTCTGACACACCGGTGTCAATGTGGTCTTTTTTCCATTTCCAGGAGTGTAATTGTATGTGTTCCCAGACTTTATGTACACCCTGTATATGTGGTATGTGTGAAGACCGGCAAAGCCATGGATAAAAAGCTCCTCCTAAACCTTTGGCTCGATTTCAGCCAATTTTACACACTTAGTTTCTGGAAAGAAATACAGTGGGGGTGGGGAGACAACATGGAGAGGGAAGAGGAGACGAACAGATGGAGAGGGGGAAGAAGGCAATGAACATAGATTGGCGGGGGGGAGGAGAAGGAAGAGGATCATGACACAAAGAGAGTAGGAGATGGACAGAAACGTGGGGAGAGGAGGGAATGCACAGAAATGGGGAGAGGAGGAGAGGGACAGACAAAGGAAAGAGGAGAAGGTGGACAGAGAGAGGGGGAGAGAAGGAAATGGACATAGAGAGAAGAAGGAGGAGATGGACATATAGGGGGGTGAGATGGAGATACAAATGGGAGCAGAAATTATTTAATTGGACAGAGAAAAAATCTATTCACCAAGTGGTGGCAGAACACACACATGAAACACTGATGTGATTGGCAAGCTTTCGGAGCCAGTGGCTCCTTCTCAGGCAGAAATGTTGAAGAGGAAGGAAGAAGGGTGAAGGAAAAGGACTGGAGAGGTCTAGGAAAAGGGGTAGACTTTGGGAAAGTCATCCAGAACCGTGGGTCAGGGGAGATTTACCGTACAGGATGAGAAGATTTTTGGGGACTGCATCGGACAAGATTTGAAAACCTGAGAGCTTAAAGGTGGACAACAGGGTAATATGCAAGACAGAGATTACTATTAAGACATAAGAGTGAGAAGCTAAGTGTATTGTATGTAACAGAGGTGGGAGGGGGTGGTGAAAAATAGATGGAAAAGACAATGAAATATGTAGAAAACTAAAATGGAGGGAAGCAAAGAGCAGCTACAGTGAAGAAAAGCTGAGACAGAAGAAATTCACGTAAATTAAGGCCAGATGGATGGCAAGAACCGAGAACATGTTATAGTGCTAGTTCCCACCTGCAGAGTTCTGAGAAACTGGTGTCTGGGGAAAGAATCCAGATGGCACATATGGTGAAATAGGTGCTGAGGTCACAAATATTATGCTGTACAGCATGCTCTGCAACAGGATATTGCGAGTTGCCAGTATACACCCTCTGCCTATGCCCATTCAGCCTAATTGATAATTTGGTGGTAGTCATGCCTATGTAGAAGGCTGAACAGTGTTTACGAGGGGGGACCCAAAAGTAACCGGAATCTTAGTGCTGCACATCGTGTACTTGTAGTAGCAGGTTGCCCTGCCAGAGGGTTGTAGTAGGAGCTCTGCTGAGTCATTCTGCCACGCGGCGTTACCCAACAGTGAGAAGTGTGGTTTCTTTGGCAGGTCTTTGAGTGTGCGTACAGTGCAGACGTGACACAAGGAAATGGCTAGTTCTTACAAACAACGTGCGGCAGTGAAGTTTTGTTTCTTGCTTGGCAAGAATGCAGCAGAAACTGTTGCGATGATTCAGACAGCCTACAAAGACCATGCTCTTAGTAAAATGCAAGTGTACAAATGGTTTTCTTGGTTTAAAAAGGGAGAAATGGTGGCTGAAGATCAGCCCCGTTCTGGTCGACCTTCAACTGCTCAAAGGGAAGACAACATCAACAGAATTCGTGATCTCATCAGTGAAGATCGACGCAGGACAATTGACCAACTCGAGAGCTTGTCTGGGTTGTCCTGGAGCTCAATTCAGCGCATCTTGCCCATTGATTTGGGGATGTGAAGAGTGGCAGCAAAATTCGTGCCGAAGCTTCTTACCGGAGATCAAAGGGATCGTCACGTTCAAGCCCGTCTCAAAATGAAGGACGCGTTCAAAGATGATCCACATTTTTTCAACAAAATCATTACAAGTGATGAATCTTGGCGCTATGGGTATGATCCAGAAAGTAAACAACAGTCATCACAATGGAAGTCGCCTGGCTCACCTCAACCGACAAAAGCTCGACAAATGAAATTGAATGTGAAAATGATGTTGATCGGTTTTTTGACATCAAAGGGATCGTACACTCTGAATTTGTCCCTGAAAACCAACAATTCTATTTGGAGGTTATGAAACAGCTTTGCAGAAGTTTGTCGCAAAAACATCCGGCTTTGTGGGATTCTGGCGTGTGGTTCCTGCATCACGACAATGCTCCCGCGCACACGGCTCTCAGCGTTCGCCAGTTTTTGGCCTCAATGAAGATGACTACACCCATGCGCCCCATTTGCCAGATTTAGCACCCTCGGACATCTTCCTATTCCTGAGGATGAAAAGAGACTTGAGAGGGAAGCGTTTTGCGGATGTGGAAGACGTAAAACGCAATGTCATGAAAATGCTAGCAGGTATCAAAGAGGACAAATTTAAAAGGTGCTTCAAACACTAGAATGAACATTTGGACAAGTGTATTAATGCTAATGGAGAGTACTTCGAAGGAGATTAAGGTTTTATTTGAAAACAATTAAGTATATTCTTTCTAGAAAGAAATTCCGGTTATTTTTGGGTCCCCCCTCATACATAAAAGCTGGTATATGACGCATCATTTTGTAGGTGGCTCTCCCTTTGATGGTATATGTTCTGCCAGTTACAAGGCTATTATAAACAGTGCTAGGAGGGTGCACAGGGTGAATCTTGCAGTGGGGAAGGTCAGAGGGATAGGAGCCGTACAGTAAGGAGATCGGTGCAGAAGGAGACTAGGGTCTGACAAGAATATTGAGGAGATTGGGAGGGTGACAGAAAGCTATTCTACGTGTTGTGGGTAAAATTTTAGGTGAACGGATCTTATTTCAGGACATGATTTTATCCTGTTGCAGATCATGCTCTACAACATAACAGTTGTGACCTCAGAACCTGTTTTACTGCACGCACCATCTGGGTTCTTCCCCCAGACACCAGTTTCTCAGAACTCTGCACGTAGGAACTAGCACTACAATATGTCCTCGGTTCTCGCCACCCACCTGGCCTTAATTTACGTTACTTTCTTCCATCTCAGCCTTTCTTCACTATAACTACTCCTTGCTTCCCTCTGTTTTAGTTTTCTACATCTTTCATTGTCTTTCTCGTCTATTTTTCACCACCCCCTCCCACCTCTGTTATGCACAGTGTACTTAGCTTCTCACTCTTATTAACTCGTGCACGATGTTTTAGTAGTAATCTCTGTCTTGCATATTACCCTTTCTTTCACCTTTATGCTCTCAGGTTTTCAAATCTCGTCAGATGCAGCTCCGAACAATAAATCTTTCCTTATCATCCCATATGGTAAGTCTCCCTGCCCCTCAGTTCTGGATGACTTTCCCAAAATCTATCCCTTTTCCAAGACCTCTCCAGTACTTTTTCTTCACCCTTCTTCCTTCCCCTTCAACCCTTCTGCCTGAAGAAGGAGTCACTGGCTCCAAAAGCTTGCCAATCACGTCATTCTTTTGGACTTGCTTTCCGGAGGACTATGGTTCAATTCTGCATCCGGCCATCCTGATTTAGGTTTTCCGTGATTTCCCTAAATCATTCCAGGCAAATGCCGGGATGGTACCTTTCAAAGGACATGGCCGAATTCCTTCCCCATTCTTCCCTAATCTGATGAGACTGATGACCTCACTGTTTGGTCTCCTCCCCCAAACAACCCAACCCCCAACACAAGTCTTTCATGTGTGTGTTCTGCTGCTGCTTGGTGAGTGGATGTTTTTTATCTGTCCAATTAAATAATTTATCTAAAAACAAAGATGATGTAACTTACCAAACAAAAGCATTGGCATGTTGATAGACACACAAACATACACACAAAATTCAAGCTTTCGCAACCAACGATTGCTTGATCAGGAAAGAGGGAAGGAGAGGGAAAGACGAAAGGATGTGGGTTTTAAGGGAGAGGGTAAGGAGTCATTCCAATCTCGGGAGTGGAAAGACTTACCTTAGGGGGAAAAAAGGACAGGTACACACACACACACACACACCACACACACACACACACACACACACACACACACACATATCAATTCGCACATATACAGGCACAAGCAGAGAAGTGGGGTGTGGACGCGCCTGGCTCTCTCTCTCTGTGTGTGTGTGTGTGTGTGTGTGTGTGTGTGTGTGTGTGTGTGTGTGTGTGAGAGAGAGAGTGTGAGCGTGAGCGCGCGCTTTCGTTGCGTTTTCGAAACCGCAGCCAACCAGCCACCAGTGAAAATGTCTGCTTTTGTGTGTGTGTGTGTGTGTGTGTGTGTGTGTGTGTGTGTGTGTGTGTGTGTGTGAGTGAGTGAGTGAGTGAGTGAGTGAGTGTGGGCGCACCTGTCCTTTTTTTCCCCCTAAGGTAAGTCTTTCCGCTCCCGGGATTGGAATGACTCCTTACCCTCTCCGTTAAAACCCACATCCTTTCGTCTTTCCCTCTCCTTCCCTCTTTCCTGATGAAGCAGCCATTGGTTGTGAAAGCTTGAATTTTGCGTGTGTGTTTGTGTGTCTATCAACATGCCAACGCTTTCGTTTGGTAAGTTACATCATCTTTGTTTTTAGATATATTTTTCCCACGTGGAATGTTTCCCTCTATTATATTCATACAATTAAATAATTTTATAAATAATTGATTGTTTTCATTGTTATATTAGCCCAAATGGGAGAAGAAGGTGGGCAGAGTGGAAAGGAGCAGACGGACACAGACAGGGAGGATAAAGAGATGCACAGGGAGAGGGGAAGGAAGAGATGGACAAAAAGAGTGGGAGGAGGAAGTGAACAGAGAAAGGGAAGAGGTGGAGATAGGCAGAGAAAGGGGAGAGAAGGAGATGGTCAGAGAAAGGAAGATGGAGGAAATGGATAGTGAGAGTGCGAGGAGGAGACTGACAGAGAGAGAGGGATAAGGAGGTGAACTAACAGAAGATTGGAATAAATATGTACCCAAACAACAATGAGTACTCAACTAGTTTCTTCTGTAAGAAAGATGTAGGGCCTACAGCCCTCTCTTTTACATGTATAACTGGAATTGAAGGATGAAGGCATTATGATTAGATATCCCTCAATCGGTATTAATAAAAATTTTTTCTGAGTGATGTTTGCATTTGAAATTACGTTGCCTGAAAGACTTTCAGAAAGGAGTTTAATATGCAGCAATAAAAATCTTTGATCATTTGCCCAATGACACAAAATATCTGATGGGTAGCAAAGCAAGTTTTAAATCTAATGTAAAATCATTTCTCTTGGACAACTCCATCTATTCCATGGACGAATTCCTAATTAAAAACTGGTAGCCTATATGGGGTGTTTGGCGAAAAAAGATCAATGTTTCACACTGTGATAGTATAAGTAATTCTGAACAAAAAATGTTATATGAACATAGGTTCGTAAATGCTTCATTAGGGAGGTATGGGTATCGAAAAGGAACTTTAATTCTGCAACATTGATGTGCACAATTTGAACGTATATGTGATACAACTAGACCGTAATGTGATTTTCTTGCAAACATTGCACAGGTACGTGCTTTGTTTACGCTATGCAACCTATCACATATTATGGTCATGTGATGTACGTATTACAATCACCCACTGTTTGCGCAGTTGTGCCATGTAAGCCACATTGTGTAGTGTACTGGTGACGGATTGGTTAGCTGTGTAGTGTATGGTGTTAACTGCGTTCATACAAGCGCTGCTAACAATGCCACATGTCTACAGTAATGAAAAATACGCAGATATGGTGTATGTTTGTGGCTTCTGTGATGGTAGTGCTACTGCTGTAAGAGGAGAATACAACAGGGGCTTTCTGACTTGACAGTTACCTGATTGCAGGGTGTTTACCAAAGTGTTTATCACTTTGCATGCAACAGGCTCTCTTCCAAGTAGACATTTTTTGGCAGACCATGCATGTCAACAAACTTTGCAAGAACAGGAAGAAATTATCCCAAGTGTTGAGCGAAGTTCTGGTACGAGCGTACGTAGAATGTCCCTGTGTATGTATGTCCCACAGATGTGTATGGGAAACATTACAAGCGGAAACCCTGTATCCATTTCACATACAGCGTGTCCAAAATCTCCGTGTTGGCAACAATGCCCAACGACTGCAGTTCTGTCACTGGGTAATTGAGGAGAGTCATTTGCTTCCATACAAACTACTCACTGATGAAGCCCAATTTTCACGACATGGAATAAACAACCAACACAATAACCATAGATGGTCATGGGAAAATACGCATACTTCAGTGGATAGCAATTTTCAAGTTCGTTTTGCCATAAATGTTTGGTGCGGCATGATCGGTAACCTTTTGGTAGATCCATTTACTATCAATCAGCGATTGACAGGAGAGAGGTACCTGCATTATTTGGAAAATTCATTTGTGGAACTGTTGGAAGACGTTCCTTTTGCCAAACATACTTGAATGTATTATCAACATGACGGTGCCCCTCCACATGTTACCTTACGTGTGAGAGACCATCTCAACTGCACCTACCCTTATCGCTGGATAGGCTGTGGTGGTGCTATTAACTGGCCTCCTAGATCACTTGACCTTACGCCTTTAGATTTCTGATTATGGGGTTGGATGAAATCAGAGGTGCACAAAGTGAAGGTAAATACACAAGATGAACTGCTTCATCGCATCATGGACGCTGATGAATTGATTAGGAACCAAGCACAAACAATTGAACAAGCAACACAACATGTTATTGCTAGAATGCAAAAGTGCATTGACGTTCATGGTGGGATATTCAAACCTGTTCTGTGAACCATACAACATCTGTACGATAAGTTTTAAAGCCGTTTGTAAAAGACTGAATACATGTAACATGCATGTTGTAATGCATTATATACTAAATGCAAAGTAAATAAACATTATGTAAAACTGTATAACATAGCTGTACTTCTCTGTAACACTGTTTTCAAGAAAATCACATTACGGTCCAGTTGTAGAATTAAAGTTCCTTTCAATACCCATACCTCCCTAATGAAGCATTTGCAGACCTACGTTCATATAACATTTTGTGTTCATTATTACTTACACTATCACTGTGTAAAATATTGACCTTTCCTCCCCAAACATCTTGTATACACTGAGGTGACAAAAGTCGTGGGATACCTCGCAATATCATCTCGGATCTCCTCCTGCACGGTGCAGTGCACCGACTCGACATGGTGTGTACTCAATAAGGTGCTGGAAGTCTCCTGCAGAAATATTGAGCCATGCTGCCTTCTATAGCCGTCTATAATTGCGAAAGTGTTGCTGTAACAGGATTTTGTGCACAAACTGACCTCTCGCTTATGTCACATAAATGTTTGATGGGATTAATGTCGGGTGATCTGGATACCCAAATCGTTCGTTTGAATTCTCCAGAATCTTCTTGAAACCAATCACAAACGACTGTGGCCCAGTGACATGATGCACTGGTATCCATAAAATTTCCACTGTTGTTTGAGGACATGAAGTCTACGAATGGGTGCAAATGGTCTCAATTGGACCAGAGGACCCAGTCCATTCTATGTAAATACACCCCGATCATTATGTAGCCACCAGCAGGCTTTGTCCAGCTGAAATGGCTGCACATACATTGAAGCCCAGTTTAGCATACTATGATGGATTTTACTTTGTAGTACTACTGGAAGCTTCAAGATACAGAAGCTGAATATATCACAGCATCAACAACGAATTTAAATAACACACAGTTTATCTCATTGATTGGGAAATCAGACTGCTACTTGCCTTAAAGGTGACAGAGGAAGCAGCAGTTTTCTTCGACTGTCATCTGTAAGGAAAACAGCAGCCTGTCATCCTGATCACGATTAAAACAACATAGCTAGTAGTCCGCAGTCTTTTACATTTGGTCATCTGATGAGACAGTAGTGCATTCTGTTTCATCATTATTTACAGGATATAGTATTTTATGTAGACCTGAAGAATAAAACTTTTTTTTTTCCTGGAGACACTAAACACTGTGTAGCACAGTAAATAGGCTATAAATGAAGTGTTCTTGTACAAACATTTACTTATCTCTCCTTATTGGAACTCCTGAACTGAATGTATAGTTACCTTGCATTATGTGGTGCAAACTGCAGATGTGTCATGGTAATGAAAGGTTCAAAAATAAAATTCATAGGGTTCTCTCAGCAAGAATGGTTATAATAATTATTTACAAAGCTGAAACTAGAGTAAGAAATGCTTCATAATGTGCTGTTCTTTGCGCTAAAAAATTTGCAGTTATCAAGAATTGAACAGTTACAGCCATAAGAGTACAAGCAACAGTGTTTTCACCTTGGATTTTTGCAGATGGATTGCATTTATATGCAAACGCAAATATTTCAGTGCACTATGGTGTGTGCATAATTATGCCTGCTAACAAAGTAAAGATAATGTTCAAGGTTTAAGATGACACTCTTTGTAACACAGTTTGTGTAATTTATCCTTTATTTTACTGATGAGGAAGAGCTGTGCACTATAGCAAATGGCCTTGTTGCTTACACTGTCAAGTTATTTACCCATTCTTTTTGCATCTATGTATAGTTTTTTGTGGTGACACAGATTTTCACTATTTAGTTGTAACGGGCAAGTATTCTTACCAAGATTGGCAACTGTAGCAGAATGAGCACAGGAAGGGCACAGTTTTCTAAAGAATTTTATGGTGCCTTTGTGAGGCTTCTTTTATGGCCTTTAGAACCCGTTTTTGCATGATCCAAATCCATCAGTATGATCATATAGACCAGTGGAAAAGAAATTGTCCTGAGAGAGAGAGAGAGAGAGAGAGAGAGAGAGAGAGAGAGAGAGAGAGAGAATGTGTGTGTTTTCTAACCACATTATTTTCTAAGAAAAAAATTTGCCCTCCACATCATATGCAAAGCTGCAAATTTATTACATCTGTGTTGACTGTTGTAATATGTGTTTGATGACAAATTTCTTCTGTGTGTGACCTGTGTCAAAAAAATCTCAGAACATACATTATTTGTGTAAGATTTACTTGTCATGCTCATACTAAAGGCAACCAAAGAGAGCAGTGGAATAGAAAACTTGTTTGAATGATAGTTGTAACTATGTTTAATTTATAATGGACATTGTGTGGTTGGACAGGATACAAATACTCTGTTGGTGTAATACACAAAATAAGATTTCAAATAGATGATAAGTTAAAATGTCATTTGAGTTTTACTTATAGAAGTGTTAAACCTGTGTGAAATAATCCCAGTTTTCATAACTCTAGCATTGTTTGCAGCACAGAAAAAACAGCACTGCTGAAATGCTGCACTCTGCCACCATTATGAGGCACATTTACAATATTGCTTTATAGGCGTGTTAATATTAGGCAGATTAATAATGTTTCTTCTACCACAGCTTTGAGACCCACGCCAGGCAGTGTTATTGACAAACTTGCCAGTCATTTTAAGATATTGTGTGGAATTAGGTTCTGGCCTGTACTATGTCTAAAGGACGATGATTTTCATTACCAAGGGTCAACATTATATTTGACCTGCCACATTAGAAAGCAAAGTGACAGCCTAATACACTCCCATGTAGGATGCCTATATTAATACATACTGGGTCTGCTAGGTGTTTCACTAGAAATACTTTTGCAGTACATAAGATAACACATTGCACCTGGTTTTCTAGGTATGAATTAAACTTCTTCTTAGCCACACTTCTTATTCCTAGTGACTCTAATTTGCATAATAAACTTCTGTAGCCAGCTGTGTCGATTGCCTTTGGTAAGTCCAAGAAAATTCCATTCACACAATTGCCTTTGTCCAGTGCTTGAAGAATGACTTTTGTAAACTGTGCAATAGTAAATTCTGTACTTCTTCTGGGCCTGAAAACACGTTGTTCATTACAAAGAATGTTAAACTTGTAGAGATTTTTGATTAATCTATTTTTCATTGGTTTTCAGTAATTTTGGAAATGATGAACACTGAAGAGATTGGTCTGTAGTTTGCTACATTTTCTGCATCAGCACATTAAATTGCTTTGTTTAGGTACTCAGGAAAACAGCCAGATTTGAATGAATTATTGATTATTTTTCTACATGTACATCTACATCCATACTCCGCAAGCCACGTGACAGTGTGTTCTCAGTGGAGCTTTTATGGTATGTGTACATTCTTTAGGATGCAAGCTGGGATTTCATACAGACTGGTTGATTTTTAATTTCTTAATTGGTGTGCTACCTCTCTGTTGCTGGATAGAATACCCACTGAGTTTGATGACTGGTCTTAGGTGGGTAAAACATATGTGTCTGGAAATTTCTGTTGCAGTTTCTTGACAGTGTTGGTCAATTAAGTAATCACAAAGTTTGCTATTCCTTTTGAATGTTTTTGCCCAGTGTTTGTTGTCTCTTGTTTGATAATATTCCAAGTTGCTTTGCTTTTGTCTTATGCCTGAAATAGTATTTTAAGTTTTTTAGGAGCTAGCAGTCCCTTTTTGTAAATTCTCCTATAGTTTTTATAAAACTACGAAAACGCTGAGTCAGTCTACCTATTTATGATGGCCACTGAGTTCCAGAGGATTTTTTATTCCTCTAGTCACCCATATATTTCGTTCTGAAGTTGCAATGGAATATTGAAATTATTAAACTTTTATTCACATTTGTTTCAGTACAAACTTCCTCCCATCCTTCATATTGTAACCGGGATGAAAATTCATGAAGGTTTGACTTTGATAAGACCCTTTTGTACACTCTTAATTTAGAAGGCTTTTCTATGTAATTATTTACTTTTAATATCTGACACAGCTGATCTGGTGAGCCTCGATTTTAAACATGTATATGGCTATTATTCCTATTTACACCTATGGCTATGTGCTCTGTCAATATAGAAGCTTGTTTGGTTACTCTAGCATGAGAATTTATAAGTGAAGACATGCCATAGCTATACAAGATATTTAAGTAGGCATTACTGAATTCATCATATAGATATTTAAATCCCCACAGAAGAATATGTTTGTTTTTGAACAAGATTTCTTAGCTAGTGTCTGGTTTAGTATTGAGAAAGAAAAAAAAAAAGGTCCATATCACTACTGGGAGATCTGTACACACAAAATACTTGTACAGTCATTTGTTTGACATACTATGTTTTCTTACTTCAACGGCTGACAGTTAAAAATCTTTATAAACACTTGACACAGTAAGGTCATTTCTGACTTGAAACGAAGTACCGCTTTTCACATAAATACATGAAGCTCCACCTTTAATGGAGAGTATACTACAGAAACAAGCAAGTCTAATGAGGATAAAGGTAAATACAAAATTTAATTCTCTTTGTACCAGTGTTCGGTGAGACATACAGCTGTGCTGTCTAGTATTTGCACATTTACTTCTAATTGCTAAACTTGTTTTTTATGGATTGTATAGTTTTGTGGAAGACTGTTAAACATTTAGTTGTATTTACCGTGGTGGTCTCTGCCCCTCCTCGACTTCAGATGGGCAGAGGCTACTTTGCATATTTCACTTGCTGTTGTTTTCTCTTCTGGTGGTGTTGCTCCTGTGTCATCAGTTGCTGCTATTGTTAGTGGTGTAGAGGGACATGCTGTGACCATGTCCTTTTCCTCCTCAGGCATTGATTCCAGGTCTTTTATTACTGCTGCTGCAGCTGTTATTGCAGCTGCTTTTATGTCGACACTTATTTCTGTAGCTCATGTTTCCTCATGTTCTGTTACTGCTGCATCTGGATTCGTTAGTAGGGAAAGGTTTCCCAGGACTCTTTAACAGCCATGGTTGTGCAAGATACTTTGTAGGTCTCCTTTACTGTTGATGATGCAGTTGCATCATATTTCTCACTTCTAGAAAAAATGCTTGTCACAAACATTTTGATCCTCTCACTGAGTAGTGATTTGACGCAGTTTTTGGATGCATTCCATGTTTGGTAAAACATTTTTTTTCCATATCATCTAAGGTGAGGAAACAGCATTTAAAATGGACTGGCATTTGTTTTTGTAAGTCCTGTTGGCTTTGTGGATCTCTTTATTTACACAAGATGGTTCAATATGACAACACCTGTTACAATCACTTTCTGTTCCCCTGATGTACATAGTATCTTTCTTAATACTCTGGTTGCTACTTGATCTCATTTTCATATACATTGATTGCACTGGTTACTATCAGGATTGACTTTTTTAACACACAATTACTGTTTTCGTAGTCCTTCATAATGTCCTGCAAGACTGTTCCAGACACTTGTAGTACCTACTGAGGACTTGCTGGTGACAAAGAATTCTTGCAGTGCCTCCGCCACAGCTGTACTAACATTTTTTGATGTCCCTTTGTTAATATTGTGGGATTGTCCATATGCCTCTGCTTCATTATGGTACACATTAACTGCTGAAGGAATCACTTCTGTTTAGGGCCAGAAACTATTACACTATACTTGTACTACGTTTGAATTGATGCACCAGGTGCACTTATTTTTCAAGCAGCAAAATCTTTCCAGCCAAAGATACTTGCTATTGGTATTAGAAAATTCTTCATCCATACATACTAGTACATATTGTTTTTCTAATCAGACAGGAGTAACAAAATCAAAGAAATTCATTCCTGAGAGTGTGGAATCTTATATGTAAATAACTTCAGATATTGCAGAATACACTTCTACTACATGAAGTCCTAGAATGTGTTACAAATGTTCACTCACTCAATCCCTTGGCTTCTTTGGGACAGGACGACCCCACGCCACTCTTAAGTATCTGCCTCCAATTCTTCCCGTCTTGTGCCACTTCCTCCCATTCACTGACCCTGCAGTCTGAGGTAATCTTATCTTCCCATCTGTTTCTTGTCTTCCAGGGGGTCCTCGCCTTCCATCTTCTTGTCATATATGTGACAGACTATACTGCCATGATCCACACTGACAACATGATGCAAATGTCTTGCAATGGCAATGTTCACTACTGAGGGTTGGTCGGCTAGCTTATGTAGTTCTTCATTGGATCTCCAAAGCCATCTTTGTGTTGCTTGGTCAAATATTGACCCAAAGAATTTTCTGTAGACTATTTTAAAAGACTGAGAGTTGGTTTACTTCTTTTTTGGTAATGCTCCGTGCTTCAGTTCCACGTAGCAGTACTGGCCTGATGATTGTGTCACATAGTTTCACCTTGGTTTTCCTGAACAAGAGTTTGGAGTTTAGTTTTTGGAGGGAAAACTGGACTTTTTATGCATTCTGTAGTCTAATTTGGTATTTGACTTGTCATATACTGCAGTCATTTATACTTACACCAAGGTATTTGAATTTGTAAGTGTTCCTGAAAGTGTAGTTTTCTATGTGAAGGTTATCACAGTGTTCTGTAGTTATGTTTTCCCTTCATATGATAATGTATTCTGTTTTTTCTTCGTCAATTTTTAAACCTATTTTCATGGCTGTTTCGTTTAGCTTCTTGAACAGTATTTAAATTTCACTATTGCTATCTCATATTAAAATGGTGCTGGTGTAAGCTGTCCCCACCACACCAGGCGGCAAAGAGTGTGCGAAAATATCGATAGTAGGCACCTGAGCAAGCGAGCCAATCAGGAGAGAGGCCAACGACAGACTCGCAAACTATGCACCGCCAATGCCCTCTTGTCCGCCAGTATTTAGATCACCTCTGTGGACCAGAGGGACCAGGCAGTACCAGTCAGTCATCTAGTGAGTCACCGAGTAGAGTCATCAGTGGCAGCCCAGTCACTTGTAGTTGCAGATAGAGTCTCTGTCTCATGCAGCACATAGTGACCAGAGTAATGTACATAGCGGGACTGGGACTTCACCAGCAGTGAGGCTAACATGGACTATTATGGAAGAGCTTGTACCACAACAACTAGCTTAAGTTTAGTAGCTTTCTTATTCTTGTGCATAAAGAACCCTGTTAATATATACGTGCAGTTGTATTATAGGAAGAGGATGCCAGCCACCAAACAGCATCCTCTCCTTGCTTTCCATAGTAAAAGCCTACAGTGACAACGAGACAACAACAAAATACCTACATCATCTGCATAGTCCAGTATATTTGGCAGTTTACCTGTGATGTTTCCATTTGTTATTGTTTCTCTTGCCACGTTTTCCATGACAAAGCTCAAGATGAGTGGAGCTTCAGTCCAGTTTTGTTTTCAAAACAGTCCGATACCGAGCCAAAATTGCTTACTGCCTTCTCATAGATGATCTGACAAAGCCAACGAGGTTCCTGAGGATTCTGTATTCTTGCCACGATTTCCCATACCATTTCTCTGTGCACCAAAACGTAGGCCTTTTTGAAGTATATGAACAGGTGCTCTTGTTGTATTCTCATATTTTTTCATTGATGGTCTTGATGCAGAATATGCTGTCGGCTGTTGATATATTTTTCCAAAAGCGATTTTGATAGTCCTCTGTTATTTCCTTGGTGCAGGAGGTGAATCTTTTCTATACTATACATCACAGCACTGCTGTGGCTAGTAGGGCTATTCCTCTGTAATGTCTGCAGTTTCATTTAACTCCTTTCTTGTGTATAGCGACAATAATTGATTCCCTCCATTCATCCAGAATTTTTTCATCCTGCCAAATTTTAAGAATAAGGTGAAACAGTTTCTCATAAAGTTTATGACCCCCATATTGCAGCAATTCCCCTCGTATTCTTCAGTTCCCGCCACTTTGTGTTTTTTTCAGTTTTTTTTGAACTGTTGATTACATCTTCATATGTTCGCTCAGTTAAAGAAATTCAGCTGTTGTAGGGCAAATTTTCTCCAGCTTTTTTTCTGGTTCTGGGCTGTTCATTAAGTCATCAAAATACTCTTTCTAAGCCTTTAATATATTGTCTGATCCAGAGATAATGTTTCCATCGATGTCACGAAGAGCTGCTGGTTGTTGTTGATATCCATTTCTGACGTTATTTACGGTGCCACATACTGTGAATGTTGTTTTCTTTCTGGTCATTCTCACTACTTTCTGTGGTGTGCCTCAGGTAAAGCCTTTTACTCGTCATACAGTCTTGCTTGCTTCCTTCTGTCTCCCTGTAACCCTGTTCTAATTCTTCACTTTTTCTATCCTGAGACGAGATGAGGCTGACGTTTTTGTGACAAATCTCCATTGTGCCATTTTCTTGAAACAGCATACTGCAAGTTGTAATACCAAAATTGCGAAAAACAACTAATCAGTTGAGTGCCTGTTGCATGGACGCATCGAGTGACATGCCCGAGGTCCACGAGAAAGACAGGCTGCAGCGTGCACGTCACAAAGGTAGTCCTGAACTCGCTCGCTTGCTCAGCTCAGCAGACAAAATGTGTTTCTAAATCTGTTAACTCGTAGCTGGGTGTGTAAGTACTAACGAGAATTGCATCTTCCACTGGAATCTGCTTTTATGAAGTCTTACTGATTAACAGTACTACAGCAAAATTTAATTTAAGATCAATACTCGATGTAAATGGTATAACAGCTCATTTATAGTATTTAGTCTCTTCTGCTTAACAGTACTTATTACATCTACATCTACATTTATACTCCACAAGCCACTGAACGGTGTGTGCAGAGGGCACTTTACGTGCCACTGTCATTACCTCCCTTTCCTGTTCCAGTCGCGCATGGTTCGCGGGAAGAACGACTGCTGGAAAGCCTCCGTGCGTGCTCAAACCTCTGTAATTTTACATTTGTGATCTCCTCAGGAGGTATAAGTAAGGGGAAGCAATATGTTTGATACCTCATCCAGAAACGCACCCTCTCGAAACATGGACAGCAAGCTACACCGCGATGCAGAACGTCTCTCTTGCAGAGTCTGCCACTTGAGTTTGCTAAACATCTCGGTAACACTATCACGCTTACCAAATAACCCTGTGACGAAACACGCCGCTCTTCTTTGGATCTTCTCTATCTCCTCTGTCAACCCGACCTGGTACGGATCCCACACTGATGAGCAATACTCGAATATAGGTCGAATGAATGTTTTGTAAGCCTTTGTTGATGGACTACATTTTCTAAGGACTCTCCCAATGAATCTCAACCTGGCACCCGCCTTACCAACTATTAATTTTATATGATCATTCCGCTTCAAATCGTTCCATACGCATACTCCCAGACATTTTACACAAGTAACTGCTACCAGTGTTTGTTCCGCTATCATATAATCATACAATAAAGGATCCTTCTTTCTATGTATTCGCAATACATTACATTTGTCTATGTTAAGGGTCAGTTACCACTCCCTGCACCAAGTGCCTATCTGCTGCAGATCTTCCTGCAATTTTCTAATGCTGCAACTTCTCTGTATACTACAGCACCATCCGCGAAAAGCCGCATGGAACTTCCGACACTATCTACTAGGTCATTTATATATATTGTGAAAAGCAATGGTCCCATAACACTCCCCTGTGGCTCACCAGAGATTACTTTAACGTCTGTAGACGTCTCATTGCTGGTGGTGCCTTATGCAACTGATAATCGTTTCAGCATGATTTTATTTTATTGTACGCCAGTACAGCCATAACAAATTATAAGTAGGCCCATGGACTTCCCATCATTATAGGACTAACAACAGTAAGATTCCATAATAGCAGATTCCAGTAGAAGATTCAGTTTTCGTTTGTACAGACACGCCTAGTTACGAGTTAACAGGTGTAGAAACGTAGTTGTCTGCTGATTTGAGTGAGCGAGCAAGCGCAGGACTACCTTCGTGACGTACGTGCCGCAGCCTGTCTTTCTCTTAGGCCTTGTGACATGCCATTCTGACATCGTTTCCTAGTAAGCTGAGCATGGCACAAACTTCAGCTGCCACAGAAGATTTTTTGTTGATTCATTTTGGCATATTTACCTGTTTCGTATTGTAACTTACAGTATGCCATTTCAAAGCAACAGCACATTGAAAATTTATCACATACACGTCATCCTTATCATTAAATATCAATTAATAATACATCAGTGACATAAGCCTTCAAAGGATAACTGAGACAAGAGACAAAAATCGCATGAACTAGGCTGAGTGTAATGGATAATGTCGTAGACAAAAGAGACAGAGGGTGAGAATTTGTGGCCCGCCATATGCAATTCTCTTTTCATCTTAATGTTGGTAACACATTCTGGGACTTTCTTACGAATGTCATCCAAGTAGGCTGTGTCATACAACTTTATATATTATTTACATTTTCATCTGATTATAAAATGATGTATTAAGTAAATATTTGGCCATTTAATTTTGAATGTGTGACAATTTTCATGTGTGTGTTTAAGCAGGAACCCAAGAGGTCATCTTAAGTTGCTGTGCGTGAAACAAGAAACAATAAAATTCATATTCTTCCTCATTACAAATATTTCACTCTTTATTTCCAAATATATGACGATTTCAGTGTGTGGTTACGCAGGAACCTAGGAGTACAGCTTTAATTGCTGTGACTGAAACAAGCAGCAATAAAATTAATGTACTTCTTTCTCACAAATATTTGGGTGTTTATTTCAAAATATGATTGTGTGTGGCCAGACAGGAACCTAACATGACAAATTACTGCAAATGGAAAGAGAAGCAATAATATTTATATTCCTCCTTGTCACAAATATTTGGCTGTTTATAATTGTGTACCCTATCATACACAAAGATCAAGAAGAGACAGATACTTCAATATTACAATCAGTGGCACTTCTGGCTGGTATATTTCAGCCATTAATGACATTATGATGCTGGAGGTACTAGAACTTCAGACAGAGAACAAAATAGAAAATAATTGACAATACTCCTTATATTAATGGGCATATATGGTTCAACAAGCTGCCATCTTAAGTTGCTGTGCGTGAAACAAGAAACAATAAAATTCATATTCTTCCTCATTACAAATATTTCACTCTTTATTTCCAAATATATGACGATTTCAGTGTGTGGTTACGCAGGAACCTAGGAGTACAGCTTTAATTGCTGTGACTGAAACAAGCAGCAATAAAATTAATGTACTTCTTTCTCACAAATATTTGGGTGTTTATTTCAAAATATGATTGTGTGTGGCCAGACAGGAACCTAACATGACAAATTACTGCAAATGGAAAGAGAAGCAATAATATTTATATTCCTCCTTGTCACAAATATTTGGCTGTTTATAATTGTGTACCCTATCATACACAAAGATCAAGAAGAGACAGATACTTCAATATTACAATCAGTGGCACTTCTGGCTGGTATATTTCAGCCATTAATGACATTATGATGCTGGAGGTACTAGAACTTCAGACAGGGAACAAAATAGAAAATAATTGACAATACTCCTTATATTAATGGGCATATATGGTTCAACAAGCTGCCACATGCTTTTAAAACTTGTGAGCCAAAGCTGTTCCACAGGGAGTTAAAAACCTTTTTAGTAAATATTCACTCAATGAATTCTAATCTACTTGCCCTCAGTTGTAACATGTAATATAATTAGAGTATTAATATTAAAGTATGTTCCGCTACTGTATGTAAGTGTTACCTATATTAATCTACTCAACCAGTGTATGACATTTGCAAAGGTCATCGGCTTGATGGTCTATAAGCAGAATACGTAAATGAATAAATAAATAAATAAACATCTCACGACAGTCAGTTTCTAAAGATGTTTTACAGCATAATGGGTGCATTGTATGTTTTGTGTTGCTGATTCAAATAAATATGCTTTATGTGAATTCCGTTTTAAGTTCACTGTTCAGAGGCAAATGTTGAAATCAGTTTTTTAAAGGAACCTTGAATTCATTTGAAACAAGTTTAGTTTTTATGCATTTCTTTCATACATTGTAGGTTCTTTTTGTGGTGCTTTAGGTAAGCATTTCACCATTTTTTCCACCAGAATACCGTGTTATTCTGTGTCTTTCTGCACTACTTGTAGCACTTCAAGTTCATGGTCAGAACAAAACATTTCAGTTGCATCCAAACATCCATTAAACTTTGTTGCACATGCACATAATATATTTTCTTGATTTACTTTCACAAAACAATGTAGATGATATCACCATCACTGCACATATTCTAATACCACTCGATACAATTTTACTGCACAACATGCAATTTATAGACGATAAATACTTGCGATTTATGGAATGATTTACTAATACGTCTACATGCATAGAGATCTTGCACATTCTCTTCATTGTCTAGCGTCTACCAACAATATAGTGTACAATACAACACCCAAATATTACAGATATTCTGGCGACTGCTTACAGTTTAACTGTTGGAACCATGCCAAAAGTCACAGAACTCCACCAATAGAGGTAAAAATAAGGGAAGTTGTCATGATGTCAAAAACTTGAAGTTGACGTCCATCATCTTAGTTGCCCCAAAACATTACATTTAGTTGTTTAATCAAACATTCCAGCTTGCAGTGTTTATGGGTGTACATCTTGTTCTAATCATTGTCTAAAGTCACTTGTTGCAAAGTGTTTCATCATATATATGAAATACAAATAAATATTGAAGGAATAAAATGATGACTGCCTGCAGTGATATGCTTCACTGGCTCAAATATTAGGAAGTCGAAGATTCTTCTGGTAATCCCTACAGAGTGGTTTTTCACTCACACATTTTCTGGACTTCAAATGTTCAGAATATTTAATCTCATAAAATTATCTGCCTTCTTTTTATGTAGTCATTTTATGTTGTTAGATGTTGTTTCTGCTTATTAAAAGTTTGCATCTGAGTTGCATATTAATCCGTAAATTAAGTTTAGAACAGTCTGCTATAAATTTGTCACACACTAACCAAGTTTCAGTTATGAGGTAGCCAAAACTTACGTTGTATCACAGGAAGCCATTTAATTGAATTACTTAATCTATTCCATTCTGTAAATGGAACATTCTAAAAACATCTCAATTGTTCGCACTTCCAATAGTCACTTGAGACATGACTTATGGCCTGCAATCTTTTTGAAGAGTCTTTTCCTTGTACTTGTATTCTGCATAGGACTGGAATACTCATCTTCATTTTCCGACATTTCTGATGCCTTGATTTCACTTAAGATATAACTTTATGCACAATCTAAGTAACAGTAACACTTCAGTGTTTCAGCTCCTCTTAAGAGAAAACTTATTTTCCAACCTAATGTGGATGCAAAGTGAGTGCAATTTTACGTGGCTGTTCAAAAAGTTTCGGAACTTTGTCCACAAAATTTTTTCTTCACTTACCTTTTACAGTACTGGCCATAAAAATTGCTACACCACAAGGATGACGTGCTACAGACGCGAAATTTAACCAGCAGGAAGAAGATGCTGTGATACGCAAATGTTTAGCTTTTCAGAGTATTCACACAAGGTGGCACTGGTGGCGACACCTACAACGTGCTGACATGAGAAAAGTTTCCAACCGAATTCTCATACACAAACAGCAGTTGACCAGCATTGCCTGGTGAAACGTTGTTGTGATGCCTCGTGTAAGGAGGAGAAATGCATACCATCATGTTTCCGTCTTTGGATTGTAGCCTATTGCGAGTGCGGTTTATCGTATCGCGACATTGCTGTTTGCGTTGATCGAGATCCAATGACTGTTAGCAGAATATGGAATCGGTGGGTTCAGGAGCGTAATACGGAACACCGTGCTGGATCCCAATGGCCTCGTATCACTATCAGTCGAGATGACAGGCATCTTATCCGCATTGCTGTAATGAATCGTGCAGTCACATCTCGATCCCTGAGTCAACAGATGGGGATGTTTGCGAGACAATAACCATCTGCACGAACAGTTGGACGACGTTTGCCGCAGCATGGACTATCACCTCGGAGACCGTGGCTGCGGTTACCCTTGATGCTGCATCACAGAAAGGAGCGCCTGCGATGGTGTACTCAATGACGAACCTGGGTGCACGAATGGCATAACATCATTTTTTGCGATGAATCCAGGTTCTGTTTACAGCATCATGATGGTCGCTTCTGTGTTTGGCGACATCGTGGTGAATGCACATTGGAAGCGTGTATTCATCATCACCATACTGGCGTATCACCCGGCGTGATGGAAGGGCGGCCATCAGTTACACGTCTCGGTCACCTCTTGTTCGCATTGACGGCACTTTGAACAGTGGCCATTACATTTCAGATGTGTTACGACCCGTGGCTCTACCCTTCATTCGATCCCTGTGAAACCCTACATTTTGGCAGGATAATGCACGAACGCATGTTGCAGGTCCTGTACGGGCCTTTCTGGATACAGAAAATGTTCGACTGCTGCCCTGGCCAGCACATTCGCCAGATCTCTCACCAACTGAAATCATTTGGTCAATGGTGGCCGAGCAACTGGCTCGTCACAATACGCCAGTCACTACTCTTGATGAACTGTGGTATTGTGTTGAAGCTGCATGGGCAGCTGTACCTGTACATGCCATCCAAATTCTGTCTGACTCAACGCCCAGGCGCATCAAGGCCGTTATTACGGCCAGAGGTGGTTGTTCTGGGTACTGATTTCTCAGGATCTATGCACCCAAACTGCGTGAAAATGTAATCACATGTCAGTTCTAGGATAATATATTTGTCCAATGAATACCCATTTATCATCTGCATTTCTTCTTGGTGTAGCAATTTTAATGGCCAGTCGTGTACTTATGGTGAATGGTCACCTTCGAAATTCTCTGTTTCACAATTGATACACCATTCCCAATGCTGTTTTCACATCCAGAAACAGTCTTGATACACCTCTTGCTGGATCGTGCAAAGTGCCGTATGCGAAATTTCTGTTACCTCATCTACTGTTGCAAATCTTCGACCTTTCAACGAGGTTTCCAACTAGGGAAATAAAAAAGAATTCTGCAGGGGCCTGGTCTGGAGGATGGGGCAACACAGTGATTTCGTTTTTCGTGCAATAGTCATGCACCAACAGGGATGAATGTGCCCTTATTGTGATGTAAGAGCGAGTTTTTATTTCGCTACATTTCAAGGCCGTTTCCTTCTCACATTTTCTCACAGACGTCGCAACACATCCTGATAGTACCATCAATTAACAGTTTGTCCCTTTGGCATGAAGTCATGATGAACTAATCCTCCAAAGTCAAAGAAAACTATCAACATGTCTTTGACATGTGAACTGACGAGCGTTTTTTGGTCTTGGAGAACCTTTCTCGACCCAATGTGAAGACTGAACCTTGGTTTCAACATTATCACTGTAGACCCAGTTAGGATTCTCTTAAGGGACATCTCGTTCTCAATTGCGTGATCCAAAAGCTCTTCACAGATTGTGAGGTGAAGGTCTTTCTTGTCTCGACTCATGAGCTGTGGGATGAACTTGGTGGAAAGACGATGCATTCCAGGATACCGTGTCGGCATTTCATGACATGAACCAACTGAAATGTCACATTCTTCTGCAATCTCTCAGACAGTCAGTCTTCGATTGGCAAGCACAATTTCATTAACGTTCCTGATGTGAGCATCATCGGTAGCCGTCATTAGAGATAAGAATGGCATCCTGACAAATGACAAGGAAAGAATTATAGACAGATGAAAAGAATACTTCTCAGAACTCTTGACTGTTCATATCCAGATGAGATGCTATGTGCAGACACCATGGAGGAAAGGAAGGATGAAGAAGATGGGGAGTGAATTGAGAAGATGTGAAGACTGCAATCAGAAAACTCAGAAACAACAAGGCCCCAGAGAAGGAAAGAATAACAGGATAATTAATCAAAGATGGAGTGAAGAACCTACACTTAGAAATATATAAACTGATCCAGCTGACATGGAAGAATGAGATATTGCCAGAAGACTGGAAATTGGCCACAATATGCTCGATGTACAAGAAAAGATGCAAAATGAAATGTGGTAACTACAGAGGTATCAGTTTGCTGAATGTAACCTACAAGGTACTGTTTATCATTATCCTCAGAAAATTCAACCATTCCTAGAGAATAACAAACATGAGAACCAATTCCAGGAATTTCGACCAAACTGATTGTCAAAGATCACATTTTCATCCTAAGACAATTGTTTGGGAAACACTGAGAATGTGTAAGCATTTCTATAATCTGTTCGTCGATTTTCAATTTGCATTACGGCAGCATCACCAGGAATAGCCTATATAATGCACTGTGTCACTTCAGAATCCGTGAGAAGCTAATGAGAATGGTGCAAACTTGTATGGCTGGATCAAGAGTAGTTGTACATTTCTGAGGGGTTGAGACACATCTCAGACAAGGGGATGCTCTCTCATGTGTTCTGTTCAGTCGTCTTACAGAAAGTAATAAGGGAATGTAGGCAGAAGAAATGGGCTGGAGTACTCATGGGTGGTAATTTCAGCTATTCACATATGCAAACCATATACTACTGCTAAGTGAATTAATCTATGAACTGAAAGAAATGTACCAGAAAATGGGCGATTACAGACAGAACATTGGGCTAAAGGCAAATTAAGACGGAGTTCATGCGATTAGGAAGAAGACAAGAGCAACAAGAATTTTTGTATGGATGGCATGAGGTTCAAGAGAGTTCACCAGTTCAAATACTTGCGATCTTGGTTTACCAGTAACAACACTGCAGAAACAGACATCAAGGAAAGAACGGCAGTGGGAATGAAATGCACGTTTTCCTCAGGAAGACGCTCAGCTCAAATCTATATCAGCGAATACTAGGATGAGAATCTATAACACACTGATATGCCCAGCAGCCATGCATGATTCAGAAACCCGGACCATGACAAAATGCGAAAAGGAAAAATTATTAGTATTTCAAAGGAAAGCAATGTGGAAAATATGAGAACCAATCTTATACAAACGAAAATAGAGAAGGAGGAATGAGGAAATTTACCTCTTGATGCAACTACCAACAATACTACAGAGCACTGGGTGCACCCGACTGCAAATTGTTGCTCATGTCGGCACCAATGACTCCTGCCGTCTGGGTTCAGAGGTGATCCTCAGTTCGTACAGGCGGTTGGCGGAATTGGTGAAGGCGGAAAGCCTCGCTCGCGGGGTGGAATCAGAGCTAACTATTTGTAGTATCGTTCCCAGAACCGATCGCGGTCCTCTGGTTTGGAGCCGAGTGGAAGGCTTAAACCAGAGGCTCAGACGATTCTGCGGAGATCTGGGGTGCAAATTTCTCGACCTCCGCTATCGGGTGGAGAAATGTAGGGTCCCCCTGAATAGGTCAGGCGTGCACTACACGCCGGAAGCGGCTACAAGGGTAGCGGAGTACGTGTGGAGTGCACATGGGGGTTTTTTAGGTTAGAGAATCCCCTCCTTAGGCCCGACAAGACGCCTCCTGAGACGCGGCGAGGTAGGAGTAGGCAAAATGCAACAGGGAATAACAATATTAATGTGCTAATAGTAAACTGCAGGAGCATCTATAGAAAGGTCCCAGAACTGCTCTCATTAATAAACGATCACAACGCCCATATAGTACTAGGGACAGAAAGTTAGCTGAAACCAGACGTAAACAGTAATGAAATCCTAAACTCAGATTGGAATGTATACCGCAGAGACAGGCTGAACAGTGAAGGAGGAGGCGTGTTTATAGCGATAAGAAGTGCAATAGTATCGAAGGAAATTGACGGAGATCCGAAATGTGAAATGATTTGGGTGAAGGTCGCGGTTAAAGCAGGCTCAGACATGGTAATTGGATGTCTCTATAGGCCCCCTGGCTCAGCAGCTGTTGTGGCTGAGCACCTGAAGGATAATTTGGAAAATATTTCGAGTAGATTTCCCCACCATGTTATAGTTCTGGGTGGAGATTTTAATTTGCCGGATATAGACTGGGAGACACAAACGTTCATAACGGGTGGCAGGGACAAAGAATCCAGTGAAATTTTTTTAAGTGCTTTATCTGAAAACTACCTTGAGCAGTTAAACAGAGAACTGACTCGTGGCGATAACATATTAGACCTTCTGGTGACAAACAGACCTGAACTATTTGAAAAAGTTAACGCAGAACAGGGAATCAGCGATCATAAAGCGGTTACGGCATCGATGATTTCAGCCGTAAATAGGAATATTAAAAAGGGTAGGAAGATTTTTCTGTTTAGAAAAAGTGACAAAAAGCAGATTTCAGAGTACCTGTTGGCTCAACACAAAAGTTTTGTCTCAAGTACAGATAGTGTTGAGGATCAGTGGACAAAGTTCAAAACCGTCGTACATTATGCGTTAGATGAGTATGTGCCAAGCAAGATCGTAAGAGATGGAAAAGAGCCACCGTGGTACAACAACCGAGTTAGAAAACTGCTGCGGAAGCAAAGGGAACTTCACAGCAAACATAAACATAGCCAAAGCCTTGCAGACAAACAAAAATTACGCGAAGCGAAATGTAGTGTGAGGAGGGCTATGCGAGAGGCGTTCAATGAATTCGAAAGTAAAGTTCTATGTACTGACTTGGCAGAAAATCCTAAGAAATTTTGGTCTTATGTCAAAGCGGTAGGTGGAGCAAAACAAAATGTCCAGACACTCTGTGACCGGGATGGTACTGAAACGGAGGATGACAGACTAAAGGCCGAAATGCTAAATGTCTTTTTCCAGAGTTGTTTCACAGAGGAAGATTGCACTGTAGTTCCTTGTCTAGATTGTCGCACAAATGACAAAATGGTAGATATCGAAATAGACGACAGAGGGATAGAGAAACAATTAAAATCGCTCAAAAGAGGAAAGGCCTCTGGACCTGATGGGATACCAGTTCAATTTTACACAGAGTACGCGAAGGAACTTGCCCCCCTTCTTGCAGCGGTGTACCGTAGGTCTCTAGAAGAGCGTAGCGTTCCAAAGGATTGGAAAAGGGCACAGGTCATCCCCGTTTTCAAGAAGGGACGTCGAACAGATGTGCAAAACTATAGACCTATATCTCTAACGTCGATCAGTTGTAGAATTTTGGAACACGTATTGTGTTCGAGTATAATGACTTTTCTGGAGACGAGAAATCTACTCTGTAGGAATCAGCATGAGTTTCGAAAAAGACGGTCATGTGAAACCCAGCTCGCGCTATTCGTCCACGAGACTCACAGGGCCATAGACACGGGTTCACAGGTAGATGCCGTGTTTCTTGACTTCCGCAAGGCGTTCGATACAGTTCCCCACAGTCGTTTAATGAACAAAGTAAGAGCATATGGACTATCAGACCAATTGTGTGATTGGATTGAAGAGTTCCTAGATAACAGGACGCAGCATGCTATTCTCAATGGAGAGAAGTCTTCCGAAGTAAGAGTGAGTTCAGGTGTGCCGCAGGGGAGTGTCATGGGACTGTTGCTGTTTGCAATATACATAAATGACCTGGTAGATGACATCGGAAGTTCACTGAGGCTTTTTACAGATGATGCTGTGGTGTATCGAGAGGTTGTAACAATGGAAAATTGTACTGAAATGCAGGAGGATCTGCAGCGAATTGACGCATGGTGCAGGGAATGGCAATTGAATCTCAATGTAGACAAGTGTAATGTGCTGCGAATACACAGAAAGATAGATCCTTTATCATTTAGCTACAAAATAGCAGGTCAGCAACTGGAAGCAGTTAATACCATAAATTATCTGGGAGTACGCATTAGGAGTGATTTAAAATGGAATGATCATATAAAGTTGATTGTCGGTAAAGCAGATGCCAGACTGAGATTCATTGGAAGAATCCTAAGGAAATGCAATCCGAAAACAAAGGAAGTAGGTTACAGTACGCTTGTTCGCCCACTGCTTGAATACTGCTCAGCAGTGTGGGATCCGTACCAGATAGGGTTGATACAAGACATAGAGAAGATCCAACAGAGAGCAGCGCGCTTCGTTACAGGATCATTTAGTAATCGCGAAAGCGTTACGGAGATGATAGATAAACTCCAGTGGAAGACTCTGCAGGAGAGACGCTCAGTAGCTCGGTACGGGCTTTTGTCAAAGTTTCGAGAACATACCTTCACCGAAGAGTCAAGCAGTATATTGCTCCCTCCTACGTATATCTCGCGAAGAGACCATGAGGATAAAATCAGAGAGATTAGAGCCCACACAGAGGCATACCGACAATCCTTCTTTCCACGAACAATACGAGACTGGAATAGAAGGGAGAACCGATAGAGGTACTGAAGGTACCCTCCGCCACACACCGTCAGGTGGCTTGCGGAGTATGGATGTAGATGTAGATGAAGCTGAAGAGCAAAATAATCCAGTGCCCAGGCCATGTAGCCTGTATACCAGAACAAAGACAAGCGAAAAAAGCATTTGAAGGGGAACCAAACACCAGACATCCCATAGGACGACCAAGGCAGCACTGGATGAAACAAATCTCGAAGGTCTGGCAGCCCTGGAGATTGAAAACACCTGGAGGAATGGAGCACAAAATGAAAAGGAATGACGGCTGCATGTGGAAGCAGAGCTTGTGACTGCTGGATTTTTATCTTTATTGAATTTTTATTCCCCCCCCCCCCCCCCTCTGCAGCCTACAGAAGTTAAAAACATAATGAGGAGATAATAAAACAATAAAAACAGGTGATAAAAAGATGACTGGTTAAAACTGTGACATGGCAAAAAGTCATGAAGTGAAAATAAAGGGTTGACGATTCTGAGTAAAACACATAGTAATTAGACAGGTACAATTAAAAAACACGGCGACAGTCTGGTTTCTGTTCACAGGAGTTTAAAAGAACACACAACACTGAACACACACTTAAAACTGCACCATAGAGGAGACATGATGGGATAAGGGGGGGGGGGGGGGGGAAGGACCCGGACTGAGGAGGAGGGGAAAAAAGGAGGAGAGGAAAAGAAAAAAGGGGGGAGCCAGAGGAGGGAGAGGACACAGGAAAAAAAGGGGGTCATGGCGGACGCGAGAAAGAGTGGGGAAGCCAGTGAAGAGGAAAGAAAAAGGACTTACGGGAGAGAAAGGAGTCAAAGAGAGGGTAGGCAGGGAAAAAAGAAACAGGATGGAAGGAGGGGGGAGGGGGAGCCCAGGAAAAGGACAAAGCGAGGGAGGGGAGGTGAGGATCAGAGTTGATAGGAGGGATAAATGGAGGGAGAGAGGGCATCATCCAGGAGGGGAAGTTGACGCAAGCCACCTTGGGAAAGCAGATGAAGGGTGTAGAGGTGGAGGGTAGTGGGTACACAATGGTGAAAGTGCGGCAGTGGGTGTGGGTTGGAGAGGAGAGGAGCAGCCAGGGATGTTCGAGGAAAAGGAGCAGATGGGGGAAAGGAATCAGGTCATAGAGGATCCGCATGGGGGATGGGAGGTGTATACGGAAGGCAAGGTGGAGTGCATGGCGCTCGAGGATCTGGAGGGATTTATAGAATTTGGGGGGGGGGGATATCCAGGTGGGACTGGCATAACAGAGGATGGGACAGATTAAGGATTTGTAGGTGTGGAGGATGGTAGAGGGGTTCAACCCCCATGTCCGGCCAGAGAGGAGTTTAAGGAGGCAGAGGTGGTTGTGGGTTTTGGATTGGATTGAGCAGAGATGAGGGATCGAGGTGAGGTGACAGTCAATGGTGAGACCAAGGTAGGTGAGGGTGGAGGAGAGGCGGACAGGATGGGTGCAGATGGTAAGGGAAAAATCAAGGAGTCAGAAGGAGCGAGTGGTATGACTTATGATGATTGCCTGGGTCTTGGAAGGATTGATTTTGAGGAGCCACTGGTTACACCATGTGGCAAAAAGGTCAAAGTGACTCTGCAGAAGGCGTTGGGACTGTTGGAGGGTAGGAGCAAGGGTAAGGAAGGTGGTGTCATCGGCATACTGCAGGAGGTGGACCGGAGGGGGGAGGGGGGGGGGGGGAATTGGGGCATATTGGTCGTGTACAGGAGGTAGAGGAGGGGGATGCCATATGCGGTTGTAGGCCTTTGGCCTTTTCGAAGTCTAGGGAGACAAAAAATGGTGGAGCGACGGGAGTTAAGCTGGAGGGAGAGGAGATGAGTGAGGTGTAGGACTTGGTTGTCGGCAGAGAAGGACGGTCAAAAGCCACATTTAGTGTTGGGGAGGAGGTTTTGTCAATGGAGGTGGTGATGGACGTGCCAGGTAAGGATGGATTCCACGAGGAAGGTAGCAGTATGGGGGATGTCATCAAGAGATTGAAAGGTAAGGTCGTAGCGTTCGACCTGGGTGGATATGGAGTACCAGTAGGCATACCAGTTGGCACGGGAGTAATCATGGACAAGTTAAGGAGGAATATCAGGGCGAGGAATGGGGCAGGGATGGCGAACATCAGAAATCGTGAAGTGGATGGGGGCATGGTCACTGCCAATTAGGTAAAGGACTTCCACAGTGATGCGCCCAAGGACATTGGGAGTGGCTAGGATCACATCAGGAGTGGTGTTGGATTCGGGTCGGGTGCAGGGGGGGGGGGGGGGGGAGGGTCAACCAGGTCTCTCTGGAGGGTGGTGATAAACTGATGCCACTGCTGGAGTTCGGCAGGAACATGGCTGTGGATATTGAGGTCTGCGGCAGTCACATAGGTGGAGAAGGTACGGTCAATGTGGGCCAGGAAATCATTAGGGATGGGCGTATGAGGGCAGATGTAAATGGTGGAACATGTGATGGTAAGGGTGGGGAAGAAGAGGCTGAAGGTGAGATGCTCGGCAGGATTGTTGAGGAGAGGTTGGAGCCGAATAGGGAGGTGATTGAGGTGGCCAATAGCAACCCCCCACCCCATGCACCAGGGGGTACAGGTTATCGGTGCGGTGGAGGGTGTAAGGGGTTGTGGAGATGGAGATATGGGGTTGGAGGAAGGTTTCATTTAGTATGAAGGCATCTACACAGTGTCGATAGAGGGTGTGGAAGAAAGGAGTTTGTGGGTGGGCAGGGAACGGATGTTATGGTAAAGGATCTGTAGTGTTGTTGTGCCAAGCTATGGGAGATTTAGAGGAGGGTGGTGAAGGGGGTGAAGTGGGTCTGGTTGTGGGAGTAGATGGCATAGGTGATTAGGTGGAAAACAGAATCTTTTCGCTTGGAGTCGAGGGGATCCGACCCTCGAGAGTCAACTGCTGTATAAAGCAAAAGGGGTGCCCAGTATCCTCGGTTGGGGGGGGGGGGGGTGGCTACCGCAGCGGCAGGCACCGGGAGGCGGCGGGCAGCAGCTGATGGATAGACGGACGGCTGGCAGCTGTGGCAACAGCTGGCACACAGACGGCGGCAGCAGCAGGGGCAGTGGTCACTTCCAAATGCCTTAATTCCACCCTGAGTGTAGCCCAGGCAGTGTAATCTTTTCACTTGGAGTCGAGGGGATCAAACCCTCAAGAATCAACTGCTGTATATGTGTGTATACACATACATGTATGTGTAAACTTTAGCACAGATTATCAATTTTACACAAAACAAATCTTGCCACACTATAGTACTTCCAGTCCTCTACAAAATTTCATTTTGCCTCGATCGTTATTTCCATGTACCATTCATATATATATAATATTTACTGTTATGCACATTTATGTTCATGATTTATCTGATTAGTACACTGTACCAAGTTTAATCTCCTATACGGTGGATAAATGAATAAATACAAGCAGTAGTTGCATGTACTTGTATTAGTTTATCACAAAGATTCGTGTAGGTTTATGTACCTTGAAAACCTGACACAGAGCAGTCCTGTCGATCAATAGTCTCAGAAATGAATCAAATAGGCTACTGTTGAGAAGATCTAATAATTTAGCATGAAAAACCATGTGTGAAACTAAATGGTATTAATTAAATATTTGTTAAAGTACATGTGAAACGCCCATTTAAGAAGCATGTACACATCATAGAGATTAGGCTATCATTACTAAAACAAAAAACAAAACAAAAAATAATAAAAAAAAAATAAAAGTCACATGCTTGTTGAAGTCAAATAACCATTTTACCACGTCTAGGCCATTGAGACCATTCCTTTATTCACAGCGTGGTCTTTGTTGTTGTTGTGGTCTTCAGTCAAGAGACTGATTTGATGCAGCTCTCCATGCTACTCTATCCTGTGCAAGCTGCTTCATCTCCCAGTACCTACTGCAGCCTACATCCTTCTGAATCTCTTTAGTGTATTCATCTCATGGTCTCCCTCTACGACTTTTACCCTCCGCACTGCCCTCCAATACTAATTTGGTGATCCCTTGATGCCTCAGAATATGTCCTACCAACCAATCTCTTCTAGTCAAGTTGTGCCACAAATTTCTCTTCTCCCCAATTCTATTCGATATCTCCTCATTAGTTATGTGATCTAGGCTACCTATCTAATCTTCGGCATTCTTCTGTAGCACCACATTTCGAAAGCTTCTATTCTCTTTTTGTCTAAACTATTTATCGTCCACGTTTCACTTCCATTCATGGCTACACTCCATGCAAATACTTTCAGAAAAGACTTCCTGACACTTAAATCTATACTCGATGTTAATTTCTCTTCTTCAGAAACGCTTTCCTTCCCATTGCTAGTCTACATTTTACATCCTCTCTACTTCAACCATCATCAGTTACTTTGATCCCCAAATAGCAAAACTCATTTACTACTTTAAGCATATCATTTCCTAATGTAATTCCCTCATTATCACCCGACTTAATTCGACTACATTCCATTATCCTCGTTTTGCTTTTGTTGATGTTCATCTTATAGCCTCCTTTCAATACACTATCCATTCCATTCAGCTGCTCTTCCAGGTGCTTTGCTGTCTCTGACAGAATTACAATGTCATCAGTGAAACTCAAAGTTTTTATTTCTTCTCAATGGATTTTAATTCCTACTCCGAATTTTTCTTTTGTTTCCTTTACTGCTTGCTCAATATACAGTTTGAATAACATCGGGGATAGGCTATAACCCTATCTCACCCCCTTCCCAACCAATGCTTCCCTTTGATGCCCCTCGACTCTTATAACTACCATCTGGTTTCTGTACAAATTGTAAATAGCCTTTCACTCCATGTATTTTACCCCTGCCACCTTCATAATTTGAAAGAGAGTATTCCTGTCAACATTGACAAAACTTTCTCTAAGTCTACAAATGCTAGAAATGTAGGGTTGCCTTTCCTTAATCTATTTTCTAAGATAAGTTGTAGAGTCAGTATTGCCTCACGTGTTCCAACATTTCTACAGAATCCAAACTGATCTCCCTCAAGGTCGGCTTCTACCAGTTTTTCCATTCGTCTGTAAAGAATTCGCGTTAGTATTTTGCAGCCGTGGCTTATTAAACTGATAGTTTGATAATTTTCACAGCTGTCAGCACCTGCTTTCTTTGGAATTGGAATTATTATATTGTTCCTGTTATATTCTTCTTGAAGTCTGAGGATATTTCGCCTGTCTCATACATCTTGCTCACCAGATGGTAGCGATTTGTCAGGGCTGGCTCTCCCAAGGCTATCAGTAGTTCTAATGGAATGTTGTCTACACCCGGGTCCTTGTTTCAACGTAGGTCTTTCAGTGCTCTGTCAAACTTTTCGTGCAGTATCATATCTCCGATTTCGTCTTCATCTACATCCTCTTCTATTTCCATAATATTGTCCTCAAGAACATCGCCCTTAGAACTGGGTATTCATCTGGTCTCTTGATATTATGCAAGTGGTTCTCTTTTCTCCAAAGATCTCTTCAATTTTCCTGTAGGCAGTATCTATCTTATCCCTAGTGATATACGCTTCTACACCATTACATTTGTACTCTAGCCATCCCTGCTTAGCCTTTTGCACTTTCTGTCGATCTCATTTTTGAGATGTTTGTATTCCTTTTTGCCTGCTTTGTTTACTGCATTTTGGTATTTTCTCCTTTCATCAATTAAATTCAGTATCTCTGCTGTTACCCAAGGATTTCTATTAGCCCTCATCTTTTTACCTACTCAATCCTCTGCTGCCTTCACTATTTCATCTCTCAAAGTTACCCAAGAATGTATCTTTCTGCCATTCTTGTCAATCTTTCCCTAATGCTCTCCCAGAAACACTCTACAACTTCTGGTTCTGTCAGTTTATCCAGGTCCCATCTCCTTAAATTGACAACTTTTTGCAGTTTCTTGAGTTTTAATCTACAGTTCATAAACAGTAGATTGTGGTCAGAGTCCACATCTGCCCCTGGAAATTTCTTACAATTTAAAACCCGGTTCCTAAATCTCTGTCTTACCATTATGTAATATATCTGAAACCTTTCAGTATCTCCAGGCTTCTTCCATGTATACAACCTTCTTTTATGATTCTTGAACCAAGTGTTAGCTATGATTAAGTTACGCTCTATGCAAAATTCTATCAGGCGGCATTCCTTAATCCCATTCCATATTCACCTACTACGTTTCCTTCTCTTCCTTTTCCTACTATCGAATTCCAGTCACTCATGACTAGTAAACTTTCGTCTCCCTTCACTATCTGAATAATTTCTTTAATCTCATCATACATTTCATCAATCTCTTCGTCATCTGCGCAGCTAGTCAGCATGTAAACTCGTACTACTGTGGTGGCGTGGGCTTCGTATCTATCTTGGCCACAATAATGCGTTCACTGTGCTGTTTGTAGTAGCTTACCCGCATTCCTATTTCTTTATTAAACCTACTCCTGCATTACCCCTATTTGATTTTGTATTTATAATCCTGTATTCGCCTGACCAAAAGTCTTGTTCCTCTTGCCACCGATCTTCGCTAATTCCCACTATATCTAACTTTACCCTATCCAATTCCCTTTTTAAATTTATAACGTACCTGCCCAGTTAAGGGATCTGACATTCCACGGTCCGGCCCGTAGAATGCCAGTTTTCTTTCTCCTGATAACAGCATCCTCCTGAGTAGTCCCCACCCGGAGATCCGAATGGGGGACTGTTTTACCTCTGGAATACTTTACCCAAGAGGACGCCATCATCATTTAACCATACAGTAAAGCTGCATGCCCTCAGGAAAAATTATGGCTGTAGTTCACAGTACCAGCACAGCAAGGCTGTTTTGGTTGGTGTTACAAGGCCAGATCAGTCAATCATCCAGACTGTTGCTCCTGCAGCTACTGAAAAGGCTGCTGCCCCTCTTCAGGAACCACACATTTCTCTAGCCTGTCAACAGATACCCCTCCGTTGTGGTTGCACCTACGGCACTGCTATCTGTATCACTGAGGCACGCAAGCCTCCCCACCAATGACAAGGTCCATCGTTCATGGAAGGGGGGGGGGGGTCCTTTAGCACTAATGAATGTAGGAGCCATTGGTTTAAATGGTGATTAATACCATCAGAAGTGTCAACTGATGTCTTTTGTTGAATTGCAAATTGCTGGAACATGCCTTCAAAAAATGAATTTAGCGTTTTTGCTGTTACTTTTTGCTGTTACTGGCCACACACTGATTGACACTTCAACTCAGTTCTGAATGTGGTTGTACCTCCATGTAGTTCTCTTCCTGCGGTGTTTAAAAAATCTTTGACTTTGTTGACATCTCCACGAGTCATTATAGCAGGTTTTGCTTAATTATTTCCTCATTGCACACATTTGTAGGCTGCCAAGGATATTGTATGTAAGTTTTTTTTGCAAGCGTGAACACTGAGCATGCTGTGCATACGATTTGAAAGTTGGAAATGCGATGGATAAGAATCAGTATCACTAAGCAAAAAGGTATTGTTTCCGCAGTTGTAGCTTCATCAGATTTAGACGCAAATACATTAAAAGATCATTTAAATGAATTACAAAAGCACCATTTCCATATCACATACTTCCCTTGTTGATTATTTGAAATGTATAAACAAAAAGGGAGTCACATTTGCTAAGCCAAATGCGTCACATTACTAGATCAAATACGCATTTAAGACCAGAAAATCGTTTGAAAAAGCGTCTCTGACGTTATATCATTAGCGTAAGTACTGTAATATTTGCTATGTGAAACAAGTGTCATGAGCACACAACAGAAATTATGAACAAAAAGCAATCGTAAACAACAGACTGTTAATGTGTTGCAGCATCTAACATGGCGACGCCAGTTGCCAAACAACTTTAGTCACTGTGGTTGGCAGGGCCACCGCGCTAACTGTTGTCAGCACTGTGAGAGTGTCTTCCAGTGTGTTCTACTGTTCTTTGCGTTCGTGAGATGGAAGATGGTAAGGACGATGTTTTCGCTATAGTAGCAAATTTTTTATTTGAATTATGTAGGAAAGTGTGGTTAATTGACTGTAGTGTGTATTCCTGATCATTCACGTGTATCAAACCAATTAAATGCTGTGTTTGAGTTCACTTAATTGTGATAATTTTTTGTAATTTCGTAAGTATGTTTCACACGTGTACCAACTTGTTGCCCAAACAATACTGATTACGACTGAACCCTAATTTTCAGCTGTGATGAGATACATTAGTTTCACAGTTTTCGTTTCGTGTGTACAAATTCCGCGAAAAATGATATGTCCAGGAATTTTTGAGGTCTTACGATTAACTACGAACAATGAAATACGGCAGATTTTACTGTGTCACTGAAGTTTTTCTTCTCAAAGCGACTTAAACTGCTGAAAGTTACTTTGCAAACTTTGTGTACTTGATATGTGTCAAGAGTACTTCGTTGACACTTGTTCGTTCGCAAATATGGGTTTTCTGAAATTGTAGTTTCCTTTGCCTAATGCTAGGACAGGTTTATTAAAGGGTCATTCCACGTCAAATCAACAAGTGAAACCATCGTTTTCAACCTTACCCTCTTGCATTTAAATGAAATTAAGTATGCCTATAGTACTCATAAATAGTACCACAAATTATTTTTTTCACATTTTTCTGATAAAAAGTTACCGAGTAATGCACTTTCAAAAATTGAAAAAATGACAAATTTTTGACTCGCTAAACAATGTTGTTTTCTTTATAACTCGTGTTCTAATTAAGCTAGAACAATAAAATTTACTTCATTGGAAAGCTCTTTTAAAGAGCTTTTATATGACACCAAACATCATGAGTTTATACACACACACACACACACACACACACATTGTTGAATTTGCCGAATTTTGAAAAACTGTATTTTTAAAATTCTCCAAAAAATGTATGTGAAAGATATACTTTACATCTACATATTCTGAAAATTTCAACTTGGGATGAGCATGGGATCACTATCAAAAGCAATTTTATGTTTACTACGATTCTCCAAAATCACACTCAGATAGGTGAATTTCTATTATTTTGCTACACATGAAAATATTACAGTGTTAGATTTTGTTACATGATCCACAAATTGCACTTTTGAAACGAATAACTGCTTATTAAATAGTGCTAACTATTTATTAATAGCTGTAAAACCACTGGAAAAAGGACGCTATCTCTCATTTTAAGGATTATATATAAAATGATTCTTTGGTGTTACTATCTGCAATCTAGTCAGTATTTTATCTCTGGTTAATATTGTCAGCAATTTTCAACTATTGTTGAAAGTGACCCACACATTCTTTTGTTGAGAGGCAGCTGTAGTGAAATTATGTGATTAACTTTGAAATGTGTTTTGAATCTAGATTAAAGGTACTTTTGTACAAACCTCACAAGAGTCTGTAAGTTTGTATGCCTACAACCAGTTAATGTTTGCATACTATTAACATAATGAAATATTTTTTACAGGAAGTGAAAGAATAGAGAAATAATATTGTGTAGTATTGAATATAGAAAGCTGGGTCATTCAACTTCAAAAACATTTTTTTAAAATTAGTTTGTTCACTTGAGAAATATAAAACGCCTAAGATTTCAGCTTTGTGCTGTAATCCATTTAACGAAAAGGGCCACAATAACCACAAGAAAAACTTACGGCCTGTTTCACAATGGATGATAGCAAGAAAACCTTTCTTAACTTTAAATCGCCAATTAAGAAGAAACGACTGTGTGAAGCAAAATATCCTAAGGAAAAACTAATTAAATTAACTTCAACAATTCAAACAAAGGTATTATTGCTTCCTTCCGAAAAATAAGAGGAGGTACATGATCGTGCAGAATCTGAGATGATCAGTCAGCTAAAAGATAAATTTCGTACATGTTGAAGTAAACAGATGGAAATTCTTACTATTTTACCTAAAAGCTGGAGTGTTAAGAAGCTTCAAGATGAATGTAACATAACAAATTACATGGCTCGAAGAGTAAAAGATTTGGTGAAGGCAAAGGGAATTTTGTCTTCACCAAACCCAAAACCTGACAACTCTCTTGATCATCTCTTGATCAAACAACTGCTGATTTTGTTAGAAACTTTCATTTTTCTGATGAGATAAGCAGGGCAATGCCTGGGAAAAAAGAAATTTACGTGAACTTTAAAGACAACCATCCAGAGCTCCACATTGGATTTTCGAAGTTTGCAGACCTACGTCCCAAAATTTGTGTTTTAGCTGGAAGTAGTGGTAAACATAGTGTCTGTGTGTGTACTACCCATCAAAACTTCAAACTCATGCTGACTGGATGTAACATTCCTCAGCTGACAAAGGATGAAGATAATCCAATAAAAACTTACAAAGACTGCATTACAAAAGTTGTATGTAATCCATCATTACCTGCTTGTCATTTTGGTGAATGTAAATTCTGCCCTGGCCCAGACACATTTAAGACATATTTACAAAATTTGTTGAATACTAATGATATTGATAACATAACTTATCAGCTATGGGTTTCCGTTGATCACACATCTCTAGAAACAACCATAAAATCATCTGACAACTTTATTGTTTGTTTTTTTGATAAATTAAAATCGCTTACATGACATTCATTTGTTGCTAGTCAACAATCAACCTTCCAAAAGGATTGAGAAATGAACTTATAGAAGGCGAGGTCTTAGTGATCTGTGACTTTTCTGAGAATTACTCCTTTGTCATCCAGGACAAAGTTCAAGGCTATCTCTGGACAAACATGCAAGCAACGATTCATCCCATTGTTGCTTATTACCAGGATGGGAACAAACTCGAGCACACAAGTCTTGTAATCAGATGAGAATGCGTAACACATGACACTGTTGCTGTGCATTTGTTCCAATCGTACTTGGACTTCCCGACTGTCAAATTCGGTTGAAAACCAAGAAAAATATATTATTTCTCTGACAGAGCAGCAGCTCATCATAAAAATAGGAAGAACTTTATCAACCTGTGCCTTCATGAAGATGATTTCCAAACTGAAGCTGAATGGCATTTTTCAGCCACCCCGCATGGGAAGGGAACTAGTGATGGTGTTGGTGGAACAGTTAAACGACTTGCAGCTCGAGCAAGTCTGCAACGGCCATACAGAGATCAAATAATGACACCAAAACAACTTTATATATGTTTGCCAAGGATAACATAGAAGGAATGAACTTCAGGTATGCTACTAAAGAAGATCACAAAAATGAAGAAATGAAAGTTATGGAGAGATTTGAGAAATGCTGCAAAATTGTAGGGACACAAAAACTGCACACTTTTTTTTCCTTTTAGCAAGGACAAAATAATAACAAAAGTGTATTCAAACTCTGATGATAGTAAAATTGAACTGGTGACAGTTTCTGACATTGATAGAATACTGTTCAAAGACATAAAAGGATATGTTGCTTGTGATTATAATGGACACTGGTGGTTAACCTGTGTACCTGAAAGAAAATCAGGAGAAGGATGAAATCACGGTTAGTTTCTTAGATCCACATGGACCGTCACCATCTTTTACATTTCTGAGTCATCCAGACATTCTTTCCATAAGCAGTAGGGAAGTACTGGCAATCGTGAACCCTCAAACTGCTACAGGGCGAACATATAAGTTATCCAGTGCAGAAATGTTGATGTGCAACAGACTGATTAGTTCGAAGTATGAAGAAGTGCAGTAATGGGACGCGTATTTGTAAATAATAATTACTAAATGAATTTAGGTCTGATCTCAGGTATTCATCTTAATGTTTATTTATCTAAATAGAAAGATGATGAGACTTACCAAACAAAAGCGCTGGCAGGTCGATAGACACACAAACAAACACACAAAATTCAAGCTTTCGCAACATAACGGTTGCTTCGTCAGGAAAGAGGGAAGGAGAGGGAAAGACGAAAGGATGTGGGTTTTAAGGGAGAGGGTAAGGAGTCATTTCAATCCCGGGAGCGGAAAGACTTACCTTAGGGGGGAAAAAGGACAGGTATACACTCGCGCGCGCGCGCGCGCGCGCACACGCGCACACACACACACACACACACACACACACACACACACACACACACACACACATCCATCCGCATATACACAGACATTTGTAAAGGCAAAGAGTTTCATCTTAATGTTTGTTTATTTATTTATTTATTTATTTTAAGTTTTCATTTTGTATTTATTAATTACAGAAGCATAAAACATATGTTCTTTTGTCAATTATAAGTTATTTTTAATTTCCACATTTTACAACAACATACAGCTGGTGAGAAGTAGGCCTAATATCTAAAATAAATTAGTTTTTAAGAATGTTTAAAGCACCACCCTTAACGTAAAATTGCTTTTGATAGTGATCCCATGCTCATCCCAAGTTGAAACTTTCAGAATATGTAGATGTAAAGTGTATCTTTCACATATATTTTTTTGAGAATTTTAGAATTACAGTTTTTCAAAATTCATTAAATTCAACAATGTTTTTTTTTTTTAACTATTTGTGTACGTATATTAAACTAATGATGTGTGGTATTATATAAATGCTCTTTAAAAGAGCTTTCTAATGAAGTAAATTTTATTGTTCTATCTTAATTAGAACACGAGTTGTAAAGAAAACAACATTGTTCCACAAGTCAAAAATTTGTCATCTTTTCAATTTTTGAAGGTCCATTACTCGGTAACTTTTCGTCAGAAAAATTTGACATGGGAGTGCCCTAAAATCAAGTTAGGACCAGTGATCAAAATTAACTACCTGTGTGATATAAGTACCCAGCCTTCATGATTTCGCCATGATCATAAGTTGTAATGCTCTTGGTATTTATTTAATTTATTTATTTAATGCTCCCGTTAGCACTTGGGCCAGTGTGACCCCATGCAACTCAGGAATAGGTATCTCCCTTGTTTTCGAAGCTATTTTCAGAATTTGTCATTCTCCCTATAAGAACAGAATGGTGATTCTTCTGAAAAATCTAGAATTCTCAGGAAATTAAATTTTACCAGGAAAAATTGGGAAAATCTCAGAATTTTGCGTTTTTTAATGTAGCATTGGAATTTTGAGTTTTGTAGATCACAAATTTTAAAATAATTCGGAGTAAACATTTGTGCCTTCATCCCTCAGACATGCCAGTCTCCGGAGCAGCAACAGCATGCAAATCAATTCATTCATTCTGCTGTTGATTCATCTTGTAGGCCCATATGTGATTTGGGTAATAGACGTTGAGTGCTTAGTATCTTCAGTGGCCTGTTTTGTGGGTGCAGGAGTTAAGTGAACGTACATTAGTTGTTAGTTTTAAAAATTGTGGTGTTTTTATTGGGGCAGATCACAACCACCCACTTTTTAATGATATGTTTCTATAAATCAGCAGAACATTTGCGTGAAAGCTTCTTTGGCTCAAGCAATTCTAGAGATCAAAATATTCACTTAGTGATAAAAATAGTTTTGGTAGTTCATAATACATAACCTAAATCACTACTCGAACTAGTACCTGTAGCTTAGTTTCCTCACACTGGAAGTCATTAGCTATGCCTACTCATAGTCAAATTATTCCCAGTCAGTGTAACCTAGACGTAAAGCTGGATGTAGGATACTACCAGTGTATGTATAATATTTTCTAAAGTACTTTTACAACACGATTGATTTTATCTGTGGTTTTGCAAATATAAATTGAAGAGACAAGAACCTGCTTTTTTAGCTGTTTATGTGAACACTCTCATTGTTGCATTTGTAATTGATTGGCCACTTGAAATACGTTTAAACTTTGCCCAACTTTACCTAGGTAATTCCTTAAACTGCTATGTGAATTTAAATCTACTATTACAAATCTTACAGATTTAAATGAAATATAGTTGAGGAGGAAATTGGACAGATTACAGCATCACTGTGTACATTCTCTTGAGTGATTATAAGCAGCAGTTACATTTACGTATTGGACCCCCTGAGGTAATGGTTGTGGTGACACCGGTATGTAGTGCGGTTGAAGGTCTGTTAGGTGGGAATATGACAAAATGGTTGTGAATTGGCGAAGCCAACAAATGTGAGTGAGCCGTGCGTGGCTCATGTTCCCGCCATCATGTATTTCACACCCTGTTTTTAACGTACTACCACCTCACTACGTTACTTTAAATTACTGGTGTCACTGAGATGCCATATGGCACTAGCACCGTGTATCAATATATCTCCTCTTGTAGTATGTTTGCTCGACTGCTATTACTTCCCCGGTTGTTGTCTGTCATAAGGGCAGTTTGGGTCGCGAGTTCGGGCTGCCAGTCAGTTGGAACGCGTCTGGAACGCAGTCCGGATCTGCCAGTTGGGGAGTTGTAATGCGGCACTAGTGCAGTCGGGTTGGAGCTGTGAGGTCTGCATCGACATGGCTCACCTGACCATTGTCGCCATGCTTCACTTGAGCCGGGCCACTCTCTTGGTGGATCGTCAGTCGGTCGTTCTACTGGACGACTCGTTTTGGCTTGCCATTCATTCATGAGTCGTGCGGGTGCGCGCATCGACTCCTGATTTGTCTTTGTGCGTACTTAGTTACTGTTGGGTATCGTTCAGGTCTTCGTGCAAGTTTTTGTCAGGTTGTGTGTGTAGTTGACGTTATTTCCACGGACGACTATTTTAGATGTTGTCGGCATTCTGAGGGTAGTCGGTCGATCGGTGCGGACCAGGGAGGATATCTCCATGCGGCGTGGTCGGCTGGGTCCACTGGCGGTCTGTGCACAGTGTCGGAGCGTGTGTGGAGCTGTCCGATCGCTACGATCTTCGTGGCTCACCGATCCAGGACATCAAAGTTGCGTGGTGTCTTTTAAGTACCCAAGCCACGTCCGTTCATGTTGTGTCGTTCGTTTCGGTGGTTCGCTGTTGGGGATCTTTTCCTGTGAGCAACACAAAGTGTTTGTAGTGGCGTAATTGAGTTGCCGTGCAGTGTAATTAACTATATTGGTTCACTACAAGTCAAGTGTAGCAGTGGAATTTTCTGCCTTGTGGCTGTTAGTGTTCCGGTTACCTGCTCTGGCCATTAACGTAATTTCAGGCAGTGTCCTTTCCTCACCTGTTGTCGCTGTCCAACTCGGTGCGTGGTTTTGACAGCTTAATACCTATTTCACTGTGGATAATCACATCTGTAACAGTTTTGTCTTTGATTTTTCATGTACCGATTGGTGGCTAGCAAGTCGTTTGGTCGTTTGGCCCGTGATGTCTCTTGGTTGGGTTATCGACGGATCAAGTGTAGTTGGGCCCACCAGCTGTCTCACCTAAGTGAACGTTAATGTTTTGATGGCAACCGCCCGTCCCCCGCGTGGGTGTGTGCGCAGTTACAGATAGTTTTTGTAATTTCTTAATTTACTTCCATTCATTATTTGGGTAGTGTGTGATAGTATACCACCCTGGCTGTGGCCCCAAACTGGTCTGTAGCACAGGCTGAGGTCTAGATGGTTGGAGGGCTATAATTTGGTTGGTAGTTGTCGAGGTCAATTAATGTGATGGTGAAATAAGGTGTGGTATGGTCTGTAAACTGAAGAGCGAGCAGGTGAGTTCTCAATCTTTCTATCCAGCTATGTCCCAGTGAGCATCCTGGCCATTCCACAGTGTGCCTTTTAAACGAGTGGTAAGGCAAGGCAGTGCTCAGACACAAAGGTGGTTTTTTTTTTTCCCCAGTAAATTTCAACTATGTACAGAATTATGAAATTTATTAGGTAATAGAATTAATGCAAGAAACTAACATTGACAGACTATGTAAATTGCCACTGTGCTAGACTGAAAATTGGTTCTTAGTCATCCTGTATGGCATCTAAGGAGTTTTTCCAGGAAATGCCACTTCCCTCGCCACAAATGCTGCTCTGTCTCCAGTTTACATACAGAATATAACAGACTGATATGCAGTATAGCCTGATTTGTCATTCCACACCATTTTAACACATTTTGCCATTTTTAACAAATTATTCATTGTAAAATAAGTCTGAAAGATAAATTCCAACCCACTGTATTAGATAACTGACAAGTATTTTGATCCATATTACAAGTATGTCATACATGAATTTTGAAAAATGTAGGTGCTGTACACTAGCAACTTCTACTCATTATTCTACTGGCTTTCTTCTGCAGTCTTGCTGAGTGACACATTGGGGCACATCATCCAGATATTGAGTACGACCGGCTGTAGACACCTAGAGCACTCACAGATTTTTTTGGATAAACAGTACACAGCTGAAGATACTTATTGACGATTAGATCCCGTAGAGTTACAAAATTTGTTGGGCAGGGGAGGAGGGGGTGATTGTTGCTGTGTTTCACCCACTGTTCCAAACAATGACATTTTCAGTGGGATACAGATAGTGATTTACCATGCCAGTCAAGTTACAATAGTTCACCTTGAGTGTTAGGCAAACCAGGAATGTGTGCATGCAACTCTATGAACACTGCTGATGTCATTTTGGAAGATTGTAATGTCCACAGAATACTTGTCATGATGATGTAGAAGAAAGGGGAATACTTGGCCACCAAGAACGTCGAAATAACCATCCTGGTTCATGTTGATGGTACCCTGAATGTGTCAAAGTCACAGTATGAAAACCACCGAGGGCTGTACTGAGACAATGGCAAGATGGTTCGTTGCTGAGGATGCAGGTGCACAGCGGGTGCCTACACTGACTGAAAGAATCTGTTGTAAGAACTAACTGTGACGGATACATCAGTTCTCTAACCCTTCATGTTCCTGTCTTCACCTGAAAGCAGATTTCTTTACCCTAGTCCTACATTGTAAATGATTGCTGTTGTCACATCATTTCGTCCAAGTATCATTGTAAAGAAATTACTACTACCGAGCAGGTGTAACATGGCTTGTGTTGTCAACAGTATGTTCAGTTCATGAAACTGCCACGTACACAACTAGTTCATGTTCAACAGCAGAATGTTTCACGATGGAATTTTGGTGCCTCAGTTTGGCAAGTGGATACTGAACAAATGTGTGTGCTATTTCCAGCAGGGGATTGCTAGAGTGCAGCTATTTAAGCTAGAGTTCTTCAAAGTATTTCATAGCTCATTAAGTGAAATGTTGAAGTATTTCATATGTAACACACAATATCATCTCGCTGCAATTTCCTGCCAGTAATGCCTTAAATGAGAGCTGAGTATCTTATTTTTTAAATTATGCAGTGATTTTGATGCCAAATACACCAGAAATATTTATATTAACTCAGCTGAACCAGTTAACAAACTATTGGCTTTCGAATTCCAGTAGAAAGATCTAATAAGCACTGATAAGGCTGTTTTGAGAGACTCCTCCTGGTGTGGCTTATGAGACACTTATCTAAACAATAAAATAAATTGGGGATGATGCCAATTCTAGTGCCTGTAACATCTTTTCAAAGCAGTTTCAGCAAATTAAAAATGATTAAAAATATTTAATATCAAAGTGAAGCAGGCTGTCACAATTTTATATTGTTGACAGAATGCGGCATAGCTCCTAGATTTGACATTAATGACTGAATATGACAGAATAAATGTGTTTGTTTTGCTCAGGGTAAGTAAATGGAAAGAAAAATTTGTTTTTGCTATACATCATGCTAAAATACAGTACTGCCATAAAAATAAGACATATATGTGTACATTCAATTTTCTTCAGAAAGCCTGTACAATTTGTAATTTATTCTCTACAGTGATATATCTAAATTGTTGTGCACAATATTTCTCATCTACATAGCTCATTTAAGTAATAGTCATGAATAACAATTAAAAAAACATTCAAATTATTATCAAAATTATAACAATTCGCCACATAGCTGTGTGAGGGCACTTTACTCACAACTGCATCGTCCTATTTGCATTATGGCAGAAACACTCACTTCATGCAGGATTTTAAGGTTTAGTTACATTGGTTTTATGCAGCTGGTGTCCATTGAATCCTATAATATGTTCTATGGGGTGTTATCCGGCCTGGCTCATTCAGCAGTAGTGCTTTGTACATTTTCAAAAGCACCCTTTTGGTGTACTCCATTTTATTATGACAACCCACCATTGTGGTTTGGTTCTTTAACGTAGATAGCTTCCCAGATGCTGAGTTTCCATAATTGTCCATCTGCATTATGAAAATATAACCATTATAAACCAGAAGGTGTGTGTATACAGGCATGAAACCATTTGTTGCGAATAAAGCACCTTGATACAGCTATGCAGTTTTTGGAAACACTTTATCAGCTTTTTTCCTTACAATTTTTGTGATAATTTGAATGGTCATTGAGTGGAGATTTTTTTATATTTTTATTCACAATGTTTCTGAGCTGTAGTTCCTCTCCTCAGAAAGTTGCTTGTAAGTATTTGTCAGTAATGCTTCATTATTGTTGAATTTATCTTAGAAATTACAAAACTTCGTTAATCTGTGAAGAAAAAATTGCAGGTTTTTGGGGAGGTGGAGAGGGTGCATGGGGAGAAGAGGAGCAGTTCTGACAAGGTAGCAAGGTCACCTCGGTATGGCTTTGAGAACGCCCTGACATTATTTCTGAACTATCTTTGGCCTCAACTGTACCTGGACCCTCCACACATGGGTGGTTAAAACTCCCTTATTTGGCAGTCAGTGAACGAGACACCTCGTATCATTTGAGAGAAAGGGGGGGGGGGGGGGGAATAATCTTGACTTGACGGACTGCACAAATCATTTCCAGTCAGCTGCTGTCCAGTTTCTGTGTCATTTGCCCCATTGAAGACCAGCAGCTTTGTGCTGCTGTGAGCATTATTGTTTTGTGAGGTACTCAACTCATGATGCCCAGTGTGTCATTAGTTCTGTTAGGTGCATCCATGTGATGCCATTTTTTTGTTCAACTTTGCACATGCACATAAATTGCTGACAGCACAGCTACCCATGTACATTTGTGCGTGGGTAATTTCTTGGAAAGAGAGGTCATGCATATAGCACATTGCTTCCAGCCTATGGTGGGAATCTTTGCTGCGCTTTTTGGCAGATGGCAGGCAGTTGGGTTCCATGTGTGATTGATTGTGTAATGTGTTGAGTTTATGCTGTGAAGTGATTTATGTGCAGTAATGGCTGTGGAATCCAAAGGAAGCACTCCTGAATGTACAGATGATCATCCAGAAACGTGATCGCGCCATGCATTTCTAGTCACTGCTACTAACAACTTTCTAATGAAGAGACTTCAACAGATTCAAATGGGGCACTGTTGCCGTGGAAGTTTATAAAAATGCATTATGGGAATTGAGCAGAATGTAGTTTTCAAATATGATGAAAACTGTTTCACGGGATTCATTTCCCAGCACCACATGAATGTAGAGGTGTTGAGATTAACTGTGTACCTACTGCCAAATCACAGTTCCATTCATGGCCCAGTAGGAAAGATGCTGTTTGTGTATCCTCCAATGTTATATGTAAAGTGAAGTCCCCATCACTACAAAGACACTATGTGTGGTTGTATAAACTTGACAACAAATGCTACGAAAAAATCTCGCATTTAAGCTAACTATTTTCATTTTTGCATAAGGATGTCAAGGATAACAGTTATATGCAAGATGGAAGAATTTTAAAAAATCCTTCTTTATATTTGAATTTGTTTGTAAAACTGTTCCTTGTAGAATTTTTATATCTGTATATACCGGTGCACATACATTTCACTGAAATTATATTTTTAATTTACAGTAACAGAATAAAGCTATATCATCTTATTTATGCACCTAAACTGTCTCCTGTAATTCTGTACACCGAAAAGACAATTAACAGTGAAATACCATACAGCACATACATTAAGAAAAAGATTGATAAGTGTTTTAAGCTCTCACTTGTTTTGCAGTTCTGACCTACATGTCAACCACAAATATTTTAGGAACAATTTTTCAGATAATAGACATTGTCTTTATTTACCAGTTCTTTGCACCATTGAACGTGGATGGTATTTTCATTTTATTCTCTGCCAATGAAGAAAGTTAGTTAAGACATTCTTCTTTGCAACTAAGATTGGTCCCAGAAATGTAAACATTTCATCAAAAAATCAAGGTGGGATTTAACTGTCTATGAACAACCTGCCCCCCATGACTTTGAAAGTCATCAAATTTGATTTTTTTGTGATAGTCTTAAAGTGAAGGTGAGAAACTAGTAATTGGTATGTCAAATGCTTTCAACTAAAGAGTCACAGTGCACAAGATGAGGTCTCGACTGTTTCCCTGTGGGGAGTTGAGATTTAAAAAAAAAAAAAAAAAAAAGGGTACAGCATGGAAAAAGTGTTAAACATTTTTCACAAAAAGTGTGAATGGTGTATCCCACTTATTATCACTTTAGTGTCTTACATGCTCGATGCTTAAAAAACTAAGGCCTGTAAGTCAACTTCTTACAGAGTAGTTGGTCTCTGAAAATAAGTTGGTGCCTCAGTAATGCCTGGGTAAACACCCTTGAGTCTTCAAACCTGAATTTACCAGAAATGGTTAGTTGGGGCAGCATTATTTGGCAGTAGTACTATTGAGACAAGTAGTTATCCATATACCAAATGTGACTAAATTCTGAAATGGTCATCTTACACCATCTGTGAGATTACATGGAATGACCCTATTGTTAAATCAGTGAGGGAGACTGGGTTTTATTACATTTCCATTATTAACTTTGAAGTGATAAAAAGTACACTTCCAATTGGAAATAATACATTAACTTGTTCAAGAGAGGTCAAATGTTATTAAGGAATAATAATTGAAAAATCTTACTATTAGACCTGTTTCACCATACTTACCCCACTTAACAATGTAATGAATACTTTGCTAGTGAGCTTATTATTCACTGGAAAGATATTACACACATTACAATTAAAATATAATTTAAAATAAAGCTCTGCTTGGCTAAAAAAAAGTATTTGAACGTGCTTGTTTTCTTTCAGTACCTGCAAAAATGCCATCAGAAGTTCAGAGTGGCAGATGTCCTCTGGGCATTAATGACTTACCAGATGAAATTCTGATAATCATCTTCTCCCACTTGTCATTGACTGAACTCCTAGATGTTCAGAAAGTGTGCCATCATTGGAAAACACTGTCTCGAGCTCCGGAGTTGTGGAACCACAAGGAATATCTGATCGGGTAAGAAATAAATTGATAGTTATGTGGGTTCTTGCAGTGCATTAACTAAATGTGGTGTAGTGTTTACTTTCTATTTTAAATTCTAAAATGGGTGTGGTTAACTCTTGGACATTGTACTGTTCATCCACAACTAGAACTTTACCTTGACAACCAATTACTCAATGTGATAGACTTGCTGCATTTTGGGACTGGTCTTCGATACTCGGCTGATGTGGCTCTTACATCTTTGCGACCTTAAGTATAGGTGCTGGCTACACCTTAATGCACTTTGCTGCCTCAGTAACACCAGCTGGAATGCAGACCGCACTACTCTTTTGTACCTTTACAAAACCTTCATCCTGTCTCGCCTTCAGCATTGCTGTTACTGGATCCGATATGCTTCTGTGGGGTCACTCCACTATGGATCAGGCACCAGCAACAGCTACTCGATTATGCTGTACATGTTTGCGGCTCCTTTAAGTATCCGAGCTACTGTCTCCTTTTTCCTAGTAGGAAGATCCATCTCCAATAAAGACACTGTACTGGGGTCACAATTGCAATTTGACTACAATGTGTCTGCTGTGAAGTCCAACTTCCCCAGATGTCACCTCTTGTCAGAGATTAATCACGTGTCTTGTACCCTGACCTTAGATCCGTCTCAGTTCATCCTTAAAATTCATTTGACCCCATGGTGTACTGCCAACTGTTTCTGGCTGCCATCAATGCATTTCTGGGTTTGGAAGTGGCATACACTGCTGGCTCGAAACTTGATGGATGAACCGGTTTTGCATACATGCACTGTCTTCGCTGTTGAATTGGTAGCCATCGAACAAGCCCTTAGCCGTTCTCGTACTTACACTGGCAGTTTCTTCTAATCTGCATCGACTCCCTGAGGAGCCTCAGGCTATAGACCATTACTATCCTCATCACCCATTAGTCACAAGTATCTAGGATCTTGCTTCTGACCTCCAACATGCTGGATGGCTGGTTGTCTTTGCTTAGACCTCTAGACAAGTTGGGATCTCGGGGAATGAACATGCCAACCAGTTGGCAGTGTTGACTACTAGGATTTACTTCTCGCAGGGAATCCACTGTCTCGTGTCAGCTACGCATTGGTCCCACTCGGCTGCCCCACGGCCACATTCAGCTTACTGCCAATGTGGTGTTTGCTTGACAGTCCACCAACATCCTGCTAGGCTGCCCAAATTAAATATGTCTGCTCTGCAGTGATCTCTAAACTGTCCTGACAAGATACCTCTGGCGCTGGCAGATGATGCCAAACCGGCTGACCTGGTTTAATTTCACCCGTGAAGGTGGTTTCTGCTAGTATCTGAGATATGGGGAATGGAGGGGCACCCCTCGCCTACTCTGGCCAAGGGGACCCACGGCAGCCATTGCTCAATGTTCCAGCCTGACTCCTTTCCTTCCCACCTTTTTATTCTTCTTACTCTTTCATGTTTGCCATTTTTAATGTTTACCCTTACTTAAAATTTTTATCTTCTCTGTGCTGCTTGTTTTGATGGGGTAACGGATGGCAAGGTAGTGCTAGTTCGATGCAGAGGGTGTCTACCACCTTTACCATTCTCTGGGGTCCAACAGCATTCTGGCAGAGTAGTTCACCCACCTTATCCCCTCTCATTCCCCTCCTTCTTTTGTCGTATTGTATCTTGGTTAAAATCAAGCTACCCAAGCATTTTGTATCCTTCCTTTAAGGGTTATTCCTGGTTTGATGCAAATAAGATGGAGGGACTGATATCACAGTTTGATTCCTGTAACACCAACCAACCAACTGACCAACCAAACTCTTGGATTGCAAGTATAATCAATTCAAGATTATCATAGAAATATTCTGGTGTTGTATTCAAAATACATTCTGCTTTTAGGATCACTTAACTGAAGTTCAGATAAACGTTGTATTATTGTTTTGCATGCGAGTTTCCTATAAAGGTCCTATTTGTCTCTTTCATTATGAAATAATTAATTCTGATACAACTTATTGCCAGGAGTTCATTTTTGTTTTAATACCCCCTTTATGCTATATCAAAGAAATTGAAATGCCCCTATCTTCCTATGATACAGTTGTCATGATATTGCCTAACAACTGATATGTTGTTTCATAGATTTGTTTCAGGTATTGCTTCTCATATTTAACTAATTCCTATTTGTGTGCAGCATGAGAGGAGAGAATGGCTCGCGTGTGTGATGAGGAAGTGAAGTGCAGTTATGAGGTGCTACACAAAATGGAGAATTTCACTGTAAAATTCGGAAAGCTATACTTACATCCTAATTTCCTTTGTCACCTTCAAAGTAGTCACATCAGGCTTGTATGCAATGATACCAGTGTTGTTCCCATTTTTTTAAAGCACTCCTGGAAGTCTGCAGGGTGAAGAGAGTTCAGGACTAGTTGAGATTCACCTGGATGTCTTCAGTAGAGTCAAAATGTCACCCTTTCAATGTGATTTTCATCTTCGGGAATAGAAGTTGTACAGGGCTAGGTTGAAGAGTAGGGAGTGTGGGGGATTGTTGCTATGTTGTGTTTGGCCAGGAATACCTTCACGACAAGTGAGGTGTAGACAGGTGCATTGTCCTGGTGCACCAACCAGTCTTCTTTTTCCACAACTCTGGCTATTGGCATCGAACAATTTCCCTCACTGGCCCAAAGCTTTGCAGTGAAACGGCCTGTCGACAGTCTGCATTGTTCCTCGAATGTGGAAAAAAAATGATCAGCGTTGACTTCATTTTGTTGCGAATTTGTTGAGATTTTCCGGCCATACAGAAGGTGGTGTTTTTCATTGTGATTATTGCTCTTCATTTCAGGGTCATAACCATAGACCCAAGACTCATCACATGTCATGAGTCTGGATAAGAATTTTGGACACTCGTGAACTCTTTAGTTGCAGCTCAGTGCAAGTCTGAATAATGAGGTTTAGTCGGTCGATGCTGATGAGGCAGAGGACAAACTTTGTTGCAATTCGTTCCGTGTTCAGTTTATCGGCTAGAGTTCTTAGACATCTACCATACAGCAGTTGAAGTCTGTTACAAACATTGAGAATGCCTTCTGTTTTCGTGAATCGCGTCATGCACTTTCACGATCGTTTCCATTATGCATGTTGATGGTCGACCAGAATGTCCGTCATCTTCCCTCCCTGAAGTGCTTGAACCACTCAAATGTTCTTACTTGACTCGGTACTCTCTCTCCAAACGCTCTGTTAATATGTGGTGGGTTCCAGCTGCAGTTTTCTTCAACTTGAAACAGAACTTGATGCAAATCTGTTGCACCTTCACATTATCCATTTCACAATTCGTAGAAGCTCTGAAACATGTCCGACACACAATGACAGCCTATAACTGCATGTGCGAAAGATGACATAACTTTCTGCAGAGTAGCTAAGACGTGTACTTCGAGGCATCTAGCGGCAGAATGTCGTACTGATATTGGTTTGATCGGTACAGTGAAATTGTTGGATATTTTAGTTAGCACGTTGTATAGCTATTGTGGTCTTCCACCATTTCTCTTTGTCTCATTAGTAAAACTTAAAATGATTGATTTTCCCTTTTCCTGGAACTGTCTGGTGTAAATTACAAATACTGTGTTTTGCGGTGTTGGCTGCGACTGTTGTTTTACAGTGTTCTCATTTTATGTTCTTTTGCTGCATGTATCTATGCATGTATGGAATGCGCAGGTAGGTGTGTTTGTGACATGTGATCATGCAATTAATGACTTAGCTTTTATAGTGTAATTACTCTTGAAGTGTTGTCAGCTGTGAAACTTGGTTATTGAGTCTTCTTTCTCCGGAATAAGTGCAAAAAAAAAAAAAATGATGTGCACATATACTATTGTTCGAGTGGTGAAGGGAACTCAGTACGATGTGAAAGTTTTGGGTTTTGTGCATTGCTTCAGTTAGAAATGCTTACAGTTCTATAAGTTTATTTAGAGGGACACGAACTAGGTATTTTATTTGTCAGCTGTAACCAAAATGATTTAACTCTTTCCATTGCACAAAATAAACTTTCCACATGTCCTGTTGTTGGTCATCTCTTAATTTGTGAAGGTAATGCTTCCAAGCTCATTAAACCAAATCCTCACTGGACATCACAAATGAGAGGTAGTAAATGTTACAAACTTTGATAAGATTTCAAACACACAGGGTATTGCAGTTTTCAAAAATATGTGTTTGAGGGGTTGTCGTAGGAATAGAACAGTTTGAGGCAGTGTGTGGTTGGTTTCTAACTCTGCCTAAAACACACAATATATAGTCTTAACTGAGGGAAGAGAGTGTCTGTTAATCCTAACTGTTCTAATGGAATTCACATTGATATGTTATGCTAAGTGTCACGTATGTTAGCCTTATCACCACAATAGTGCCTGCATTTCTAGAGACGTAGAGCTATACGTGGCCATTTTGAGATATAAAGTACTAATGGACCAGCGCACACTGCAGAATGCCATTAGCAATTGTTGCAGCTGACAATAAAGCAACAGATGGTGGAACAAACTGCCTTGGCATTGCTTAGCATACATAAGTCTAAGTGCAATAGTGTGCTGCTGAAACTGTTATCTCCTCAGGCACATTTTCCCTTCAGAAAGTGCACTGGAACAAATTTTGATTCAGCCTATGTGCAGAAATGTTAATCACTTTTTGCAATCCAACGAGTCTGTCTCAAAGTAGCTGCTGATAGGGCAATCACACTCCTGCTGCAGAACGGGGATCACGCCAGAAGCCAGTTGTACACAGATTCTTCCACAGCGTTGTCATCTTCAAGCCGGTGACCTACTTGCGTGCCCTGAATCAGTCCAGACAAATGAAAATTGTTGAGTGATAGGTTCGGGCTGTAAGGTGTGTGACTTTGCCAGCTGACAATCGAGTCTTGGCTTTCAAGGGGGGCTCCCTATCTTGTCCTCTGCCACTCTTTACAGGCTTGTTTGGATTCTGGGGTGTAGTGGTCGACCCATATTTCATTACATGTGACGATCCAACTCATAAATGCATCACTTTCTTTCGCCTCAGCTCCTGATTTTCACTCATAAGGCCAGGGGAACTGTAGGTTGTGCAGTCAATGTCTGGAAAATTTCTGTCACTTGAACTCCTTTATGAGCAAGAAAGTTTGTAATTATGCATTAATTTAAGACACATTTGGAGAAAAGGGAACCACTTGTATGAATATCAAGAGCTCAGATGGAAAACCAGTTCTCAGGAAAGAAGTGAAAGCAGAAAGGTGGAAGGAGTATACAGATGGTCTATACAATGGCGATGTACTTGAGGACAATATTATGGAAATGGAAGAGGATGCAGATGACGACGAAATGGGAGATATGATACTTCATGAAGAATTTGACAGAGCACTGAAAGTCCTAAGTTAAAAAAGGCTCCGGAAGTAGACGACATTCCATTAGAACTACTGATAGCCTTGAGAGAGCCAGCCCTGATAAAACTCTACCATATGGTGAGCAAGATGTATGAGACAGGTGAAATGCCTTCAGACTTCAAGGATAGTATAATAATTCCAATCCCAAAGAAAGCAGGTGTTGACAGGTTTGAAAATTACCAAATTATCAGTTTAATAACTCAAGGCTGCAAAATACTAATACAAATTATTTACAGAGAAATGGAAAAATTGGTAGATGCCGACCTCGGGGAAAATCAGTTTGGATTCCATAGAATTGTTGGAACACGTGAGGCAATACTGACCCTATGACTTATCTTAGAAGAAAGATTAAGGAAAGGCAAACCTACATTTCTAGCACTTGTAGTTGTAGATAATGCTTTTGACAATGTTGACTGTAACACACTCTTTCAAATTCTGAAGGTGGCAGGGGTAAAATACAGGGAGCGAAAGGCTATTTACAATTTGTACAGGAACCAGATGGCAGTTGTAAGAGTCGAGAAGCATGAAAGTGAAGCAGTGGTTGGGAAAGGAGTGAGATAGGGTTGTAGCCTATCCCCGATGTTATTCAATCTGTGTATTGAGCAAGCAGTAAAGGAAACCAAAGAAAAATTTGGACTAGGAATTAAACTCCATGGAGAAGAAATAGAAACTCTTAGGTTTGCCAATGAAATTGTAATTCTGTCAAAGACAGCAAAGGACCTGGAAGAGCAATTGAACGGAATGGGCGGTGCCTTGAAAGGAGGATATGAGATGAACATCAACAGCAGCAAAACGAGGATAATGGAATGTAGTCGAATTAAATCGGGTGATGCTGAGGGAATTAGATTAGGAAATGAGACGCTTATTGTGGTGTCACCGCCAGACACCACACTTGCTAGGTGGTAGCTTTAAATCGGCCGCGGTCCATTAGTACATGTCGGACCTGCGTGTCGCCACTGTCAGTAATTGCAGACCGAGCGCCACCACACGGCAGGTCTAGAGAGACTGACTAGCACTCGCCCCAGTTGTACGGACGACTTAGCTAGCGATCCACACTGACTAAGCCTTGCTCATTTGCAGAGCAGATAGTTAGAATAGCCTTCAGCTAAGTCAATGGCTACGACCTAGCAAGGCGCCATTAGCATTACATTGCATGTATCTAAAGAGTCTCACTTGTATCGTCAAGAGCGATGTACCACAATGATGGATTAAAGTTAAGTATTCCAGAAGCTACGTACTTTTCTTTATAGCATTCATTACGTATCCTGTTTCAGACCTCGGCAAGCCTGCTTGAATTTAACGCGTGCATTTCGGCTACTTCCGAGTGGCGTGGCTGTCTTGATACGCCACAACACTTATAGTAGTAAATGAGTTTTGCTATGTGGGGAGCAAAATAACTCACGGTGGTCGAAGCAGAGAGGATATAAAATGTAGATTGGCAATGGCAAGGAAAGTGTTTCTGGATTAGAGAAATTTGTTAACATCGAGTGTAGATTTAAGTGTCAGGAAGTCTTTTCTGCAAGTATTTGTATGGAGTATAGCCATGTATGGAAATGAAGTAGAGAGTATAAGAAGAGAATAGAAGCTTTTGAAATGTGGTGCTACAGAAGAATGCTGAAGATTAGATGGGTAGATCACATAACTAATGAGGCGGTACTAAAGAAAATTGGGGAGAAGAGGAATTTCTGGCACAACTTGACTACAAGAAGGGGTCAGTTGGTAAGACATTTTCTGAGGCATCAAGGGAAGACATGTTCTGAGGCATCAAGGGATAACCAATTTAATATTGGAGGGCAGCATGGAGGGTAAAAATTGTAGAGGGGGATCAAGAGATGAATACACTAAGCATATTGAGAAGGATGTAGGTTGCAGTAAGTACTTTGAGATGAAACAGCTTGCACAGGATAGATTAGGATGGAGAGCTGCCTCAAACCAGTCTCTGTACTGTAAACAACAACAACAACAACAACAACAACAACAACATCATGAGCATAACTGATCAAGCAGTTGGAAGTGTGTAACAGCCAGCCCTCCCCAGACCTAATGGCCCCCACCTAACAATACTAGAAGTGTATGTCTGGTTGTACCAACTGTTGATGATCAGGATAAAAAATCCCACATATATCTGACTAGCTCAGTGCCCCCGTAGGTTAATGGGCTGCAAATTTTTCTTTGTTTTTAATTATTCAAATTTTTATGGTGTTCACATATTGTAACACACAAACTTTTCATACTAATTAAGGCCATATAAGCAGTGTCTTTTCCAAATGTACTTCCGTCCAAAAAGGAGTTCTCGTAGCTGGAGTCCAAAATTTTTGTTAATCATGCTGTTTGTGTTCTTTAGAGATATTTCCATAGCAACTCCCATCCCCTAACAAATATTTCTTTATATCTAACTGAGAATTGAAATGCCAGTTTTAATGAATTCAGCTTTAAAATTTTTTTGTTGTACTGAAATATTTTCTTAAAAATTTTCATCCCCTTCTACAGTTTTCTGAAACGTATTTTTTTTTTTTTATTTCTAACCAAAAAGTCATATACCTTAATAAATATTTTCAAAACAACTTTCACCCTCTATTTTACTCGCTTTGTGGTTGAATTTCCAAAAAAAATGCTAACATACATTTCTTTATTTCTGGCTGAGAAACAAAGCATCAGTTTCTGCAGATCTAGCTTAAAAATTGTGCTAATAGTTACATTTTTCAAAAACCTTCATCCACTATTTACCCTCCTTACAGTTGTAATGTAGAAAAATCCCTTAAATGACACCTACATTAAAAGATCATCTCCAAATTTCAAGTTTCTAGCCTTAGTGTTAGGGGCTGGCCAATGATCAGTCAGCCAGGACATTGCCTTTTGTGTATAGATTCACCGTCATGTATTATGTAATTTAATTTTTAAGTTAGACAATTGCATTCCAAGCAAACAAATATTCAGTGTTTTTCGACATGTTGGGTAGTGACTTGCATTTCTCTTTCCAGGTGAAATAGCATAAAACAGCATAAAAATAAAGTATTAAGAGCCTTCAGTTTCTTTAATCATTTTAATAACACTTGAATGTAGACAACATAAGTATGTAATGGAACACTTATGCACAATGGTAAATAACATGGCTATACCAAGTAGTTGTCTCTGGTTTCTCTTTCACTGACTGTGGAATGAATATCGAAAGTAAACAGAACACACTTCCCTTGCTGATTCATGATAATTGCTTAAACTTTTGGTTGAACATGTAAGAATATGCATTACATTTTTACAATTTTGGTTCAAAACCAGTGGCATCTCTACTATAAGAAATCTCCTTTTACTAGATATATAAATCTAGTCACCAAGCAATGATAGGAGAACACAGACACAAAGGTGTAGAGATTTGCAAGTTTTAGAAGCCAGTGGCTCCTCCTCTGGGCAAAAGGACCGAAGGAGAAGGAAAAGGATGGAGAAGAACGACTGGTGAGGTTTTGGAAAGTTGGGAGAAGTCTTTCCTTTTCATCCTATTCAGTAAATCTCCCTTGAGCAAGTGTTCTGTGCAACTTTTCCGAACTCTTCCATTTCTTAAATGTCAACAGTCCTTTCCTTTCTCCCCTCTTCCTTCACCTTCAACCCTTCTGCTAGAAGGAGCCACTGGTTCCAAAAACTTGAAAATTTCTTTACCTTGATTATGTTCTCCTGCTGCCACTGGGTGAGTAGAGTAAGCTATCCAATTACATTATATTATGAATAAATGATTTCTTTTGTTGGCATAAGAATAGTCTCTGCTATCTCTGACAGTAATATGTTGGAGGTTGTTCACTTTCATGTGTTTGCTGTATTATCACGTGGTATCATGTTATGTGGCAGTTCTAAAAGATGTACTTAGCAAAGAAAAGGATAGTCAAAATGATTGGTAGTAGAGGGGGTTGTTAGAGCGTCTTATAATGCCAACTCTGTTCATACACTGCCTCATAGGGTTTGTGATTACCGTATTTACCCGAATCTAAGCCGCACTCGAATCTAAGCCGCACCTGAAAAATGAGACTCGAAACAAAGGAAAAAAAGATTTCCCGAATCTAAGCCGCACCTGAAATTTGAGACTCGAAATTCAAGGGGAGAGAAAAGTTTTAGGCCACACCTCCAAATCGAAACAAAGTTGGTCCATTGTAATATGAGACACAATTTAGGTCGAATGAATGACGATACAGCTACAGTAGTTTGGTTCGAGTCGTAAGCTTTACCAGGTGGCCATTGCTATGCGTCGGGCGCTCCGTCCGTATTTATACGGGTACTCTTCCTTTTTCACGTGCTTTGTCTGGTTTGAATTGATTGCTTATTTTGTTTGATCTGATAAGTGCTGTTTTCTCTGTTATAGGTGTTTACGTCACTCTAAGCTGAAAATGCATCACTGTACTGTGTCATGCATTGTTTGTCGCATTCTGATAGTGCGTGTTTACGGCCTGTCGCTGTTCGCGGCATGGCTTGCTTTTGTGCACGCTACCGCCGCTTACAACTAAAAAGAGGCGAATCGTCTCATTAGCGAAGCAATGTCAAGAGACTGCTATTTGTTGTTACTTACACTGCTGCTTTCTTTGAGAATGATCAACAAGAACCAAATAATAGGCTGCGTATGATAGAACATGTTCTGAACGAGAGTTAGGCGAAAATTTTTCTCTGTTTGAAAATCTTTGCGGCCGCTTCTTTAGTACATCAAATTCTGCACAGAAATTAGAGTCATCTTAGATTTAAAAATCTAAGTCAGTTGCCGTGGTTCATTTCTGACTATCACTATTAGGCTAAGAATAATACGAATATAAACATGACACGATAAGTGTATTCTTCCGCGTTTGCTGTTGTCTCACTCTAGTTTCGTAGTTTATTAGGCAGACAGGATTTAAATGAGATAGCAACAAACACGGAAGAACACATGGCAAAATGTTTATATTCGTATTATTCTTAAGGTGAATGGTGAAGAGAATACTGCTTGTGATTCACATTTCATCAGGTTACTATTAGCAACCATCTCTTCTCACAGGTAGGAAAAAATTCAGAACGTAGAGTTGGCCATATTGAAAAACATCCCAAACAGCCTTGCCAGTCGGATTTTCGTAGTACATTGAAATTCTACTACATTTGAAGATGAACAATACGGAATTTGTATTTACTTCGTTGGATAATGTATGAAAATGCAGTGGTCGAAACTCGTGGCGGAGAAAAAAAAGCTCGTCTTCCACCTTTTTTTTTTAAATTTATTTACTGATGCAGAGGTTTTGGCGCCAGTATTTATCTTTGTGCCTACAAAGCATGCCTTTGTAGCGCTACATATATTCGACGGCAGAAGTTAGTTGTGGCGGCACCTACCAACATTTTTCGGAACTTCCGCTTGCTTTGCACTCGATTCTAAGCCGCAGGCGGTTTTTTGGATTCCAAAAACCGGAAAAAAAGTGCGGCTTAGATTCGAGTAAATACGGTAATGATGCAGACTCATTCTAGTGAACACTAGCCAAAACACGATTTGCATCTCAATAAAACTTCTTTAACCATTGTACACAAAATTGTACAGAGTTCTGCAGACTTCATTTCGAGCAAGTGTTCTGCAGAACTGAAAAATGGGATGATGTGCCCCAAAGTTTCAAATCTTAAGTTTGTAGGCTTCATTGTGCCACACTAATTTTATTCAGTACGGGAGCTGCTCCCGATAGTTCAGAGCCTACCACTGTGATGTTTACAGGTGTGTTCAAAAAGAGACCAAACTATTGCCGTATCAGCTTTATCGCTTATTATGTAACATTTTAAGCACCGTCCCCTTCAAAATAGTCCCATCTGCTGGCAATACACCGTTCTCATCATTTCCTCCAGTTATGGCACGTCTCCTGGAACACATTTTGTGGGATGGTGTGCATGTTTCTCATTGCATTGTCCTGTATCTCCTCTACGGTTTGGAAATGATGTCCTTTCAACTTTTTTTTTCAGTTTGGGAAACAGGAAAAAGGCTGCTGGGGTTATGTCCGGAGAATACGGTGGACGGTGCGCAACAGGAATGTTGTGTTCTGCTACAGACAAGGAGTGACACATGAGCTGGCAAATTTTCATGATGCAACATTCTATTCTGGTTTTCCCCAAAATGAGGCCTCTTCCTGTGTGCAGCATCCCTCATGTGCACAGGTGTTCCCTGGTAGACTTCCTTGTTTACCTTCTGACCACATGGCACAAATTCATGATGGATTATGCCTTTGTAGGCGAAATACGCAACCAACACCACCTTGATCTTTGACCAATTTGTCTGTTTTTTTGACGAGGTGACCCTTTGCCTGACCACTGTGACAACTGCATCCTTGTTTCATCTGTTATGATGTTCTGCAGAAAGTTTTCATTGTCATTAACGGCAGCAAGCAGTTCCTCACACATTTCAAGACGGATCTGTTTCTAATCTTCAGTCAACAAATGCGGTACGAATGTTGCACTGACATGACACATCTTAAGTTTTTCACTCAAAATTTGATGGCACGGTCCTACATTGATGCCCACCTCCTCACCAACTTCCCAAACAGTTAAATCACGATTTTCGCAAATCACAGCATGAATGCTATCCACATGGCCATTATCTGTTGATGAGGAAGGGCATCCAGACTTGGAACGTCACAGGCCGACATTCTGCCCTGCTGAAAACATTTAAACCATGCGTAGCACTGCATGCGACTTGTACAGTCCTCCTCATATGCTTGGCTTTCTCTGTGAAAGTTTCGCCAAGTTTGTAGGCAGAATTTCTCTCACTCTCTCTCGCGCGCGCACACACACACACACACACACACACACACACACACACACACACACACACACGCGCGCGCGCGTGTTGTTCTTAAAGCTCCTTCATTGCACTAATCCAATGAGCAGGCTGTACACATGCTTACTTCAGCGGCTTTGGTTCGCTTGCAAATGGTCCAAGTGAGAGAGACAGATGGCAGTTCGTTGTCTAAACCTGTCACCAGGCGCACTGCAGGAGCGGCAGCGAGCTCTCTGCTGGTTCGTGCGCTATTTCAAAAGTTTGGTTTCTTTTTGAACACACCTCATATACTGCTGTAAGTAATTTTTATATGAATTTGAAAATTTACCCCAGTGAAGTGGATGTTTAAAAACAACTTTTTGGTTTGCAGCTGTCCATCAGTTAGACCGCGTGATACTTTACGTGGACACCACCGCGCCAGGTGAGCCATTTATTACTTTTTAAAGTGATTATATCTGCTTATTATGAATTAAGTAGTGACACAATCTGACATTTCTTCAGCTCCCATGGGACCACATTAATTAAAATTTTTAAAAAAAGTGAAAAATTTGTGTTACCTAGTTATTTGCACGAGACTCTTTATCTCTAAATAACTACTGCAACTTACCTGCTTCTGAATCTGCGTAGTGTATTAATCTCTTGGTCTCCCTCTCTCCACACTTCCCTCCAGTACCAAATTGTTGATCCCTTGATGTCTCAGAATGTGTCCTACCACTAATCCCTTCTTCTTGACAAAGTGTGCCACAAATTCCTCTTCTCCCCAATTCTATTCAGTACCTCCTCATTAGTTGTGTGATCTACTCATCTACTATTCAGCATTCTTCTGTAGCACCACATTTCAAAAGATTATATTCTCTTCTCTTCTTTTATGAACTGTTTATCACCCATGTTTCACTTACATGTCTACACACTCTACAAATGCCTGCATAAGAGACTTCCTGACACTTAAATCTATACTTGATGTTTGTAAAATTACTTTTATTATAATAATATGAATATTTATATATGTGTTTGGAGAGAGAGAGAGAGAGAGAGAGATTGATTTTTGATTGAGACTTTACTTTAAGATGTAACTGGTACTTGAATTTTGGTTGCTGCTTCCTTAAATGATCAACTTCTACACCAGTTGGTGACGTATTGGAGGAAGTTATTGTTCGTTAAGATTTAAAATACGACTCTGTTGGTTACTTGGCCGTATTGCAGATAGCTTTTAGCCCAAGTTTTCGTAGCTTTTCATACCTAAGGGACCACTGTTCTAAGTAATTAAGATCAAACAGCAATTTCCTTTTCATGAGAAAAGGAGATTGCTTGGCACACAAGCTTCCTTCAAACTACACGTCCTGCTACATCAAAATTGGTCAGTGGAGTTCAGCACCATACTATAAAACAAGAACAAAATCCAATTACTGTAATTACGAAATTATGAGAGGTTGTTATGTATTGAGTGAAAATTATAGAGAATGCATTTCCTTTCCTGTATTTTAGGGAACTTTGTACACTTACAGTTCTGTCGATTGATAGCCGACGACGACAATGGAGTTCACCCCCTTTTCCAAAAACAAGATATTTCTATTCTTCACTTCCAGAAAATTTGTATACATAAATGTTTGGCAACTCTTACACCTACTTTACTCAGTTTTATCACTAAAATAGCAAGTTTTCATTAAATGTAACATACGTTCTGAGTGACGGCCTAGCAACAAGCTTTTCACTAGATACAGATTAACAGACCTCTTCAAGGTTGCTTCATCAGGAAAGAGGGAAGGCAAGGGAAAGACGAAAGGATGTGGGTTTTAAGGGAGAGGGTAAGGAGTCATTCCAATCCCGGGAGCAGAAAGACTTACTTTAGGGGGGGAAAAGGACAGGTATACAATCGCGCGCGCGCACACACACACGCGCGCATATCCATCTGCACATATACAGACACAAGCAGACATATGTAAAGGCAAATAGTTTGGGTAGAGATGTCAGTTGAGGCGGAAGTACAGAGGCAAAGATGTTGTTGAATGACAGGTGAGGTATGAGCGGCGGCAACTTGAAAGTAGCGGAGGTTGAGGCCTGGTGGGTAACTGGAAGAGAGAATATATTGAAGGGCAAGTTCCCATCTCCGGAGTTCTGATAGGTTGCTGTCAGTGGGCTGATATTTTGGTGTCATTGGGAAGTATCCAGATAACCCGGACGGTGTAACACTGTGTCAAGATGTGCTGGCCGTGCACCAAGGCATGTTTAGCAACAGGGTGATCCTCATTATGAACAAACACTGTCTGCCTGTGTCCGTTAATGCGAATGGACAGTTTGTTGCTGGTCATTCCCACATAAAAGGCTTCACATTGTAGCCATGTCAGTTGGTAAATCACGTGGGTGCTTTCACACGTGGCTCTGCCCTTGATCGTGTACACCTTCAGAGTTACAGGACTGGAGTATGTGGTGGTGGGAGGGTGCATGGGACAGGTTTTACACCGGGGGGGCTCCTACCCTTGTAACCTATCAGAACTCCGGAGATGGGAACTTGCCCTTCAATATATTCTCCCTTACCGTTATCCACCAGGTCTCAACCTCCGTAATTTCAAGTTGCCGCCCCTCGTACATCACTTGTCATTCAACAACATCTTTGCCTCTGTACTTCTGTTTCGACTGACATCTCTGCCCAACCTCTTTGCCTTTACACGTCTACCTGTGTCTGTATATGTGCGGATGGATATGTGTGTGCGTGTGCGCGCGCGTGCGCGTGCGTGTGTGTGCGAGCGTATACCTATCCTTTTTTTCCCCGTAAGGTAAGTCTTTCCGCTCCCGAGATTGGAATGACTCCTTACCCTCTCCCTTAAAACCCACATCCTTTCGTCTTTCTCTCTCCTTCCCTCTTCCCTGATGAAGCAACCTTGGGTTGTGAAAGCTTGAAATCTGTGTGTGTTTGTGTGTTTTTTATTGTGTCCATCTACCAGCTCTTTCTCGTGAGGTAAGTCACAGCATCTTTGTTTTTTAATATATTTTTTCCATGTGAAATGTTTCCATACTCAGTCACAACTACTATCATTGCGGGGATTGCGCACTTGCTGTCCACAAGTACTTTTTGAATCAAATTCAGTTACGGTATTTACATACATTACTGAGCTTGTCAGAATAAAATTAGGCACAAATTTGTTAAGAAAAGGGCAGTGAGGCTCACATAACATTACATGTTAACAAATTTCTCGTTGTCAGAAACGCTTTCCTTGCCATAGCCAGTCTACATTTAATATCCTCTCTATTTTAACCATCATCAGTTATTTTGATCCTAAAATAACAAAACTCATTTACTACTTTGTCTCATTTCATAATTTAATACACTCAGCATCACCTGATTTAATTTGGCTGCATTCCATTATCCTAGTTTTGCTTTTATTGATATTCATCTTACATCCTCCTTTCAAGATACTGTTCATTCCGTTTATCTCCCCCCTGTGGGTCCGGGGGTTAGAATAGGCCCGAGGTATTACTGCCTGTCGTAAGAGGTGACTAAAAGAAGTCTCTCACTTTTCGGCCCTATGAGTTCAGGTCCCATTCTTCTGTTTGACCTGCCACTTTCAAAATTCTACAGAAGTGCGGACCATATGGGGAAGGACGCCTTAAGTGGTGCACGAGTGCTCTTAGATTCGATCTCCTGAATCTCTCGTCATGGCTCTGCATCTCCACCTGCATTTCAACTATTTGGGCAAGGACACGTTCTGGGGTATGTCATCTTCCATTGTCTCCTGTCTTCTTTGTACCATGACAATATTGGATTTTTCTCCACCTAATATCCAGCACAGTAGCCAGTCTGTTGTGGTGAGCCGTCATGTACCCATTTTGTGGTAGCTCCCTAACAAGACAGGGATCACTCTGCTGGTGCCTGAGCTGTAAACTCCCCACTTATATGCCAAGGATTAGATGCCTGTCACCCTGGGGCATCAGGACTCCTGGCAACGGCCATCATGCCAGTTGGTCTTTGCTGTGGCTGGGTGGCAGCTGTGGGGAGAGCCCCTGATCGGAGTGGGCAGCATCAGGGCGGATGACCCGCAGTGAAACGGACTAAGTCATCTCTTGTTGGTGACTACGTCACCAGCAGTCTCAAAGAAGGCAAGATAGAGTACAGTGCCGACAGGTATGACCTGAAATCGTTTCCCTCCCTCACTACACCATGGGAGTAACATAGAGCTATAGAGCAGGGAGAGCCATTTTCGCCTCCATTTTTAGTCTGTAGCAGAACTGATGGGGACTCTTTTCTACTGCCGAAGCCTCAGTTTTTTGTTGAACACCTTGAGGATAAGTTTGGAGGAGCAGCAGCACGTCCAAGATGCACAACTGCGCAGTCTTGATTCAGACAGTATCCTCAGCAAAATCCCGAGCGCTACTCGTCTGTGACAAGCTAAGTGGTATTCCTGTTTCCGTCGCTCCTCATAAAAGCCTCAACATGGTCCAGAGGATTATTTTCTATTGTGACCGCCTCTTGCAGTCTGACGATGAGCTCCGCGCCAATTTAGAAAGGCAGGGTGTTCATTTCATCCGGTGCGTTTACAGGGTTGCTACCAGTGCCTTCATCTTGGCCTTTGAGGGTGATTCATCGCCTGAAAAGGTCAAGTTGATGGTTCACCGCTGTGATGTTAAACCACACATCCCTCCCCCTATATGGTGCTTTAAGTGCTCGAAGTTCAGGCACATGTCTTCTCGTTGCACTTCCTCCCACTTGCATCAACTGCGGAGAGCACCACTCCCCCTGCTTGCCAGACTTCCCAGTACTCAAAAAGGAGTGGAAAATTTCGGAGTCCAAGTCCCTGGACCAGTTGACTTACACAGAGGCTAAACGTAAATTCGAAAGATTACACTCCATTCTTTCGAACACCCTATTCCTTCCTCAGGGGACACCGCCTTAACGTAGCACTGTCTGTGTGGGCGAGGAGGTTTGCGTGCTCTGGATCCGGAGGGCTATGCCGGTGGTAGCTTAGCTACCAGGAGGGTCACCCAAGCCGGACAGGCCAAAGGGGTGGAACCAAAGTGTTTCCCACAATGGCCTATCTCTACCCCTTTCCTATTCCAAATCTGTCCTCACTATGTCCTTTTTCTGTCATTTCCTGTTATATGTATAAGACCTCAATGGCAGCGACAGCGGAGAAAGAGTCTTTCAAAACGGTGAAGTTTGCACAAGAGGCACTTTTTCTCTTTGGGTACAAAAAGTGTACACGTAGCGACTTTACCCCGGAGGGGGCGGCTAGAGACAGCGTCTGACTCATAGTGAGCAGCTGATTTTAGGCTGGGCATCCTACTGCCTATGTGGAAAACATCCCCTCATTCAGATCTCTGGGAGGGGAACACATTGAGAGTAGACATATTTGAAAGGAAGAAAGGGACAATGAAGGAAGGAAAGATAAGGATTGTAACGTGGAATGTGAGGACACTACTGCAAGCAGGAAAGCTAGAGAACGCAAAACAGGAGATGAAAAGGAACAGATTAGATGCCCTTGGTTTGTGTGAAATGAGATGGGGAGAGAATGGCGACATAGAAAGTGGAGATTATAAGCTCTTTTACTCAGAGGAAAACGAGTGGTGAAAACAGAGTAGGAATATTGATAGGGCAAAAGCTGAAAAATAAGGTAATGAATGTACAATATATTGATGGAAGACTGCTGCTGATACGACTGAAGGGTAGTCCAAAAGATTTGGTGTTAATACAGATATGTATGCTAACCAGCCAGAATAGTGATGAGGAAGTGGAAGAATATTATGAGAAAATATAAGAACTCATTGAGAAAGAAAATAGAAATGCCTGCATTATCATCATGTGGGACTGGAATGCAGTGGTGAGTGAAGGAAGAGATGAAGATACAGTAGGAAAATTTGGATTAGGAATAAGAAATGAGATAGGTGAATGACTAATTAGTTTCTGTAAAGAAAATTCATTACCTGTGGGTAACACATTATTTGAACACCACTAAAGGAGACGTTACACATGGATATCAAATTTGAATAGGGAAAGATACAAAAAAGGTTTAGGAACTGTTTAAAGAATGCCAAAGCTTATCCAGGAGCGGATATAAATTCAGACCACAACCTAGTAGTGGGAGAAATACAAGTGAAGTTGAAAAAACTCTGAAGAGGTAAAGCAAAAGGAAGACTAAAAATAGAAAGACTTAGAGGTAGGAAAGGCATCAGATTTGGAAAACAGTTTTATGGAAATATGGGAAAGAGGAAGTGTTGATGAAAGTGTTAATGACAAATGGATAAAAATGAGGGAAGGACTCATGGACTCTGTCAAAGACGTACTAGGAATTAAGAGTATCCCAAAGTACCAGGAAAGAATGGATAACAGAAAACATGTTGAAAAAGGTGAAAGAGCAGAGAAAGTGGAAAAATGTAGAAGCTGAAGAAGGCAAAAATAGGTGCAGGAAACTGAATAATGAATCGAGAAAAAATAGGTACAGTAAACTGAATAATGAATTAAGAAGAGAAACTGAAGAAGCAAGGGAAAAATGGATGAAACAGAAAGGCAACGAAATAGAAAAAAATGGAGAAAGGGGGAAAGTATGAAATGATGTATAGACCGGCTAGTGAGATAGTTTTTGAATGTAAAAGAAAGAGGGAGATAGTTTTTGAATGTAAAAGAAAGAGGAATAAGATGGAAATAGAAAGAGCGGATGGAACTCTGGCAGAAGAACCACAGGAGGTTTTGAACAGATGGCAAGAATATATCGAATGTCTGTATAAGGGGGATGAAATACAAAGCGAAATTAAGGTTGAAGAGAAGCAATATGTGCCAGAAGATAGAAAGGGATTCACCATCTTGGAAGCAGAAGTAGAAAAGGTGCTGAGGGAGATGAAGATAGGAAGGCATGTGGAATTGATGATTTGCCAGCAGAACTGTTGAAGAGTCTGGGAAACAAGGCAAGAAAAGAAACAGTCTACCTCTGTAACGAGATATATGACAAAGGGGAATGTCCTGAGGACTTCCTTGCAACAGTTCTGGTACCATTAGAGAAAAAGAGAAACACTAAAAAATGTGAAGAGCATAAGACCATCAGTCTAATTTCTCATGCAGCTAGTGTCATGCTGACAGTGTTGAATAGAAGGCTATATGTTAAGCTGGATAGAGGGATTACAGAGGAGCAGTTCGGATTTAGAAAAGGAACAAGAGATGCTATTGGCCTGTTAAGAACTATAGGGGAAATATATATGGGAAAAGGTAGAGAAATCTTTGCTGTTTTTATAGATTTAGAAAAGGCCTTTGACAGAGTTCAGTGGAACAAGTTGATGGATATTTTGAAGAAGAAAGGAGTAGCTTGGGAAGAGAGACCACTGATATAGAATCTATATTTACACCAGATAGTAAGGATTAGGATTGGAAATGAAATGTCAGAAGGAAGTAGCATTGGACGAAGTGTTAGACAAGGTTGTTGCCTCTCCCCACTGTTGTTTAATGCATACTTTGAAGAGATTATTGCGAAAGGCTTAGATGTGAAAAGAGGAATATGTATTGGTGGAAAGAGAATAGAATGTATAAGATTTGCTGATGACACGCTATTAGTAGCAGAAAGTGAGCTAACAGTGAATAACATGCTGAATGATCTGAATAAAACTTCCTGGCAGATTAAAACTGTGTGCCCGACCGAGACTCGAACTCGGGACCTTTGCCTTTCGCGGGCAAGTGCTCTACCAACTGAGCTACCGAAGCACGACTCACGACCGGTACTCACAGCTTTACTTCTGCCAGTACCTCGTCTCCTACCTTCCAAACTTTACAGAAGCTCTCCTGCGAACCTTGCAGAACTAGCACTCCTGAAAGAAAGGATATTGCGGAGACATGGCTTAGCCACAGCCTGGGGGATGTTTCCAGAATGAGATTTTCACTCTGCAGCGGAGTGTGCGCTGATATGAAACTTCCTGGCAGATTAAAACTGTGTGCCCGACTGAGACTCGAACTCGGGACCTTTGCCTTTCGCGGGCAAGTGCTCTACCAACTGAGCTACCGAAGCACGACTCACGACCGGTACTCACAGCTTTACTTCTGCCAGTACCTCGTCTCCTACCTTCCAAACTTTACAGAAGCTCTCCTGCGAACCTTGCAGAACTAGCACTCCTGAAAGAAAGGAGAGCTTCTGTAAAGTTTGGAAGGTAGGAGACGAGGTACTGGCAGAAGTAAAGCTGTGAGTACCGGTCGTGAGTCGTGCTTCGGTAGCTCAGTTGGTAGAGCACTTGCCCGCGAAAGGCAAAGGTCCCGAGTTCGAGTCTCGGTCGGGCACACAGTTTTAATCTGCCAGGAAGTTTCATATCAGCGCACACTCCGCTGCAGAGTGAAAATCTCATTCTGGAAACATCCCCCAGGCTGTGGCTAAGCCATGTCTCCGCAATATCCTTTCTTGCAGGAGTGCTAGTTCTGCAAGGTTCGCAGGAGAGCTTCTGTAAAGTTTGGAAGGTAGGAGACGAGGTACTGGCAGAAGTAAAGCTGTGAGTACCGGTCGTGAGTCGTGCTTCGGTAGCTCAGTTGGTAGAGCACTTGCCCGCGAAAGGCAAAGGTCCCGAGTTTGAGTCTCGGTCGGGCACACAGTTTTAATCTGCCAGGAAGTTTCATATCAGCGCACAATCCGCTGCAGAGTGAAAATCTCATTCTGGATCTGAATAAAGCTTGTGTGGAATATGGGATGCAAATACACAGCAAAAACAGAGTATGGTCATCAGTACAAGACGCAGACTGTCCAGTATTAAAATATTGCTGTTGTTTTGGGGGAGGAGACCAGACAGCGAGGTCATCGGTCTCATCGAATTAGGGAAGGACGGGGATGGAAGTTGGCCGTGCCCTTTCAAAGGAACCATCCCGGCATTCGCCTGGAGCGATTTAGGGAAATCACGGGAAACCTAAATCAGGATGGCCGGACGTGGGATTGAACCGTCGCCCTCCCGAGTGCGAGTCCAGTGTGCTAACCACTGTGCCACCTCGCTCGTTCAAATATTAAAATAGGACAATCTACCATTAGCCAAGTAAGTGAATTTAAATATCTTGGAAGCACAATAACTGAAGACTTGATGTCACCAGGAGGCGAAAACTCGAATTGCCATAGTGAAGGAGGCCTTCAACAGAAAGAGGAGACTTTTTAAGTGGCAAATTAGGTAGAGGTCTAAGGAAAAGGCTTGGCAGATGTTTTGTCGGGAGTGTCGCACTATATCGGGCAGAAACATTGATGCTGAGACGAGGGGATGTAAAAGATTGTAAGCATTTGAGATGTGGATGTGGAGGAGAATGGAGAGAATAAGCTGGATGGAAAGAGCGAGTAATGAAAAAGTATTGGAATGGGCTGGTGAGAGGAGATGTCTGCTGAAGGTTGTAAGAAAAAGGAAAAAGAAATGGTTGGGACATTAATTGAGAAGGGAGTGCTAGCAGGTGCTTTGGAAGGATTGGTTTGTGGGAGAAGACCGAGGGAGGAAGAAGGAGGTACAAGATGAGAGACGACATAAAGGGAAGAGGAAATTATGCAGACCTGAAGAAGATTGCAGAAGACCCGGACAGCCTGGAGAACTACCATGTGAAAACCTACCTTTGGGCAGAACACTGATGATGACACCCTATTTGGTTGATGTCAACGTACGCTGCAGCTACATCACCATCGCTGTCCCAAGTGCCAGTGGCTCCTCATTCTGTGCTTCGAACAGTGGGCCCTCCGGGACACCAGAATACATCTGCCCCCTTGGTGGTAGGGGGCGCAAATCTTCCTCCATTGCTCCCAAACACCTACTTCGGGAGCAAGGCCGCCCCCGCCCCCCCCCCCCAAATGCAGGGGACATCGTCCCTCCCCCCTGCTGGAGAAGCAACAGCCCCCTCCGGCTCCTCTCATGCGGAAGGCCCTCTCTTCCGAGGTCTCCGCTAATGCCACGGCGGACACTCGCCAGTGGCTCAAGGTGCCAAGAGTTTCACGGTCTTCATCCATGCCTGAAGCTGCTTCAGAGAAATCTTTCCAGCAAGGCCCTAAAGAGAAGCGAGAGAGCAAGCAAACTAAGTAGTAGTCTACTACGAAACAGGAGCCTCTGGTGGCCCCAACACCACCACTCCCTATCAATTCTGCATCTGAGGATGCAGTGAAGATCTTAGTGTCCCCTGCAGACCTGTATCTCACTGATGCCTCATCCACCATAGAAATGGCTACAAATACTCAGTCGGAGGCAGCAGGTGATCCTGAGGCGTAACCTGCCCCCTTGCGTGCTTCATGCCGTCCCAGCCTCTCGATAACGTCTTCCTCCAGTGGAATTGGAGCGGTTTTTTCCACCACCTGGCTGAGCTATGGCAACTGTCAAGCTTTACACCTGTTTTCTGCATTGCCCTCCAGGAAACCTGGTTCCCGGCAATGCGGATCCCTGCCCTCCATGTCTATAAGGGATATTACAGGAACTGTAGCAACTATAATAGAGTGTCAGGTGGAGTTTGCGTCTATGTCCTGAACTCAGTATGCAGTGAACCTGTGCCCCTTCAAACTCCTCTTGAAGCTGTGGCTGTCAGAATGATGATGATGCAGGAAATAACTGTCTGCAACGTATATCTTCCTCCAGATGGTGCAATACCCCTGAACACATTGGCTGCACTGATTGATCAACTCCCCAAACCTTTCCTACTTCTGAGAGATTTTAATGCTCATAACCCCTTGTGGGATGGCACAGTTCTTACTGGCTGAGACAGAGATGTCGAAAACTTACTGTCGCAACTCGACCTCTGCCTCTTAAATACTGGGGCCGTCACACATTTCACTGTGGCAAAAGGCATTGATCTCTCTGTTTGCTGTCCTGGCCTCCTCCCATCTGTCCACTGGAGAGCACATGACGACCTGTGTAGTAGTGACCACTTCCCCATCTTCCTGTCACTGCCCTGGCGTCAGGCCAACAGACGCCTCCCCAGATGGGCTTTAAACAAGGCGGACTGGGAAACTTTCACCTCTGCTGTCACCGTTGACTCCCCCCCCCCCCCCCCCACGGAAACATTGATAAGTGGCATACTTCCCTGGAGCACCTCATAGCCTTTAAACGGCTCTGTGCCCGCGTTCGCCAGATTATCAAAAGGCGGAAACAGGAGTGTTGGGAGAGGTACGTGTTGACCATAGGGTGCAATACATCAAACGAGTGTTTGGGTACCAGACCCCAACAGGTGTTCCTGGTGTTAATATAAATGGAGTGTTATTCTACCAGCGCAAATGCGACTGCCGAGCACTTTGCTGAGCACTGTGCTCACGCCTCTGTGTCAGAGAATTACCCCCCACCCTTTCACCCTCTCAAACGGTGGATGGAAGAGAAAGTCCACTACACGCCGCAGTGAATCCTATAACGCCTCATTTACAGAGTGGGAGCTCCTCAGTGCTCTTGCACATTGCCCTGACACAGCTCCTGGGCCCAATTGGATCCACAGTCAGATGCTTAAACATCTCTCATCTGACTGCAAGCAACATCTCCTCGTGACCTTCAACCAAATGTGGTGTGATGGCATCTTTCAATCGCACTGGCAGGAGAGCGCCATCATACCAGTTCTCAAACCCAGCAAAAAGCCGCTTGATGTGGATAGCTATCGGCCCTCAGCCTCTCCAACATTCTTTGTAAGCTGCTGGAACATACGGCCTGTCAGCAGTTGGGTTGGGTCCTGGAGTCACGTGGCCTATTGGCTCCGTGCCAGGGCGGCTTCTGCCTGGGTCGTTCTACCACTGATAATCTTGTGTCTCTTGAGTCTACCATCCGACAGCCTTGTGGCAACACCTTGTTGCCGTTTTTTTTTACAAAAAGCATAAGACACCACCTGGCGACAACATATCCTTGGCACATTACATGATTGGGGTATCAGAGGCCTGCTCCAGATTTTTAACCAAAATTTCCTGTTAGTTCGAACTTTACGTGTCCGAGTTGGTGCCTCCCATAGTCTTCTGCATTTTGTACTGCTGCTCCAGTACTGGTGTTGCTGAGCGGCGCCTACAGGGAGCCATCCATAAGACACGGTCAAGGACTCTAGCCCACGACTTTCTGTTTTCGGCCGCAAAGTCGTGTATTATGCACTTCTGTCGGCATCATACCATTCATCCGGAACCAGAACTTTACCTTACTAACAATCCCACCACTGTAGTGGAGATTAGCGATCTTTAGGACTGGTTTTCGATGCCCGATTGACTTGAGTTCCTCACCTTCATCAGCTTAAGCGGAAGTGCTGGCAGCACCTCGATACCCTCCGCTGCCTGAGCAATACCAACTGGGGTGCAGATCGCTCTATGCTACTGCAGCTATACAGAGCCCTTGTTCAATCCCGCCTTGACTATGGGAGTCTGGTTTATGGTTCGGCGGTGCCCTCAGCATTGTGTTTGCTCGACCCAGTGCACCACTGTGGTGTTCAACTAGCAATAGGAGCTATTAGGACGAGTCCGGTGACCAGCGTCCTTGCGGAGGCTAGAGTTTCTCCATTGAAGATCAGGTGTGCACAACTGTTCACCAGTTACATTGCACGCATTCGTAGTTCTCCTGCGCATCTGAATTACCGTCTCCTTTTCCCACCCACAACGGTTCATCTCCTGCATCGGCGGCTCAGGTCAGGGCTTACAATTGCAGTTCGCATCCAATCCCTTCTATCTGAACTCGAGTCCTTGCCTTTACCACCTATACTCGAGTCCTTGCCTTTACCACCTATACTCGAGTCCTTGCCTTTACCACCTATATTCGAGTCCTTGCCTTTACCACCTATACTCGAGTCCTTGCCTTTACCACCTATACTCGAGTCCTTGCCTTTACCACCTATACTCGAGTCCTTGCCTTAACTGCCTATACTCGATGTCCAATCATGTATACCTCCATAGTGTACACCTAGGCCGTGGCTTCGTCTGCACCTTTCACATGGCCCGAAGGACTCAGTTCACCCTGCGGCTCTCTGCTATCACTTCATCTCTATTCTTGACATGTACCGTGACCATGAAGTGGTTTACACAGATGGCTCAATGGCTGATGGTCATGTCGGCTACAGTATGTCCATGGACATATTGAACAGCATTCCTTTCCTGGTGGCTCCAGTGTTTTCACTGCAGAGCTGGTGGCTGTATCTCATGCTCTTGAGCACATCCGTTAATGCCCTGGGGAGTCGTTTCTTCTCTGTACTGACTCCTTGAGCAGCCTACAAGCTATCGCCCAGTGCTACCCTCGTCAACCTTTGGTAGCAATCATCCAGGTGTCCATCTTTGCCCTGGAACGTTTCGGTCGTTCAGCTGTTTGTGTGGACCCCAGGACACATTGGAATCCCAGGCAACAAACTTGCTGACAGGCTGGCTAAACAGGATACATGGAAACCGCTTCTGGAGATCGGCATTCCAATAACTGACCTGTGCTCGTTTTTACATCGCCAGGTTTTTCGGCTTTGGGAGACAGAATGGCATAGTCTCAGTACACACAACAAACTGTGTGCCAGTAAGGAGACGATGAATGTGTGCAGTCCTCCATGCGGGCCTCTCGCAGGGACTCCGTGGTTCTCTGCCGGCTCCGCATTGGCCAAGCTTGGGCGACCTATGGCTAGCTCCTGTGCTGTGAAGACCAGCCTTAGTGTCAATGCGGTTCCCGGTTGACAGTGGCCCATATTCTGGTGCACTGTCCCACTTTGACTGCCGTGCAGCGAAATCTTCAGTTACCGCACTCGTTGTCGCTAATTATATCTGACAACGCCTCATTGGCTAATTTAGTTTTACGTTTTATTTGTGAGGGTAGGTTTTATCATTTGATCTAAATTTTACATGTCCTGTGTCCTTCACCCTAGTGCTTTTAGGGTGGAGGTTTTCATGTGTTGCAGAGTGTCTGGCTTCTCCTTTTTATTCTCATGGTCAGCCAGCCATGGTAATCTGTTTTGTTGTTTTAATCTCTTCTACCCGTCCCTTGCATTTCTGTGGTTTTCTTCTCTCCTTTTTTTCCATTTAAGTGTTTGTTACCCTTCCGTCATTCTTGTGGTTTTTCCTTTCTCTCCATTTTGCATTGTCGCTCTTGCTTGTTTCATTCTCACCCTTGTGGCATTGTTTTATTCAGAACAAGGGACCAATAAAGTAGCTGTTGGTCCCTTCCCCCCTCTCTTCAACCAACCAACCAACCAACCAACCATTCTGTTTAGCTGCTCTTCCAGGTCCTTTGCTGTCTCTGACAGAATTACAATGTCAGTGGCAAACATCAAAGTTTTTATTTCTTCTCCATGGATTTTAATTCCTATTCCAAATTTTTCTTTTGTTTTCTTTACTGCTTGCTATACATACAGACGGAATAACACTGGGGATAAGCTACAACCCTGTCTCACTCCCTTCCCAACCACTGCTTACCTTTGGTGCCCCTTGACTCTTCTAACTGGTTCTGTACAAATTGTCAACAGCCTTTTGTTACCTGTGTTTTACACCTGCCACCTTCAGAATTTGAATGATAGTATTCTTGTCAACATTATCAAAAACTTTCTCTGATTCTACAAATGCTAGAAACATAGGTTTGCCTTTACTTAATCTGTCTTCTAAGATAAGTCATGGGGTCAGTATTGCCTCACATGTTCCAACACTTGTAAGGAATTGAAACTGGTGTTCCCTGAGGTTGGCTTCTACCAGTTTTTCCATTCGTCCATAAAGAATTTGTGTTAGTATTTTGCAACTGTAACTTATTAAACTGATAATTTGGTAATTTTCACACCTGTTAACACCTGCTTTCTTTGGGATTGAAATTCTTCTTGAAGTCTGAGGGTATTTCGCCTGTCTCATACATCTTGCTCACCAGATGGAAGAGTTTTGTCAGGACTGGCTCTCACAAGGCTATCAGCAGTTCTAATGCAATGTCGTCTACTTTCAGTGCCCTGTTTCAACTTAGATCTTTCAGTGCTCTGTCAAATTCTTCATGAAGTATCATATCTCCCATTTCGTCTTCATCTGCATCCTCTTCCATTTCCATAATATTGCCCTCAAGCACATCACCCTTGTATAGACCTTCTGTATACTCCTTTCACCTTTCTGCTTTCCCATCTTTGCTTCGGATGGGTTTTTTCATATGAGCTCGATATTCATACAAGTGGTTCTCTTTTCCCCATAGATCTCTTTAATTTTCCTGTAGGCATTATCTATCTTACCCCTAGTGATACATGCTTCCAAATCATTTCATTTGTCCTCTAGCCATCTCTGCTTAGCCATTTTGCACTTCCTGTTGATCTAATTCTTGAATTGTTTGTATTCCTTTTTGCCTACTTCATTTGCGGCATTTTTATATTTTATCCATTTGTCAAAAAATTCAATATCTTTTCTGTTACCCAAGGATTTCTACTAGCCCTATTCTTTTTACCTACTTGCTCCTCTGCTGCCTTCACTATTTCATCTCTGAAAGCTACCCATTCTTTTTCTACTGTATTTCTTTTCCCTGTTCCTGTCAATTATTCCCTAATACTCTCTCTGAAACTCATTATAACCTCTGGTTCTTTCAGTTTATTCAGGTCCCATCTCCTTAAATTCCTACCGTTTTGCAGTTTCTTCAGTTTCAATCTACAGTTCATAACCAGTAAATTATGGTCAGAGTCCACATTGCTCCTGGAAATGTGTGACAATTAAAAACTGGGTTCCTAAATCTCTCTTACCATTACATAATCTGTCTGAAACCTTCCAGTGCCTCCAGGCCTTGTCCATGTATACAACCTTTGTTCATGATTCTTAAACCAAGTGAGCTATGATTAAGTTATGCTCTGTGCAAAATTCTACCAGGCAGCTTCCTCTTTCATTCCTTACCCCAGTCCATATTCACTTACTATTTTGTCTTCTCTTGCTTTTCCTACAATTGCATTCAAGTCCTCCATGACTACAAAATTTTTGTCTCCCTTATTTATATGAATAATGTCTTTTATCTCATCATACGTTTCTTCAATCTTTTCACTTGCGGAGCTAGTTAGCATATAAGCTTGTACTAATGTGGTAGGCATGGGCTTCATCTACCTTGGCTACAATAATGCGGTCACTACGCTGTGCGTAGTAGTTTATCCGCGTTCCTGTTTTTTTATTCATTATTAAACCCAGTCCCGCATTACCGTTATTTGATTTTGTATTTATAAACCTGTATTCACGTGACCAGAGGTCTTGTTCCTCATGCCACTGAACTTCACCAATTCCTGATATATCTTACTTCAACCTATCCATTTCCCTTTTTATATTTTCTAACCTACCTGCCTAGTTAAGGGATTTGACATTCCACATTCTGATCCACAGAATGCCAGTTTTCTTTCTGCTGACGACATCGTCCTGAGTAGTCCCCGCTCGGAGGTCCAAATGGGGGACTATTTTACTTCGGAATATTTTACCCAAGAGGACGCTGTCGTCATTTAACCACACAGTAAAGCTGAATGCCCTCGGAAAAGATTACGGCTGTAGTTTCCCCTCACTTTCAGCCGTTCGCAGTACCAGCACAGCAAGGCTGTTCTGGTAGATGTTACAAGACCACATCAGTCAATTATCCAGACTGTTGCCACTGCAACTACTGAAAAGGCTGCTGCCCCTCTCGAGGAGCCACATGTTTGTCTGGCCTCTCAACAGATAGCCCTTTGTTGTGGTTGCACCTACGGTATGGCTATCTGCATCATTTAGGCACGCAAGCCTCCCCACCAACAGCAAGGTCCATGGTTCATGGGGGGAGGAGCGGGACATGCTGTATTATGAAGCATAATTGTTGCCGTCTTTGCGGCAGTGGCCTGGCTCAGGAATGACAGTTGTCGCCATTTGACAAACATTAAAAGATGACTCAGTTTGTCCTTAACGGCATAGGCGTTAACCAGTAACTGGGGCACATGTACAATATGTTAAAACATTTGGTGCACTCTGTTCTAAAAATATTTTCATGTTAAACCTGAGCAGTTTTTCGGAAAATTTTCTGCTTATCTAGAGCATTTAAGTTATTGACAGTATCGCGAATGCTGCTACTCCCCAATTGTGGAGATGCTGACACAAACAGGCATAACAAAGAGACTGCTAAACAAGTAAGCTTTCGGCCACACACACACACACACACACACACACACACACACACACACACACACACACACACACACAATTCACATGACCACTGTATGTGATTTAAAAAAAATGGCTGTCAGCTGTAACTTTACATTGTTGGCTTGCCATGCTGCCTGTCCTTTGCCCCAGTAACGGGTGTTTCCTACTCATTTCTTTTGAGCCCTTATGTTCTATTACTATCTGAAGAAATTGGAATTTCAGAAAGTTAGCATTAGTTTCTCTGCTCCACCACAAATTATTACCATTCTCTTTAAAGAAAGATTTTGAAACAGATTCGCTTCTGGATTCGTGTACAAGATAGATGTCATTGTAGAAGCTACAAATATTTCACTTCAGAATATTGACAATGTGTATGGAAGGTACATTCGGACATATTGGAGGTACTATTAAGGAATTAGATGTCATTATTATGTAATGTATTATTTTTTATTTTTGACACAATCACTTTTTTATGATACTATCATAACCGGTTTTGGCCTACAATGGCCATATCCTGATACTACGGGTGGCACTTGACAAACAAGTATTTATGTGTTATCAACTAACTTTGTGACAGGCAGTTTGGCGCAACTGACCGGGAGGCGATAGAGTTTCTCCCCAATGCTCCAGATCTACGGAAAGTGCGTATGCTGCAACCTGTCTCACCTTGTGTTATCCGAGCCCTGTATACCAGTTGCCATAGACTTTCCGAGCTGTCCCTGGTTAGCTTGCAGAGGATCAACTACCCAGTAAGTATCATTTTTTGCATCTGAGTGTTGATGCTTGTTGTTAGTCTTATTTATATTTACCAGCCATTATGAATTGAGGCACAAAGGAATTACAGACACTTTTCAAAGGGGATACGGCCAGTGATCTATTCAGTGCGGATGTGCGCCAGGCTCAGACTTAATGGAATCGTTGAAGTGCTGCAAGTAATGAGGGTAATGGGCAAGGGTCACTACATTAGTAGTGTGTAGATAAGTTGAGTATTTGGGTGCGATGGGAGGCATTCTAGGGTAGTCTGTGCGGTTACAGTGATCACTGTATCTGGCCACTGTGGTCAGAGCAACTACCAAGTAAGCAGGAGGCTTGCATTCGAATCCCAGCCCAGCACAAATTTTCAACTGTCCCCATTTGTTTCAAACAATGCCCACTTGCAGCCAATATCTGTAATTCCTTTGTATCTTATGTACACTGAAGAGCCAAAGAAACTGGCACACCTGCCTAATATCGTGTAGGGCCCCCACGAGCATGCAGAAGTGCCGCAACACGGCATCGCATGGACTCGACTTATGTCTGAAGTAGTGCTGGAGGAAACTGACATCATGAATCGTAAGTCTGTCCATAAATCTATAAGAGTACGAGCAGGTGGAGTCTCTTCTAAACAGCGTGTTAAAAGGCATCCCAGATACGCTCAATAATGTTCATGTCTGGGGAAATGTTTAAACTCAGAAGGGTGTTCCTGGAGCCACTCTGTAGCAGTTCTGGATGTGTGAGGCTTTGCATTGCCCTCCTGGAATTGCCCAAGTCTGTTGGAATGCACAATGGACATGAATGGATGCAGGTGATCGGACAGGATGCGTACATATGTCAGAGTCGTATCTAGACGTATCAGAGGTCCCATATCACTCCAACTGCACATGCCCCACACCATTACGGAGCCTCCACGGCTTGAACAGCCCCCTGCTGACATGCAGGGTCCATGGATTCATGAGGTTGTCTCTATACCCACACACATCCATTTGCTCGGTACAATTTGAAATGAGACTTGTCCAACCAGGCAACATGTTTCCAGTCGTCAACAATCCAATGTCAGTGTCGACGGGGCCCAGGCGAGGCGTAAAGCTTTGTGCTATGCGTTCATCAAGGTTACATGAGTGTGCCTTTGGCTCTGTAAGCCCATATCAATGATGGTTAATTGAGTGGTTCACCCACTTACACTTGTTGATGGCCCAGCATTCACATCTGCAGCAATTTATGGAAGGGTTGCACTTCTGTCACGTTGAATGATGCTCTTCAGTCGTTGCCGGTCCCATTCCAGCAGGTTCTTTCTCCGCCCACAGCAATGTTGGAGATTTGATGTTTTAGCGCATTCCTGATATTCATGGTACACTCGTGAAATGATTGTATGGGAAAATCCCCACTTCTTCGCTACCTCAGAGATGCTGTGTACCATCGCTCATGTGCCGACTATAACATTATGTTGTTTAAATTTTGATAACATACCATTGTAGCAGCAGTAAGTGATCCAACAACTACGCCAGACACTTCTCATCTTATATACACATTACCAACCATAGTGTTGTATTCTGCCTGTTTACATACTTGAATGCACATGCGTATATGTTTCTTTGGTGCTTCAGCGTATATTTTATGTTTAACTTAACGTAACACTTCACATTGTGTGTTATTTTAGATTCTTACTTTTTTTTTATAAGAACCTGCTCTGTAGTGAGATACATTTGGCACTGATATAGTGTAATGTTACACAACTATATTGTCAACATACCAGAAGTAAATAAAATGCAAATGTAGCTATGGCACACTGAAATTGTAAGTGAAGATCTGATGTGTTAAAAGCATACATCACCAGTACTGTATGATAGGAATTGATGCAAAATTACCTACACGGATCTCTCACACAGTCACAATCACCTTGGTAAGCTCCACAAAGAAATACCATCAGCAGATAGCGCACGCACCCCATGCCAAACCCACAATAACTACTCCATCAGTAGAGCAGTGTACAAAACCGTAGCTGTAGTAATTCTGTGTTAATTATAACTGAAGATAACTCGCTTCAGTAACAAATAGGTCTACTTTACCATATCTACCAGAAAAGTATTCAAAGTATTTGCGTCTCAAATTGATAATTGCTAGAGAATTTTAAAAACCTGTGTCCACAGTCAGAATGTTTATCATGCAGCAAGAGATGAAACTTAGGCTGAAAATTAAACCTGGGACCATCCCCCAAACCCCAAAAAAACATGTTACTGGCAAAATATCACTATTGGTCTTGTAGGGAGGTAGATTCCATTACTTTACTAAATTTGTAACTTGAGTTTAGAGACTTAAAGCCAATTTTCTAAGCAATCACTTCTGTTCTGAAAGTTCTTGGCAGATCAAAACTGTGTACTAGACTGAGACTCAAACTCGAGACCTTTGGTTTTGGCAGGCAAGTACTCCACTGACTGAGTTACCTGAGCACAACTGATGACCTATCCTCACAGCATTACTTCTGCCAGTACCATATCTCCTACCATCCAGACTTCACAGAAGCCCTCCTGCGAAGCATGAGGACATGTGAGTTGTGGTTCAGCATGTCAATTGGTAAAGCAGTTGCCCATGAAAGGCAAAGGTCCCTGTGCACCGATTTCTTCGGACTTCTCAGAAAAGACTGCCTTACAGCTTCCACCCTGTCTGATGAGGTTCTTGGTCAACCAGACCTCGGAAGGTCAGCAACCGTTCCTGTGTTCTTGAACTTCTCATACCAGGCTTTAATGCTCTTGACATCAGGTGGATTCCTTCCAAATGTTGTCTGGAAGTGTCTCTGCACTGTGGTTGGTGATCGTGTCTCATGGTACCACAGGACACACTGTGCCTTCTCCTGATTGGTTAACATGGCTTCTTGGGCACTGCACCTCATCCAGTGCTTACGTGCTGCGAACCTAAAACAGAAAAAAAAAACTTTGATAGTTGTAAACAATTCAACACAAGTTTTGTATTTGTATCTTACTTCTAGCCTGCGTTATCAATTTATGTAATCAGGGAAAGACTTTTCGGACACCCTGTATTTCTGTCTGCTGTATCGAAAACTTCTTCAAAAGCTATTAAAGTGATGTGAGTTCAAAGGTTAAATTCTGTTTGTCTATTACAAGTTCTTGTACTGTAAAGATATTTTCACTATATGACTGTCCTTTTGTAAATGCACTTTGATTGTCTTGGAGAAGTGCTTCAGCTTAGTCTGTGCGTTACAGAAAGGTAGTCATCACCAGTCCTAATATTGTATGCCTTTATTATTGCAGATCAGCTGACAGTGCAGCAATCATCAGTGTATTTTAGGTTGTCACATAGACTAAATATAATTATGATGACACAAATTCCAACCCTACATACAGAAGCATTAGTCCAACTAATTATGTTGAATCTGCATGGCTACCTGTACTGCGGTGATGATAACTGCACTGTTAGCTGAAATCTGGATGTGCAATAAAAGACGGATTATGCTACATTGGGTGCTGACCATCTTTCTATCCTGGGTTACATCACGGTCACAAGAATTGTGATGGAATTGAATGTGATATTTTCTGTTGTTCAGTATTTTTGAGTGGATGTTGTATGCCACGTTAAACAGCCCAACGTGTCGAGTTTCTACATTTGCTTTTGTTGCCCTTTTTGAACAGGAAAATAACTTATGCTGTGCTCCGTGAACTTTGCATTTGCACCTGTGTGTTTGTATTGCTTGGAAACGGTGTTTTACTTGCAGATGCTCAAGAACTTGGTTGAGAAGTGCCCCAAAATAAATTCACTGACGATACCCAGTGAAGTGATGAGGTCAGAGATACTTGCACAGGCAGTCTCTCACTTGGAGCACCTACGTGTCCTCTGTCTGGGAGAATACGATTCTAGCAATGAAACACCTCTTCTGCTGCGCCTAATAGCTGATAGTTGCCCACAGCTAGAAGAAGTTGACTTCACATTCAGCTATGTCAATATGGATGATCTGGAATACTTCCTGGAAGCCAAGAACAACACCCTTAAGTCCATACGCATAAAGTGGACAATGGCTGGGTGAGTGTTAATACCACTACTCGAATATTGTCTAGCTTCTTGTGAAAATGAGTTTTGTTTGAAGATTATGCTTTATGTACAACAATTTTTGTTACACTATATAGTATTCAAAATGTTCAGGTCACCGTCTTCAATTATTCCTATGGCACTAATAAAGATAGGCAGACCTATGTTTGCAGCATTTGCAAATTTAGAGAAAGCTTTTGACAATCTTGACTTACACTCTTCGAAATTATGAAGGCAGCAGGTATAAAAAAAATACAGGGGACAAAATGTTATTTACAACTTGTACGGAAACCAAAATGCAGGTATTTACCTCGTGTAAGATGACCTTGATTATAAGCTGGCCCCCTTCTTTTCCAAGATGTTCTTGAGGAAAACTTATTATCTTATTCTGACCAATCAGGATTACAAATTGTTTTAGTGACAAAGTAGCTGTCTAAAAAGTTATTACACCTAGTCTAAATTCATGCCATTTATTCTTTACATTTTGTAATACAAGGAGAAATAAAAGATGTGAGAAGAAATGGTTTACATTAATTTGTGGACCGTTTCCTTTTATACATTTTTCACTAGCCGACCCTGTCATCCGTGGTATCACTATTTTTAATAGTCATCCTAATAGCATAGCTGTGAAATTTATATCTTGTTGCTGCAAATATTTAGCTGTTTCTTCAGAATGTGTGCAATTTCTGAGAGACCTGAGAACACAGCTGTTTTTGTCCGAATACATATATCAGATTTCCCTTCTATGCTGACGTGAGGATGTTACAATGTCTCTTGCTTCCAAACTTATCGTCTGCCAGGTGCTTTCTCATTGGCTGCCCAGAACTAGTAGTTGATACACCCCCTTTCATTCCCATCATGTGTCATTGTGTTGACAACATTGGAGCATGAAACACCTATGTGTACAACTAGTACCTATCTAGCTGTTTACTGTCTGGTACAGAAATGAGTACTGTTGTTGAGTACTTGTATAATTTTAGTCACTTCAATCCTGTTTACAAATGGACACAGGTAAACTGGAGTTCAAAGCCGGAGTATGCAGTGTAGAGTCACATAAACCCGGGCCGGTGAAACATGTCACTTGATTGCTCGCGTGTGGTTTGCTACACTGTGATTGCGAGGTTGCAATAGCTGCCACCGCACACACCCACAACTCCGAAGTACGTTTTGTAAATGTAAGCTACAATTAACGTTTATACGTAGGTGCAACAAATGGAGAGAATGATGACGGAGACAAACCAGGAAATAAAAACACTTGAAGTTAATGACAATATCTACGAAAAGTTGTTCCAAATTGTTACAGTAATAGCTGCATGTAGAGCATTGTATAATAACGTAATCCAAGCATACCAAATAACACGCTATTCACACTCTAGAAAGTAATAAAGCAAAACATGCATAGCCTATCCGATTGCAGAGAGAAAAAGAATTAATTATGTATACATTTACACTCACCAATTTACGATGTCAGTGTGGGGCAATTTAATCCAGTTCTACTTCACAAACTACAGTGTTCACATACTTTATTCAACGTGTAAACATCACTACACATCACTACAGATGAAACTTCATGGCAGATTAAAACTGTGTGCCGGAACAAGACCCGAACTCAGGACCTTTGCTCAGATGGTAGAGTACTTGCCCGCGAAAGGCCAAGGTCCTGAGTTTGAGTCTTGTTCCAGCACAGTTTTAATCTGCCAGGAAGTTTCATATCAGTGCACACTCCACTGCAGAGTGAAAAATCTCATTCTGGAAACATTCCTCAGGCTGTGGCTAAGCCATGTCTCCACAGTATCCCTTCTTCCAGGAGTGCTAGTTCTGCAAGGTTCGCAGAAGAGCTTCTGTGAAGTTTCGAAGGTAGGAGACGAGATACTGGCAGAATTTAAGCTGTGAGGACGGGTCGTGAGTCGTGCTTGGGTAGCTCTGATGGTAGAGCACTTGCCCGCGAAAGGCAAAGGTCCCAAGTTGGAGTCTTGTTCCCGCACACTTCACTGCAGAGTGAAAATCTCATTCTGGTCACTACAGATATTCGGATTTAGGTTCTGACATGTTTGATATGCTTCCCATCATTGGCAGTGATGTGGCATAGACAAACAGTGAAATTCTGCATGACCTGTTGAAGTGTCAGAACATGCATGCTGTCGATGACCTCCTGAGTGACTGTTTTCAGCTCAGCAATGCTTTTGGGGTTATTGCTGTACACCTTGTCTTTAAAATAGCCCCACAAAAAGGAGTAGCATGTGTTCAGATCCGGAGAATAGGCAGCCAATTGAGGCCCATGCCAGTGGTCTCTGAGTACCCTAGAGTGAGAATGCCGTCCCCAAAGTGCTCCGCCAGGATGTCAAACACTCTCCTGCTTTGATGAGGTCGAGCTCCGTCGTGCGTGAGCCATATATTGTCGAAATTGGGGTCTCTTCTTTGGATAAGGGGGATGAAATAATCTTCCAGAACCTTCATGTACCATTAGGTAATCACCGTGCCATCAAGGAATATCACACTGATTATTCTGTGACTGGACATTGCACTCCACACAGCCATCCGTTGGAGGGCGAAGAGAATTTCTCAATTGCGAAATACGGATTCTCAGTCCCCCAGATGTGCCAACTTGCCTTATTGATGAACGCATTAAAGTGAAAGTTGGCTTCATTGCTAAACCAAACCATGCATTAGCATACTAATTCCCAGTGTGCCCCGCGGCTAACCGTGCAGTTTGAACATCCTAATGCAAACCGCTCAGAAGTTGACAGTTTTATTTTGTATAGTTCAATAATTGTCACCCAGTACATGGCATCCATAGATGTAGGAGAACTTTTAATTTAAACCTGTTCACATACTACAAGAGTTTGTGATATGAATGAACTGTGCTATTTCCTGTTTTCAAAAAATAGTCAAATTTCAAGCAGAGCAGTACAATGGAACCTCCCATAGCTAGCATAATTCGTTCCAGAATCTTACACATAGTGTGAAGTGCTTGCTAAGTAAAACCCAAGGAAAACAGGATCTGAACACTCTCAAAGATATAGTATAAATTGGCAGAGGGATACGGTAAAAAGATACCATTTACTACATTCTGGATATAACTGTGTGTGTTTACACTTCACAAGTATTTATTTTCTAGAGCAAATAAATCTATACTGTTATATTCTGAAATGTTAGGCTGACACTTTCCTGTTCCTTCAGATGTCAGTAGTGTAAAGAATTTATCACCCGACCTTTGACAAGAACTTTGACTATGAATTCTGCTGTGCACCTTGATACACTCTATTATCATTGCTAGTCGCAATTTTTTGCTACTATATTTCTATTTTTTCTTAGAAAGGGTAGTTCTTCATAACCTCTCATTGACCACTCAGATGCTGCACTGCACAGCAGACAGCTCTCACAGCAACACAGTTTTGGCAATGATGTGCAAACGAAAATGACCACTGTTATAACTTCAAGTTGAATAAACATATTTCAAGGAAGACGCAATACATGAAAGTCACAGATCAAGTAAACAGTGTACACTTTAACAGTCAAATCATAATTGAGTCCGAGTCTAGCAGCCGCTGGCTGGCTGGCCGCTTACGTGGCGCTGCTGCTGCATGGCTGGCAGACAGCGCTGTATGTAGAGGACGCGCGTAACTGTGCGGCGGCACTTTGAAAGATCGGCGAGTGTCAACACTTTTCCCCCCTTTGAAGTTTTTGCACAGGTCTTGATGGAGGTGGCCTGCAGATTGCTAACGTTCATAGGTGTTGTTTGACTGGCCGTAAAGTCTCGAGGAGGAGGCTTACCCTTACGGACGGAAGTGTCCCCGATGATAATGGGTTGAGATGACAGAAGACGTTGGGTCGAATGTGCTGGGGCCCCATGCACCAATCTGCCTGTTGCGGCAAGTCTGGTTGTTATTACAGGAGACTTGGGCGATGTGTCTGTGTCCTTAGGAGGAGGAGGAGGAGGAGGAGGAGGAGGAGGAGGAGGTGAGTAGAGTTGCTCTGACAGATGATGGTCATCTGGTTCCTGCATGGGTACGTCTCCTGGTGGCGTCAGTTCTTGTGCTGGCACCGATATGATGATGAGAGGACTGCATTGTGAGTAAGGAGAGATTCCAGTGTCTCGAGCGTCAGTTAGAGCCGAAGGTGTTGTAGCGACATCCGGAACAGGCGTTGCCGACACACGAGGCCGAAGCTGGTCCGAATGATGCACTGCAACACCCGTGAGTCTGGCTTTCATACAGGTATCGGTCACAGTGTCGTAAGATGCGGCCAGGACTCCATTTTGGCCGCCTGCCATATGCCTGTACCCAATACGAGGTCGTCGGCGGTGAACCGGCCAAGCGAAGGCACCTGCGGCCGTGAGGTGGAAGGCCACAGAACATGAAGTAGCGTGCGGAGCTGTTGACCATGTAAGAGCTCAGCCAGGAAATGGAGAAGCGCATCATCAGCAGCAGAAGAAGTCGGGAGTTTCCTCATCTGAGCCTTAAATGTGCGGACCAGTCGTTCAGCCTCACCGTTTGACTTTGGTTGGAACGGAGGGGCTGTGACGTGTGATGCCGTGACAGGCAGAAAAATCCGCAAAATCGGAAGAGGCAAATTGCGGACCATTATCAGTAACAAGAGTAGAGGGAAGGCCTATCAAAGAGAAAATGCGAGCTAGAGCATATGTGGTTGCCGCGGTGGTAGGCGACGTGCAACGGGCAATGAATGGAAAGTTAGAGTAGCTTCAATAACGAGAAGCCAATAACTACCTAAAAAAGGTCCCGCGAGGTATGCATGAATACGCTCCCAGGGCTTCTCAGGCGAAGGCCACGGTGACAAAGATGACTTTGGGGCGGCGGCCTGTGATGCACAAGGGCTGCAGTCAGCGACCATGTGTGTGATTTCAGAGTCGATGCCGGGCCAGTACACACGACGGCGCGCCAGAGATTTTGTGCGAGAGACACCCCAGTGCCCTAGGTGAAGGAGGCGCAAGACTGAAGCACGCAAAGATGCAGGTACCACAACACGCGGCGAAGCATTTTCGGGGGAAAGGAGGATAACACCATCCCTAGCCGTGAGGCGGTAACGCAAAGCGTAGTAGTTCCGCAACGGATCAGTAGTCTTAGCGGACGGACGATCTGGCCAACCCTTCTGAATACAGTGTAAAACCAGGGAGAGGGTAGGATCAGAACCCGTAGCAGCCGCCAGCCGGTCCCCGGTGATGGGGAACCCGTCCACAACCCGCTGCTCGGCAATATCCAGGTGGAAACACAAAAGCTCGTCCCTATCGAATGCCAGATCAGGACCCACGGGAAGGCGAGACAGTGCATCAGCATTCGCATATTGAGCCGTCGGCCGGAAATGAATCTCATAATTGAAACGAGACAAGTAAAGAGCCTAACGCTGGTGGTGGTGTGCAGCCTTGTCAGGAAGTGACGTTGATGGATGAAACAAGTGGTTTGTGATCCGTAACAAGATGAAATTTGGATCCATAGAGAAAAACGCCAAACTTATGAAGAGCATAAATAATGGCCAAAGCTTGTTTCTCAATTTGAGAATACCTTTGTTGGGCGTCCGTGAGTGTTTTGAAGGCATAAGCAATGGGTTGTTCAGAACCGTCAGTAAAACGGTGCACAAGGACTGCACCAACCCCATATTGAGAGGCGTCCGTGGCAAGAACAAGATGTTGGCCAGGTCGATAAGTAGCCAGGCACGGGGCCTGTTTCAGCATAGTCTTCAATTTCTGGAAAGTCGCATCGCATGATGCAGACCAGTGAAAAGGCACATTTTTATGCAACAGGCGATGCAATGACTGAGCCACCGAAGCAGCAGACGGTAAAAACTTGTGATAGTATGCTATTTTCCCCAAGAAGGCCTACAGTTCCTTAATAGATATAGGGTGAGGAAGGGCATCAGATCGCAGCGACAGTTTGCTGAAGTGGACGAATACCATCCTGAGAGAGTTGAAACCCCAAGTATGTGATAGATGCCTGAAAAAATGTTGATTTCTGAAGATTGCACTTAAGACCGGCAGTCTGTTAGACATGAAAAAGCGTGCAGAGATTTCGAAGATGTTCGTCAGTGGTTGAGCCAGTGACAACAATGTTGTCCTGGTAATTTATGCACCCAGGGACAGTGAGCAACAATTGTTCCAAGAATCACTGAAAGAGAGCAGGGATGCTGGTAACCCCGAATGGCAATCGTTGGTATTGATAGAGGCCGAAAGGCGTGTTAAGGGACCAGAAACTGCCTGGAAGCAGTGTCGATGCATAGGGTAAGTGTCGACAAGGCATTGAGCATTTACAGTGGCTTTGAAATAGCCACAGATACGAATATCACCATTTGGCTTAGCAACGACAGTGACAGGAGAGGACCACTCACTGGAAGTGACAGGAAGCAAGACCCCTGAAGCAGTGAGACGATCCAGCTCCTGTTTGACCTGATCACAAAGGGCCACAGGAATGGGCCGAGCCCGAAACAACTTAGGCCGAGCAGTGGGTTTGAGCGTGATATGAGCTTCAAAGTCGTTAGCACGGCCTAACCCAGGAGAAAAAAGGGACAAAAATGTCGTCGACAAGGAATCCAATTGAGCATAAGGAATAGCATCAGAGACGATATTGACAGGGTCATCTATGGAGAACCCAAAAACGCGAATGGTTTCAAAACCAAAAAGATTCTCCGTGTTACTATAGTCGACCACAAATATGGGAACAGAGCGAACGACAGATTTGTAAGATATCTCAGCATCAAATTGTCCCAAGAGAGAAATCTTCTGTTTATTGTACGTCTGTAATTGCCTAGTGACAGGTGACAGGATTGGAGAACCCAGCTGAAGATACGCCTTAGAATTGATGATAGTGACAACAGAACCAGTATCCACCTGCATGCAAACATCTCGACCAAGTATTTGGACAGTGAGGAACAACTTACTTGAAAGGGAAGAAGTACAATCGACAGACAATACAGAATCAGAATCAGCGTCATGTTCATGAACATGTATGCGGTCGGATTTGCAACGGATGACACAGGGCCCTTTCTTTCTTTCTTTCTTTCTTTCTTTCTTTCTTTCTCTTTTTTTTTTTGTGACACATGGCCCAATGTTGTGGACAATCTTCTTGTGAATGTTTTGTAGAACACCGCGGACATGAAGGAAGTTGCCGTGGGTTTTGCTGCAGTTTCTTAGAGGTTAGTTTACGGTTAAGCCGAGGCTGCGCTTGCGAGCGTACGGCGGCCACGTCGGCAGGCGGGGACACGCCACGCGCTTCGTCAACATTGCACAGAGGTTGTATTTCCCCGACGTCGTCCCATGCCTCTATTTGTGCTCCAGCGGCGTGAGAAATTTCAAAAGACTGAGCTATGGATAGGACTTCATCTAGAGTCGGATTTGCCAACTGAAGGGCACGTTGCCTAACTTCTTTGTCGGGCGCTGATCGGATAATAGCATCCCATACCATGGAATCGGCATAGGATTCTTTGTGAACTTCAGTAACAAATTGGCACTTTCTACTGAGGCCGTGAAGTTCAGCAGCCCAAGCGCGATAGGATTGATTCGATTGTTTTTGACAACGATAAAAGGCAACACGAGAGGCTACCCCATGCGTTTGCTTTTGAAAATAGACGGACAGAAGTGAGCACATTTCAGCAAAGGACAAAGACGCAGGATCTTTCAAAGGAGCCAATTGCGACAACATGAAATCCATGAAAGGAACAGAGACTTACATGTTTGTTCGCCTGCGACATGAAATGCCAAGAAGTGCTGTCGAAGACGTTTTTCATAATCAGACCAGTCTTCCGGCGTCTCGTCGTAAGGAGGAAAAGGAGGCAGAGACTACGATGAGAGACGTCCCGCATTTGATGCCGCGACGAAATCACGAATTGCATTTGTGAGAAGTGTTTACTGTTCTATGAGACCTTGCAATAATTGCTCTGAAGTAGCCATGGAAACATAAGGGTCAACAATGGAAAAGAAAAATCCCATCCTCGTCACCAATTGTTATAACTTCAAGTCAAATAAATATATTTCAAGGAAGATGCAATACATGAAAGTCACAGATCAAGTAAACAGAGTAAGACGTGTGTATACTTAACAGTCAAATCATAATTGAGTCCGAGTCTAGCAGCCCCTGGCTGGCCGGTCGCTTAGGTGGCGCTGCTGCTGCATGGCTGGCAGACAGTGCCGCATGTACAGGACGTGCGTAACTGCGCAGCGGCACTTTGAAAGATCAGCGAGTCACAACAACCACTCCAAACAGATAAGACTTGGTCCAGGAATAGAACACCAGGGGTGCTGCAGTACACTCACCTGTCTCGAGTAATAGGTTGAACAAGAAAGTCAGTTGTGTGAAAGGGGATGAAAGTAAACATGTTGCTTCTGCGTAGCTCAAATCTAAAGCAGCTGCTATTGAGTATGAAACAGAAATGAACATGACCTCAATTCGTGTCAGTCAAGTGCTTGAGTGAGGCACGTGCCGTGGCTTGCAGTCACGTTACAATTTGATACCGCACCTCCTTCAGTCCCTTTTTTTGTTTCTGTCCCTGCAGATAATTTATGAAGTGTCAGTTATATTTAAAGTTTCTGTATGGTGTTCCCCTCCCCTCCCCCGAGGACAAACAGCCACCCCTTCACAAGCTAGATTTTATACTTGTCTTTCAATATACCTAAAACAAGTAAAAGATAAATACAGATAATGGTATGCCTACATGAAAACGAGTATATGCCTGTCTGTGTCTGTCTGTCTGTGGGAATTTGAGACTCGCAGCACGAGAAAAGAATTACATTGTCTTTCCACAAACAAATTAATTGTTATAATTCTACACGCTTTCCCAGTGAGGCATTGCCATCTTGTTTAATCGACTTTCTGTCAGTTATTCACGTCTTTACTGCAGGAAATATGCGAATAACTGGCAGAAACCCAATTAATGAAGATGACAAATTAGCTGTTGTTTCCTTAAAATTTGGCGTATACGCAAATCGCAAATGATAACTAGGAAGAGAGGGTGACAACTTGTTCATCAATGAGACACAATTTTAGAAATTGTGTGCATTGTGCTTGCAAGCTTTTGCCTCAGTATAATTTGCATGTTAGTGCATACTGCATTTTCTTGCAATTAAATAATTGTTGCAAATTTGATTGCATTTGTATGTTCAGTTGTAGTTTAAAATGTTCAGTACATTGTCCGTACTTAAGTTATTTCAGGAAATTTCAAAATTTGAGGACAAAAATAAGAAATTGAGGATATTTATTGTCCTCATCAGTTTTAAAGGAATTTGAAGGCAAAGCTTGAAAATTGAGGACAGTCTCCAGAAGATGAGGATGTCTGGTCCCTTTGGTTTAACGATTAAAAGAATGATAGGAGGCTGGTGTTACTGCGACATTGGCTGTTGGGGGGGAGGGGATATTGAGGAGACAGACGGTAGTAAAAAAAAAATGGGGCATCATTTTTCAGTAGGTCAGGAGGAAAAGTGGGGCACTGCGGACTCCCTGTGGTGGACCGCAGGTTATGTCCTCCATTCCCAGGCTATTTATGTACCTGAGTTAGTCCATACAATGATTCCAGTAATGTCAAAAGACTTAGTTTGCTAAACAGAATTTTGTAATTTACACAGGTGGATGCTTTGGCGAAGCCACAGAATATTCCTACAGGATAATTAGTGGCAATATATTGTGTTAATTTCTATAAAATTAATATGATGGTAATTAATCAGTTGAAAATGACGTAGTAATCAAAACTGAACATGGTTGTTTGAAGTACAGATTTATCGCCATTAATTCGGAGTTACGAGGTTCTCTGTTTTTTAGACTTCTGAATTGTGAGAGTAGATTAATTATCTTGAGCTGCATTTCTGTTGAATCACAGGTGTGTCACCCCACTACTCGCATCCTGTGCTGGTGGCTTGGAACGTCTGAGGCTTTACAAGTATGATGTTCACGTCGAAGAGCTGGAGGCCTTTACTGCTCTTGGAAGAATGGAGAATTTGCAGGAACTTAAAATGGGGTGGATTGACCCATCACCTGGTATAGCTGCTCTAGCATTTAAGTAAGTTGTGTGGTAAATGCATTAACACTATGATTGTACATGTCCTTGCATCAGATCATTTCTCTCTATCTGCCATCCTGTTTTCTTCCTATTCTCACACAACTTATTACAGCTTTACTATCCTTGTGTGTCCTAAATAGATAAAGGGCTTTCTCAGATAATATCAGTGAATTCCTGCAGATCAAGTCAGACTGGTGTGCAAATTTTTTCACTAATGCAGCAAAATTGATTTGTCAGTGTGTAAAATATGTACTTTTTTGTTTGTTTAAGGGATGGAAGGCTACGGAAACTGAGAGCACTGGATCTACGTTGTTCATCTGCCCTGGACGATGCCACAGTAATTGCCATCTGTCGTGGGTGCCCTGCTTTACGTGAACTCAATCTCTGGGGTGCCGATAAGCTGTCTGATTTTGCCTTCTCGGAGATCTACCGTCTGCAACGTCTTGAAATGTAAGCTTTGTATTTTACTTTGTTCCACAGTGGAAATACAATATCTGATTGAGAAATGAAACATTGAGTGGCGAAGCAGCAGACTCCAAACAGTTGTGATACTAATTAATGAACTGTTTTGGTCAAAATTGCAGTTCAGGCTCTGTATAGTGAGTTTCACCTCATGACATTTAATGAATGTAATATCACTCAAGAAGGCCATGTTTGAGCTTATTAAGTCCTCCAGTAGGGCTAGAGGGGTATAGCTCGTCATGCATTCTGAATCTTTCTCAGAAATTGTCTAAAGAAATGTTTCATCTTTCAGCCTGATTGATGGTATTGAAGGCGAAGTCACACTTTCTTTTAGGCACATGATTGTCAGTGAAGAAAGTCTCTCCAAGCAATTGGAGGTACAAAGGTAGAAATAGTGTTGAGTTCAGGTTTGTTCATTTTCTATTCCCCAACTTGGATCACAAAAGTCTTTTACTACTTGTTGACTAAACTGAAACGCAAATAAGTAAGAGTTATTGGTCTCGTGAATTTCCAGGACAAGTATGAAAACAATAGGAATCAGTGTAACTCGATTTACGTTCGTGGAAACCGCTCATAGGTTGGACTGAAGTCACTCCTTTAGCCGATCGGTATTACAGTCCACCACAGTAGAATTTCATCCTTTTGTGGCTACAAGCACAAGTGTATGCCACCAGACGGCTATGAGTGTACATGTACATCCGGCAGGCAGAACTTCCAGGCAGCTAGGGCATTCATTTATGCCTCGTGGTTGAGAAGGCCTGATGGCTAAGGGAATTCGTATATACGAGGCGTGTTTTTTATGTAAGTACCGTTCTGAAATTTAAAAAAAGGTGTGCTAAGATATCTCAGTAATTTTATTTTTACGTGAAAGCCTGTATCTTAATCTACTTTTCTACATAATTTCCATCAATATTGAGGCACTTGCCATAACGTTGTACCAGTTTTTGAATACCCTCCTCATAGAAGTCAGCCACCTGACTCGTTAACCACTGCATCACCACTGTTTTGACTTCGTCATCGTCTTGAAGACGCTGACTGCCCAGGTGTTTCTTCAAGTGCAAGATCGGGGCTGTACGAAGGATGATTTCGAGTTTCCTATCGAAAAGACGTGATGAGACCTTTGGGCTGATTCGCCACATGCGGACGGGCATTGTCTTGCAGCAAAACAATGCCCTTGCTCAACTTGCCATGTCTTTTGTTCTGATTTGAATTGTACGGTGCAGATTGTGCAATGTCTTACAGTAAGCTGCTGCATTGATTGTCTCATTACGAGGCTACGACGAAGACGATGACGAAGTCAAAACAGTGGTGATGCAGTGGTTAACAAGTCAGGCGGCAGACTTCTTTGAGGAGGGTATTCAGAAACTGGTACGACATTATGACAAGTGCCTCAATATTGACGGAAATTATGTAGAAAAGTCGATTGAGGTACAGGCTTTCATATAAAAATAAAATTAGTGAGATATCTTAGCACGTCTTTTTTTAATTTCAAAATGGTACTTACTTAAAAAACATGCCTTGTACGTGGATGCAGGAGCAGGTAAATGTGCACAATAGAATAACAATTCACTATTGTCTGCATTTCAACATTTGCGCAGTGCTGTCATTATCTGCTCTTCTTCATAATGTCGGAAAGCACTACAACTATCACGTGCCTGTGACTCCTGTTTTCCTAACGTACACAAGACAAATTAGATAAACATAGCCTATATCATCTGAAGGATGTAAATTATCCTGTTGAACTGACACATCAGATGTTACAATAGGAGATAAATCAGCAGCTACTTGCAGTTTCTCAGCAGCACCGCTGCCGTGCGACATCTAGGCGGTCAGAGTTTAGGGCATCTACCGTAGGGGTGGTTCACTTTGAAACTGTGTCTTGAAACCTATTTTTCTGATATTAAGAACACTTTTGACCACTAGTATCAGTGCCTCATTGGCACCATCTTCAGTTCACTTTATAAACAGACAAAATCAGACTTAAAACAAGCAACAACTGTGATATGCAACATAAATTATTTAAAATGAATTAACCATACATACCCCTTACTAAAAAGTATAAGAGAGGGATCAAAGATATCAAGATGGTAAACTAAAATGCATGACAAGCAAACATTAGTCATAAACATATCATGTACCCAATGGCTGTATTAATAAAACCTGCATCAGACAGTGGTAACATAATATTAAGTAAAAGTTGAGATATTGTAGTAATTAGAAAAGCTTTCATTGAAAAAGTACGCTGAGTCGTGTTGCACAAATAATGGTATCGCATACAGTGATCACACTGTAATGAAATGTTCAGAAATCACAGAATCTCTCAGTATATAAATGTTCAGAAATAGGGAATCGAAATAATGAATGCATAAACATGCTTAAATATGAAAAGAAGTAATACATTAAGGGCATGCATGCCTGAACCATGAAATCCATTGAGAAACTAAACAAAACATGGGACTAGTCAGCTGACAATAGAACTTACTGTCCTGAGATTGCTATACTACATAAATAAAGGCATGATGCTAAAAAAAGTAACTGCCATCACACCGCAACAGTAACTGCTATAAGAACAGTAATGTAATGCCAAAAATATCGGTAATGGGAGCAAGCCATAGTGCAGATGCAAACTTTGTGGACTATAGTAAGTTAAAATGTAAATAATACATCTATTATGGTGGACAATATATAGTGTATACATTATGTGATCAAAAGTATCCGGACACCTGGCTGAAAATGACATAAAAGTTCGTGGTGCACTCCATTGGTAATGCTGGAATTCTATATGGTATTGGCCCACCCTTAGCCTTGATGACAGCTTCCACTCTCGTAGGCACATGTTCAATCAGATGCTGGAAGGTTTCTTGGGGAATGACAGCCCATTCTTCACGGAGAGCTGCACTGAGGAGATGTATCGATGTTAGTCGGTGAGGCCTGGCACGAAGTCGGCATTCCAGAAACATCCCAATGGTGTGCTATAGGATTCAGGTCAGGACTGTGTTCAGGTCAGTCCATTACAGGGATGTTACTGTTTTGTAACAACTGCGTCACAGTGTTGGTGGAGACATGTTCATACGAAGATTAAAACAGATGGTGGAAAAATGCTCCTGTCGGACCACAAAAAATGTAAACATGTTCGTGTTATAAGTGTGTCCGACTGGAAAGTACCAGCTGCCTCATTCTACCTTTCCAAGCACCTTTAAAATTTTCACACTAAATTTTGGCATACAAACATATTCGCCCGTTTTTAACATGCAATTCACCTCAAACTCCCAAAAGCTCCTCTGACTTAACTCACTCACACCCACAAGCCAACAGCTCTCATACCCTTCACTCTACTCCCTGGTTCACTTACTTACTTCATCCCCCCCCCCCCACCCGCCCCCCACCCGGTCATTGTCTCCTGTCACAGCCACAGTCACCTTTGTTCTGCCCTACTACTACAGTCTCCTCTTGCTCTCTCACTACCAATCTCTCATTCCTTCCTTGCTATTGCTACTGTCGCTTCTCATTATCATTGTAGTATACACTCTCTCATTATCACTGACTCTCACCCACTTCCAGTTTCTTCTTCCCTTTATTCCTCCTCCCTGGCACTGTCTCCATTACTCTTGTTGCAGCATTGTTCTGTCCATGTCAACTGTGTTCAGCTGCCACTAGTACCTCTTTCTCTCACACTGTCATGCTTGCTATCGTCAGTATTTATTAGTTTTATGTCTCTTTGCCACTGCCACTGTCTTCTTCCCTCTCAGTGTGAAAAGTTGAATATGTTTGCATGTCAAATTTTTTAGAAAATTTTTAAAGATGCTGAGGAAGGAAGACGAAGACACCTTTTATCCCACTTTACAGCCTGTCTTTTAAAAATAAGCAGGAACATTTTTGCATTTCTTGTGCTCTGACAGTAGCATTTTTCTGCTGTTTCCCTTCTTTTCCCAGCTGCAGCATATGAAAAGAAATATATTGGTCAGTAAAATATAGTTAGTTTACTTATGTGAAATTGAAATAACACAAAACTAATTTTACACCTGAGACTGTGTTTTAGGTGCCAAAATTTTTCTTGTATGTTTCAGTACGACATGGGGTTTATTACATAATGGAGACACTTTACAACCTGTTTCTTTGTGCTACATCACTTTATAAACTATTGTACATTTTCGCCTCACACCGGATTTTACTTGCACAAGTAGGGTAAAGATATGAAGATAATTTGAAGGTTGTTAGAGATTGGGACCTTAGGAATACATTATAAAAATTACAGCCATTTGCTGCATAGATATCTCTGAATGTGTGGCTGGGTTTTTGTGTAAGGAAAAAAATGGGCATTTGTTGATAACTGGCAAAGATTTTTTTAAAAAATGGGGAGATAACTCGTTTAGATAAATGCCCAGATAATATGCCATTAAAATTGGAGCAGTTTGCTTTGTTACTAAGAAAATTTTCAAGATTGTTAGGGATCGGGATCTTGGGAGTATATTGTAAAAATTTCATTCCTTTCTGTGCATTGCTGTCTTAGAATCCTCGGTTGGGTTTAGGTCCACTGTTGAAGGCAGAAATGTAGTAAAAGAAACACTATTTTTGGGAGAGCGTTGGGAACAAGGAACCACGCATGAACTAATGCTGTCTCCGTAAGTCCCATCAAGCTCACAATAGACCACATCAAATTCAAAAAGAACCAAACAATTTCCTTCATTTGCCTTAGCAGGAGGAAGTACGTAATATTCATACTTTGACCTTGTACTGCAGGATGGTATAAAAATGGAAATGTCGTGTGGCTAGGGCCTCCCATCGGGTAGACCGTTCGCCTGGTGCAGGTCTTTCGATTTGACGCCACTTCGGCGACTTGCGCGTCGATGGAGATGAAATGATGATGATTAGGACAACTCAACACCCAGCCCCTGAGCGGAGAAAATCTCCGACCCAGCCGGGAATCGAACCCGGGCCCTTAGGATTGACAGTCTGTCACGCTGACCACTCAGCTACCGGTGCGGACTGCAGGATGGTGACAATCAGACAATCCTGTTGAGTTTACAAATGGTCCCTATACCAAGAGTTATCTAAAACACTTGACTATACCTTTTTATCATCAATAGAACCTGAGGTAAGGACACTGGAAAATCCCATTTTGACCCATGGCGTTTTGGAGCATATTTGGTATGTGTGCTGCTGCACGCGTTCCGATATTAGGATATTTCTGGCAGTCTCAATGACTGCAGCATCTTGTGAATGTGGTTTCAGCAATATACAGGTGATTAAAAAGCTTCTTAACTTTGTGTATTTATTTAACCTGACAAGGTAAGTGCCGTCAGACCCTCTTTTGAATTCTAGATATTTTGCGCTATGGCAAGCATGTTATAAGTTACATCTAGTATACAACATTGTAAAATATTTAGTAGTTACGGATACAGTCAGTCAGATTTAACTGTCCTGTTAATTTTGGAAGCAGTTCCTAAGTATGTCATGTCCCTACACCTGTATTATATTGTAATTTAATGGTTTGACGCCTTGTTATAGATATGTTCGTAATTTCACGATTTACATCAAAGACGCTGTTTTCTGCAGACGGTGGCTAATTGTTGAGTGTTTCACTGCCCATTAATATCTGCATGAATATCACTCTTGTGGCTTGTTTCAGATTGGATGTGTCATGTTGCAAAGCTCTTGGTGGGGCTCTGATCCCTTTCCTCACCGGCCTACCACGACTTCATACATTAATCATGGAAGAAATGAATTTTCCAAAATTGGAACCAGGTCTAAGTAGTATTGTCAAATTGTCCAACTTGCGCCGCCTGTCACTGCAGAATTCCATAGTTACTGGAGTTCCATTTGATCAGTTTGCAAGCAAGCTTGTAAGTCTCAGGTAAGAAAATGTCAAAGTGCTAATAGTGTTCTGAAAGGTTTTATATATTGATCTGAATGGTTTTTATATATGCTGCAGTTGGTAGCTAGTGTGTATCTTCATCTTTTGAAATACCAGTGCTGCAATAGGCATATATTATAAATATACACACTATTCTAGCTTTAGGAACTGACAGTAGTTCCTTCCTTGGGATAGGGATAGGAAGTTTTGGAAAGATTGAAAATGAAGGGGACATCAGTAAAATCCCAGGAGGGGAGAGAACCAATTGTTTTGAGACTGAGAGAGACCAAATCTCCTCTCACCCTCAGAGAAGGTGAGCTGTTCTGGAACTGGGTCCTGAGTGAACTCTTTGTTCTTATCATTCCCCAAACTATCATATCTATGCCAAAGATGGAATTAGTAGTTTGGCATTGAGGAACCATCTGAGGAACTGCTTGAAAGTAACAGCTTCATGATTGGAAAGCAGACAGTGTCTTAATCTTATAACCACAAATCCCTCTGTGTTGTACAGGGTGTATCCAGAAAGTAATGTATCACAATTTTTGTGACACGACTATGCTGCAGAGCAGTCATACCATCTGGGGAGATGGGGGGGGGGGGGGGTTACCTTAGCTTTTCAGCAGTAAGTCGCTCAATTGCCTCCTTGCTCTTGGAGTGTTAATACAGCTTTTTCGGTGAACCTCTGATTAGTGGTTGCGCAAATTTACAAGGGAGAATTCTTTAGAGCAGTGATCTACAGCAAAATTTTGTGTGAAGTTCAACAAGACACTGCTGGAAACTTCTGGCTGGAATGCTTAAGGAAGCCTTTTGAGCTGATTGCCATTTCAGTTTGCATATACAGGTAGTTCAAGGTGTTTAGAGAAGGTTGGCAGGATGTCTTAAACGAGGCCCACGTGGTATGCCCGTCAACACTGTGAACGGACGACCGTGACTCGTGTATGCCAGTCACCGAGTTCAGACAGCCGAATGAGTGTTAGCTTGATGTCAGAAATATTGGACGTACGAAAACAGTTGCTTGTGATGCTGTATTGGAAGACTTGGTCGTTCAGAAAATTTGTGCAAAACTTGTGCTCAGACTTTTGACCAGCGTGTGAAAGGAAGAGATCGACCAACTCTCTGAGAGGATACCAATTTACTATGATCACTGGGGATGAGTTATGGGTCTTTCAATATGACCTGGAGTTGGAGGTGGAGTGCAGAATGGCACACAGTGTTGTCAGCTCACCAGAAAGAGGCTTGCATAAACAAGTTCCAGTAAAGTCTATGCTCATGATTTTGTTTTTTAATGTGAAGGGGATAGTGCATGATGAGTTTATACCCAATGGCCAGACTGATGGTGTCCAGTTTTTCAAGGCAGTGCTCAAGATACTGAACCACACGTCATCCACACCTGAAAGAAGTTCTGCACATTGTGGAAACTGCACCGTGACAGTGTGCTGTCTCGAGCCACCTTTGTTGTCATGTCCTGTGTGACTTGTATCAATGTGACAACAGTGCCACTGCGGCCCTGTAGTCTCGACCTGGCCGTGGCATACTATACTTTGTTCCCTTGGCTGCAAAGGGAAGCATCTAGAGTCAGACAGTCTGCAAGCTACTTTGATGGCTTTTGTTGTGAAGAGCAGGTCGTTTGAGGAACTCCAGAAAGCTTATGAGGCTTGGAAATCGTGCTAACATACCTGATCAATGGTTTAAAAAAAGAGGGAAGGAGAGAACGCATTATTTTCTGGATAACCCTGTATTATATGTTATTGATCCGAGAAATCAAAATGTTGTAATGTTTATGTGATATTGAACAAATCTGCTGTAACTTTCATCAATAAGTCAGCCATGATATAGTAAATAATAACACATACATAATTTAACTAGATGAGAATTACTGTTGTTACGCTCTTCAGTCCAAAGAAGTATTTGATATTGCAGGGTGTATACGACCCGGGAGATCTGGGAAAAGCCCGGGAATTTTACATTGTTTTAGTTTTGAGTTAAATTTTTGTGATTTTTGACTGGTGAGAACCAGTACTCTAACAAAGAATATTACTGTAACTCACTTCTGCAGTATAATACTGCAGCAACAAAACACGAACAAGAGAGAAAAAAAAAAAAAAAGAAAATAAAACTCAAGTTGCAAAGGAAATGTGCCATATATGACAACAAAACACAGTGCTCATACAAGCGTCTGCCAATGGCAAACTGCGTTAAAGGTTTTAGGAAGGCTATGCAATTCTTCTTAACAACAGATTACCTGCAATGCGCATGACATGACAGCTGTTTAATGTAAGATCTTTTAATGTTGTACACGTACGAACATATGGGCTTCCGGCGTCATCGTAGCTGTGCAAGCACGACGATGCCTGTTATCTGGCGCACTTTGTCGACTGCTGAAACGAACCTATTTCTAACAGGTCACCAGAAAATACTGCAAATGGTGGTTTGAAAAGCATTACTTTCGAAGTAAATTTCCATTTATGCAAGATGAACTATGTGCGAGAATGTACAACGAATTTCTTAAATCGCAGAGTGTTTGACTCTCATTTAAAAATCAGCTCTTTGGGGACGGCTATCTAGAAGAATTTCGAGCCCAGAAGATCAGACATTTACGTCTTTATTGAAAATTTTACTGGCACATTTATGTGATGTATCTTAAAGTGTACCATGCGCAAAAAAGATCAACATTATATGTGGAAGCTTAGCTTCTCTGCAGCTTATTAATCTTCGAGACCAATATTATATGTGGCAGCTTTTCTTTTCTTGTAGCAACAATATGTATATTAATTTAAACCATTAACTTTTCTTATTTGTGTGTTCGCGCTACTTAAGAGTGATCTCGCTATTGGCTGACTTCATCACGTGTCCTTTGCTGTCATCAGTTGTCGAGATCATGGGACACGTGCTGTGACTGGCTTACAAAAGCGTGTCACAATCTCGATTTCAATGCTTCGGAAAGTAACATGTAGTGTTTGGTGGAATTCGAATTTATACCTTTGTAAGACAAAAATATGCAGTGTAGATGTTGCTGCACATCAAAGATCTTTCCAAAACATGTTTTTTCCCCGGAGTTTCATTTTCTAAAGTGCCAGGAAATTGTATGTTGTAAAAACAATAAACCATCAAAGGATTGATACGTTTCACAGTGCCAAGGAAAAGTATACTGTCACTTAACACAGAAAAAGTGTATTTTCACTCGAGAGATAGTGTATTTTCAATCAGGAAATCCGGGAAAAATCTGGAAATTTCTTTTTCCCTGTCCATGGATACACCCTTCATAGGCTTCCACAGTAGTCAATCTTATACAAGCCTTTTCATCTGTACTTTAACATACATCCATTTGATCCTGCTTCCTATATTCATCCGTTGGTGTTCCCCGACACTATTTACCCCAACATACTTCACTCCATTGCCAAACTCACCATTTCAGATGACTAATAGAAGGAATTGGTAGATATGACACTACAAGGCATGTTCCTTTTTCCCTAATTTGATTTGTTACCTTGTCAGTAATAACCCAATGTGTATCCCCCTCCCCGCGCCGCGGAGAAAAAAAGCCTATCTTCCACCCTTTTTTAATTTATGTACTGACGCAGAGGTTTTGGTGCCAGTATTTATCTTTGTGTCTGCAAAGCATGCCTGTGTAGCACTACATATATTCGACGCAGGAGTTAGTTGTGGCGGCACCTACCGACATTTTTCAGAACTTCTGCTTTGCACTCGATTCTAAGCCGCAGATGTTTTTTTGGATCACAAAAACTGGAAAAGAAGTGCGGCTTAGATTCGAGTAAATACGTTATCTTTGATGCATACATGAGTATTGGAGCATAATGCACTCAGTACAACATTTACTTAGTTTTTGGTGTTAAATCCTGCTCCTGACCATGTTGCTTACACTGTGCAGGAAATTTTGGGCTTACCTTCCCCTCTGTCCTCTCCTTTTTTACCCTCCTGCTGTTTTCTAGTACACTGCCCAGGTACTTGAAATTTTCCACTTTCCATAGCACTTGCCTTCTAATGTGTATGTGAGGCATTCGATAAGTAATTCGCCTGCCTTATGCCACCTTACTGGGAAGGTTTGTGCCCGTAAGGTACAATTCTACTGTGTGATGCTGGAGTCAATGTCTTGCTGCATCAATAACTTCATTATCCACATACTGCTTCACGTAGAGTGCATTCTTCATTGGGCCAAACAGATGGAAGTCAGAAGGTGCAAGATCAGGACTGTGTGGTGGATAAGGAAGAACATTCCAGTGACATTTTATGAGCACCTCTCAGATGTGCAGACTTGTGGGAGGACATCAAACAGAATAATCCATTCAGAGTTGCAGAAGATTGTCACCATGACTTCCCATTAATGTTCAGTGGGATTCATGTCGGGCAATCTGGGTGGCCAGATTGTTCACTGTAATTGTCCTAAATGTCCTTCAAGCCAATTGCGAACCATTGTTACCCGGTGTCAATTCCATTGTTGCTTGGGAACACAAAGTTCATTATTGGCTGCAAATGCATGGCCATTTCCAGTCAGTGATGAGCTCAGTTGGACTAGGAGACACAGGCCATTCCATGTAAATATGCCATCATTCACAATAATCCATGTGTGGCAAACATATAATATCTCTCTCTCTCTCTCTCTCTCTCTCTCTCTCTCTCTCACACACACACACACACACACACACACACACACACACACACACACACACACTGATAAAACTCTTACAACACTATTTTCCAAATGTAACAGACATGAACGGTATGTACAAAAATGATGTGCATGATCTGTATCTTGGGAAGCAATGCTTTTCATACCCCCCAGGGGGTCCACAACCCTTTTGTGGATACGTGTGTAGCGAGCACGGGACCCCGAGCTAATGTGGCCTTCCTTCCTTTCCGGGCTGCATACCTTCCCTTTCCGCATCCTTCCCCATCCCCCATCTTCGCCCCCCCCCTCCCCCTCACCTCTGGCTCTTTCCTTCCCTTTCTCCCCCTCTGGGAGTATGGTTTGTGGCTACGTCCGGAGACGGACGCTCTAAACTGTTACAAATTCCTTGCTTTCTATACTTGCAAGTCTTCGTCCTTCCTCTGTCCTTCTCTTTTCCTTCCCTCTTCTCTCTGCACTTTTCTCCGCTGCGGCGTTTGAGACCCCTCTTCTTTCCTTTCCCTTTCTCTTTTTTCCTCCCTGTGCGTGTCTGAAGGCCGACCCACGCACTTCCATGCGTAGCCGGTGACGGGGTAACGCGTAATTCCCCGCCCCGGGTAGACAGGTAGGACACGTACGTACCCCCTGGTAACGACCAGGCCCAGGGAGGGGTGATTACATGAGCTGATACCTTCCGAAAGTGCCGATTGGTCCCTCCGTCCGTTTGTCGGGAGGTGTGACCTGAGGTGTGAACAATCACCTAAGGCGGGAGTGCCCTCAGTGAGGGCCCCCACAAGGGAGGAGCGCGCCATCGGAGACGCTGGTAATCATGGGGGATTCTTCCGCAATGGTTTCCTCACCTTCCACTATGTCTGCTTACAAACGAAAGTTCACTGAGTCTCAGCCACAGACAGTTCTTCCATCGTTGCCACAGTTCCTTGTTGTTTGTCGGTCTAACGAAGGTCACGACTTCTCCACGGTCAACCTTTCATTATTCAGAAAGGTGTCGACGCAATTGTAGGTCCTGTAAATCCTTGTTCCAGATTACGGAATGGCACCTTGTTGATAGAAACAGTTAGTGCCCTCCAGGCACAAAAATTGCTGCGTACTTCTCTGCTCCACACCTTCCCTGTACGGGTGGAACCGCACCATACCTTTAATTCCTCGCGTGGAGTCGTTTATACACGCTCCCTCGATGGATTGTCTGACGAAGAAATTCAGCACTACCTGTCTGACCAGGGCGTAACGGCTGTTCATAGAGTTATGAAAAGGGTTGACACGAACATCATTCCAACCCGCACTGTCTTCTTGACATTTGACAAAGTTCAACTCCCATCGAAAATCAAAGCAGGCTATGAAATAATTTCCGTTCGCCCTTATGTCCCAAACCCTACGCGTTGCTATCGGTGTCAGCGGTTCAATCACACCAGCCAGTCCTGTTCCAATCCGGCCAAATGTGTTACGTGTGGCAAGGATGCCCATGAGGGTGCTTGTCCACCTCCATCCCCTCGCTGCATCAACTGTATGGGTGACCACGCTGCTTCCTCTAGAGATTGCCCGTTTTTAAGGACGAAAAGCTCATCCAGGAAATAAGAGTGAAGGAAAAGGTGTCGACCTTTGCTGCTCGAAAATTATTCGCCAGTCGCCAGCCCACCGTGCCTCAGACAGGAAAATACAGCACTGTCCTTGCTTCTCCTCGGCCAACAAAGGTGGTGGCCACACAGACTTGCGACCTCACCTTTAGTGCCACGGTCGTCAGATCGGCCAGCGCAAAGATAGCTCGTTCAACCTCACCACTTTCGCCTGCCCACTCTATGGCTCACCCTTCATCGTGTTCTGCTAAATCTCGAGCCCAAAAGTCAGACACCAAGCCTTCCAAAAAAGAGCATACTCGTGAGGAGTTTTTACGTACCGCAACTTCCCAACCATCGGTTCCTCCTTCATATAAACATCATACTTCTAAGAAGGCTACAAAGAAACCCAGTTCCTCTCCTTCTCCGCCAAGGCGTGTCCCATCTACAGCACCACCTGGCGGAAATCGCCCTCGGCCGTCTTCTGTGTCGCCGAGGCGCACTGCTGGTGGCCGGTCAACCGGTCGATCGCTGGTGGCAGGAGCTGCTCCTGACCAACCTATGGATCAGGATCTTCTGCCTTCGGCTGACTGCCATTCCATGCTGTCGGTCGCTAGCTCCGAGCAGTCTTTGAGTTGACAGCAACTTTGGTCACATTCCTCCATTTTCTGTTCACCCCATGTCCATTATCCACTGGAATATCCGCGGCATTCGAGCCAATAGGGATGAATTGTCGATCCTCTTACGATCCTACTCGCCGGTCATCTTCTGTCTTCAGGAAACAAAGCTGCGTCCCCATGACCGCTTTGTTCTCCCCCATTTTCAGTCCGTCCGATATGATCTCCCCTCTGTTGAAGGCTCTCCAGCCCATGGAGGACTCATGATTCTTCTCCATGATACTCTCCATTATCACCCAATCCCCTTAAACACTTCCTCCCAAGCTGTCGCCATCCGTCTTTCCCTTTCCGGATACACGTTCTCTCTTTGTACTGTATACATTCCATCGTCCACACCAATGGCACGAGCTGATCTCCTTCATCTTCTTGGTCAGCTTCCACCCCCCTATTTGCTGGTTGGGGACTTCAATGCCCACCACCCGCTTTGGGGATCTCCACATCCTTGTCCACGTGGCTCCATATTGCTAGACGTTTTCCACCAAGCGGATCTAGTTTGCCTCAACACTGGGGTCCCCACATTTTTGTCTGACTCCACGACAAATTTATCTCATTTGGACGTTGTGGTCGGTACTGTTCCTCTAGCTCGGCGCTTCGAATGGTTCGCCCTTGATGATACACACTCGAGTGACCACTTTCCATGTGTCCTCAGACTGCAGCCTCAACTGCCATACATGCGCCCGCGACGATGGAAGTTTGCCCAAGCCGATTGGACACTTTTTTCGTCTCTAGTGACATTCGATGACCGTCACTTTCCCAGCGTCGACGATGAGGTCACACATATTACCGACGTTATTCTTACGGCGGCGGAACATTCAATACCACGCACCTCCGAATTGCCCCGGCGCCCCCCAGTTCCTTGGTGGAACGAGGCATGCCGTGATGCAATACGTGAGCGGGGACGTGCTCTCCACGTTTTCCGCCACCATCCTACTTTGGCCAACTGTATCTGCTATAAGCAGTTCCGTGCGCAATGCCGTCGCGTCATCTGCGATAGCTAGAAGGCAAGCTGGAAATTCTTTATTAGCTCATTTAACACCTTCACTCCCTCCTCGGAAGTTTGGAGTCGGCTTCGACGGTTCTCAGGCGCGCCTAGTTTCTCCCCGGTCTCTGGGCTCACTGTCACGCATGATGCATTCGTGGACCCCGTCGCAATTTCTAACTCGTTGGGTCAGCACTTTGCTGAGATTTCGAGCTCTTCCAATTACCCGCCAGCGTTTCTCCCGAAGAAACGTGCAGCGGAAGTGCGACCTCTTGCTTTCTCCTCTCAAAATCGCGAAGCTATAATACTGTTTTCTCCATGCGGGAACTCCAACATGCACTCTCTTCTTCTCGCTCCTCCGCCCCAGGACCGGAAGGTATCCACGTCCAAATGTTGCTGCATTTATCAACCCATAGTATGCATTACCTCCTTCGCCTTTATAATCGAATTTGGACCGACAGTACTTTTCCCAGACGATGGCGGGAAGCTATCGTCATTCCCGTTCCGAAACCTGGAAAGGACAAACATCTCCCCTCTAGCTATCGCCCCATTTCTCTCACAAGTAGTGTCTGTAAGGTTTTGGAGCGTATGGTGAATCACCGTCTAGCGTGGTGGCTGGAGTCCCGCAGTCTTTTAACACCTGCCCAATGCGGATTCCGAAAGCATCGTTCTGCCGTTGACCATCTTGTTGCTCTCTCCACTTATATCATGAACAATTTTCTCCGGAAACGCCAAACAGTAGCAATATTTTTTGATCTGGAGAGAGCATACGATACTTGTTGGAGGACAGGCATCCTCCGCACACTATTCTCTTGGGGCTTTAGAGGTCGGCTGCCCCTTTTTCTTCGCGAATTTATGGCAGAGCGCACATTTAGGGTGCGGGTGAACACTACTCTCTCCCGTACTTTCTCCCAAGAAAACGGGGTACCCCAGGGCTCCGTGCTGAGTGTTGTACTGTTTGCCATTGCCATCAATCCAATTATGGATTGTCTCCTTCCTGATGTCTCGGGCTCCCTCTTTGTGGACGATTTTGCGATCTACTACAGCTCTCAACGGACCAGCCTTCTTGAACGACGTCTACAAGGATGTCTCGATCGCCTCCACTCTTGGAGCATCGAAACCGGCTTCCGTTTCTCTCCCAGTAAGACCGTTTGTGTTAATTTTTGGCGACGTAAGGAGTTTCTTCCACCCTCCTTACATCTAGGACCTGTCAACCTTCCATTTTCAGACGTCGCTAAATTCTTGGGTCTTATGTTTGACAGGAAACTATGCTGGTCCTCCCACATTTCGTATCTTTCGGCTCGCTGTCTGCGATCCCTCAACACCCTCCGTGTCCTGAATGGTACCTCCTGGGGAGCAGACCGAGTGGTCCTTCTCCGCCTCTATCGCGCCTTAGTGCGCTCGAAATTGGATTATGGAAGCATAGTCTACTCCTCTGCTCGGCCGTCTATTCTTCGGCGTCTCGACTCTATCCACCACCGTGGATTACGTTTAGTGTCTGGAGCTTTTTACACCAGCCCTGTGGAAAGCCTTTATGCTGAGACTGCTGAACCTCCGCTGTCCAATCGGCGAGCAGTCCTTCTGAGTCGTTATGCCAGCCATCTGTCTTCCATGCCTGCTAATCCAGCCCATGACATATTTTTCGACGCCTCCTTTGATGTAGGGTATGCAGGCCGCCCCTCCTCCCTACTACCACCGGGAGTCCGTTTCCGTCAACTGCTCCATTCTCTTTCCTTCCGCTTTCCAAAAACCTTCTTGACAACTTGGGGTACAGCACCGCCTTGGCTCCGTCCCCGGATCTGCCTGCTCTGTGACCTTTGTCGATTTCCCAAGGATGGTACCCCTTCACTTGTTTATCTTCGGGCATTTGCTGCTCTATGTGCACAAATGCCGGACGCCACATTTATTTACACCGACGGCTCGAAAACATCGTTAGGTGTAGGGAGTGCCTATGTTGTTGGCGACACCCCAAATCACTTTCGGCTTCCTGACCAGTGTTCGGTCTATACTGTGGAGCTTTACGCTGTTCTCCAGGCTGTCCACTACATCCGCCGCCATCAGCGGATACAGTATGTTATCTGCTCTGATTCTCTCAGCTCTCTCCTCAGTCTCCAAGCTCTTTACCCTGTGCACCCTCTGGTCCACCGGATTCAGGACTGTCTGCGCTTGCTCCACCTGGGGGGCGTCTCGGTGGCGTTCCTCTGGCTCCCGGGACACGTTGGTATCTGCGGAAATGAGGCGGCCGATATTGCAGCCAAGGCTGCAGTCTCTCTTCTTCGTCCAGCTATTCCATCGATTCCTGTCGCCGATCTACGGAGAGTCTTATGTCGTCATGTTGTTCATTTATGGCACGCGCACCGGTCGACACTTCCCCAAAATAAATTGCGGGACGTAAAAACTCTTCCTTGTTTTTGGACCTCTTCCTCCCGAACGCGTCGTCGGGAGGAGGTAATTTTAACTAGACTCCGGATAGGGCACTGTCTTTTTAGCCATCGACATCTTTTAAGCGGCGATCCTCCCCCACTCTGTCCCCACTGCTCTCAGTTGTGGACGGTAAGACACCTTTTAATTGAGTGCCCCTATTTTACTCCGTTACACGCCCATCTACAGCTGTCGCCTGATATATTGTCAATTTTAGCAGATGACACGCGATCGGCCGATTGCGTTCTAGAGTTCATTCGTGCCAGTGAAATGACGTCAGTCATTTGAAGTTTTTTTTTTTTTTTTTTTTTTGGGATAACCAACCCCTTTCTGTAGTGGATTTTTAAGCCTTCCTTCTGCTTTTAGTTTCTCCAATTTTATGCCTTTCGTTCCCACTGTTGCTGGTTTCTATTTTAGGTTTTTTACTGTTTCTTAAGTCCCGGACCGGGCGCTAATGACCTTAGCAGTTTTGCGCCCTAAAACCATAACAAAAAAAATGCTTTTCATAGCCTGATCGTGTTTCACAGTAGGCATTATCCATTCTTGAAATTCAGCACTGTCTGTAAAAAGAAGTGAAAGTTTAAATCAGTCAGCAAAAAAAAAAAAAAAATTCCCGGACATGAAATTGAGACAAAACATGGTAATTTTCCAACTTTTAATTTGTACTACATTGTTGGTGGCACTTTTCCCCCTATTACCAGACATAGATCTTGCTCATTTGATAACTCTACACAGACTGACTTAAAATGGCTTCCAATCAAGTTCTCTAATAAGTATGCAATAATTAAAACAATTTACCTATTGTTGTTTACCAGATTTTGCCCAAATTACAATTAAGTATTTTCATTTCTGAGTAATTAAATACTGAGTGGAGATTCATTTGAACATAAAACTTTGAGATACAGTAATAATTTGTATTAAATTACACTGCTTAGTTTACATAAATATGCTATTCTTTTGTAGTAACAATGTTTTAATTAAAGTTGTGTTAATTAATCAATTAAAGATGTAATTACTTCTTAGTGAAATGGGCACAGATGTTGCTAACATTTTCGTACTGATAACCCAAGGTATGTAATAGATAACAAAAAATAAGTTGAATAAGCCCTGGGTGAATATTTGAGGCTTTTAGGTACTGTGTGCATGCTATATAAATAATCATTTCAAAAAATCACTACTTTTGAAAAAAAATGAGTAATTATAACAATTTGGAGGGAGGAAAAATAATAACTGGAAGAAATCCACCAGCTTTGTTAAAATTCGCACTCTCAACATCCAGGACCACCATTACTAAAGTCTTACCACAGTCTGTCTCTTGGAGCTGTCTCAAACTAACAGTGAGATCAACTGTTGGCCTTTCTGGTTTAAACTCAAGTTATTATTTCCTGTTCTCTTCCTATCATCTTCTGCATTCTTCCAGCATGACACATCAAAGTAACTCTCCAAGAATTCTGACACACAATGCTTCCTCCTACCCTCTTGAAAATTTGATCATGCAATTCCTTTTCATGTCTTCCGGTTTATTCCTTTATTTCTATACTGTTCTCATAATCCAATGGAGATATTGCACTCCAGTACTATCTGCACATTTAGTAGAGGCATTTTTCCTGCTTTTGTGGTCTTGATTGCTTTCTCTACTTGTGTCCAGGTTAGGTCGATCTCGACATCCTCTGTATTCCCTGCTCCTCATTTTCCTTCTCTGTGTTTTCATTTGGGTTTAGTACCTCTTCAAAACCTTAATCCACATCTTCTTGATATCCTGCATGTTCCCAGTGTCTTTCCTTCTTTATTGACCCTCCAGATAGTTTGCATCGTGCTTCTCTTCTTAGCCTTAACCACTCCATAGATGACCACCTCATGCACCATTGTCCTTTTCTGCCTTTTTTCCACTCAGCCATCAGTTTCCTCTCCTCTATTGCCAACACTCTCTTAGCCACCTTCTTCTAAGACCTTTATGGAGAGGAACTACCTCCAAATGTAGTCCACAAACAGATCCATGCCATATCAGCACATGCCTTTGTGTATCCAACTGTTCCTGCAAATGAGATGTAAATCAGCACTCTCCTAATCACCAAGCATCACTCCATCAGGTACCACATAACTGCATCCTCTACTAGAACTTCAACTGCCTTCCACTGTGCACTGCAGCAAAGCACGTACTTCTCAAAATCATTCTCACCTCTCACAAACTTGTATTTCAGTGTACATTTAATGGAAGAAAGGTCCTGGGCTATCCTTGAGTCACACATATCCCTAACCCCTTGCACATGGGTCATCTTGATGTGGGATACCCAGATAGGAGACCTGTCTGCATCCAGTCCCACCAGAGGCATATCTTACCCTATCACACCCAGGACCACCTGTGAATGCAGTTGCGTTGTATACCAACTGTAACTAGTGCACAGCTTTCTTCTTCTTCTTCTTCTTCTTCTTCTTCTTCAACTACCAAGTGAATGGCAACCATCTATTGTGTTCTTTAGCAAAGGTGACCAGTGACAGCTTGCTTAGAGCACCAATGTGCTAGTCGTAAATTTGACTTCAAATGTGCTCTATGTGGATACTGTCCTCAAATATGAGATTCTCTGAATGATGTAGATGAGAATCAACCTTCCACCCCATTCTTCTATCCTGTGATACCTCCTGGATCACTCTCTCCTGTGAGTAACATCGACATGATTACATCACTGTAGTTTACTAAATGTAAACAAGTGTTACTAAATGTAAACATGTGTTATTACACTTGCATTTCCTACAACATTATACCTTTGTTCCTTGATAACCCTCTTTCTCTCCTTATCAGTTTCTTTCGTCTACCTCCTTCAGCTACCTTTCACACTTTTTTGTTTTAGCATGTACCTGTGCGTAGTGATTAAAATAATTGGCCTGTACCATTTACAGTGCAGAATTACCTCAGGTGGATGATGACATTGACGCAATAACAGCAGAATTTCCACATTTTTCACAGGAACCTGAATGTCAAGTGGTGTCGACGTGTGCCCGGGGGTGTGAAGCGGCTGATGGAACTGATGCCAGCTGTCAGAATCCATGGCAGCTTCAAGGAATGGGACCTGCCTGAAGACATTGTGAGGTGGGACTGGTGACACAAGTGCCCAGCACACAGCACGCAACTCGTTGACAAGAGTTGTACACACACACACACACACACACACACACACACACACACACACACACACACACACAGGACAGGACAAGACAAGTTTCCACCAGTAGAGTCTCAGGTGGCTTAACCCCAGAGGTTCAGAGACTACATTTATATCACTTTCTAGACTTCATCTTATGCTACTAGGCTACTTATTACTTCTCTACTTAATAGTCCATTATACCTGCGCCAGCGAAACATTGCACTTGACAGTTCGTTTTTTGTCAAGTTAGGTTGGCTATATTGTAATAGTGATGCAAGAGCAGCCTCTATACACACAACAGACAATACAGTTTTCCGCCCTGTCTCATAAATGCAAGCAATTGAGCAATTACAGAGTATATAAAAACTCGTTTTTAGTTATACTACGATGACAGGAAGTAAACAACCGTGTAATAATGCATGTAAAAGCATAACAATGCACATCCTTTCGATAACGGGGCAAAAAAATACAGAAAACAAGCATCTGACGACTGGTACTTTAAAATCAATACTATACATAGTTTACAAAATAAATAACTGAGATTGCAATAAATAACCAATATTAGTAATTTTTCACTCACCACTTTACATCGATAATGGCGCAATTCCATCCAGTTTGCCATCGTCACTGTTGTCCGATTCATTGTCAAAACAGTGTTCATCGTCGTCATCAGCAAGACAAATCATTAACTTTTCATGGCCACAGATAATGCCTTCTATTGTCTGTGCTGCTCGTATAAGCTTCTTGACGTGCTCAACTTTTTCTCCATGAGGCTGCATTCACAGTCACAAGAGCTTCATGCAACAGCTTTTCCACCTCTCTTATTGTAAAGGACTTGCTGTTGTTTCTTACGTACATTTTTATATCACTCCGTACTAACTCAATAGGGTTGAAATGGCAGTGATATGGTGGCAGCCTTATTACACTATGACCCTGCTCCTTGGCGATTTCGTCTACTACATATGTAGGTGTCTTAGGCTTATTTTCTTTAACAAGAGAATATAATAGAACCTTTGTCATACTCATATCCGCTGCAATATTCGAGCCTGTAACCACTGCACCATAACTTCTTTCCAATCATTTGTGGTTGGGGCTTTGTTCAGTATCACCGAGTGATATGGAGCATTGTCCATTACGATTGTTGTAGGGATAGGAAATTGTTTTAAAAGGTTCCTGAACCACTCAACAAATCGTGTGTGATCCATATCTTCATGATAATCACCGGTGTGTGTTGATCTAAAAACTAAAAGTGCATCAGGGACAAAACCACAGGAGGAGCCCGCATGGACCACAATTAATATAGCTCCTCTTCCCATCGGCTGATGGCCACTACTTCTGGGTGTGTTATCTGTCCAGCATTTACTGACAGCTTCCCTGGCATTAACCCACCTTTCGTCTAGCCAAATTATGGAATGAATGTCTCTGCTTACAATTTTGTGCAAGAAAATGCTTCGAGACGTAACAATATGTGCGCCTTCTAACAGTACTTTGCGTCCGTCTAGCGTTTTAGACTGGAAACCCATATTTTTTAGCACAATTTTTAGTGATGTTTTACCATCCCTGAAGAATTCACTTTCTTTTAAAGAGACTAATAACTTAGCTACAGTTGGATACTCTTTTCTGCTGTAGTAAGCATAAACATGCCTGCGAATTGCATCAGTCTGGAAAGACTCTGAATCTGTGATAGGACTAGGCTGCTTTTTCTTCTTTCCCGGGGTCGTTAAAAATGTATTATTTGATCCAGACAGCTCGGAATCATTACGGCTCACTTTAGTATCTTCCAAGTTTTGTAGTAATACTCCCTTACTTACTACGGTTCTTGCATTAATTCCAGGAGTTTTCGACGTATGTTTCACCACTTTATCGGGAGGAATTGATGGCTGTCCATGAATGCTTATGTACTAAAACTCACGAATTCTGTGTAGGAACTCCAGTGCCTGTCTGTTTAGCGGCACCCCTCAATGCAAAGGATTGTCACTAGGTGAACGAAGTCTTTTCGGTGGCATTTTCCAGTATTTAAACTCACAATGTAACAAAAGTCACAATGATATAGAACACAGTACAATGAAAACACGCGGTAAACAAGATACAATTCATGTTGTTTAGACATTCCCTAAACAGAGCCAGCAACGCGTTAACTTTGACGTCACAGCACGTGAGTATCAGCAGTGCTCACTGCTCTGTGATTGGCTGGTGCCCTGCGCTGAACGCCTCTCGTTCTTCACTTGTTACACTGTTATGCTGCCAACTTCATACGCAAACGTCAAGTGCAATGAAACTTCCTGGCAGATTAAAACTGTATGCCAGACCGAGACTTGAACTTGGGACCTTTGCCTTTTGCGGGCAAGTGCTCTACCAGGTCCCGAGTTCGAGTCTCGTTCCGGCATGCAGTTTTTTTCTGCCAGGAAGTTTCATATCAGCGCACACTCCGCTGTAGAGTGAAAATTTCATTTTAGTCAAATGCAATGTTTCAACGGCCCGGGTATAGGCTCCCATCACTTTGTGCATTTATCTTTTGCTTCCTGCTAATCATGCCCATTGGCAAGTCTCTTCATGCCCTTGCGGCTTGTTCCTTGGCCTTATTACTTCACAATCTCTAGGAAATACATTTCTTATCACCACACAATCTATTTATTTTCAATGCTAGGTACCTTGCCATGTTCATGTATATATAACTTATCCTTCCACACTTAAAACTAAAAATAACTCTGTAGAACTTCACCCTTCTAATAGGTTGTCCAAAAAAAAAATAGTCTCCTAATTTGATTTTGCTTCGCTCTTTTGTTGTGGTTAATGAGAGAGTTTTACCAATGCTAGAATCCTATAATCATTGGAAATGCTTGGCAGTGAGAAGCACCCTTGTCATTTGTATGTGTAGTTGATGAATGTTAGGGTTCTGGTTTTACATGTTTTGGAACAGATCCTTAATCTCAGAAGTTGGCAATCTGTTACAGAGCATTTGTGAAACAACAAGATTAATAATTTACTCCTCCACACTTTTTGAACTAATGCTGCTGAATTTTTGAATCAAACACTCTTTAAATAGTCCGTTCTTATATTTCTCAAATTTGACATACACATTTCTTCTGATGAGACTTACTCTTTCACAACATAACTTCATGAACACATTTTTATGGGAGTGCAATGAGACATTGAACAATCACACCTCCACATGTCCATCCAACATCACATGTTAGAAACTTTCTTAAGTCTCCCTTCCATTATGACTAGACTACATTTCATCTTCAGAGAGTAACATAAACCAAAAATGAAAAAGTTCTATATATAAAACAATTGAAAAGCCAGGGTGGAATGTAAACAATATTGTGAAAGGAAAGTTGCTACTCCCCATATATCGGAGATGCTGTGTCGCAGATAGGTCCAATAAAAAGACTGTCACAAATATAGCTTTCGGCAAATAAGTCCTTTGTCAAAATTAGACAACAAACACACACATACAAACTCACACAAATACGTACCTCACACACCACTCTAATTTTGATGAAGGCCTAACTGGCCGGAAGCTATATTTGTGACAGTCCTTTTATTGTGCCTGTCTGCGACTCAGCATCTCCGCTATATGGTGAGGAGCAACTTTTCTCTCACAATATTGTTACAAAAGTTATGTATTGACAGACCACAGATTATAATTTAACTGAAATGATTATAAATAGAAATGTCGTGTCCCACTGATGAGTCCTGAGAGGGAGTGGAAGGATTGCAAGACTGCGCGTTGAAGAACTTACTTGGCAGGAGGAGGTCTCGTGGTCGTGGGCTGCCTTCTGTGCACTTGCTCCACTGAAAAGAGGGCTGTAGGCTGGATTAGAATGCGGAACTCAGCTGGGATCTCAGGGTACACTGGATGCAATCATAAATCATTGCATGAGTATATGTACATTGGAAGCACCCCTGGCACATCCATTTTATAAACAGTTCTATTTGCAAAGTCTGCCTTCTTAGTAGTGTAACTTCTCATAGCTCCCCGAGTCTAAGTCCCGATATAGCAGAAGCAGGTGCACTAGACTAAGTGTTGACTGCATGGAAATGAGTCTTAAGTCCCCTCGTGGCTACACAGCACTGCACTACAATCTCACAGCATCATAACTCCAGCTAAACCATATCTGATCGACTGACCAGCTGCTACATCACTGCCATCAATCCCCCAACACTATGGCGGCTAGCCTTTATATAGGCGGTAGTGCACCCGGCACCACTTGTTCTAGAAGTTTCCAGTACTCTTGAGCATTGCGTGTGTGTCACGCGGCAACATGTGATGCCTACGTGACAAAACAGGCCGTACTCCGCTATGTTCGCTGTGTCCGAGGGCTGCGGCTCGTAACAGCTCTCGAGCCTCGTGATGCGGCGTAGTCCGCTCTTGTTAGCAGGGTAAACATTACACATAAGCTACGCCAGGTCATGTCCACCTCGCTGGTAGTAAGAATTTCCAAGCCTACATGTTACTTGATTTTTAACCCTGTTTTCTATCATTCGCGACATCTCCCTCCCCCAGGGGAAAATTTTCTAAGCTCGGACTCTCGAGGTTAGCCTACAAAATTTTCCATCTCTATGTGCGGTGCCAGTGAAACTTGCAAGACTTTATTTTAAAACATGGTTTCACATTATAAACTCTTATACAAGTACATTGTCATAAAAATAGAAAGCACAATTTAAGTACAATTGACATTTGGTTGTTTGTTGTCCACACTTGTCGTGGTAACTTCCACATTACACTTCTATATCACTCTTTTCATTGTTCGTAATTCACACAACAATACAAAGTTTTGGATTACACAATTCAAAGTCCAGAGCTTTACCTAATATTACCAAGGTTTCACATAATTTTTTTGAAATGCATGATCACTTTAAAATTTCATACACATAGTTTACAACACAACACAAAAGAAAAGGAATAGGTAAAAGGTTACATAAAATATTATACAACATAGTTCATCATTCAACTTCAAATTACGCTTGTACATAATTTTTAAGTTGTATTTTCATCTCCTATCTGTTTTGAGTACCGACGACTCTACTGTATTTGCACGTGGTTCGATTTGTTTAGTGAGTTGTGGCGTTTGACTTTGCTCTCTCCACTGCACTCAATAAGGGAGAGGAGTACGTCGTGTATACTTTAATTCATACTCTCCACCATCTTCCTCCTCTCCACACTGTACAGAATGGAAGGAAGGAGCATATCGGACACTTCTTTTATGGTGGCTATCTGTTACCACCGTATTTGTTACACACACTTTAGCACAGCAATTTCCTTCTGCTTGACACAATCTTCTGCCACACCCTCGACAATACTTAAAATAGATACATGAGCAACATATTATAATAATTACAACTAGGGTTACTTAACCTATGTATCCCCACGCGGAATACATACTTTGTGACCATCCTCGGAAGGTTGTTCGCTGCTGGTATTCTATTTCGCTTTATAGTCAATCTATTTTGTGACTTGGTATCTTTAGGTTATCTAAGTGTCTTACAATATGTTCTAAGGGTAACAATACAGGTATTTTTGTGACTCCTGCTTCTCCTCATTTATCATACAACAGTCTATATCTAAACTTAACGTAGGTACTACATCATTCTTGCTTAGATTAGTACAATTTATGTGGTCTGCTTGTAGCATGAATTGTGCACCATATCCTTTGCACTGGCTTGTAAATGTAAATTTACGAGTACCTCTTATGATAAGATCGTTAGGGGGTAACTCATTGCACAATATTGTTAAACCCTTGTCCTTGGGTGCGACGTACAGCCATTCATTGTCGTGTATCTGTGTCCAGATACTTTCATTCAGTATGATATACGAGGGCAGTTCAATAAGTAATGCAACACATTTTTTTTCTGAAACAGGGGTTGTTTTATTCAGCATTGAAATACACCAGGTTATTCCCCAATCTTTTAGCTACACAACACTATTTTTCAAAGTAATCTCCATTCAATGCTACGGCCTTACGCCACCTTGAAATGAGGGCCTGTATGCCTGCACGGTACCATTCCACTGGTCGATGTCGGAGCCGACGTCGTACTGCATCAATAACTTCTTCATCATCCGCGTAGTGCCTCCCACGGATTGCGTCCTTCATTGGGCCAAACATGTGGAAATCCGACGGTGCGAGATCGGGGCTGTAGGGTGCATGAGGAAGAACAGTCCACTGAAGTTTTGTGAGCTCCTCTCGGATGCGAAGACTTGTGTGAGGTCTTGCGTTGTCATGAAGAAGGAGAAGTTCGTTCAGATTTTTGTGCCTACGAACACGCTGAAGTCGTTTCTTCAATTTCTGAAGAGTAGCACAATACACTTCAGAGTTGATCGTTTGACCATGGGGAAGGACATCGAACAGAATAACCCCTTCAGCGTCCCAGAAGACTGTAACCGTGACTTTACCGGCTGAGGGTATGGCTTTAACCTTTTTCTTCATGGGGGAGTGGGTGTGGCGCCACTCCATTGATTGCCGTTTTGTTTCAGGTTCGAAGTGATGAACCCATGTTTCATCGCCTGTAACAATCTTTGACAAGAAATTGTCACCCTCAGCCACATGACGAGCAAGCAATTCCGCACAGATGGTTCTCCTTTGCTCTTTATGGTGTTCGGTTAGACAACGAGGGACCCAGCGGGAACAAACCTTTGAATATCCCAACTGGTGAACAATTGTGACAGCACTACCAACAGAGATGTCAAGTTGAGCACTGAGTTGTTTGATGGTGATCCGTCGATCATCTCGAACGAGTGTGTTCGCACGCTCCGCCATTGCAGGAGTCACAGCTGTGCACAGCCGGCCCGCACGCGGGAGATCAGACAGTCTTGCTTGACCTTGTGGCGATGATGACACACGCTTTGCCCAACGACTCACCGTGCTTTTGTCCACTGCCAGATCACCGTAGACATTCTGCAAGCGCCTATGAATATCTGAGATGCCCTGGTTTTCCGCCAAAAGAAACTCGATCACTGCCCGTTGTTTGCAACGCACATCCGTTACAGACGCCATTTTAACAGCTCCGTACAGCGCTGCCACCTGTCGGAAGTCAATGAAACTGTACAAGACGAAGCGGGAATGTTTGAAAATATTCCACAAGAAATTTCCGTTTTTTTCAACCAAAATTGGCCGAGAAAAAAAATGTGTTGCATTACTTATTGAACTGCCCTCGTACTTTTGATTGCAATCTTTTGGAACTTCTCTTATAGGCTGCAGCATACAAGCTTCACATTGCTGTGGTCATAGGTGGACATAAAAACAAACCTCTGCTTGCAAATATGACTTCTCAGCATTACCATTTTACAGTGTAACTGGTCATGGGACAGTAGGGAGTACTGTCGTTTCGCATTATCAGTTAGCAAGTAGTTTTTCTCAGGCTGTATATAAGCAAACAATTTCTTTGCCTAATCATACTCCATGGGTAAATGGCCATATTCTATATAACATATATATGTTACTGTCCACTAAAGGTACATTTAACATCTATATCTATTATACAAAGTAACTGATACCCTTGGTCCTTCGTGAGTTCAATGAGGAACTTTTTGTCTCTTAAATCATCTTTTATCAGTTCTAAATACTTGACCACCTGTATGGGGTTAATCAAGTGTGGTTCTAATAGACCTTTCTGCGTGTTCACTATTGCAGAGACTAATAAGTCATATTCCCTCTCGAGTTCATTGAACGTATCAGTAATCTGCATTATTTGCTCTGTAATAGTTAGAGAATCAGGGCATGTTGTACCTTCCTATTAGTGCTATTCTCATAATCCTCTACATGCATACTTAGTTTTCTTATTCCTTCTGCAATTATCTGAGTATTCTTAATTACCACATTAATTGTTTGATTCACTCCTGCCAGTGACGCTCTCACAATGGTCACTTGTTCTTTGGACAATCGTAACAGCTCTCTCTGCTGTTCCTCGAGTACGTCTATTTTGGCTTTGAAGAATGCCGCATCATCTTCATCTAATGTGCCAAACAATACCTTATATGCCTCCTCTACAAAATTTAATCTTCCTCTTTTGACCCTCTGTTGTTCTTGCCTAGCCTTAACTCTTTCGATCTAGAAATTTTACTCACATGCCATTGCACAGTTTGCTGTACATTCTCGCACTCTCCGGTGCTTAACTTTGCCTGATTCAGCTTACGCATGCAATGTGTTACCGCTCAATTGGCAACCACTTGCGTGTCCTCAAATTTGTCGTGCAGTTCCTTGAGGTTAAAATAGCTCACCACTCTCCATGTAATGCTGTACAAACTCATATTGCCCTGGTTGTGGTAGTAAATTTCCGGCACTGACTGGAATTTTTGCATTCGTACATCTTGCGGTGGCGCTTCTCATCCCCCTAGGCTGATCTGCAAGATACTCCCGACTAGCTCTGTCACCCACAGTGCCTTCGCCCTTGGCATCCGTAATAGAAACATACTTGTCACTCTTCTGGTCCTTTATCGCCCGTGATCCTTCTTCCTTCTACATCACATCTTCTAATAAAATGTTCACATTTACGTTCAGTAAAATTCCTTCAGCCTATTAGCATGCACTTTTATACATTTCTTCCCTTGTAGCCTAATTACTGCATTAGGTTCTTGCACATCAACCACAGTAAATGACCCTCGCCATTGGCTATCTAATTTCTTCAGTTGTCCCCGACGCACGCTCTTGCCATATAGCAATACGCGATCATTCCTTCTAAATTCCCTCGGGTTTTGTGTTTTGTAGTAGTTATTCTTGTTTCTTTCTTTGCTCACTTGTGTTGCGTCACGGGCATCTTGGTGTAACATTTGTAGTCGCTGTCGAATCTCTGTCACTTAATCGTCATAATTGTAGATTATGTTTGCTGGTTTCTTTTGTAGCCATCCCGGCAAATTGTGCTTCCTGCCAAAGAAAAATTCGAACGGTGTGCATCCCTTGGTGCTATGAGTAGTAGTACTGTACACAAAACATGTGAATGCAACCCATCTGTCCCAACCTGTCTGGTCCTGGTTCATATTGTGTCGCAGCATCTCCGTCAGGGTACGGTGTGTACATTCTAGCACTCCATTGGACTGCGGATGGTACGCTGTCATTTGTATTTTCTCTATTCTCAGTAATTTGCAGACTCGTTTCATGGTATCACCTATGAAATTGCTCCCCATGTCACTCAACAGAGCTGTCGGGATCCCAAATTTTAAAATAATGCTTTCCGCCAATTTTCGTGGAAGCGTATCTGCGTCTTGCTGAGCTATTGGTTCAGCTATTACTAACTTTGTGAGAGTCTTAAAAAGCACAAAATATATTTGTGCCCAGGCTAGGTAATGGACCTACTATATCGATATCACGGCGCTCAAATATAAATTCTAGCGTTGGAGTTAGCTCTAGTGGTTGCTTAGTCTTAGCTTGTGTGATCTTGTTCTTTTGGCAACTTTTGCATGTCCTTATGAACTTCCCTCTGTCTGCTTTCGTAACCGGCCATGTATAGTACTGTTTTATTCGTTCATACGTCCTTCCCATTCCTTGATGGCCTACTATGGGAGATGTGCAATTTATCCTCTGCACTCAGAACATTGTCTTTGTTTATCTTGGATGTGTTACTGCCTCCGCGTATCTCTGTTGCGTCAGCTGTCTCTTAGAGGTCTGCATCTCAGCTGTCACCTCTGTCTCAGTTATCTCATTGCTATTAGAGTCCTTGATTGTGGTCTTAGTTGCAGTGTCCCCTCACTTATCTTCTTGCCTGTCAGTCTCGTTTGTGTCCCTCTTTGTAACCTGTTGTGTTTGTCGCCATCTTGTACACTCCGAATGCATGATAGCGCACCGGCCACGCGATTTTGCTTTCCTTCCTTATATAAGATTTGGTAATCATATTTTTCCAACTTTAACCGAAGCTTCATTAATCTTGATGATGGATCCGTAATGTTACCTAGCTACATCAGTGGTTTATGGTCCGTGAGTATCTTGAACTTCCTTCCAAAGAGATAAGGTCGGAAATACCTGCCCATACTATGGCAAGCAACTCTCGCTCTATTGTACTGTAATTCAGCTCTCCCTCCTTGAGAGTACGTGATATGTATGCAATTGATAAATCCTTTCCCATTGGACCTTGACTCAAATATGCCCCTAACGTGTACTTACTGGCATCACTCGTTAATGAAAACTCTTTAGTGAAGTCTGGACACTGTAGTATCGCTGGCTTGGTTAATGTCTCTTCCAATGTTTGAAGCGCCTCTCCCTGCGCTTCCACCCAAACATATGGAACTCCTTTCTTTAATAGTTCGTGTAGGGGTTTCGCAATTTTGCTAAAGTTGCTCAAAAATCTTCGTTAGTATCCGATCATGCCCAGATAACTTTTGAAGTCAGCAGTTGTCCTTGGTCGCCGATACTTTCCTATTCCTGCTACTTTAGTGGGATCGGATTCCAGACCTTCTACTGTCAAAACGTGCCACAAAAACATAACTTCCGTCCTTAGGAATTCACATTTGTCAACTTGCAAGTTTAGGGTTCTTTCAGTAAGTGATCAAATACTTCCTCAAGTGACGCACCCACCATCGTTGCATGAGACATCAGAAACTATATTGCTGATATCACTATTTGATTCTCCAGGTAGAGGATTATCGTGCAGTAATATTTCAAGCACTTCGTCTTCGGAAAGGTGACGAGACATTTTCCACTAGATGCAAAATGCGCAATAGTAGTGTCCACTTGTATGGGACAAATAACTGTCGGCTTATAAAGTATTGGCAACAATCACACTTTACGAGAATAAAACAAAGGAAATGCAGCAACAGTTACGGATTCAATGCAGCATTATTGGGTAATAATACTGCAAGAGAGAAATGGGGTTGCATTTAACCCCAGTGGTATTCAGTGGTTCTCTCTTGATTTTCTGAAAAACTAAATATTTTCAAAAAGTTATATTAATATATTATGAACCCATTACTTAATTCAGGAAAAGTCTGAATATTTCATAATTTTTAGGAATAGGAAATAAGGTACATTTTACATAAAATTACGGCCTGGGTATTAGGAGGGTTAACCGTTGGAATGTGGATGGAGCCGTCTTCAGGCCCATCACCATCCTATTGTATTCATAATGGCCTGTAGGTGTGCTAAATGCCGTCTTTTATCGATCCCGTTTGTCTATCAGGACTTGATAGTACCCTTTTGCAAGATCTAGGGTTGAGAAATACTTTGCCTTCCCTAGGCTATCTAGTATTTCATCAATTCCGAGCAGTGGGTAGACCATATTCAACGACGTATCATTTAATTTCCAATAATCGATAACCACTCTCCACTTTTGTGTGCCACTGGCATCTAGCTTCTTCGGTAGTAATAACAGGGGGAAGTTCAATGGACTGGTACTCGGTGATGTTGTGCCGTCATCCAGCATGCCGTTTATTTCCTTTTTCAGTGCTTCCTGCTGTGCTTGGGGGATTCGGTAAGGCCTCTGATTTATGACTGTCCCTTCTGCTTCAGGTACTAATGGAATCTGGTGTTTGACTACAGTGGTGTAGGTGAGCACGTCACCAAACACAACTCCTTTATGTCTTCTTGCTCTTCTTGGTTTAAGTGCTCTACACACATTTTCTTTCAACAAGCACTACCACGGTTTTCTTCTGCCTTTCTTTCCATGCGGTGCACGTAGGATTTTACAACTGCTCGGTGGCGGAACTCGTTCCGCTAATACCTGTCTAATCTCTTGTTTCGGAATTACTGCTTCACTCCCTAGTTTTCGTGTCACGCAAACTTTTATAAATCTTTCTTCTTGCGGCCCGATTCTTATTTCTTCAGAGTCCTTCGGGGCTGGAGACATGTCACTCCTACTCGTCGTGACCTTACATTGATTCTTTGCTCTTCTGTGTGGCCATTTACTTTGCTTAGTTTCATTTTCCTTTGGTTTTGTACAACCCTCTTGGGACGGCACAGGCGGCGGCCAGCTGACGCCCCTCGCTGTGTATTTGTCTTGACCAATACCCTCGTTATCTACATGGAATGGGCCTCTGTCATTCATTTGCGTTGCGGCGACTGTTTCTGTGCGGGGTGACCTTGGCCGGCTTCTTTCCAAACCTCGTTACAGCTGCGTAACTTGCTCTTAAAGTCTTCCCGTTTCCATCATTTTGTACCATTAATCTATTGATGGTGGCTTCTTTGCATTCTTCTCACAACGCTATCCATTCGCCTCGTACCTGCATTCTTCTATGGTCATAATCCAACACCGCTTTATTTTTGTCCACGAACTCCCGTCCCAGTAACCCATCAAATGGCAACTCAATACACTCATTCACTACTTGGAACTGTGTGACCCAGTTGCTTCCCTCACCGTTGCTGAAACGTACTGACGCAGGACCCTCTGTCCTGATTCTTGGTTGACGATGCTTTTTATCATTACCGCCCTTCTAGGATCCCACTGCACGTTTTCCTTCAGAACCTTGGACTGTATAAGGTTAGTATGGGCACCACTATCCATCAGTAACTTTGTTTCAGACCCTTTCACATCCTTGCTCTGTACGCATATATAATCATTTTTCCCCGTGCGGTCAGCAGCTCATATGATTCCTGACGCAGCGTAATGGAACTGCAGTGTTATGCCCGCTGCTTGTTTCCCTGCACATTTTTCCTGTGTATGTTAGCCCACTTACTTTCACGACAATCACGAGCATAGTGTCCCGTTCGGTGACACGTGAAGCATGTCACTGGCTTTGCTCTAGTACACAGGGGCAAGTGTCCCGTCAGATTACATGCCGTACATCATACTGGTTGGGGACACTGTGCCCACGATCCAGTCCCTTTGAAATCATCATCATCCCTTTCTTTTATGGGCAGCCGACTACGTTCTGTCGTTTGGGGAATCTCCTTTACAGTGTCTGTCTTCTGGACAGTATACTTTTTGCTGCACTCTTGCTATATGTGCCCTTCTTTCCCGCTGTTAAAACATTTCATGCTAATTCTTTTCTCCGGCCAGGCTACAGTTGCTACGTGGCACTTATCTCTTTCCGAGGTTATTGCACACTCCTCGGTAGCTGCTAAATTAATAGCTTTGGACAGGGTGATCCGTTCACCTTGGGCCCGTATAACTGTCTTTAGGATTGGAAGGAAAATCAGCATTTGCCATATTTTGTTGTTTTATTGTCAGCAAAATCGATTTTCAGTCACTTAGTGACCATACTCAGTGCTGTAATATACAATTAAAATTGGTAGGCACTGGGTTCACCACAAGCTTGTGGTTATAGCTTGATACCAGTGCCTACCAATTTTAATTTTATATTATAGCACTAAGGATGGTCACTAAGTGACTGAAAATCAATTTTGCTGACAATAAAACAACAAAATATGGCCAATGCTGATTTTCCTTCCAATTCTATCCACTATTTGGTCGTGGTGCACACAACACGCCATGGAGTCACCAATCAATAACTGTCTTTATCCGCTCATCATACAACCCTTGTATAAACATGCCCCGTCCTAACTTCCCTATCGATGCATTGCACCCCGCAATTTCTTCATCATCCATGACCCTCTTCATTGCCTCTCGAAAATGGAATTGCATGGAATCCATGCGAGAGACCCATTGAACCACACTTTCCCCCTTTTCTTGCCTACTATTGAACATGGTGCAGGCATAGTAATCAATAGTGCGTTTACTTTCATAATTTTCTAACAAAATTGCTCTCACATAAGACCAAATTTCTGTGTGATCTCTAACTAATAGCTTACTGCGGGTGGAGCCCGTTATTTGGCCAATAATAAACTTTAAAAATACTAGCTTATAACTAGGGTCTACTAAGTTGTAAGCGTTATCACAATTATCTATGAAGTCGGACAGTTTTTCTCTGTCCCCCTCCACTTTATGTGGTACTAACTTGGTGGCCTCACTATAACTTAAATATAATCTGTTCTCACTGAGGTTTATTTGCATATTCCCACCTGAGTCTACTGCGTCAGCGTTTCCCATCTTCACTAACGTTGTTTCTTGTGGCCTGTACGGCGAACTCGGCACTCTCGATGGCACCACGTGGATCTGCCCGCAACGAGTGCGATGCGAGATGGATCAGCTGCCGCGGTAGCGCAGACCTGCGACCTTTTCATCCTGCGACGGCGCGATTCGACGCTGGTGCTGCATTGGCGTGAAGCGACGAACCTCTCCGTAGACGTGGTGCATCTACCCTCTTGCTCTGCATTGGCGCGATGCAACGACCTACTATGTAGACATAGTGTGTGTACCCTTTGGCTCTGCGTTGACGCGATGTGACAACCCTCTTCGTAGACGCGGCACGTCTACCCTCTGGCTCTGTGCTGGTGCTATTTGACGCCCCTTTGCCTATTCCTGTACTCTATTTCTGCCAATTCTCCACCCTTACCCCACACCTGAAACCAAATAGTTTTCTCTTCCTGTCGTGTCCCACTGAGTCCTGAGAGGGAGTAGAAGGACTGGACTGCAAGAATGCACGAAGAAGAACTTACTTGGCAGGAGGTCTCGTGGTCGTGGGCTGTCTTCTGTGCACTCGCTCCACTGAAAAGAGGGCTGTAGGCTGAGTTAGAATACGGAACTCGGCTTGGATCTCAGGGTTCACTGGATGCAATCAGAAATCATTGCATGAGGATATGTACATTGGAAGCACTCCTGGCACATCCGTTTTATAAACAGTTCTATATACAAAGTCTACTAACTGCCTTCTTAATAGTGTAACTTCTCATAGCTCCCTGAGTCTGAGTCCCGATATAGCAGAGGCGGGCACACCAGACTAAGTGTTGACTACATGAAAATGAGTCTTAAGTCCTCTCGTGGTTACGCAGCACAGCACTACAATCCCACTGCATCATAACTCCAGCTAAACCATATCTGATTGACTGACCAGCTGCTACATCACTCCCTCAACATTACGGCAGCTAGCCTTTTTATAGGCGGTAGTGCACCCAGCACCACTAGTTCTAGAAATTTTCAGTACTCCTGAGCATTATGTGTGTTTCACACGGCAGCACGTGATGCCTATGTGACAAACAGACCGTACTCCGCTATGTTCGCTGTGTCCAAGGGTTGCGGCTTATAACGGCTCTCGAGCCTTGTTATGCGGCGTAATCCTCTCTTGTTAGCACAGTAAACATTACACATAAGCTATGTCTGGTCACGTCCACCTTGCTGGTAGCAAGAATTTCCAATTCTACATCTTAACTTGATTTTTAGCCATACTTTCTATCATTCACGACAGAAATTGTATAATTCACGAGCACAATTTTTGTAAAATACAAATTATTATGTAATTATTGTAAATACTTGTTTATAATATACTCTTAATAATTTATTTTTGTAGAAAATAAAGTAACCAGTTAATACCTGGTAAACTGTGTAAGACAGTGTGTGATAATATAAGCTTTTGCATAACAGTTAAGAATATGTCTCCAGAGATTTTCAAATGTAAAGGAAATAATATAAAATAATAAATGAAGTATCCATTACGAGTTTGGAAGCATGTAAATAGGTCCATAAATTCACAAAAAAAAAAAAAAAAAACATGTCTTGCATCAGCTAAGAAGTATCATATTACCACAAAAATATTTTACTGATGGTCATACTATTTATCATAGTTTGTAAAAGTGTGACATTTGAACTTGATTTTCATTAACTTTACAAAGAAAATACATACATGTGATTGATTTGTATGATAACATTGTTCATAAACTTGGACTAGCATAAATAAAATTATAAAGGTTACAAGATTTGGTACAGGTCTCTCTTTCCAACTCTTTTGTTGACTTTTCAACCACTGTTCTGCAAAGATTTCAATGATCAACACATAAAGACATTTGTAGTGTAAAAGTTGTTATTATTTCCATATCGTCTTGCCAATCAACTCAGTAGTTGAAAGTACTATCATCTTTCACTTCATTCACTTTCAGATCGTCTTTTGTGTTCCTTACTTGGTTCATCATTTACACTCAGTGTATAATCACACATCTTTTTGTCTTATGTTCATTAGTGTATGGAGTTTTCAAAGAAGCACGTGGTACAGGCTTGGTAAATAGTCGATTAATGTCCCTATGTCAGGAGCATATATGATTGACTTATGGTTTCCAGTAAAATGATTATTTACACACATCTCACCCACATACTGCTGTTGTAACCCAACATGCTCTGCAGTGTGCCGATATTGCCTTGGCCTGCTTAATCACCAGATCTGTCTCCAATAGAGCATTTATTGATCGTCATCAGGCAACAACTCCAGCGTTACCTACAAACAGCATTAACAGTCCCTGGATTGACTGACAAAGTGCAGCAGGATGGAACTCCATCCCACAAACTGACATCCGGCACCTGTACAACACAATGCATGCACAACGCTTGCATTCAACATTCTGGTGGTTACCGGTTATTAATGTCCCAGAATTTCACATTTGAGTGTCTATCTCGTGCTTACATTAACATGTGTTCTTGCAATATTAATCACGTGTAGTATCACGTAAATCGCAAAATACATCATTGCGTCAAAGATCTGTATAATGCCCTAAATGCCATCCTGATAACACCTTAATTGAAAAACAAAAATAATTTACTTACCTCACTCATTACATTGTCATATACTTTTACTCAAGGAATACAATATGCCACAACAGATTTTCAAAGTATGTGACTATATGCACATTAATTGGATCCCAATTGCTGACTATATTTATGTTGTGATTGTTTAGTTTATTTTTGATTATTTTTTTCTTCAAGGACAACAGGTTTGGTCGCAGAATAAGTTTGTTTTGTGATATTATCTTTGAATTACTTGTTTGTAACTGGAATTAATTACTGTTTCTTATGAACTTCTAAATCTGATTTTAGAGCCGTAAGTTGGACTTTACTCTATTTTCTAATCTCCCCATACTAGCTTCTAATGAAGTTTTGGTGGATTTTATTGTAGCTTTCTAGGAATCATAACTGGAATTATTCAGTTTTTTAATTTTTCATTTTGGCCAACACCTCAGTCATCAAATCTACATCTGCTTCACTTTTCAATATTTTCGTTTATGTAATTATACAGTTCAAAAACGAAAAAGAAGAAAGAGAAAAAATATAATTTTTAATCATGTACTTACCTTGATTCTTGCTTCGTCATGTGGTAGTCCTATATCCTTTAGCATTACCATTAATACAATACAGTTGTTTTATATTAGAACAAATAAGCCCTCGGTGACAAATATTAGGTCAAAATTGATCAGGTTTTGACGCTACTATGGGCGTAGTCTTCAGAATTGACTAACTGTTCTAAAACATTAGGTATATAATACATTAATAAAATTAAAGTTTGTACTGACTGGAAAAGATGCAGTACTTAAAAGTGTCATATTAAAAAAGATCTAAGCCGGAAAGGTGACGTCATGAATAGTTGAGAGATGGCGAGCCGCTAAGGGCTGCTTATTCTGTAAACAAGGGTTGCAAACACCCCCCCCCCCTCCCCTCCCCTGGGTTTCCATGCACCCTCTCACAAAGGACTTTTTTGTTGCTGCAAGTTGTGAGCTTGTCTGGCTGACTTTTCACTCTGCATCTACCCTAACAACACAGTGTGCAGGCAGTGTCCACATATATCACTAAATGCACCTGCAAATTTATATCATTATACGACATACAGTTCAGGAGAAATGACGACATAAAGATTGAGATGCGAGAAAAGTTAGCTTTTACTTAAAACGGAGTGCAGCTTGTCTGTACTACACTCATCCATTTTTTGATAATGAGAACACTTAGTGAATTTTAGCAAACTTTAAATATGTCAAGCCTTTTGTCACTTATATCTTTAATGTCAAATATAAAGCACATTAATTTACTTGCAATTTAATCAGACATTTGAAGATGCTTTCTATATGAGAGTTCAATATCTCAATGAAATACAGGTGGTGGGGTACTGGAACAGTATTGACACAAGCTGCTGATTTATGTCTGGAGTACAAAGGAGTTTATTGGATATTACGAAAATCAATTTAGTTATGTAATTTTGAAGTATATTGGAGACAGTGTGATATGTTGATTGAATATGTTGGTGGTTGTAAAGTATTTGTAGCATATACATGTAAGAGGTTTTCAGAGTATATGACTGTACACTATAAGCTACAGTATTTTGCACAGTATCATGACTATTGTACTATTGTTTATCTACTACACAGACAAATTGCATGTGTTGGATACATAAAATAATATTGCTTGCAGACATTGCACTGCATATATGATTATATTATCATTATTACATGATGTCACACCTCAGTCATAATGTATTTCTTACCATTGTACCTTGCTCGCAATATCACAGTCTGACTGGTCCAATATCATATTGCACATTTTGTATGACAAATGAGTAAGTCGGTTCATAGATACACAGTAAAATGAGAGTAAAAAGTTGTGATGAAAACAGTTTGGAAATGTGTCAGATAATCTCCAAGTTATTTTATGGCACATCTGCATCAGTCTACTGTGGTATAATATTTTCACTGATGAAACTAAAAGGTGATAGTCACAGTAATTTTGTCAAATACATGGATGGTGAAGAAACATACGGAACCATACGACATTCAATCCCAAGTCCATCTTTCTAACACTCTTGAAACTAACAAGCCATGTAGGTCTTTATTCACTACACTGCTAACTTCACTTAGCATTCCAACAACACATACGTCCACATAATGTAAATGTGACAAAATGCAGAGGAACTTTTCTCAGAACTCGTCAGGTGCACAAATCTGTGGAATCTCACTAGAACAGTTTCATATACAATCACTGGAAACCAGCTTCAGTTCACATTGCTTTCATGACAGCATTAGATTCAGCCACTGCCACTACTATTTTCATCCCTCGCACTCGGTGACAGCAGCGCCAGTGGTGGCGGACTGGCAGAGTTTCTCGAAGTTGCAGCGGGCAGTGTGTACAATGCACCGTAGTATGGGGCCACTGCCACCAGAGGGGAGTACTGAGCCGGTGCCGACATGTGGGGCGTCGCTGTGAACAGGTGTGTCGGCGTCGGGACGTGCGGAGGCGGCGGTGCTGACGATGGAGGCGGCGGGAACAGGCCCTGTGAATGGTCGGGGGCGTGAGAATGGCATACAGTAGTTCATTCTGAGTTGTACAGATAAATCAAAGGCATTGTGGTCAACTGCAGAATCTGACCTTAGTGTCACAGCTGCAAGTCTACAGATCTGCAGAATTAGGTGGCAAATCCATATAGATCCTTCAGAAATATCAAAAATATTTAAAAGCCTTTTTTCTTTTTATTTATTTATTTATTTATTTATTTATTTATTTATTTATTTATTTTTTTAAATATTGTTACTGTAAGTGGTTACATAGGTAATGTTCTTGAGAAAGGATATTATTTGTAGACAAAACCTAGGCAGCTTGTTTTATTAATTTTTATTTTTGTTTTGTTGTACTACATGCTCATCATCAGCAGTCCTAAAGAAGATACATAGTAATATAAGACACAGTATTTTATGTTATAAATTATGTCATGGGATTTGGGATGTTTTCATAATTTTGAAAATTTTATGTTAGACTGCCTAGTGCTTACAAATATTTCATTTTAATTTCTTCACAGACTTTTTTGAAGATCTTTGTGGGAATCTGCCATTAATTTTGTTCTGGCGTAAAGTCAAATGCTGGCAAAACAGTAGAGCAGAGAAGGCTGTGAAGAAAACGTCAGCAAATACTACACAGACTGACTCCTCTCTAGGACGACAACGAGACAGTAGTGGCATCTACATGAAGAGAACATAAGCGCTGTGCTGCCTGGCCATAGCCCAATTGAAGACTAGCCATTCTAAGAGCTCTGTAGCAGCGACTTAGGAACTGTATAATTGTATATACTGAGGAGATTTTTAATTTTTTTCTGTCGCCATTGCTTGCACCACCTCATTGAAAATTCTCAAGGTTAAATATTGCCATTTATCTTAATGTAATAAACATTCATTAATACAATTTGCTTGAATTGTTGTCTAACAATCCGAGAGAGTAGGTTTCCTAGGCACCCTATATTCGGCGAGTAGGCAGGACACAAATTTTATCTGGGTATCAGCATGTCCTTGTAACCATGAGGTTAAGCATGCTGTATAATATCAGTGATGTATTCTTTTGTCAAAGATATTGTTTCATGTGTATGTTTTCTGTGGTTTATGTGATGTGTGTGCGATCGCTTTGTTTCGTTTATTGTTATAAATGTATTAAATATGGTTAATATAAAAATAAAATATACAAAATATTACTAGTATAAAACCTGTCGTGTTTCGTTTAAGGCTTGCTTTATCTTTGGACAACTGTACGGGGTAGTCATGTGGTCTAGGGTGCCTTGCCACGGTTTGCACAACTCCCTCCGTCGGAGGTTTGAGTCTTTTGTTGGGTGTGTGTGTGTGTGTGTGTGTGTGTGTGTGTGTGTTTTTTGTCCTTAGCGTAAGTTAGATTAAGTAGTGTGTAAGCCTAGGGACTGATGACCTCAGCAGTTTGGTCCCATAGGAACTTACCACAAATTTCCAAATATCTTTGGACAGATTGAAAACAATCCAGAAAAATATAAAAAACAAGCAACCTTGTCCTTGTCAATAAATACAAATTATGTCGTTCATCAATTACATCAAGGCTGCAGGACGTTGTGAATATGAAACATAGATAATGTCCTTTCCTTTGGTTTAAATCAGCATTATACGGAGGTTTTAACTGCATATAAAGGTGTAGAAAATATGGCATTATATATATTTTTTAAATACCTCTGGAGTGCATAGTATAATCACAAGAGTAAATAAAACAGGTTCCATGATAATATCAGGGCCCCTAAACATAATAATTAATCACTCATTTTAAGAAAAAATGCTCCCCAGATTCTCCAAAGTATACAGTGGTGAAGCAGTTATTGAAAGAAGGCTCAAAGAGAGATGTATGAAACTGCTGACCAGTAAGCGTTCCTTCAGTTTTTTCAAAAGTATTTGGAAAAATAGTTGCAGCTCCGATCTAGAACTACAAAGAAAAATCTAATCTCACATCATTAAATCACTTTAGCTTTGAGAAAGGCAAAAGTACAATATGTGACATCAACAAAATTACTTGAGAAATGGTATTCATCTTATAGTCCAAAAACTCTCAAGAATTTTTGGTAAACAACTTATGAAGGCGTTTGACTGTGTAGTCCACTGCTTTAAGTTGGGAGTACCCATCGGTCTTCTGATTGGTTTGAAGTGGCCTTCCATGACTACCTTGTCAACCTTTTCATCTCCAGGCAGCACACTTACACCTGACATCCTGTGTTACCATTCCATATTGTTCTATAAATTAGAAATTTATGGAATGAATGGTTGTGTCTTGCATTCACATTTAACAGAATTAAAACATATAAAGCACAGGAAATAGTTTGTCTGATGGAAAGTTATTTCACTCATGGCCTTACAAGGTTCCATTACAGACCCATTTCTGTTTTTATTTTATAAAATGATTGACCGCTACATATGACAACACAATTCTAAAGAAAGCAGGTGCTGAAAAGTGTGAATATGACTGAACTATCAGTTTAATAAGACACTGTTGCAAAATACTGACATTAATTCTTTACAGATGAATGGAAAAACTGGAAGAAGCTGACCTCGGGGAAGATCAGTTTGGATTCCGTAGAAATGTAAGAACACATGAGGCAATACTGACCCTATGACTTGGCTTAGATGATAGATTAAGGAAAGGCAAACCTACGTTTCTAACATTTGTAGACTTAGAGAAAGCTTTTGACAATGTTGACTGGAATAATCTCTTTCAAATTCTAAAGGTGGCAGGGGTAAAATACAGGGAGCGGAAGGCTATTTACAATTTGTACAGAAACCAGATGGCAGTTATAAGAGTCGAGGGGCATGAAAGGGAAGCAGTGGTTGGGAAGGGAGTGAGACAGGGTTGTAGCCTGTCCCCGATGTTATTCAATCTGTATATTGAGCAAGCAGTAAAGGAAACAAAAGAAAAATTCGGAGTTGGTATTAAAATCCATGGAGAAGAAATAAAAACTTTGAGGTTCGCCGATGACATTGTAATTCTGTCAGAGACTGCAAAGGACTTGGAAGAACAATTGAATGTAATGGACAGGGTCTCGAAGGGAGGATCTAAGATGAACATCACATAAAGCAGAACGAGGATAATGGAATGTAGTCGAATTAAATCAGGTAATGCTGAGGGAATTAGATTAGGAAATAAGACACTTAAAAGTAGTAAAGGAGTTTTGCTATTTGGGGAGCAAAATAACTGAGGATGGTCGAAGTAAAAAGGATATAAAATGTAGACTGGCGATGGCAAGGAAAGCGTTTCTGAATAAGAGAAATTTGTTAGGACGAGAGAAGAATATTTGAAATGTGATGCTACAGAAGAACGTTGAGGATCAGATGTGTAGATCATGTAACTAATGAGGTGGTACTGAACAGAATTGGGGAGAAGAGGAATTTGTGGTGCAACTTAACTAGAAGAAGGGATCGGTCAGTAGACACGTTCTGAGGCATCAAGGGATCACCAATTTAGTACTGGAGGGAAGCTTGAGGGTAGAAATGACAGATGCAGACCAAGAGATGAATACACTAAGTAGATTATGTAGGTTGTAGTAGTTACTGGGAGATGAAGAGGCTCGCATGGGATAGAGTCGCGCGGAGAGCTGCATCAGTCTCAGGACTGAAGATCACAACAGCAAAAATATAACAACACACTGTTTTAACTGCATATAATGCATCTGTACTCATTGAAAGTGAAACCAGACAACAGATTTCTTGAAGGGTCATTGATACCCTAGACAGCTTAGAACACTGATTTGATCTGAATGAATCAAAATTAATCACGAAAAAGACCCAAATGACACAGTTTAAAGTAAACAACAGAAATATAATAGTTTATATATCAACTGTAAAAATCATGAACTTATGAAAGGAAATTCGGTGAAATTCCTGGGGATAGTTCTAGAAAAAGATCATTGTTTTCACGTCTAAAGTATTTGGAAAATACATTGAACACTCGTGTATTTTGACTGACAACATTGCCCTATACTCTATAAAAACGTATATCACAGCTACCTCGAATCTGTTGTAGCTATGGAGCTGAGGGAGTGTAAGTAGCGTAAATAGAGTATTACATATGGCTTGACGACCAGGAGCTGAATGAAATATTCCAAGTCACTTGTTGAATGCGTATTTCACAGCTTCAGCTGCAATGGGTATAGATGTATTACTCAATTGTGACGTGAAAATTTGTGTCGGGTCAGGACTCGAACCCAGACTTCCTACTTATCGTGAGTGGTAGGCTAAACAATTTTGGCTATCCGTGCAAGCTCCCTGGCCCTATCCAAACGTCCATATGCCACTGTCCATTTCCTTATATTTTAGTCTTATGCACATCTCCCTTTGACCTTTAAAAATCATTCAAAAGCCAGATCGCACAAAATATTATTATTATTTCAACTCGTCCGCAGCTGTGAGAGGTCGGCGGTTAAGTACGCATTCAGATGTCCGTAGCGCGTCAGGAAATCCCAAGCAGCTCCTGGGAAACGGCTTAGCAGGACGTGTATACACGTCCACAGCAGCGAAAGTGTTAAGTTCGCAACAACACTTGATTTCCGCTCAGGGAGAATGACACATGCCACAAGGAAATCATGTTATCGTCGTATGCCCCATCTTAGCTTACGATAGTTACACGTTTTGACAATCAGCAGCTGGTCTCGATACCTTGTGGGAGTCATTCTCTCTGAGTGCGAATGAAGTAATGTTATCAGCTTGAAGGAAGACGTGCATGAGAAACGATACAAATGACAGTGAGATACGGAGGTTTGGATCGGACCAAGGAGCGTGTACTGAAAGCCTAAAAGGGGTAAGGCGTTCATTCATGATAAAGTAGGAACTCTGGCCACGAATCCCGGTCCAGCACAATATATGTCACAACTGGTTAATGTATCTCTACCAATTGCAGGTGATGTCATGAAATTCGCATTCAGCGAATAACATGAAAGAATATGGAATATCATCACTACAAAAAAAAAAATAAAATATTATTATGAATGTGTGTGATGTGAAGCCAAGAGATTCACGATAACCACTATTTTAGGGTCTAATTACACTGACGGAAATGAATCGAAACCCCCAAAAATAATTTTATTAGAGTAATGAAATTTCGGTAATATATTTGTCTAGGTTACATATTTAAGTGATTAACATTGCAAGATCACAGGCTATGAAATTGTAAAATAAGCCATTGCAAATGTGAAATGCTGCTACATTAATAACCGTAAAACTGCGAGAATGCAAACATGAATTCATTGTGTCACACAGGTGATGGATGTCAGTTTGTGGGATGGGGTTCGATGCCTGTTGCACCTGGTCGCTCAGAACAAGGCCGGTTAATGCTATATATGGATGACGCTGGAGTTGTCCTCCGATGATGTCCCATATGTACTCGACTGACAGATATGGTGATTGAGCAGGCCAAAGCAACATGTCTACACTCTGTAGAGCATGTTGGGTTACAACAGCGGTATGTGGGCGAGCGTTGTCCTGTTGGAAAACACCCCCTGGAATGCTGTTCGTGAATGGCACTAAAACAGGTCGAATCACCAGACTTTCGTACAGATTTGCAGTCAGGGTGCGTGGAATAACCACGAGAGTGCTCCTGCTGTCGGACGAAATTACACCCCTGACCATACCTCCAGGTGTAGGTCCAGTGTGTCTAGCACCCAGACAGGTATCCTTGTAACCACCACAAGGACATCACTGATGCCGAGGCAGAACCAGCTCTCATCAGAAAACACAATAGACCTCCAGCTTGCCCCCCAGTGAGCTCTCCCTTGACACTACTCGCGGTGGTTTGGGATGAGTGGAACACATTCTACAGGACGTCTGGCTGGGAGCTGTCCTTGGTGTAACCGATTTGTAACAGTTTGTTGTGTCATTGTGATGCCAGCTGCTGCTCAAATTGCTACTGCAAATGCAGTACGATGCGCCAGAGCCATACGCCGAACACGACGTTCTTTCTTACAGGTAGTACCATGTGGCTGTCTGGAGCCCAGTCTTCTTGTGACTACACATTCTCGTGACTACATTCCTGCCATGTCTTTCTGCTGTATCGCAGAAGGAACATCCAGCTTCTGGTAGCCCTATTACACGACCTCGCTCAAATTCGGTGAGGTGCTGCTAGTGGAGTTTCTATCACCTTATAAGCATCCTTGACTAACATCAACTCATCAGGTCCAATCTCAAAGATAACTAACGCCCACGATCGTTACAGTGTGTATTTAAAACAAACCTATAAGGGCGTAAAAAAATAAGTAAAAAAGATACCGAGCCGGAAGCATAATCGCAGAAACCAGTACCTGTATGTTAGAAGTATTGACCTAGCTGTTGAGACACTTGTCCGAGTGGGACACAAGGTGGTGAATGGCTGTCTCACAAAATTCCCGGGGCTGCGATGTTAACCAGTTCCACATGTACAGCTGGACGTCGTCATCCGAGGTGAATCGTTTGCCCATCAGAGCCTTTTTAAGGGGACCAAAAATGGCCCCACTTCTGATTCACTTCCTGCAGCAAGGGACAACAGTGAATGCCCACCGTTACTCGCAAACCTTGACCACCCTTCGCCAAGCGATCAAATCAAAACGACAACAGTGAATGCCCAGCGTTACTCGCAAACCTTGACCACCCTTCGCCAAGTGATCAAATCAAAACGACCAGGCAATCTCACCTGTGGGGTCATTCTGCTTGTCCAACACAGTCGCGGCACTCTTGCAGAAATTCAAATGGGAAGGAAGTTCTCGGCCACCCTCTATACAGTCCGGATCTCTCCCCCTGTGGTTGCGCCATTTTTGGTCCCCTTAAAAAGGCTGGGGGGAGGGGCAAACGATTCACCTTGGATGACGACATCAAGCTGTACAAGCGTAAATGGTTAACATCGCAGCTCCGGGGATTTTATGAGGCAGCCATTCACCGCCTTGTGTCACAGTAGCACATGTGTGTCAACAGCCAGGGTCAATACTTCTAACATACAGGTACTGTATTTACGCCTCCGGTTCGTTTCTGTTTGAACGCATCGTCAAAGTGGCTAGCGCCCCATTTATGCGACTGGCGCGAAATTTGAATAGACATCATCTTTCAGATGTAGAAACACGCCTATAGGCCTTTCATCATAAGAATAAACCTGACATAAACAAACACAAACACGATGATTGGTCAGAAGCCATAGCACACGTACACTGGTGTTGTTACGCTCTTGGCAGTAGGCTCTACTTTGTATGAGATATATTATTACTACGTCACTTCAAATGAAACTTTAAGACTATATATTAATAGCCATCAACGCATTTCTTAATCACGCTTTAGCTATGTAGCGTTTATTTCAGAAATCGTGTTCAGTCACAACGTCTGCACTGTTGTGCTCTGATTGTCGCCCTGTTAATACGCAGTAAGAAAATGTCTGAGGTTGCTTACTGTTCCGCATTGAAACACGCGTGTGGAACACGGTTAAAAAGTGCCGAGAAATAGGTTGTTCTTAATGTTTTTCATAAATTCTCAGGTGTAATCGGCTTTGAAGTTCTTTTCAGGTATTACATACAATTGAGATGTCAACTTAGATTGTATTTATAGTGGTATCGGTAGTGTAGTAGAGGCTGAGCACCTGAAGGATAATTTGGAAAATATTTCGAGTAGATTTCCCCACCATGTTATAGTTCTGGGTGGAGATTTTAATTTGCCAGATATAGACAGGGAGACTCAAACGTTCATAACGGGTGGCAGGGACAAAGAATCCTGTGAAATTTTTTTAAGTGCTTTATCTGAAAACTACCTTGAGCAGTTAAACAGAGAACCGACTCGTGGGGATAACATATTAGACCTTCTGGTGACAAACAGACCCGAAATATTTGAAAAAGTTAACGCAGAACAGGGAATCAGCGATCATAAAGCGGTTACGGCATCGATGATTTCAGCCGTAAATAGGAATATTAAAAAGGGTAGGAAGATTTTTCTGTTTAGAAAAAGTGACAAAAAGCAGATTTCAGAGTACCTGTTGGTTCAACACAAAAGTTTTGTCTCAAGTACAGATAGTGTTGAGGATCAGTGGACAAAGTTCAAAACCGTCGTACATTATGCGTTAGATGAGTATGTGCCAAGCAAGATCGTAAGAGATGGAAAAGATCCACAGTGGTACAACAACCGAGTTAGAAAACTACTGCGGAAGCAAAGGGAACTTCACAGCAAACACAAACATAGCCAAAGCCTTGCAGACAAACAAAAATTACGCGAAGCGAAATGTAGTGTGAGGAGGGCTATGCGAGAGGCGTTCAATGAATTCGAAAGTAAAGTTCTATGTACTGACTTGGCAGAAAATCCTAAGAAATTTTGGTCTTATGTCAAAGCGGTAGGTGGATCAAAACAAAATGTCCAGACACTCTGTGACCAAAATGGTACTGAAACAGAGGATGACAGACTAAAGGCCGAAATACTAAATGTCTTTTTCCAAAGTTGTTTCACAGAGGAAGATTGCACTGTAGTTCCTTCTCTAGATTGTCGCACAGATGACAAAATGGTAGATATCGAAATAGACGACAGAGGGATAGAGAAACAATTAAAATCGCTCAAAAGAGGAAAGGCCTCTGGACCTGATGGGATACCAGTTCAATTTTACACAGAGTACGCGAAGGAACTTGCCCCCCTTCTTGCAGCGGTGTACCGTAGGTCTCTAGAAGAGAGTAGCGTTCCAAAGGATTGGAAAAGGGCACAGGTCATCCCCGTTTTCAAGAAGGGACGTCGAACAGATGTGCAGAACTATAGACCTATATCTCTAACGTCGATCAGTTGTAGAATTTTGGAACACGTATTCGAGTATAATGACTTTTCTGGAGACTAGAAATCTACTCTGTAGGAATCAGCACGGGTTTCGAAAAAGACGGTCATGTGAAACCCAGCTCGCGCTATTCGTCCACGAGACTCAGAGGGCCATAGACACGGGTTCACAGGTAGATGCCGTGTTTCTTGACTTCCGCAAGGCGTTCGATACAGTTCCCCACAGTCGTTTAATGAACAAAGTAAGAGCATATGGACTATCAGACCAATTGTGTGATTGGATTGAGGAGTTCCTAGATAACAGGACGCAGCATGTTATTCTCAATGGAGAGAAGTCTTCCGAAGTAAGAGTGATTTCAGGTGTGCCGCAGGGGAGTGTCATAGGACCGTTGCTGTTCACAATATACATAAATGACCTGGTGGATGACATCGGAAGTTCACTGAGGCTTTTTGCAGATGATGCTGTGGTGTACCGAGAGGTTGTAACAATGGAAAATTGTACTGAAATGCAGGAGGATCTGCAGCGAATTGACGCATGGTGCAGGGAATGGGAATTGAATCTCAATGTAGACAAGTGTAATGTGCTGCGAATATACAGAAAGATAGATCCTTTATCATTTAGCTACAAAATAGCAGGTCAGCAACTGGAAGCAGTTAATACCATAAATTATCTGGGAGTACGCATTAGGAGTGATTTAAAATGGAATGATCATATAATGTTGATCGTCGGTAAAGCAGATGCCAGACTGAGAGTCATTGGAAGAATCCTAAGGAAATGCAATCCGAAAACAAAGGAAGTAGGTTACAGTACGCTTGTTCGCCCACTGCTTGAATACTGCTCACCAGTGTGGGATCCGTACCAGATAGGGTTGATAGAAGAGATAGAGAAGATCCAACGGAGAGCAGCGCGCTTCGTTACAGGATCATTTAGTAATCGCGAAAGCGTTACGGAGATGATAGATGAACTCCAGTGGAAGACTCTGCAGGAGAGACGCTCAGTAGCTCGGTACGGGCTTTTATTGAAGTTTCGAGAACATACCTTCACCGAAGAGCCAAGCAGTATATTGCTCCCTCCTACGTATATCTCGCGAAGAGACCATGAGGATAAAATCAGAGAGATTAGAGCCCACACAGAGGCATACCGACAATCCTTCTTTCCACGAACAATACGAGACTGGAATAGAAGGGAGAACCGATAGAGGTACTGAAGGTACCCTCCGCCACACACCGTCAGGTGGCTTGCGGAGTATGGATGTAGATGTAGACTGAAAATAAACCGTAGGCTCGTTCTAGCTTTACCAGAGTCATTTTTTTCTCGTTCAGTTTGAAATATCTACATCTCACAATAGTAATTACGAATAATGTAGTTACGAATAATGCACGTCTTCTTGTTTCTAATTACACATTGCACCCGAAATTCCTGTTTTCATTTCAAATATAAATTCTCAATTATAGATATTTTATTAAATATTGTTAATAAAGGTTGCTTAAATTAAGAAAACATACAGTCTAATTTTTGAGGGCAAAAATGAAAAACTAAAAACTATTTATTTGGACTATGTCCATTATTTTGCTTAAATTAAGAAAACATACAGTCTAATTTTTGAGGGCAAAAATGAAAAACTAAAAACTATTTATTTGGACTATGTCCATTATTTTTTACCACAGATGTACGAAGCGTCGTAGAATCACAGAAAACAGTCATTTTCACAGCATCGAGCACACCATACAAATGCTGCATTTTTACCTTTGTCTCTGTACGATTACAATATGAACCCAGCAGATCTGGAGCCAAGTTAAGGGATTTGGCCCCGATAACTAAAAAGGCTGTTAAACTGCCAGACATACTGGAACTAACGCATGCAGCTTTTTCACATGTCACTGCCGAGTACTGGCGGATTAGGAATAGCACCTCACAAAGCAAGAGGAGAAAATGCGCCACCGCGTGGCTTTGTGGATTCAGTTGTTCATCGGTTCGTTATCAATGTAGCAGATGACAGTTCCAGAACTGACGGATTTCTCAGATTCTTATAAGGAAGCACCTAAGAGATTACCTGATGACTGACTGTAATTAATACCTTCATTGGCTTCAGTATTAGTACGGTGAAATTGTTGCAGTACGCTTTTGCATGGTATTGTTTCTTTACTCGTCTCTTTTAACGTCGAAACTCCAAATGCTCACACCATTGCAGGTTAGTTGGACCGCTGGTTGGCCAGTGCTGTCAAAGTTTAATGCGCTGGTAAAGCTGTTGTCCCGCGTTATCGCTCAGTCACATAAGTAACACAGCATAAAACCTATACCTACGATGGTACTTGACTGCAATGGTCACAGCTTGGCTTCCGCTCCACTGAAACGAATTCCAGTGAGATTCGAGCAAACGCGGGAGAATACAAGGCGTAATGTTTACATCAGGTTTATTTTTCTAATGGACAGATTATACCAACTTTCGTTTATGTCCCTTAATTCCTTATTGGTGTTGCGGTATTTCTTCTGTCAGCGTGTAGCCAGTGCTTTCATTTTGATTTATGACTATATACGATACCAATACATAGATATAAAATGTAGACTGTCAATGGCAAGAAAAGCGTTTCTGAAGGAGAGAAATTTGTTAACATCGAGTATAGATTTAAGTGTCAGGAAGTCTTTTCTAAAAGTATTTGTATGGAGTGTAGCCATGTATAGATGTGAAACATGGACGATAAGTACAGGGCTATTACAAATGATTGAAGCGATTTCATAAATTCACTGTAGCTCCATTCATTGACATATGGTCACGACACACTACAGATACGTAGAAAAACTCATAAGGTTTTGTTCGGCTGAAGCCGCACTTCAGGTTTCTGCCGCCAGAGCGCTCGAGAGCGCAGTGAGACAAAATGGCGACAGGAGCCGAGAAAGCGTATGTCGTGCTTGAAATGCACTCACATCAGTCAGTCATAACAGTGCAACGACACTTCAGGACGAAGTTCAACAAAATTCCACCAACTGCTAACTCCATTCGGCGATGATATGCGCAGTTTAAAGCTTCTGGATGCCTCTGTAAGGGGAAATCAACGGGTCGGCCTGCAGTGAGCAAAGAAACGGTTGAACGCGTGCGGGCAAGTTTCACGTATAGTGATGTGAAAGATTCAGTGTTTAAACCTCCTCTACCAAGAAACGTGCCAGGACTGCGAGCTCGCATCAACAATGCTTTCGAACTCATTGATGGGGACATGCTGCGCCGAGTGTGGGAGGAACTTGATTATTGGCTTGATGTCTGCCGAATCACTAAAGGGGCACATATCGAATATTTGTGAATGCCTAAAACAACTTTTTGAGTTTTTGTATGTGTGTGCAAAGCATTGTGAAAATATCTCAAATAATAAAGTTATTGTAGAGCTGTGAAATCGCGTTCAATCATTTGTAATAACCCTGTAGTTTGGACAAGAAGAGAACAGAAGCTTTCGAAATGTGGTGCTACAGAAGAATGCTGAAGATTAGATGGGTAGATCACGTAGCTAAAGAGGAGGTATTGAATAGAATTGGGGAGAAGAGGAGTTTGTGGCACAACTTGACAAGAAGAAGGGACCGGTTGGTAAGACATATTCTGAGGCATCAAGGGATCATCAATTTAGTATTGGAGGGCAGCGTGGAGGGTAAAAATCGTAGAGGGAGACCAAGAGATGAATAAACTAAGCAGATTCAGAAGGATGCAGGTGCAGGAGGTACTTGGAGATGAAGAGGCTCGCATGGGATAGAGTAGCATGGAGAGCTGCATCAAACCAGTCTCTGGACTGAAGATCACCACAACAACATATCGATACATGACAAATGAGAATTATTTATGGGGAACTATTTAAATCATGTGACTGACACCAGAAGCCAAAAAAAGAAATAAACTTCATGCTACCCTCGGATTTGCACATGTAATTTCTCAGTGCATGAGACTAGTTTGTGAGTGTAGAGGAGAGAGAGAGAGAGAGAGAGAGAGAGACAGAAGACTGGACTGTGTGTTGACGGTACCTGCCTGTGAGCCATCTTGAGGCGGGACGTGAGCTGCTTCTTCCACTTGGTGCGCCGGTTCTGGAACCACGTCTTGATCTGCACCTCCGTCAGCGCCAGAGCCTTGCTCAGCTCCATCCGCTTGCTGACGCTCAGGTACTTGTCCAGCTGCCGACAGACACCACCTGTACGTCACAAACTGACACCCACTTCCGTCATTAAGTTCACACTGTGTATTACACGACTGAATCCTAGACACACAGTTGAAGCGGCTGTGTCCCACAAGAAATGGAAGCGATCAATGTGTTATCCTGGTCGATAAAAAGAATTGTGTAACACGCAGTCTACGTAACATTATTATTCATAAATTAGCCCAAAAAGCTGTCCGAGGTATGCCAAAACGGTGGACATGGTGTCTAAAACATTATTGGACTTCTTGTCGCGTTAATTCGGGGTAAAACCTAGAGCTTTCGACGATTACCTCTTCGTCAGGAGCGGCTGACTCAAAATTAATGTTGTGGTGGCCTTATATAGACTGTAGACTGCTTCTGATTGGTCGATAATTGCGTAAAGCGTGATGGTGACGTCTGCACTGGTCTTCGACCATAAATGTAATAGACTGGTCCCAGTGATCTCCATGTTAGTATGGAGAACATGATTGTTTCGTGTTGCGCTTATGGCTGTACTCAGCGTTTTGTCGGGGGAAATGGCATTACATTTCACGTGTGTTTCTATGATAGTGCAGACGCGTTTATTGAAATCTGCTGAAGTGACTTTTATATGTTTTTTACACTTGAAATAGAGTATCACGTAAATTAAAGTATTGAAAGTGATGCCTGTAAAGTCAGACTCATATTCCATTTTCGAAAGTATCTGTGATAATTCGGTTACAGAAGTAAGTATAACTGTTTCTCGTTCCTACTCATAGGTTCCCTAAGGATGAAAACCGAAGGCAGCTTTCGATACAGGCCCTGAAACGGAAAAGCTTTAAGCCATCTGCATATACGCGCCTTTTTGTATATACAAGTGAAATTATAATAAGGTAAGAGCGCCTATAGTCGACACACGAAGAGAATTTTTTTTACCTTCTAATACTATTAAATAAATGTAGGCTCCAAAATTATTTTCTGAAACTTCAAAGTCTCACCTTTCATCTAAAATATTATTTTTAAACTGATAGTTTAAACTCTTGTAAAAACAGTAGGAACTGAACCTTTGATACTCTAAAATGGACCTGCTCCTAAAGTCGACAATTTTGGCACTTGTAGTTGACATAACTCCAATATCCCATTTTCTTTAATAAGTGACTAGAGGTCAAAACGCGGCGAATCCAATGTTTAAAGTTTTGACACGAGCCCACTCTTACTGTTTAAAAGAATTTTAACGACATTTTACTTTAATTGATAGTTTATCGTAATTTCGTTCCGCTGCCCACCAGAGGGGGCGTTCGATGTATTTCTTAGATTTTATAAATGGTACTGTGAACAAATCGAGGTCAAATGTAGTTCTGACATAATAAATAAAAAAGTAATTTTTGTTGGAAGCGTTTGGCAGTCAACTGAGAAATGTGGGTAAAATACGATACAAACATAGGATGGCAGACCGCTGATTTGAAATCCCGCCTTGTTTTGCAAACAGTTACGTGGTTTATGTTGGAGCCACACCAGCCCTATAGCTTCTGCACAGCAAGGCCAGTCTACTAGTATCTATGGTCGAAGGCACTGGTGGTGCTACCGCTCCCGCCGTAGAGTAAACATTGCGACGAACATCTCTGGATCTTATCTGCATCGACAGCTCGCTTCCATGCACTGCTAAGATTATATCTACTGTCATGGTTGAAGTTATTCTCTCACATTCTTATTTCAACAGCATCTTTAATTACAGAGCGCTAGTATGTGGGAGCCCGGTACGAAACTTTTGTTTCGTCAAACAGTATTTTATGTTTCTTTGTGAGGTTGTGCTCAGCAGCTGCAGATTTCTGCAGTTCTCGATTTTTAATATGTCGTTGATGTCCTGCATAGCAGTCGGAAACAGTGCGGGTGGACTGACCAATGTAACTGGTTTCGTGCTCAGGATTGTTGTAAATCCCAGAGATCCTGAGACCAAGACTGTCCTTAACAGGGCGGTGGTACCACCTGCGCAAATGTTGAGACCACCTGTCACAGTTTTACATAATTACCGACCAATCAGAAGCCGTTTATGGGCTGCATAAGGCCACAACAGCACCTGTTCTGACATTTAGTTGCTCCTGACGAAGAAGATGGAGGTAGTAGTCGAAAGCTCAAGGTTTTACCCTGAACTGACTCAGCAAGTAGTCCGAGAATGTTTTATACAACAGTGACATCGCGAAAGACTTCGTTCTCACAATGAATATGGTATTATCTAGAAAGCAGGCAGCGAATAGCGACATTAACGTGTGATAACATAACAGAAAGTCTCATTAAAGCAACACATTTAGCTTAATTACATGTGGATTACCGCAGGGCTCTGTTCTAAGACCTCAATTGCTTCTTCCGTATGTTGATGATATTTACTTTTAGTAAAGCAAAAAAAAGAAACAGAAAAAAATTATTTGCAGATATCACTGGCATTATAATTACATCAAATTGGAAAACATTTCTTAATGGTGTGCAAAATTATATTTATTTGGTCACAAACCAATGTTCAGCTTCTTAGGATATCTTCAGGTGATAACTGAGTACTGCAAACATGGATAAAATGATAAGCAACTTACAATGATATTATTTGTACAGAAGATACAAAAATGATATAGAGAGTTTACATAGCAAAACATTACTCTTTTTGTCACATATAAACGGTTATATTAACTAGAAATGGAGAACAAAGTTTTTATGTGGAGATACATTAACAGTTTATGAGAAATAGATTAATTTATAATCTGAATCTAGTGTTTGTAACGAAAAGTTGATTTATCAAGGGACAGAAAGGAACTGAGTCTGATCATTTAATAATAAGCCAGCAGCAGTCTGTGCCATTTGTTTGTTTATTTCCAGGTTTTCAGTTATGGTTAATATGTTATGGACTCTGCAGTGTATACATTTTAATGTCTAATTACTAACAGGTGTCAGTAAAATAAGTTAATAAATAAATAAAAAAACGGAGTTCATGAACTTCCACTCTTCCCAACTTCTATAAGAAATGTATGAATCTTTTTTCTTCAAATTACATTTGCGGGAGTTAACTAATCTTTATTGTCTGGTATAACAAAGGATGATGCATCATCAATAGAAATGCTCGTTAGATGGGTATTGTATTAGAGAAGGGGTCATCCAGTAAACAAGTGTATAGGGGATCTGTTCGAATAAAAAAGAAGAAACGAGATGATGTTAGGAAAATTCTACGATACATACCAGACGACCAGAAACCATTTTATAACAGTATCTCTTAGTGGCCTGCGAAGGATTGATAAGTTGAAGATGAAACAAGCCACCGTTTTCTGCTTTGTTGTATTTTGATAGTGGTTGTATTTTGGTTACACTGTGAATAAACCTGTATGCTCATAACACATACTTTTATTTCTGTAATGAATATGATTAATACGAACTTCCATAACACAATCATTCCTCTGCAGACAGGACGCTAGTTGGCTCATCAGCATCATCAGGTTAGAAAGGGTCACCTCCTGTACGTTCAAAGTGCGTTACTGACCGCACTCCATGCTTAAAGTATGTCGCAATGGTGTAAATTGTTTCGCCTTCGGTCATCTGCTACATAGCATCTCTATGACGCTACTCTTAAAACCACTGTGTAGTAAAACAGTTTTTTGTGGCCCCTGAAAAGTTTACTTTCTGGGACATGACCGCTTCTCCAACTCACCAATTCGAATGCAATGGTAAGTCTTGACAATACATCACTGAAGTCAGTTACTCAAACTAAAGTTCTAGGAATATGGCTGCAGATTAAAAATGAATTGCTGAGTGAAACATTTCGAAACAAAGCTTTCAAAATTGTTATGCTCTTCGTGTCTAGGCTTGCAAAGTAAAAAAATTTGAATCATGTAGACCACACTTTGTATGATGAGAATAATGGGCCTGCCAAGCCTTCACATATATGCATCTATCCTTTTTATAAATATATTTCAGTTTAACTTGTGATTGTTATTTGATAATACTTTTGTTTAATTTGATTACAGTTATTGATTATTTATGTGTAGAAGAGTAATAATGTAACACATAGAGTATTAAATACAGCGCTAACAAAATTTTCTTAATCACAACGTATTTAAATTTCAATCGAGTACTGCATTTATTCTTCGATATGGGGCCAAATAGGTGGAAGTGAGAATTACCGAGATCCGGGTTGTAGGGTGGCCCAATGAAGTTTTGTGAGTGTCAGTTGTTCTCTTAGTGGAGATGGAAGTGCCCGAGAATGGTAAACGTTTGGCTCGGGTACGACCCTTACGACCATCCCATATCCAGTTTTAATATCGCTCTCTTGTTGGAATACAGGAAACCGAACGAAGCGCACGTTTGGCGACACCGTATCTGGAGGGCTGCTCGAATTTGAGTGCGCAACCTACTAATTGGTTAACTACAATGGTAACTAAATCGGAAAGGGCGCAACGTATCGATTTTGGTTCTTAAAAATTATTTCTCAGCACAACCTATCCTGAAACACCCTTACAAACTTTTCAGCCTCTTTCTGGTCACCCTGTGTAGAAAGCAAACATATTATCAGATCAAAAGTAACTGGACAACTTTTAGCGGACATTAATGTGAGATGTGTACAGCCTTCGCCTTTATATCGGCATAAACTTAGCTGGACGCTGGGATCTGGACCGAAGCCAACATTCTAACTCATCCCGGAAGTGTTCTGTTAGGTTTATGTCGGGACTCTGGGCAGACCAGTCCATTTCAGGATGTTTTTGTCCGCAGAGCATTATATCACAGATGCTGTTTTTCATTGTAATGCTATAAACATCATTTTCGCCTTTCTTATTCCTCATGAAAACCACATGTTGCATGTTGTACCACCACACAGCGAGACCTTCAGAGGTGGTGGTCCAGATTGCTGTACACACCGGTACCTCTAATACCCAGTAACACGCTCTCTTGCACTGATGCATGGCTGTATTCGTCGTGGCATACTATCCACAAGTTCATCATGTTCTATAGGGTTCATGTCTGTAGGAGATGCTGGCCACTCTAGTCGAGCGATCCATCTTTGCTGCACTCCCTGGACTGTGTGTCTAAGGCGTTCAGCCTGACCAGGTTGCCTCCAAACACGTCTCCGAATATTGTGTGGTTGAAGGCATATGCAACACTCATCGGTGAAGAGACCGTGATGCCAATCCTGAGCGGTCCATTCGGCATGTTGTTGGGCCCATCTGTGCCGCGCTGCAAGGTGTCGTGGTTGCAAAGATGGACGTCGGGAGTGAAGTTGCGCATCATGCAGCCTATTGCGCACAGTTTGAGTCGTAACACGACGTCCTGTGGCTGCACGAAAAGCATTATTCAACTTGGTGGCGTTGCTGTCAGGGTTCCGTGCCACAATCCGTAGGTAGCGGTCATCCACTGCAGTAGTAGCCCTCTGGCGGCCTGAGCGAGGCATGTCATCGACAGTTCCTGTCTGTCTGTACCTCCTCCATGTCCGAACAACATCGCTTTGGTTCACTCCGACAGACTTGGACACTTCCCTGTTTGAGAGCCCCTCCTGGTACAAAGTAATAATGCGGACGCGATCGAACCGCGGTATTGACCGTCTAGGCATGGTTGAACTACAGACAATATGAGTCGTGTACCTCCTTCCTGGTGGAATGACTGGAACTGATCGGCTGTCGGATCCCCTCCGTCTAATAGGCGTTGCTCATGCCTGGTTGTTTACATCTTTGGGCGGGTTTAGTGACATCTCTGAACAGTCAAAGAGACTGTGTCTGTGATACAGTATGCACAGTCAACGTCTATCTTCAGGAGTTTTGGGAACCGGGGTGATGCAAAACTTTTTTTGATGTGGGTACAAACCACCATTGTCTCCGAACTGTTGCTGTACCGTACACAGTACAGAAAGCTGTAAAATTTGTTTATATCCCTACACGTTTAGCACAGTGAGGGGACCGCACCGCACGAAAAATTTCGCCGTACCGAAATTCCGCCTCCTGCGAACTTCACTGTTGGCGCTAGACACGATAGCAGGCACAGTTCTCCAGTCATACGCAAAACCCCACGCTTTGATCGGATTACCACAGGCTATAGCGTGATTCATTTCTCCAAATCACTCGTTTCCAAATGTTCAAATGTGTGTGAATTCCTAAGGGACCTAAGTGCTTTGGTCATCGGTGCCTAGACTTGCACACTGCTTAAACTAACTTAAACTACGCCCGGTACTCACAGCTTTACTTCTGCCAGTACCTCGTCTCCTACCTTGCAAACTTTACAGAAGCTCTCCTGCGAACCTTGCAGAACTAGCACTCCTGAAAGAAAGGTGAGTACCGGGCGTGAGTCGTGCTTCGGTAGCTCAGATGGTAGAGCACTTGCCCGCGAAAGGCAAAGGTCCCGAGTTCGAGTCTCGGTCGGGCACACAGTTTTAATCTGCCAGGAAGTTTCATATCAGCGCACACTCTGCTGCAGAGTGAAAATCTCATTCTGGTAACTTAAACTAACTTGTGGTAAGAATAACACACACACCCATGCCCGAGGGAGAACTCGAACCTCCGGCGGGAGGAGAACTCGTTTCCAGTCATCCACTGTACAGGCGCGTCGCTCTTTACAGCAGCTCATTCGTCACTTAGCACTAACCACAGAAATGTGTTGATTGTGAGAAGCTGCCGTACCATTCTACCACGTTCTTTTTAACTGCCTATACACAATCACTGTTGTAACTTTAGTGCTGGCATTACTCTGGAATCCATAGTGGCCCCTTTACAACGGGCTTCCGCAAAACTCCATGGTCTTGTCCGTCAGTACATGAGGTCGGCCTGGTCTTCGAGGCCACGACATTGGGATCGCAGATATACACTCATGCTCATAAATTAAGGATAATTGCAGAATGTGGTGCCACACAACGTGGCACTACACAAAACTGGCGCTAATAGCATAGGCACATAGGGAACACACACGACATACATCTGTAAGTCCATGGCATTGGTGGTAAGTTGAGGAAACCCTCCCGAAACACATGTGCTACAAAACGCCACTGTTTCCTGTGCATGTACCCCGACATCAATACGGGACATGATCATCGTGCTCACGTACACAGGCCGCACAACGGGTTGGCATACTCAAGATCAGGTGGTCGAGCAGCTGCTGGGGTACAGCCTCCCATTCTTGCACCAGTGCCTGTCGGAGATCCTGAAGTGTCGTAGGGGTTTGAAGACGTGCGGCGATACGTCGACCGAGAGCATCCCAGACGTGCTCGATGGGGTTTAGGTCTGGAGAACAGGCAGGCCGCTCCATTTGCCTGATATCTTCTGTTTCAAGGTACTCCTCCACGATGGCAGCTCGGTGGAGCCGTGCGTTATCATCCATCAGGAGGAAGGTGGGACCCACTGCACGCTTGAAAAGGCGGACATACTGGTGCGAAATGACGTCCCGATACCCCTGACCTGTTACAGTTCCTCTGTCAAATACATGCTGGGGTATACGTGCACCAATCATAATCCCACCCCACACCATCAAACCACGACCTCCATACAGGGCCCTTTCAAGGACATTAAGGGGTTAGTATCAGGTTCCTGGTTCACGCCAGATGAAAACCCGGCGAGAATCACTGTTCAGACTATACCTGGACTCGTCCGTGAACTTAACCTGGGACTATTCCAATGACCATGTACTGCGTTCTTGATACCAGGCTTTACGGGCTCTCCTGTGACCAGGCGACAGTGGAATGCACCTTGCAGGTCTCCGGGCGAATAAACCATGTCTGTTCAGTCGTCGGTAGACTGTGTGTCTGGAGACAACTGTTCCAGTGGCTGCTGTAAGGTCCCGAGCGAGGCTACCTGCAGTACTTCGTGGCCGTCTGCGGGCACTGATGGTGAGATATCGGTCTTCTTGTGGTGTTGTACACTGTGGACGTCCCGTACTGTAGCGCCTAGACACGTTTACTGTCTGCTAGAATCGTTGCCATAATCTTGAGATCACACTTTGTGGCACACGGAGGGCCCGTGCTACGACCACCTGTGTTTGACCAGCCTCCAGTCGCCCTAGTATTCTACCCGTCACAACGTCATCAATATGTGTTCTTTGAGCCATTTTCAACACACGCCTGAAAACGTCTGCACACTTACTCGCTGCACCATACTCTGACATGCACCAACACACCTCTGCGTATGTGGACTGCTGCGAGCGCCACCGTGCGACGACCGCAGGTCAAATGCACCACATGGTCATACACCGAGGTGATTTAAACCCGCAAACTGCCCACCAGAGCGTTGTTTCACCATGTATCAGCATTATCCTTAATTTATGAGTATGAGTTTACTTCAAACTCTGTACACCTTTAGGAGACCATTAAAACAACACAATGTGCAGGTAGGAGGAAATCGCAACGGAAGTTTTTCGCGTCTATTGTGTAATTGATGTATCCATGCGGAAGAGCTAACATAAGAAGTCACGGTAGCTGATCGACGCACTAGCCACACGACATTTCATATGGCTGTGGGAAAAAAAGAGCTGCTGGCACGGTTGCTCAGCGTGTTCGGTCAGAGAGCTGGCTGGTCTCTGCAATAAGAAAAAAACTGAGTGAAAGGATCAACAACGAACTTGAACGGATGTCATGTGACGTCCGTTACGACCAAATACAACGAAAAATACCGTAAAGAAAGGGGTTGGCGTTCGCGCGTTGGAAGCGGGTTGTGAACGAGGCTGCGGTTCTAATCCGCTTACTTTGTAATATATTTTTTTTTTCATCACTGGTCACATAATTAAATTTATATGACATTTGAGAGGCAATATAATGAAAAAACCCACGTGCTTTTTCATGAAGTTGTAGTGAATTTACACTCCTGGAAACTGAAATAAGAACACCGTGAATTCATTGTTCCAGGAAGGGGAAACTTTATTGACACATTCCTGGGGTCAGATACATCACATGATCACACTGACAGAACCACAGGCACATAGACACAGGCAACAGAGCATGCACAATGTCGGCACTAGTACAGTGTATATCCACCTTTCGCAGCAATGCAGGCTGCTATTCTCCCATGGAGACGATCGTAGAGATGCTGGATGTAGTCCTGTGGAACGGCTTGCCATGCCATTTCCACCTGGCGCCTCAGTTGGACCAGCGTTCGTGCTGGACGTGCAGACCGCGTGAGACGACGCTTCATCCAGTCCCAAACATGCTCAATGGGGGACAGATCCGGAGATCTTGCTGGCCAGGGTAGTTGACTTACACCTTCTAGAGCACGTTGGGTGGCACGGGATACATGCGGACGTGCATTGTCCTGTCGGAACAGCAAGTTCCCTTGCCGGTCTAGGAATGGTAGAACGATGGGTTCGATGACGGTTTGGATGTACCGTGCACTATTCAGTGTCCCCTCGACGATCACCAGTGGTGTACGGCCAGTGTAGGAGATCGCTCCCCACACCATGATGCCGGGTGTTGGCCCTGTGTGCCTCGGTCGTATGCAGTCCTGATTGTGGCGCTCACCTGCACGGCGCCAAACACGCATACGACCATCATTGGCACCAAGGCAGAAGCGACTCTCGTCGCTGAAGACGACACGTCTCCATTCGTCCCTCCATTCACGCCTGTCGCGACACCACTGGAGGCGGGCTGCACGATGTTGGGGCGTGAGCGGAAGACGGCCTAACGGTGTGCGGGACCGTAGCCCAGCTTCATGGAGACGGTTGCGAATGGTCCTCGCCGATACCCCAGGAGCAACAGTGTCCCTAATTTGCTGGGAAGTGGCGGTGCGGTCCCCTACGGCACTGCGTAGGATCCTACGGTCTTGGCGTGCATCCGTGCGTCGCTGCGGTCCGGTCCCAGGTCGACGAGCACGTGCACCTTCCGCCGACCACTGGCGACGACATCGATGTACTGTGGAGACCTCACGCCCCACGTGTTGAGCAATTCGGCGGTACGTCCACCCGGCCTCCCGCATGCCCACTATACGCCCTCGCTCAAAGTCCGTCAACTGCACATACGGTTCACGTCCACGCTGTCGCGGCATGCTACCAGTGTTAAAGACTGCGATGGAGCTCCGTATGCCACGGGAAACTGGCTGACACTGACGGCGGCGGTGCACAAATGCTGCGCAGCTAGCGCCATTCGACGGCCAACACCGCGGTTCCTGGTGTGTCCGCTGTGCCGTGCGTGTGATCATTGCTTGTACAGCCCTCTCGCAGTGTCCGGAGCAAGTATGGTGGGTCTGACACACCGGTGTCAATGTGTTCTTTTTTCCATTTCCAGGAGTGTAATTTGTTATTTCACTATTTACTATTTGTAATTAAATTTTCGAAGACGAGTGGGAGGCTCGGAAAACCCAGGTCAAACCCCGATAAATATTGATGCAAATGACGTTGTTCACAATCAGTAATATATAAGGGGCGTCGAAGAGAATCAAGCCGGAGGCATAATTACAGAAACCAGTACCTGTACGTTAGAAGTATTGACCCTGGATGTTGACGTACTTGTACCACTGTGACACAAGGCGGTGAATGGCTGTCTCATAAAATTCGCAGGGCTGCGATGTTATCCAGTTCCGCACATACAGCTGGACGTCGTCGACCGAGGTGAATAGTTTGCCCCTCAGAGCCTTTTTAAGGGGACCAAAAATGGCGTAATCACAGGGGGAGAGGTCCGAACTGTATGGAGGGTGGCCGAGAACCTCCAATTTGAATTTCTGCAGGAGTGCCGCGACTGTGTTGGCCGTGTGACGCTTTGCATTGTCGTGGAGCAGAATGAACCCACGGGTGAGATTGAGTGGTCGTTTTGGTTTGATCGCTTGGAGAAGGGTGGTCGAGGTTTGCGAGTAACGCTGGGCATTCACTGTTGCCTCGCGCTGGAGGAAGTGAATAATAAGGCGGCCATCTCGGTCAAAGGAGAACGTCAGCATAACCTTTCCTGCACTCGTGTGGATGGCCTTGGTTTTTTGTGGTGGTGGTGACCCTGGATGCTTTGTCGTTTTGATTCTGGTTCGAAGTGACGACACCGCGACTCATCTCCAGGGCACGGCTCGTGCCAGCGCTGCAGATGAGCAGAGCAGTGAGCCGTTCGACACGTTTCCTGGTGCGTTTGAAGACTGGGACACTCCTGAGGCACACACTTTGCGCATTTGCAGTCGTTCCTTCATGATAGTGTGAACACTTCCGAAGCTCAGTCTGACCATGGCGGCTGTGGCTTTCACTGTCACTCGGCGGTCCCGGGTAATGAGTGCATCCACCAGCTGGACGGTGTCATCGGTAATGGAGTCTGGCGCTCCAGACCGTGCATCATCGTCTAAGGACACCCGGCCTTCCCTGAAGCGCTTGTGCCACGGCTTGACCCTTGAAAGGGACATGAAGTGTCCGCCGTACACCTGGGACATTCGTCGATGAATGTCTGTTCCTCCTCCTCCTTCCGCTGTCAGAAAACGAACAACACCTCTTTGCTCTTCTGTTGACGCCTCCGTGTCACTGCAATGCGACTGGCAGCGTTGCACGATTGATGCATGCTGCTCCTAGCTTTGCATGGTCACGTGACTTGCCCTCTAACGACGAGCTGTGAACTTCCACGCTGTGGTCAGAACCACACCTCGCTACACACGCCACGACATTACTCTCCTGTCACCGGTTTGCGCATTCCAGTCTCCGGCTCGTTTCCTTTTCAACGCCCCTTATAGTGTGTCATAATGTGCCAGACCACAAGAATAATGTACAATTACTAGTCAGATGTGCTCTCGACATCACACTTTGCAGCATGGTATTTGCCATATAGGCATGGAAAACATAAACTGAAACTTTACGCAAATACTTCGTGCAAATACACATGGTTTTTTTTATTATACAGGGTGATTCAAAAAGAATACCACAACTTTAGGAATTTAAAACTCTGCAACGACAAAAGGCAGAGCTAAGCACTATCTGTCGGCGAATTAAGGGAGCTATAAACTTTCATTTAGTTGCACATTTGTTCGCTTGAGGCGCTGTTGAGTAGGCGTCAGCGTCAGTTGATGCTAAGATGGCGACCGCTCAACAGAAAGCTTTTTGTGTTATTGAGTACGGCAGAAGTGAATCGACGACAGTTGTTCAGCGTGCATTTCGAACGAAGTATGGTGTTAAACCTCCTGATAGGTGGTGTATTAAACGTTGGTTTAAACAGTTTACAGAGAATGGGTGTTTGTGCAAAGGGAAAAGTTCTGGACGGCCAGGCAGCCCGTGACGGAGCACTTCATCACTGGCCTCCAAGAAGCCCTCATCTTACCCCCTGCGATTTTTTCTTATGGGGGTATGTTAAGGATATGGTGTTTCGGCCACCTCTCCCAGCCACCATTGATGATTTGAAACGAGAAATAACAGCAGCTATCCAAACTGTTACGCCTGATATGCTACAGAGAGTGTGGAACGAGTTGGAGTATCGGGTTGATATTGCTCGAGTGTCTGGAGGGGGCCGTATTGAACATCTCTGAACTTGTTTTTGAGTGAAAAAAAACCTTTTTAAATACTCTTTGTAATGATGTATAACAGAAGGTTATATTATGTTTCTTTCATTAAATACACATTTTTAAAGTTGTGGTATTCTTTTTGAATCGCCCTGTATTACCTCTCAGATGTGATATAAATTAAATAATGTAACGAGTAATCAAAAATATAAACAATTAAGCTGAAATGGGAGTCGAACCGTAGCCTGATAGACGTCTATCTTACGTAGCTCGAACGCTAACCAATTAACTACAATGAATTCTTGCAACCACCCCCTTCGCACAGCTACATCAGTTACTTGGACATTATGTTGTTTCACTGGCCTACTAAAGGCGTACAAAGTTTGAAGTAGACCTGTGATCCCAACGTCGTGGCCTCTTCTTGCTAGTTGTGGTCGTTTGTTCGCGTTTCCGTTTCACATCACATCAACAACAGTCGACTTGGACAGCTTTAGAAGCGTTGACTGTCCCTGATGGGCTCTTTTACTCAGGTGATACTTTATTACTATTCCACGTTGGACATCACCGACCTCTCCTGACCGCCCCCATCTGTTGTCGCTGCCTCTATGCTGACAACACAGCCTCCCGTCACATCTACTGCCCAGTCCGCGCTACGTGGGTATGTCCAGAAACACTCATGCTCATAAATTAAGGATAATGCTGATACATGGTGAAACAACGCTCTGGTGGGCGGTTTGCGGGTTTAAATCACCTCGGGGTATGACCATGCGGTGCATTTGACCTGCGGTGGTCGCACGGTGGTGCTGGCAGCAGTCCACATACGCAGAGGTGTGTTGGTGAATGTCAGAGTACGGTGCAGCGAGTAAGTGTGCAGACGTTGTAAGTAGGCTGTTTATATTTTCTTATCGGCAACGTTACGTAGCGCTCGGTATGAAAATCACTGGCTGTGCTGTGTGCAGTCTATAGCTAGTTTGCATTGTTGTCTGCCATTGTAGTGTTGGGCAGCGGCAGCTGGATGTGAACAGTGCGTAGCGTTGCGCAGTTGGAGGTGAGCCGCCAGCAGTGGTGGATGTGGGGAGAGAGATGGCGGAGTTTTGAAATTTGTCATGAACTGCTATATATATTATGACCATTAAGGTTAATACATTGTTTGTTCTCTATTAATATCTTTCATTTGCTAACTATCCCTATCAGTAGTTAGTGCCTTCCGTAGTTTGAATCTTTTATTTAGCTGGCAGTAGTGGTGCTCGCTGTATTGCAGTAGTTCGAGTAATGAAGATTTTTGTGAGGTAAGTGATTTCTGAAAGGTGTAGTTTAATGTTACTCAGGGTCATTCTTTTGCAGGGATCTTTGATAGTCAGATTGCGTTGCGCTAAAAATATTGTGTGTCACTTTAGTGAATGTTTACGTTCAGTTTTGCTCAGCTGTTTGAAAAGCAAATAGTGTAAGAGATTTATCAGCACAGTCGCGTATAAATTGTTCTAGGGGGACGTTTCAACGTTTTCAGACGTGCTAATGGTGACTGTGTGTTGAAAATGCCTCAAAGAACACATATTGATGACGTTATGAGGGGTAGAATACTAGGGCGACTGGAGGTTGGTCAAACATAGCAAAGTGTGATCGCAAGATTATGGTAACGATTATACCAGACAGAAAAAGTATCCAGGCGCCGCAGTACGAGATGTCCACAGCGTACAACACCACAAGAAGACCGATATCTAATCATCAGTGCCCGCAGACGGCTACGGAGTACTACAGGTAGCCTTGCTCGGGACCTTACCGCACCCATTGGAACAGCTGTCTCCAGACACAGAGTCTACAGACGACTGAACAGACACGGTTTATTCACCTGTAGACCTTCAAGGTGCATTCCACTGACCCCTGGTCACAGGAGAGCCCGTAAAGCCTGGTGTCAAGTACATGGTCACTGGAACAGCGTTCCCAAGTTATGTTCACAGACGAGTCCAGGTATAGTCTGACGAGTGATTCTTGCCGGGTTTTCATCTGGCGTGAACCAGGAACCAGATACCCTCTTAATGTCTTTGAAAGGGACCTGTATGGAGGTCGTGGTTTGATGGTGTGGGGTGGGATTATGTCTGGTGCACGTACACCCCTGCATGTCTTTGACAGAGGAACTGTAACAGCTCAGGTGCACCGGGACGTCATTTTGCACCAGTATGTCCGCCTTTTCAGGGGTGCAGTGGGTCCCACCTTCCTCCTGATGAAAACGCACAGCCGCACCGAGCTGCCATCGTGGAGGAGTACCTTGAAACGGAAGATATGAGGCGAATGGAGTGGCCTGCCTGTTCTCCAACCGATCGAGCATGTCTGGGATGCTCTCGGTCGACGTATCGCTGCACGTCCTCAAACCCCTAGGACACTTCAGGAGCTCCGACAGGCACTGGAGCAAGAATGGGAGGCTATACCCCAGCAGCTGCTCGACTACCTGATCTTGAGTATGTCAACCCGTTGTGCGACCTGTGTACGTGTGCATGGTGATCATATCCCATATTGATGTCGGGGTACATGCGCAGGAAACAGTGGCGTTTTGTAGCACATGTGTTTCGGGACGGTTTTCTCAACTTATCACCAATACCGTGGACTTACAGATCTGTGTCGTGTGCGTTCCCTGTGTGCCTATGCTATTAGCGCCATTTTTGTGTAGTGCCACGTCGTGTGACACCACATTCTGCAATTATCCTTAATGAGTGTATTTTTGATCAGAGTGTGTATTTCTAAATAATGTGAGAATTCACCCCCGTCTTCGACGAGGAACCTAAGCACAAAAATGTGTGTTCGTCAGCCGTTGTAAAGTGCGCTGCGTGCTCGCTCCACCAGTGGCTTACCTTGAACTCGGCTTCGAGTCGCTCCAGCTGCTTGGCGCTGTACGCTTGGCGGGGCTTCCGGTCCAGCCCCGGCTTCCGAGAACGCCTTCCAGAGGGCTTCGGGGCTGCAAGGTAAGGAGAAACTTAGTTACGGCTCGCGTGAATGGGTCAGCAGGGCACAGCTTATAAGGTTAGCTTCAGCGCTCACAGGAGAGCAGATTTATTTACACTCCTGGAAATTGAAATAAGAACACCGTGAATTCATTGTCCCAGGAAGGGGAAACTTTATTGACACATTCCTGGGGTCAGATACATCACATGATCACACCGACAGAACCACAGGCACATAGGCACAGGCAACAGAGCATGCACAATGTCGGCACAAGTACAGTGTATATCCACCTTTCGCAGCAATGCAGGCTGCTATTCTCCCATGGAGACGATCGTAGAGATGCTGGATGTAGTCCTGTGGAACGGCTTGCCATGCCATTTCCACCTGGCGCCTCAGTTGGACCAGCGTTCGTGCTGGACGTGCAGACCGCGTGAGACGACGCTTCATCCAGTCCCAAACATGCTCAATGGGGGACAGATCCGGAGATCTTGCTGGCCAGGGTAGTTGACTTACACCTTCTAGAGCACGTTGGGTGGCACGGGATACATGCGGACGTGCATTGTCCTGTTGGAACAGCAAGTTCCCTTGCCGGTCTAGGAATGGTAGAACGATGGGTTCGATGACGGTTTGGATGTACCGTGCACTATTCAGTGTCCCCTCGACGATCACCAGTGGTGTACGGCCAGTGTAGGAGATCGCTCCCCACACCATGATGCCGGGTGTTGGCCCTGTGTGCCTCGGTCGTATGCAGTCCTGATTGTGGCGCTCACCTGCACGGCGCCAAACACGCATACGACCATCATTGGCACCAAGGCAGAAGCGACTCTCATCGCTGAAGACGACACGTCTCCATTCGTCCCTCCATTCACGCATGTCGCGACACCACTGGAGGCGGGCTGCACGATGTTGGGGCGTGAGCGGAAGACGGCCTAACGGTGTGCGGGACCGTAGCCCAGCTTCATGGAGACGGTTGCGAATGGTCCTCACCGATACCCCAGGAGCAACAGTGTCCCTAATTTGCTGGGAAGTGGCGGTGCGGTCCCCTACGGCACTGCGTAGGATCCTACGGTCTTGGCGTGCATCCGTGCGTCGCTGCAGTCCGGTCCCAGGTCGACGGGCACGTGCACCTTCCGCCGACCACTGGCTTCAACATCGATGTACTGTGGAGACCTCACGCCCCACGTGTAGAGCAATTCGGCGGTACGTCCACCCGGCCTCCCGCATGCCCACTATACGCCCTCGCTCAAAGTCCGTCAACCGCACGTACGGTTCACGTCCGCGCTGTCGCGGCATGCTACCAGTGTTAAAGACTGCGATGGAGCTCCGTATGCCACGGCAAACTGGCTGACACTGACGGCGGCGGTGCACAAATGCTGCGCAGCTAGGGGCATTCGACGGCCAACACCGCGGTTCCTGGTGTGTCCGCTGTGGCGTGCGTGTGATCATTGCTTGTACAGCCCTCTCGCAGTGTCCGGAGCAAGTATGGTGGGTCTGACACACCGGTGTCAATGTGTTCTTTTTTCCATTTCCAGGAGCGTATTTACCATTGTATGGAACAAGAATTTCCGGAAGGCTTTTGACACTGTACCACACAAGCGACTTGTAGTGAAATTGCATGCTTATGGAATATAGTCTAAAATACGTGATTCGTGATTTCCATTCAGAGTGATCACAGTTAGTAGTAATTGACGGAAAGTCGTCGAGTAAAACAGAAGTGATTTCTGGCATTCCCCAAGGTAGTGCTACAGGACCTCTGTTGTCTGTTATCTACGTATCAAGGAGACAACCTTAGCAGCCCTGTTAGGTTGTTTGCAGATGACACTGTCGTTTAACGACTAATAAAGTCATCAAAAGATCAAAACAAACTTCAAAACGATTTATAAAAGATATCTGAATGGTGCGAAAAGTGGCAGTTGACCCTAAATAAAAGGAATCCCTTAAACTTCGGTTACACGATAAATCAGTCAAATCTAAAGGCCGTAAATTCAACAAAATACCTAGGAATTACAATTACAAACGACTTAAATTGCAAGGAACACATAGAAAATGTTGTGGTGGAGGCTATCCAAAGACTGCTTTTGATTGGCAGGACACTTAGATCTACTAAGGAGACTGCCTACACTACGCTTGTCCGTCCTCTTTCAGAATACTCCTACGCGGTGTGGGATCCTTACCATATAGGACTGACGGAGTACATCGAAAAAGTTAAAAGAAGGGCAGCACGTTTTGTATTATCGCGAAATAGGGGAGAGAGTGTCACAGAACTGATACAGGATTTGGGCTGGACATCATTAAAACAAAGGCGTTTTTCGTTGCGGTGGAATCTTCTAACGACGTCATCTGGCACCATCCAAGCGTTGTCTGCTGTCTTTTGCATTGAAGGTCTTCCACAGACTATTGTTTCCGACAATGGCCCACAATTCATGTCCGCAGAATTTCAGGCATTCTGCAAGGCCAATGGTATTCAACATCTGACATCCGCGCCGTTTTCACTTCAGTCAAACGGTGCCGCTGAACGTTTGGTCCGGACTTTCAAGTCACAGATGTTGAAGTTGAAAGAGTCGCATTCTCGGGAGGACGCGTTGTTGCTCTTTTTGTCTTCGTATCGCTCTCAGCCCCGAGATGGTCGCTCGCCGGCTGAGTTGCTCCACGGTCGTCCTCATCGAACCTTGATGTCTTTGCTGCATCCCCCGCATCAGGTTCCTGTGCAGCGGCAGACTCCTGCTTTCGCTCCAGGCGACGTTGTATTCTATCGCAATTATCGCGGTTCACGGCGTTGGCTCGCAGGGCGCATTCTTCGCTGCCTCGGCCGCGCGATGTATTTGGTTTTGGGGGCCTCTGGTGAGGTGCGTCGGCATCTCAAATCAGCTGCGCCTCTGTCGTCGCACGGGTTCTGCCGCTCCCCGTCTGCTTTCAGCGACGGTGCCGTCCGGTCAGCACCCTGGGGACCCATCTACTGGCTCGCCTCATCCCCAGGTGTTACCGACGATGCCTTCCATTTTGCCCCATGGCGAACCGCCGCCGCCGCCGCCGCCGCCGCCGCCGCCGCCGCCGCCTGTTCTCTCGCCGGCGCCGCCCGCAGTGGACGCTTCGCTGCAGCCGCCAAGCGCCTCCCTGGGTCACGCGCCGCCGATCGCTTCCCGTGGCCAGATGTCCTCCGCCATGGAACTCTTGCCCGCTCCGGACCACATGGCGTCATCACGCGTCGGATACCCCGACGCAATGGAGGTCGACCCTTCGGCCCCTCCTGTCTCATTACGGGCGCATACACCGCATGTTGACGTGCACCCTGGACTAGGTTTTCAGGCGTTTCCTAGCTCCCCTCGGACTGAATGGCCGGGTGCGGGTGCCACGGCCTCGCCTGTTGTTAGGCTCCCCACCTCATCGCATACGTCACCATGGGGCCCTCCCCACGGCGGGCGGAAGCCTTATAACACGACCGTTCGTCGATTTGCGGGGGAGGAATGTGGTGTCACCGCCAGACACCACACTTGCTAGGTGGTAGCTTTAAATCGGCCGCGGTCCATTAGTACAAGTCGGACCCGCGTGTCGCCACTGTCAGTAACTGCAGACCGAGCGCCACCACACGGCAGGTCTAGAGAGACGGACTAGCACTCGCCCAGTTGTACGACGACTTTGCTAGCGACTACACTGACGAAGCCTTTCTCTCATTTGCCGAGAGACAGTTAGAATAGCCTTCAGCAAGGCGCCATTAACCATATCTGGAGAGAGTCTCACTTGTATTAACAATAGCGATGTACCACAAGGATCAATTAAAGTTAAGTATTAACGCAGCTACGTACTTTTCTTTATAGCATTCATCACGTATCCTGTTTCAGACCTCACGCCAGCCGGTGTGTGTGTACGCGTGCATTTCGGTTACCCGTCACTGTGGACTGTCTGTCTTGTCAGTCCACAACACAATATACAGAAGAACGGAAAAGAGGACTGAGGATTTGTTAGATGACTTTGGCTTTAGTAAAGGTAGACGCCAGAGCGACAATTTTGACGTTGCGGTTGATAATGCAAGCAAGGCTAAAGAAAAATCGAGACACTGTCACAAGATATGTCGACTTGGAAAAAGCGCTCGACAATGTCAAATGGTGCAAGATGTTCGAAATCCTGAGAAAATTAGTGGTAAGCCGTAGGGGTACGATACGTACAACAGCAAAGTACCAAGTACCAAGTGCCCGGATTAAAAAGGGTGTAAGACGAGGATGTAGTCTCTCGCCCCTGCTCTTCAGTCTGCTCGTACATCGAGGAAGCGATGACAGAAATAAAGCAAACGTTCAACAGTGGAATTAAAATTCGAAGGGAAAGGATATTAATAATAAAATTCGCTGATGATATTGCCATCCTCAGTAAAACTGAAGAAAAATTACAGTGACAAACTGCCTATTGGCTTCTGTCTCGGGTTCTTCGGCCGACGTTCATCTAATGATTTTTCTGACGTTTCGCCAGCACGAGTGGCTGGCATTGTCAAAGCTTCACCCTCCATTGCCGGTGGTGAACTGGAGGCGAGCTCGCGGCCGCAGACTATATGTACCTATAGTCTGCGGCCGCGAGCTCGCCTCCAGTTCACCACCGGCAATGGAGGGTGAAGCTTTGACAATGCCAGCCACTCGTGCTGGCGAAACGTCAGAAAAATCATTAGATGAACGTCGGCCGAAGAACCCGAGACAGAAGCCAATAGGCAGTTTGTCAACAAGTGGCCACGAAAGCCTCAACAATTTTGTAAAAATTACAGTATCTACTGAATGGAATGAACAGTCTAATGAATAAGAAATATCGATTAAGAATAAATAGAAGAAAGATGAGAATAATGAGAAGTAGCACAAATCAGAAAAAGCGAGAAAGTAAAATCGGAATTGGTGATCACAAAGCACATAAAGTTAACGAGTTCTGCTAACTTGGTAGCTAATAACCCACGACACATGGAGCGGTAGGACATAAAAGGCATACTAGGCAAAAAGAAGATTCCTGGTCAAGGGAAGCCTACTGGTATCCTACATACACTATGTGATCAAAAGTATCCGGACACCTGACTACAAATGACTTGCAAGTTCGTGCCGCCCTCCATCGGTAATGCTGGAATTCAATATGGTATTGGTCCACCCTTCCACTCTCGCAGGCATACGTTCAATCAGGTGCTGGAAGGTTTCTTGGGGAATAGAAGCCCATTCTCTATGGGGTGCTGCTCTGAGGAGAGATATCGATGTCGGTCGCTGAGGCATGGCACGAAGTCGGCGTTCCAAAACATCACAAAGGTGTTGGATAGGATTCAGGTCAGGGCTCTGTTGTAAGTAGGCTGTTTATGTTTTCTTATTGGCAACGTTACGTACCGCTCTGTATGAAAATCACTGGCTGTGCTGTGTGCAGTCTGTGGCTAGTTTGCATTGTTGTCTGCCATTGTAGTGTTGGGCAGCTGGACGTGAACAGCGCGTAGCGTTGCGCAGTCGGAGGTGAGCCGCCAGCAGTGGTGGATGTGGGGAGAGAGATGGCGGAGTTTTGAAATTTGTAACACTGGATGTCATGAACTAATATATATATTATGACTATTAAGGTAAATACATTGTTTGTTCTCTATTAAATTCTTTCATTTGCTAACTATGCCTATCAGTAGTTAGTGCCTTCCGTAGTTTGAATCTTTTATTTAGCTGGCAGTAGTGGCACTCGCTGTATTGCAGTAGTTCGAGTAACGAAGATTTTTGTGAGGTAAGTGATTTGTGAAAGGTATAGGTTAATGTTAGTCAGGGCCATTGTTTTGTAGGGATTATTGAAAGTCAGATTGCGTTGCGCTAAAAATATTGTGTCAGGTTAAGAACAGTCGTATATAATTTTTCAAAGGGGACGTTTCACTGTGAGGCCAGTCCGTTACAGGGATGTTACTGTCGTGTAACCCCTCCCCCATAGGCTGTGCATTATAAACAGGTACTCGATTGTGTTGAAAGATGAAATCGCCATCCCCGAAATGCCCTTCAACAGTGGGAAGCAAGAAGGTGCTTAAAACATCAATGTAGGTCTGTGCTGTGATAGTGCCCTGCAAAACAGCAAGTGGTGCAAGCCCCCTCCATGGAAAACACGACGACACCATAACACCGCCCCTCTGAATTTTACTGTTGGCGCTACACACGCTGGCAAATAACGTTCACCGGGCATTCGCCACACCCACATGCAGCAATCGGATGGCCACATTGTGTACCGTGATTCGTCGCTCCACATAATGCTTTTCCACTGTTGAGTCGTCCAATGTTTACGCTCCTTACACCAAGCGAGGCGTCGTTTGGCATTTACCGGCGTGATGTGTGGCTTATGAGCAGCCACTCGACCATGAAATCCACCTCCTGCCTAACTGTGATCTTGATGCAGTTCGTAATTCCTGTGTGATGGTCTGGATAGATGTCTGCCCACTACTTATTAGGACCCTCTTCAACTGTCTGCGGTCTCTGTCAGTCAACAGACGAGGCCGGCTTGTACGCTTTTGTGCTGTACGTGTCCCTTCACGTTTCCACTTCATTATCACATCGGAAGCCGTGGATCTAGGGATGTTTAGGAGTGTGGATATCTCGCGTACAGACGTACGACACAAGTGACACCCAATCACCTGACCACATTCGAACTCCGTGAATTCTGCGTAGCGCCCGATTCTGCTCTCTCACGATGTCTAATGACAACTGTCGTCTTTGATGTGGAGTACCTGGCAGTAGGTGGCAGCACAATGCACCTAATATGAAAAACGTATGTTTTGGGGGGTGTCCGGATACTTTTGATCACATAGTGTAACTCTCCACGCTAATCTTTCCTACACCAGCCTCTCACCTACCGCTGCCTACATCCACTTGGAGCTCCTTACTGTACTGAAGCCCTGCTCTTCCTCTGCAGTTTTTACCACCTCACCACATTTCCCTGCGTTATCAAACTGACAGTTCCTTGACGTCTTAGGGTGGCCGCTGCCAGAGTACACCCTCTCTTAGCGGTCCGCCAGGCAAATCAAGCAGTGGATTGTGGCATAGACTTCCTTCGAGATGAAACTTCCTGGCAGATTAAAACTGTGTGCCCGACCGAGACTCGAACTCGGGACCTTTGCCTTTCGCGGGCAAGTGCTCTACCAACTGAGCTACCGAAGCACGACTCACGCCCGGTCTCACAGCTTCACTTCTGCCAGTATCTCGTCTCCTACCTTCCAAACTTTACAGAAGCTCTTCTGCGGACCTGCAGAACTAGCACTCCTGAAAGAAAGGATATTGCGGAGACATGGCTTAGCCACAGCCTGGGGGATGTTTGTTGCCTGACCCGAACTCTACGAACCATGGATGAGGGGCAACAGGCGAATTCCATATTCCTAGACTTCTGTAAGGCATTTGACTCAGTGCCACACTTCAGGCTGTTAACAAAGGTACACGCGTACATAATAAGTTCCCAGATATGTGAGTGGCTCGAAGATTTCTTAAGTAACAGAATCCGGATGTTGTCCTCTATGGCAGGTGTTCATCAGAGACAAGTGCATCGTCAGGAGTGACTCACGGAAGTGTGATAGAACCACTGTTGTTTTCTATATACCTAAGTGATTTGGTGGACGGGGTGAGCAGCAATCTGCTGCTATTTGCTGATGATGCTGTAGTGTTCGGGAAGCTGTCGAAGTTGAGTGGCCGGCCCGTGTGACCGAGCGGTTCTAGGCGCTACAGTCTGGAACCGCGCGACCGCTACGGTCGCATGTTCGAATCCTGTCTCGGGCATGGATGTGTGTGATGTCCTTAGGTTGGTTAGGTTTAAGTAGTTCTAAGTTCTAGGAGACTGATGACATCCGATGTTAGGTCCCATAGTGCTCAGAACCATTTGAACCATTTTTTGAAGTTGAATGATTGTAGGAGCATACAAGAAGATTGACAAGTCAAACAAAGTTTCTAGCTGGAGTCATGTATGGCAGCTGGCCATGTTGTTGTTGTGGTCTTCAGTCCTGAGACTGGTTTGATGCAGCTCTCCATGCTACTCTATCCTGTGCAAGCTTCTTCATCTCCCAGTACCTACTGCAACCTACATCCTTCAGAATCTGCTTAGTGTATTCATCTCTTGGTCTCCCCCTACGATTTTTACCCTCCACGCTGCCCTCCAATACTAAATTGGTGATCCCTTGATGCCTCAGAACATGTCCTACCAACCGATCCCTTCTTCTGGTCAAGTTGTGCCACAAACTTCTCTTCTCCCCAATCCTATTCAATACTTCCTCATTAGTTATGTGATCTACCCATCTAATCTTCAGCATTCTTCTGTAGCACCACATTTCGAAAGCTTCTATTCTCTTCTTGTCCAAACTATTTACCGTCCATGATTCACTTCCATACATGGCTACACTCCATACAAATACTTTCAGAAATGACGTCCTGACACTTAAATCTATACTCGATGTTAACAAATTTCTCTTCTTCAGAAACGCTTTCCTTGGCATTGCCAGTCTACGTTTTATATCCTCTCTACTTCGACCATCATCAGTTATTTTGCTCCCCAAATAGCTGGCCATAAATGTGGAAAAATCTGAGTTAATGCAGATGAGTAGGAGAAAAAAATGGTTCAAATGGCTCTGAGCACTATGGGACTTAACATCTGAGGTCATCAGTACCCTAGAACTTAGAACTACTTAAACCTAACTAACTTAAGGACATCACACACACCCATGCCCGAGGCAAGATTCGAACCTGCGACCGTAGCGGTCACGCGGTTCCAGACTGTAGCGCCTAGAACCGCACGGCACTCCGGCCGGTCAGTAGTAGGAACAGAACCGCAATGTTCGAAGACAGCATCAGTAGTGTCCCACTTGACGCAGTTACATCAATTAAATATCTAGGCGTCCGCCCCGATAGCTGAGTGGTGAGAGCGGCAGAATGCCATACAAGATGGCCCGAGTTCGATTCCTAGCTGGATCGGAGATTTTCTCCGCCCAGGGACTGGGTGTTGTGTTGTCCTAATCATCATCATTTCATCCTCATCGATCCGCAAGTCGCCGAAGTGGGGTCAACTCAAAAGACTTGCACCAGGCGAAAGGTCTACCCGACGGGAGGCCGTAGCCACACAACAGTTCATTTCAATATCTAGGCGTAACGTTGCAAAACAATATGAAATGGAATGAGCGTGTAAGGACTGTTGTAGAGACTTCAATTTATTCGCAGAATTTTAGGAGAGTGAGGTTCATCTGTAAAGGAGACCGCATACAGGACGCATGTGTGAACCATTGTTGATTTTTTTCGTGTGATATAATCACAAATGAAAAAAAAAATTCGGATTTTTTTCCTTTGGTTGTAGTGTAAATCCTAGCTTCTTTGCAAATTTCTCGCTTCTAGGCCGATGGAATGTACCCTGTAGGGTCTGATGAATGAGTTAGCGAGTATCAAAATACGTGACACAAATGGCCATATATTTTGATTGCATTGACTTAGTAGCTTGATTCACAAGCTGCGACATCATCGCGAAAAAACACAGTGACCCGTATATGTAATAAGTTTCCTTTAATTTACGTCTATGGTCACAAAAAAGATTGTGACCATAGACGTAAATTAAACAAAACTTATTTGTTCAAAATGTTCAAATGTGTGTGAAATGTTATGGGACTTAACCGCTAAGGTCATCAGTCCCTAAGCTTACACACTACTTAACCTAAATTATCCTAAGGACAAACACACACACCCATGCCGGAGGGAGAACTCGAACCTCCGCCGGGACCAGCCGAAACTTATTAGTAGCTTGACTTTTTTTTTAATCGCGAAGGGACCGTAGACCTTAATGTGACAGAAATTTCAACTTGATACGTCTACTCGTTCCCGAGAAAAAAGGTTCTGAAAAGTCGGACGGACAGAAATACAGACAGAAGAACAACAAAGTGATCCTTTGAGGGTCCCGTTTTTACCAACTGAAGTGCGGCGCCCGTTTGTCAGTTATTTCGAATTGCAGGCATCCGCTCATCGAAAAGCAATCACTGGTGACCACTTGTCCAGGTAGTGTTCCAGAATTAGCCATTGTGCTTTAAAAACTGTGAGCATAGCTTGTCCTACACGGGCATGACTGGGTTGTGTTTCCGTTTCATGCTCTGGCGTTTGCTTTCTGATTCAAACTGAGGAACGCATTCTTTATGTCCAGTGATGATTGATTTTAAACACATTTTATTACATTGTTTGTTTATGGTTCATTTAAATTTCTATAATTTTTTGTTTTAAAATTTTCGCATATTGGTACTATATTTTCTGCATGTGTAAAATGTGCTGTACTGAAGGTTGAAGTTCTTTGCATTGTATATGAGTAATGCATGTAAAATACTAAGTAAATTGTTTACTACGTTAAATAATTTTCTGATGGCATTTTGTATTTTAAAATATTTGTGTGTATGAACTGTCCATGTTGATGTCAGTTTGACAATTGTAAAAAACGATCAGGCGTAGGAACAATGTAAGAAATAGGTGTTACGTAAAAACCAGTGTGCTTTTGTTTGAAACGGTAGTGGCTCTGGGGAGTGGAAAAGGTGGCAAGGGCGAATTGGAGCGCTGCCTAGAGCAAGGGCGGGAAGTAAGTTACACAGTCTGTAGTAGAGATGGGCAAACTGAAACACGTAAATGTTTCGAAACAAATGAAACAGTACAATGTAATGTTTCGATACGGTGTTTCGAAACAGTGAAACAGTTTGTTTTGTAATCTAATAAACCTACACGTTTTATCATCTTGAATGTCTACTGTATAAGTATGTCCATATAAACACAAATGAGGTGCGAGAGCGCTAATCATATCGCAGAAAGTATGAAACTATCACTTAGGCGTTTTGGCAGTTTCGTATTTCCTGCAGCAAATGCGCTGCTTTTGTGTCATGTGACTATCATACTTTTCAATTGGCTGAGGAAAGCCTTAGCTGAAGACAGAAGAACCACCACGAACGGAACTGGAGGTGGGAGCAAACTGCAGAAACAACAGATATGCTACTGGGATTCCCACACTCCGTTAGTGTGGGTAATATACCCATCCTGCTAATTTCCATGCACACAAAGGGAATCATTGTGGATAATAGGCACAGTGACTGTAGACTCACAAATAACGCCAAATAATTCGAATAAATAACAAAATATAACAGAAAAAAATTGTGTTTCAAGGTGTTTCGAACCGTTACTATGAATTTACGATGCTTCCCGTTCACCATTACACTATCAGTGATATGTCAAACAGATTGCTTGCAATTATACCTACATCAAATTTATATACATGTCTAATAACTGTCACTCTACGCCTTTTTTTATTTAAAATGTTGTAGTCTTATTTGCGTTTCTTAATATGATTACTGTACATGAACAGAGAAGCGTATGTTATAAAAAAAGTGTAATTTAACTGAATGATTTTCACATATTTATTATTTTGAATGCGAATAGTATGCGTTGTTTTATTGTTTGGTTAGTGTTTATAAAGCAGATGTTACGCCATTTCGGAATAGGGCAGTCAGCTAGAAACGAAGCTTTATTTTCGGATATCTTAAGCTTCATGCTATTGCTTGTCAAAAAGATTTCGACACTCTTGAAAGTGTTTCACGAAGTGTTATGTTGTGTTTCAGTATCTGTGCGGAGCCCGAATCTCGTCCGACACAGAGTGGAATGAAACATCACTGTTTCGATACAATTAGTCCGTTCCAAGCACAGGTGGACTGAAACAGCCTTATTTTGAAACAACGATACAGTTTCTGTGTCTGGCTCGAGATCCGAGACAAGGGCGGAATGAAACACCACTGTTTCGAAACAGTGAACCACAGCCGCTCCGAAACACTGAAACAGTTCCAGGTATCGATACACTGTATCGAAACATAGAAACAGTGGCCAAGTCTAGTCTGTAGGCAGCAGTGACTGAGGGAACACCCTTGTGGAACAGGAGAAGCTTTGCCTTCAAATTTCCACAAGAATGCCTCGGATGAAGACTGTAAACGGCTTACGGCATACGTGCGAGTTGTTGGGCTACTGTATGTAAAACTGAACGACGCCAAGAAGAGAAATTGAGCACATACAGCAAGATACTTGCACGCCGTACTGTGGGTAGTGTAGTCGCCGTAACTGCTCACCACACTCAAGCCTACAGCCACCAGATAAGATTTTTCTTTGGTATTTTACTTTTGTACAGCGTGAACCATTAATTTAAACTGTGTTTTATTAGTGACTAATCATTCTTGAACTTTAAATAAACTGGTTCACCCTGTTATTTCATCGTAATCATACAAAAAAATGGTTCAAATGGCTCTGAGCACTATGGGACTTAACTACTGAGGTCATCAGTCTCCTAGAACTTAGAACTACTTAAACCTAACTAACCTAAGGACATCACACACATCCATGCCCGAGGCAGGATTCGAACCTGCGACCGTAGCGGTCACGCGGTTCCAAACTGACGTGCTTAGAACCACACGGCCACACCGGCCGGCCGTAATCATACACCTATATAGGGTTCCTTCCTGGTGTTTGATTAATTCGAGTGTCCTGTTTTACAGGCTTATGAAGTGCCAAGTTAATATAAACAGGCACCATTTAAATTGTTTCTGTTTAAATAATAAGATGAATGTATGAGGGTAATGAAATTACGTCTCAGTAGTGGAAGAGTGTAAATTTAATGTAAATTTGCATCATAAAGTTAAAGAGATCATAAATATTTTCATTTTGAGCAATAGTTAAAGAAAAGTTCTCTTAGTTGTTTCACTGAAAGGCATAATGAAAATTTTAGTCAGAATAAGATCACACCCATGCTTTAGTACATTACAGAGAAACAAATTCAAACTATTCTTGTTTTAAACGTTTTCCTGACTATTGCAAAGTGTTATAGTAACAGTTTGCTTACGTAAAATTCAGTCAGAGTGGAGCAAAGTTACTAGAATCTGTTAAATGACTACACAGAGTTAGTTCAAAGAGCAATAGCTTTAAAATTAAATCCCAGTAAGAAAGTGGTTTTCTTGAAGTGAAATGTTCAGTATAAGAAGTGTGTGCTTTAGTATCTAAGTATTTTAGTATTTAAGCTTGTTAGTTATAGAAAGTGCTTTTCTATAGGTCCTCCCTGGCCAAATTGTTTTAGCTTCCTTGAAGTTATCTACTGGGCTTTTCCTCTTTTAAAAACGTAATGTATAAGGGTGTAGTAGTCAAATAATTCCAGTGTCTGCACCAACATTGTTTACGTGGAGTAACATTTATTTGAAGAGGCGACTTAAACAGTAGCAAGAAATTAGGCAAAATCCGTACTTTCTGCTTTTCCAATACTTCACTGTTTCATTGCCTGGACAGGCTGGCAACCGTTGGTACTTATTTTAAACCACTAAATGAACCTTGGAACGAGTTGTCCTAGCTTCAATATACTCGTAACACTATTCATACCGCGTTTTTTTCCAGCTACTGCGTAAGATCTTAGGAAAAGAATTGAATAGTCTGATTTACTTATCCATTAGACATAACACACGGTCAAATTCTGTAAAAAGGATAACTATATTGATTAGCTTTTCCTATTAAAAGATCCTCCCATAGTGTACTTTATTTGGAAACTAAATTTAGTAAGAGGGTTATACGTGGCAACATTAAGACAGGGTTTTCTGTTATTTAGGTAAAAGCATACTAAATTACAGGAGTAATGGTAGGGTTATAAGGTAAAATACATGCTGTCGGACAACTGTCTCTATCCACACTGTTCTAAATCATATCAGAAAGGATACATTCCTTGAACTAAACATTTTATTAAAAATACTTAGGTGATAATCTGTACGCCGCAAAATAAGTATTCTTCTTAACGAAACGTCTTTTCACACTGAACCTAAGCGCGTAATTACAGTGTCACCAGCTACGTGCAGTACACGCTTTCGACTTATTTGACAGTGCAGTGCAGTTTCGTACACACGTAAATGAAATAAACAATCTACTAACAATGGTTTGGTAACAATACAAACCACGTAACGTAAATTTTGTCTTCCAAAAAAAATAACTTTATCCTTCATTTAAGCACATGTTGAAACTGTTGACCATGGACTTGAAAGGCACATTTGCAATCGCCGTTCGAAAGAGTGATGAACAGAAGTAATCACAGTGGATGAGAAGGCAGAGCACACACTGGCGATTCGACGACACATATCGTCTGGCGTAGCTGGGGATTCGTCACAGCCAGCGTCTTTGAGTGCTCTCCAAAGAAAGAAATGGAGAGGAGACAAATCGGAGGACCCCGCAGGCCGGTTGGCAATAGAAATCCGTAATTTCTAACGTCCAGGAACGTTGTCATTCAGTATCTGCGTTGCAGCACTGGACGAGTGAGCTGGACAACCGTCGTGTTGCAGCCACGTACACTTTCGTGTATCCAGTGGTAACTCTTCTAGAAGAATCGGCAGGATGTTCGTCAGAAAGTGAGCGTGCGAATGTCCATTCAGAACGCGTGAGATGAAGTGAGGTTCCACAATGTAGTTTCCTATGGTGCTCCACCATACGTTTACGGTCCATGGCCGTTGATGTTGTATCTGACGAAGCCAGTGCGGATTTTCTGCTGCCCAGTAGTGCATCTTATGAAAATTTACACTAGCGAGGTTAGTAAACGTTGCTTCATCGGTAAAGGGCTCACTTGGGAAAATCGTAGTTTCGACGAAGTTCTGGGCTCTGCCTGTACATCTGGTGGTGTTTTTGCGGCTGAATGGTGACCGGAATCTTCAGATGTTTCTTTTTTTTTCTTGTTACGTAACGATCCATTTTATTATATTGTTACGACGTAGGTAAATTAGATGCCAATTATTCAGTAATAAACACTTTATTCGCATTGAAAAATGCAACACTAGTACACTTAGCACTAAAAAACACACGGTCACACTCCGCGTATTTCTAATATCACAAAGCACAACACTGACTGAAGTCCGTGGTAACAGCCGATAATCGCAGTTGTTCACTTTTTCGCTTCGTTCAGCTTTTGTTTGTCAGCTACGTTTTTACTTCTCTTGAATCTGAGATGAAGTGCTCTTTATTTACGTAGGGCTTTTATAACACGGGTACTAAACTTTGGTGGATCTTTCCCATTCCTTAAAACCTTAATCGGAACATACTTGTCTAGTGCATATTGAAGTTTCGAACTTTTTCCATTTGTTCTCCACATCTTTGTCCTCATCACCGAATATTTGTTGCTAACTGTGTAATAATAATCTGCCCTCTGTCAAAGTCGTTTATCTCAATGAATTTCCCCATTTTCAGCCCATATCTTCGCTAGGGTGATTCGCCGCCCGTGTCAGTTCCGCTTACATACTTTTGCTGCCGCGTCAGCTGCCCACATAGCCACCAGGCGGCATCCACGTCGCGGTAGCCGGTGGTCATAATGTTTTGGCTTATGAGCGTATATGTTTCAAGTCAGATTACGAAATCTTATGTAGACAGCGATCTTCCTCTTGTCTTGAGGGTAATATCTACAAAATTTCATCAAGATCAGAATAAAACGGCAGATTTTTATGTGTTACAAACAGACACTCTTCTTTACAGTACGCTTGTTCGCCCACTGCTTGAATACTGCTCAGCAGTGTGGGATCCGTACCAGATAGGGTTGATAGAAGAGATAGAGAAGATCCAACGGAGAGCAGCGCGCTTCGATACAGGATCATTTAGTAATCGCGAAAGCGTTACGAAGATGATAAACTCCAGTCGAAGACTCTGCAGGAGAGACGCTCAGTAGCTCGGTACGGGCTTTTGTCCAAGTTTCGAGAACATACCTTCACCGAAGAGTCAAGCAGTATATTGCTCCCTCCTACGTATATCTCGCGAAGAGACCATGAGGATAAAATCAGAGAGATTAGAGCCCACACAGAGGCATACCGACAATCCTTCTTTCCATGAACAATACGAGACTGGAATAGAAGGGAGAACCGATAGAGGTGGTCAAGGTACCCTCCGCCACACACCGTCAGGTGGCTTGCGGAGTATGGATGTAGATGTAGATGTAGATATACGAGGGCTGTTCGATAAAGAATGATCATAATTTTCTTTATGGTCATAATTTCTCTCGCTAATATTTTAATCTTATGATATTCTTTTAGCTTAATGTGCAACAAACACGCCGTAGTAGTTTCATTGTTGGAACTCCTGGCTCCCGCCTGTGAGAGGCAGGCAAGGTCAGACATGTTCAGTATCGCCTACCGCTGCAATGGAGCTAACACGCGAGGAACAATATGCGGCTTTGAAAATCTGCTTTAGTCTCAACAAATCTTCAGCTTAGGTCCATACAATGTTACAGGAGGCCTATGGAGTGTCTGATCTTCTCTACAGCACACCTCGCAGGTGGTTTAAAAGGTTTAAGAGAGGAGAGAATCATTTTAAAGGAAGGTGGACCCGGTGCTCCAGTTACTGCTCCTACGGAAGAAAACATCAACTCTGCTGCTGTAATTGTGAGAGAAGAATGACGAATTACCTTAAGATCACTTTCTGAAATTGCATTGGATGCCACCCACACGTTGGTGACAGACTAATTACACATGAGACGTGTTTGTGCGTGACTGGTTCCAAAACTGTAGATCCTCGAACAAAAAGACATTCGCGTGCGAGTGCACAAAATTCAAGTTGATGTTAGAGGAAGATCCGGAGTTTCTTTCAAATATAATCACTGCTAATGAAACTAGGCTACATAATTTTGATCCTGGAAGCAAGCACCAAATTTCAGTGTGGGAATCTCCATCACCAATCCCCAGAAAGGCAAAAGTGGTTGCTTCTGCTGGGCAAGTTATGGTCATCTCATTCTTTGATATTCATGGAATGGTTAATCAGCATGTACCTGCACACACATCAGTAACTGGACAATACTAGAGGGATGTCCTGAAAACGTTTCAAGTCCATATCAGGAGCAAAAGGCCACATTTCCGTCAAGCAGGCTGAATGGTGCACTACGATAATGCGCGGCCACATATTGCCAATGTTGTTGCTGAATATCTTGCAAAAAATCAACGTGAAGTGATTTAGCCCTATGTGACCTTTTTTCTATCCCCTAACATGAAGAAACGGCTTCATGGGATGCACTATCAATCATAAGAAGCAGTGGTGAAGGCTGCAGAGGTGATTTTGAAGGACCTCTCAAAAAATAGTTCCCAGCATGTATTTGAAGACTGCTAGAAACGCTGGGACAAGTGCATCGCACTCATGGCAGACTACTTTGAAAAGGACCATCAAAATTATGAGGATGAGTAAAGGTATGTTGACAAAAAAAATCATGATCATAATGGAATGTAGTCGAATTAAGACGGCTGATGCTGAGGGAATTAGATTAGGAAATGAGACGCTTAAAGTACTAAAGGAATTTTGCTATTTGGGGAGCATAATAACTGATGATGGTCGAAGAAGAGAGGATATAAAATGTAAACTGGCAATGGCAAGGAAAGCGTTTCTGAAGAAGAGAAATTTGTTAACATCGAGTATTGATTTAAGTGTCAGGAAGTCGTTTCTGAAAGTATTCGTATGGAGTGTAGCCATGTATGGAAGTGAAACATGCATGATAAATAGTTTGGACAAGAAGAGAATAGAAGCTTTCGAAATGTGGTGCTACAGAAGAATGCTGAAGATTAGATGGGTAGATCACATAACTAATGTGGAGGTATTGAACAGAATTGGGCAGAAGAGGAGTTTGTGGCACAACTTGACTCGAAGAAGGGATCGGTTGGTAGGACATGTTCTGAGGCATCAAGGGATCACCAATTTAGTGCTGGAGGGCAACGTGGAGGGTAAAAATGACAGGGGGAGAGCAAGAGATGAATACACTAAGCAGATTCAGAAGGATGTAGGCTGCAGTAGGTACTGGGAGATGAAGAAGCTTGGACAGGAAAGAGTAGCATGGAGAGCTGCATCAAACCAGTCTCAGGTCTGAAGACCACAGCAACAACAACAACATGGTTTTTGAACAGCCGTCGTAGATTCCCGCGCCAGACAAGTCGTCAGGCCATGGACACACAATGCTAACCATGCAAAGCTGGGTGGGTCGCTAGTCTAGAACGAAAATGCCGCGAGAAACAAACGTTCTCTACTTTTAGAATGATGATGAAAGGAGCTAAAGATCTGGTTGGCCGGAGAGAGGTTTGAACCGTCATCCTCCCACACCCGAGTGCTAACTTCTTTGTGAGTAGTTGGAGGCCAACTTTCCAGGAAAAAGCTCGGTCGCTCCATTAGTGGCTTCCCTCGCGCAGCCGGTATGCTTCATTGCTTTACAGCGTCTAACAGTCACCGCAAACCACCACTGTGCCCCTGTTTGAGTTTCGCTCGCCGCCCCCCCCTCACCCACCCGCGCATTCGACCCCATCCTCTCACTCCTGCACACACACACACAGCGCGCGCTGCCCCCTATAACACATCAGCGTTGAGTGACAGCGCTTAGGCAAACACTCTGGCGTCGGGGAGCGGCCGCGCGTTTGCCCAGCCGTTAGAGCCTATAGAGCGCCACAAAGAACGTCTTTAAGGCCGGACAGCCGCCTTTCTCCACAGCCACCGCCGCTAGTCGGCGACTAACGCGAGTCGCGTTCCATGTGAACAAAGTAATCACCTGTCACTGAACAAGGCAGCACTTACAGAACAGTTACTACGTAAATAGATTAAAGTAGTGTGGCATTAAAGGCTTTACCCTTGGTTGGATGGTGGTTCTAACCTCCTAAAACTCGGCAGAATCGTTTACTAATACAATCGGCAATCGTCACAAACATATAGACATCGAAAAAAGTTTTGCGTCACCCCGGTTCCCAGAACTCCTGAAGACAGACGATGACTATGGATATTGTATCACAGACACAGTCCCTTTCACTGTTTAGAGATGTCACTAAACCCACCCAAAGATGTAAACAACCATGCATGAGCAGCGCCTATTAGTCGGACAGCCTATCAGTTCCAGTCATTCCTCCAGGAAAGAGGTACACGGCTTGGGTTGTCTGTAGTTCAACCAAGCCTAGACGTTCAATATCGCGTTGTTACTTTGTGCCAGGAAGGGCCCTCAACAAGGGAAGTCTCCAGGCGTCTCAGAGTGAACCAAAGTGTAGTTGTTCGGACATGGAGGAGATACAGATAGACAGGAACCGTCGATGACATGCCTCGTTCAGGCCGCCCAAGGGCTATTACTGCAGTGGACGACCGCTACCTACGCATTATGGCTCAGAGGATCCCTGACAGCAACGCCACCATGTTGAAAACTGGAAATTTGTGGTAAGGTCTTATGGGACCAAACTGCTGAGGTCATCAGTCCCTAAGCTTACATACTATTTAATCTAACTTAAACTTACGCTAAGGACAACACACACTGCCATGCCCGAGGGAGGTCTCGAACCTCCGACGGGATGAGCAGTGCGAACCGTGACATTTCGCCTGAGACAGCACGGCTACGCCGCGCGGCGCCACCATGTTGAATAATGCTTTTCGTGCAGCCGCAGGACGTCGTGTTACGCCTCAAATTGTGCGCAATAGGCTGCATGATGCGCAACTTTAGTCCTGACGTCCATAGCGAGGTCCATTTTTGCAACCACGACACCATGCAGCGCGGTACAGATGGGACCAAGAACATGTCGAGTGGACCGCTCAGGATTGACATCACGTTCTCTTCACCGATGAGTGTCGCATATGCCTTCAACCAGACAATCTTCGGAGACGTGCTTGGAGGCAACCTGGTCAGGCTCAACACCTTAGACATACTGTTCAGCGAGTGCAGCATGGTGGCATTATCTGGGGCCGACATACGCCGCTGGTGGTCATGGAAGGCGCCATAACGGCTGTACGATGCATGAATGCCATCCTCCGACCGATAGTGCAATCACATTGGCAGCATATTGGCGGAGCATTCGTCTTTATAGACTACAATTTGCGCCCCCATCGTGTGCATCTTGTGAATGACTTCCTTCCGGATAACGACACCGCTCGACTAGAGTGGCCAGCATGTTCTCCAGACATGAACCTACATTGAGAAGGGCTGTTTATGGACGACGTGACCCACCAACCATTCTGAGGAATCTACGCCGAATCGCCGTTGATGAGTGGGACAATCTGGACCATTATTTATTTAGAGTATGGCGTATGGCGCTACACACATGGTTTACACATATTACATTATGAAATTATATGATAAAATACACTATAAAATACATAAGTGAAGGATACATATTCAGATAAAATATAATACATAAAAACAATAAAAAGTAACGTCACAGCAGGTATTTTGCGTTACACAAGTCTTCAAATTCTGACATCCAAATTGGCGATCCATTCGAGGCAGGGCGGTGTGGCGTTGAAGAATTCAGCCCGACTACCCTGCTCTTAATTCACAGTCCTGGGCAATGTGCTGTATTGTTTGATTAGGTGCCCCACAGTCACAGCTAGGGCTGGGAAGTTTTCCCCACTTGTGTAGATTGTGTGCACATAGTCCGTGTCCTGTACGGATTCTGTTTAGGCTTTTCCATAGCTGTCGTGCAAGTTCAAAGCCCTTAGGTTTCTCTGGTGTACCGATAAGCTTACGGTTGTCAGGGGGGCACTATCACTCCAGCTCTCGTGCCATTTAGTATCCATGCTGAAGTTGGCAGCTGACAGTTGTTGGGCCAGTCTTAAAGGGGGATTTCTGGAGCGGAGTCGTGTTCTTTCCAAAGTTGGGACATCTTCATGGATTATTCATTATTTTTGTGTATTCCTTCATCAGAGCTTCCTGTCTTCGCAGGGAGGGTGGAGCTATATGACTAAGTGTTGGAAGCCAATATAGTGGGGTAATCTTTATGCATCCCGTTATGGTTCTCATAGCAGCGTTGAGCTGGGTGTCCACCTTGTTTACATGCTTGCTGGTTAACCACGCTGGTGCACAATACCCGGCTGCAGAGTACACTAAGGCGAATGCAGAGGTTCGTAGTGTGTCTGCTGCTGCTCCCCAGTTAGTGCTGCAGAGCCTCTGAATGAGGCTGTTCCGTGAGCTTATTTTATTGGATACATCTTCCAGGTATCTTTCGAAGAATAATGTCCTATCTAGAGTGACCCCCAGGTACTTTGGTTATGACTGATATCGCAGTTGACTGTCATTCATATGAACCTTCAGCTCATATCCCGCCATTCTGTTGTTCAAATGAAAGCAGCTGACTTCAGTCTTGGTGAGATTTGGTATTAGCCTCCATTTGGTGAAATACTCGTGCATTTTGTTTAGGTCAGTTGTGAGGATGTTTTCAGTGTCTTCAAACTGCTTGCTTTGGATAGCTCAGGCCATATCAACAGCATAGCTGAACTTCCTTGTGATGGTTTCAGGCAGGTCAGAGATGAAAGATTAAAGATGAATTTGTGAATAGTATGCCACGACGAATACCGGCATGCATCAATGCAAGAGGACGTGCTGCTGAATTTAGAGGTACCACTGTGTACAGGAATCTGGACCACCACCTCTGAAGGTCTCGCTGTATGGTGGTACAACATGCAATGTGTGGTTTTCATGAGCAGTAAAAAGGGTGGAAATGATTTTTATGTTGATCTCTATTCCAGTTTTCTGTACAGGGTCCGGAACTCTCGGAACCGAGGTGATGCAAAACTTTTTCTGATGTGTGTAGTATAAACGTAATAAGGTCTTGGGCAGCAACTGATGATTTATCTGTACAAAGATGTCTTTCATGATGGTATTGCACCTGGAGGTGGGCTGGTATGAGGATGACAAGTGCAAATGGCAACGTTCGTTCTGCTCAGTGCCTCCACCATAGATGCCGTAAGCAGAACCGGGACTTGGTGGCCGTCTCATTACACCCTACATTTTGACGCTTCAAAGACACTAAGTATGTGTCCAGTGTTGGGCAGGATGGACCACTGTCAATGCAAATCTCTCTGCTGTCGCCTCAAGGGCAGCTTGAACAATAGCCGCCGTGGTGATCCATACGTCATCATGGAATCTGGGTCCCGTGACGCCAACGTGGAGTTTCCAACCCAAAAATTTTAGCCCTTGCTTTTCCGACCGTCAAAGAAAGCTGCAGCAGTGGGGGTGGCTCTCGTCGGGGATACCACGATGCAAAACTGATTGGTAATAGGCGTGGCTTTTCCAACCGTCTTGTGACAAGAAAAATCCTTCACATTTTATCAAGACTTAGGATTGACAATCTACATAGTACATAACCACGTTTTAATTTTTAAGTTTATTATTATTTATCGTATGGATATACACAAACAATTTCCAGCAATATTGACACATACAAAGGGAATATGCAAGAGGTCTGGTCTCAGTTGATCTTGCTGCGAGATGTTAAGAGAGTCTGTCTCTTCCAGTGTTGTTGGAGTAGCGATGATGATATCCTTCCAGCCTCCATTAAAATATCTCGTGGGACGTTCCTCTACAATGTGGTCAGTGGTCTGCTCTGAAGCTTCACAGTCACACAATGGGGAGTCCGAGAGTCCCCATTTGTACATGTAGAACTTAGTTCTTACGTGTCCACATTGGACTGTGTTCAGCTGACAAGAGGTGCTTCTAGACATTTACAAGTCCGGTGTACGTGTGGGGTCTTTGAGGTCATGACGACGTATGCGGGTATTATTTTCCCACGTCTCCTTCCACACAGCTTCAGTCTTCATTAGTTGGATCTGACGAGCTGTCCACAGTGGTTCCTTCCTGCTGGGTGGACTGAGCACAGTTTGCTGGACAGGTAGCCTTTGGGAAAACTCTACGTTAGTAATCTTTTTCCATTCACGGTTCACTGCTTCTTGTCGTCTCATGTGGAGTGGAGCGATGTTACTGAGAGCAGTCAGCCGATGTACAGGGATTGATATCAAGGTGCCTTCCAAGTGAACATCAGCCTTACTGACGTGCGCACTCTTGTAATAGACTAGTGCGCAATATTTAGCTGCAGAATATAAAAGGGACAAGGCCGCTGTACGATAGTGCCAGCTTGAATCCTCCAAGAAGTTTCAGCTAGTTTTCCGATAATGTTGTTCTTGGTCTTTAACGTTTCTGCAAGTGACGTGAGCCCTAAATGATAGTGAACGGCACAGTATTGTTTCCAGATACTTTTAATCTGATTAAAAATCGAAAGATTAAATTACTGCAAGTAAAACAGGCAGCGGCAGCATTTTTTGTAGTCTTGCGTGTCACAAATATTTGGCTGTTCATTTCGGAATATGTTGCGATTTCCGAGGGTGTTGTTAGGCAGGAAACCAAGAGCACAGCTTAAATTGCTGCGAGCGACAACGAGCAGCACAGACACTGTAAGGCGATGTGAGGTCTCTAGCTTTTGGCAGTCGGTGAGAGTTCTCTTCCTGTTCATTGAGTCATAGGCTACTTCATACTTGTTCACTGGATATTTTTCAAACAGATGTTGTAAGTAGGCTGTTTAGGTTTTTATGTTGGTAACGCCATGTAGCGCTCTATATGAAAATCACTGACTGTGCTGTGTTTGTCTCTGATTTTGTTCCATCGTGTATAACTTTTGAAGATTTTGTTCCATTGTGTCTAACTTTTGAAGATTTTGTTCCATTGTGTCTAACTTTAGCTGTGTTTGTCTCTGATTTTGTTCCATTGTGTCTAACTTTTGTCCCATTTGTTGCATTAATTGTAATGACAATGTACTGGTGTCTGAAACATGTTCCTCAGTGCTCTTCGGCAGTGCATTTGAACCGGCAATATTCGCATTTTGAAAAGCAGAAAATGTGTCTTGGCTTATTTGAGAACGCAAAACCTGAATCTAAAGTATTTGCAAGATTGTGTCCTGTCATTTTGGATTCCTAAGGCGAGCTGTTGCCGACCGATCGATCGATAATGCTTCCCTGTTCACTAATTGTTTCACTGTTTACACCATTATTTGCCGCCTGCTCCATTTCCCTATGCAGAATTACCAAATTACCACTTTGAATGTCTGTTAATTCACTACAAGGTGGTGCTGATAAGCTACCCTCGTCGTCACTATCATTTCTCAATTTACTTTGGAGCCTAGTGTTACGTTTTTCACACGCCATAATTATCACGTATTTCACACGACAACAAGAAAAGACAATTTGAATAGCAAAAATAAGAAAACACATTAACATAGCATTGAAAATAATATCTGGTTAATTGCAAGCGCAGCTGCGAAATACTTGGTGCAAATCTACATGCATGCCACAACTGTTTTACTGTACAACAATGAAAAAATACAACTACAAAGGAAATTATCTCTATAATTATGTGCTAGCAATAAACAATAGCTACACTAATTACACAAACTACAAGAAAAAATCAGAAGATTCCAGTGAGGTAGCCTCGGCTAAGGGTCGACATATGAAATGTCCCCTTAAAAAAATTATAAATTACTGTGCTTAAACTGACACACAATATTTTTTTTAGCGCAACGCAATCTGACTTTCAAAAATCCCTACAAAAGAATGGCCCTGACTAACAATAACCTATACCTTTCATGAATCACTTACCTCACAAAAATCTTCATTACTCAAACTACTGCAATACAGCGTGCGCCAATACTGCCAGCTGAATAAAAGATTCTAAATTTACTGTCTCTGATGGACACACGTCCAGATCATCCGCTCTCAAAACTCCGCCATCTCTCTCCCCACATCCACCACTGCTGGCGGCTCACCTCCAACTGCGCAACGCTACGCGCTGTTAACAGTCAACTGCCCAACACTACAATAGCAAATTCCAACAATGCAAACCAGCCACAGACTGCACACAGCACAGTCAGTGATTTTCATATAGAGCGCTACATGGCGTTACCAACATAAAAACCTAAACAGCCTACTTACAGTGTCAGTAATAGTCGATATGTTACGCCACAGAGGTTCTGAGTACAGGCAATGTGATCTTTGGCTGTCAGTAATTTATCGTTGCCAGTGAAGCATTTGCGTTTATTAAGTGACAGAGTGTGGTGGCGGTTTGCGAAAATAACTAGCGGAAACAGAGATGCAAATGCAGAGCATGTTGATTTTCGGAGATATTAGTTTGTAAAGACTGGTGTTTGAAGTGTGAAGGTGTTCAGTTAATATTGCCGCTGCACGGCTTTCTCACGCGTAATTTCTGATTAGTTCGAGAAAGGCAGTTCTTTTCTGTATGAATTTTCTTTGTTGATTCGGGTCGGTTAGTCTGATTGACGAAACGAGATTAAGCAAAATTATCTGCTCACATGGATTGGAACCAGAGTCATAGATCCCCCACTCCTTTACCATTTCATTAACGAGTTACACAGAACAGTAATATTTTTTTATAGGAAGTGCATTTTGTAAAGATTGTTGTAACAGTTAAAAACAGTTTCATAATACATTTTTTTAAATGTTAGTCTCTTCTATATTATTCAGTAGGTTCAGTTTCTTTCACTCTCTCCTTACTGCAGTTTTATTTTGTGGTTGAGTGTCACCGTACTGCACTTAGCGGTACACAGTATTATATTCTTAGCATAGTTGTTTTTCCTTGCTTTGCACTTGGATAAGATTTCCTTGGCCGGTTTGCTGCTGCGCTGCATTCTAGCATGCATCACTATGGAACAGCATTGAGTTTCCGTTGCCGCAAGGCAAGTCACGAAAGTTTTGTTAGGGCCAGTCTAATATCACTGTTAGGTCACGCTACGACTACTTACAGTCGAACGTTGCATTTCGGAATTATGACCAGGGTCAGATCAGTTGAAATTCAGTTCAGATCTCATTTCTTTTGTCAGACATTGTTGCTCTCACAGTGCTGTGTGACGTGTTCGCGTGTGCGTCATTCAATGTGCGGGATGTTACTTAGGTTCAGTACGTAAATTTTCACGGCATTTTGATAGAAACATTTTAGGCACTTATTCTTTCAAAGTTGATTTAATAATTTTGTGCAGAATCGTTACCCTGTTAGTTCTGCGTGTTAAAACTGCAAGACACATATTCTGATGACACGAATTGTAGCACTGTTCACTGCAGTGAAGCATACAGAATTTCACACGACAGCTTTTTTAGTATAAAGTTTCAGAATTTTAATTAATTTTTTGTAGCAATCAACTGGAATACAGTTACGAAGTTTCAGATGGATCTGGCGACTCCTTTCATCAGACAGCTTTTAAGTAAGCATATGACTGCGTTGGTCAGTTGAAAGAATGCTCACGTTACAATACACACACTCCTTTGTTCAAGAAGAAATCAAATAAAACAGTTACAACGTTTATACTCTTGCTTGTACAGCCGCTGTCGATTTGTAGCATGTGTGGATAGACATTTATCCTTTTTACTCGAGACATAATACCATCTTCTTACAAACAAGGAAGAATCAAACGATGTTTTTGAATGTGAAATCCGCTGTGTAATATTTCCTCATATACAGAATGTAGGTAGTGTTACTGCTATACATTGGGTTGATGCGTAATTTCGTAGCGTTTTTCCATATTTTAATAAACACAACAGATACAAAATTGGCTCTGAGCACTATGGGACTTAACTACTGAGGTCATCAGTCCCCTAGAACTTAGAACTACTTAAACCTAACTAACCTAAGGACATCACACACATCCATGCCCGAGGCAGGATTCGAACCTGCGACCGTAGCGATCACGCGGTTCCAGACTGACGCGCTTAGAACAGATACACGTAATAGAGACTTTAGTAATCAATAATATTTTACTATTATCTTTACTATAATCTTTTACTATTTACAACACTCTGACAACAATGGGGTACTTTTCGATTCCATTACTGTACAAATCATGTAGTTTTGAGGCGAAGAACTCGTCGAGCTATGTTCGGAGCGCATTTTTATTCGGAAAAGAAGTTCCTGGAAGGTCGCTCGATAGAGAACGGAAAAGGTGAGAATCTGACGGTGCAAGATCAGGTGACTTAAGATGGGTGTGGAATGACTTCCCAACCCAACTCTTGTACAGTGTTTTCTGTCAGTCTAGCAGAATGCAGGCCGGCGTTATTGTGGAGTAGCATCAATTCACGCAGCCTTCCTGGTCATTGTTCTTGGATTGCGTCCTTCCTTTCCCTTATGTTAAGCATAAAGAGACTATTACTCGTCACCAATAACAATACAGGATAGGAATGGTCAGTGTTGTTTACGAGCCTATTGAGGACGGACAAGCAGAGATGCACACTTTTTTTTTTTTTTGGCCACCCACAGATTTTTGTGATTTTGACTTAGAGTTGTTGTTATGTTGTGATCTTCAGTCCTGAGACTGGTTTGATGCAGCTCTCCATGCTACTCTGTCCTGTGCAAGCCGCTTCATCTCCCAGTACGTACTGCAGCCTACATCCTTCTGAATCTGCTTAGTGTATTCACCTCTTGGTCTCCCTCTACGATTTTTACCCCATCACGCTGCCCTCCAATACTGAATTAGTGATCCCTTGATGCCTCAGAACATGTCCTACCAACCGATCCCTTCTTCTAGTCAAGTTGAGCCACAAATTTCTCTTCTCCCCAATTCTATTCAATACCTCCTCATTAGTTACGTGATCTACCCACCTAATCTTCAGACACATACTTCCTGACACTTAAATCTATACTCAATGTTAACAAATTTCTCTTCTTCATAAACAGGTAATGCCATTCTTACATTATTGCATTCTGTCAGGGTAATATGAAATATTTTAAATAATTGTGAAACAACAATAAAATCAGAAGTTTTGGTAAAACATTGAAAATGAATATCATTGTTACAGCTGACAATTATAATTTTTTTGCGTGATAGCGGATAGTGAACTGTTACAAATATGTAATGTGATATAGTGCAGTACATTTAGTATAGTACAGGAAGACGTAAATTATTTTGAAAAAAAGCATGGTATTTGCTTTTGAAAATCATTCAAAGCCGAACATGTCCAAACGGTTCATGCAAATGAGAACATGCCCATATTCAAATGTACTTTTTAAAGGAATATTTTAACTGTAAATTTGATTTACAGATATGAAATACTTTTTGGCACATAAGTAAAGGAGTTTGCATCACAATAATTTATTTTCATTAATGTGTATGCCTGAAATAAATTTTACAGTTGTCAGTTGTCACTGTCCCGCCGAGATAATTTGCCCTTTTAGGACAATTATCTGAGCAAGCACCCACGCCAGCAAAAGGCTGCCCGACACGTATTGATAACAGGAGTTGTTTTAACCGGCTGTACTCGAATTTTAGTACATAAGGGGGGTGATTTGGAGCACAGCACATCATGTCCTCTGAACCGATAACATCGACATCTACGAGCAGCAGCAGCAAGTTTGTGTGTGTAACCTTCTTACAAGAAGTATACTGTAATCTTCGACTGTCAAGGCTTCAAGACATGTGCGAATGAATTTGTTCCTAAGGACTTAGCATTCCAAATGCTGTGCGATGATGGAACAGTGTTTGCCTCTGGAAGTTACATTCTTCAATGTAGAACACCGTATTACGAACTTGATATCGAATCAGCAAAATGGTTGGCAGAGAACCATCACCACTACAACATTAATTCAGTTGGAGTCTCGCTGGATAGTGCATTAAACTCCATCAAATCAGTGGTACCAACAAACTGCACTGTGCTTGTTAAAGGTACTGAAAAAGTGAAATGGGTAAGAGAGTTCTTACCTGACTGCCTAATAACTAATGTGGAGGAGAGAGGCTGCCCTTCACTACATGCTCTACGTAAGCTGAATGGTATTGGCAGGTACCAACCAGTAACTGCGAAATTGAATACAAATATGCTGGTGAAGTGGTACAAAGAGTACTACTTAAAACATTAAGCCGAACAGTGTGGAGTAAAGAGTGTAATGGCCCCTCACAAAAGCAGGCAAGTGTGAACTGTTAGACCATTGTGAATCATGTGAAAACTGTGAAGCTTATTTTCATTTCCTAGTATTCAAGCCTTTTTTTGTAAATGCTTTAAAATTCCTGATGTGTTGTGTGATGGTGTGCATCTGTGGTATAACTATTGGGAACTTGAAGAAGCAGTTGTTCGTTTGGTATATCTTTAAAACATAACTGTAATTTTTTCGTTTGGTATATCTTTAAAACATAACTGTAATTTTTATATAATTCTTTAAAAATAACTGTAATTTTGTATAATAAAATTACATTTTATGTTACTGGAAGCCAACTGTTATGTTTTCTATCAAAACCTAACCATTTCACAAATGCCTTATTTCCTTTCCTGTACAATACTTTCTCTACTAGATAAGTATTGGGGTATTTTGTTTTCTATAATTCATGACCATAAAACGCACCAGTAATATTATTTAGTTCAAAATCTTGCAGAGTGTATGTCCTAGGATTTGTTTCTTGGACTCCAATTATCTTAAATATTTCTGTAGACCAATTTGGTTTGTATCCTTTATCAAAAATGGCTTTGTTTTTACTGATTCTTACGAACTCTCCTACTTTAAATTTCTGCTTTGATTTGTCTATGGTACGTATTTTATTATATACTGTGGATAAAAGGTGATTATCATTAACATCGCAGGGTCGCATCTTGGACTTAATGTAGGCCACATTGGCCGATGCAATAAGAAGACGAATCAATTTGCTCCTCAAGACGCCGTAAATAGGCGTATAATCATTGGAAATGAAATTTCATTAGAAGAAGGTGCTGTAGAGGATTTCAAAAAAGTTTGTGAAGGAATTGCATGCAACATTCGTGTAAAATATAAAGGAGATGTTATTTTAAGACGTACTCCATTACTGTTAATTTCTAATTCTCAGCCAATTGTATGTAGTCATCCTGATTTCAACAATGTAAAATTTAGTGGACGCGTTCATCTTTGCATGAATGCCGGGATGTTTCCTTTGAAAGGGCACGGCCGACTTCCTCCCCCGTCCTTCCCTAATCCGATGAGACCGATGACCTCGCTGTCTGGTCTCCTCTCTCCAACCAACCATCTTTGCATGTCACCTCCTCACCTGTACTCCGAAAAGCCACATTACGGTGTGTGGCGACGGGTAATTTCTGTACGACTGTCACCCCTTTTCCTGTTCCAGTCGCGTATGCTTTTCGGGAAGAACGTTTGCTGGTAAGCCGCCGTATGGGTTCGAATCTCTCTGATTTTATCTTCGTGGTTTTTTCCCGAGTTACGCTTGGGAGGAAGAAATGTGTTGGCTGTCTTTTCTAGGAACTAACGCTCTCGTATCGTTAACAATAGACCGTACCTTGCAGAACGCCTCTCTAGCTGCCATTGGAGGCGACCTAGCACCTCAGTGATGCTTTCGCGCTTGCTACGAGGGCGTGCCGAAAAGTAACGCCTGTGTACTTTTTATATGAATACTCTTAAAGCTTTTTAAATAAAAAAACGTTCTTCACATTCTACATCTTTATTCTTTATATACACTGAAGAGCCAAAGGAACTCGTACAGCCGGCCGAAGTGGCCGTGCGGTTAAAGGCGCTGCAGTCTGGAACCGCGTGACCGCTACGGTCGCAGGTTCGACTCCTGCCTCGGGCATGGATGTTTGTGATGTCCTTAGGTTAGTTAGGTTTAACTAGTTGTAAGTTCTAGGGGACTAATGACCTCAGCAGTTGAGTCCCATAGCGCGCAGAGCCATTTGAACCATTTGAACTCGTACATCTGCCTAATATCGTGTAGGGCCCCCACGAGCACGCAGATGTGCCGCAGAACGACATGGCATGGACTCGACTAATGTCTTAGTGCTGGAGGGAACTGACACCATGAATCCTGCACGGCTGTCCATAAATCCGTCAGAGTACGAGAGGGTGGACATCTCTTCTGAACAGCACGTTGCAAGGCATCCCAATTGTTCTCAGTAATGTTCATGACTGAAGAGTTTGGTGGTCAGCGGAAGTGTTTAAACTCATTAGAGTGTTCCTGGAACCACTCTGTAGCAATTCTGGACGTGCAGGGTGTGGCATTGTCCTTCTGAAATTGCCCAAGTCCGTCGGAATGCACAATGGACATGAATGGATGCAGGTGGTTCAAATGGCTCTGAGCACTATGGGACTTAACTTCTGTGGTCATCAGTCCCCTAGAACTTAAAACTACTTAAACCTAACTAACCTAAGGACATCACACACATCCATGCCCGACCGGAGCGGTCACGCGGTTCCAGACTGCACTTCGGCCGGCAATGGATGCAGTTGATCAGACAGCATGCTTGCGTACGAGTCACCAGTCCGAGTCGTATCTAGACGTATCTTGGGTCCCAAATCACTCCAACGGCACACTCTCCACACCATTACAGAGCCTCCACCAGCCTGAACAGTCCCTTGCTGACATGCAGGGTCCATGGATTCATGAGGTTGTCTCCATACCCGCACACATCCATCCGCTCGATACAATTGGAAACGAGACTCGTCCGACCAGGCAATATGTTTCCAGTCATCAACCGTCCAGTGTCGGTGTTGATGGCCCAGGCGAGGCGTACAGCTTTGTGTCGTGCAGTCATCGAGAGTACACGAGTGGGCCTTCGGCTCCGAAAAGCCCGTATCGATGATGTTTCGTTGAATGGTTCGTACGCTGATACTTGTTGATGGCGCAGCATTGAAATCTGGAACAATTTGCGGAAGGGTTGCACTTCTGTCACGTTGAACGATTCTCTTCAGTCGTCGTTGGTCCCGTTCTCGCAAGATATTTTTACGGCCGCAGCGATGTTGGAGATTTGATGTCTTAACGAATTCCTGATATTCACGGTACACTCGTGAAATGATCGTACGGGAAAATCCCCACTTCATCGCTACCTCGGAGATGGCGTGTCCCATCACTCGTGCGACGACTATAACACCACGTTCAACCTCACTTAAATCTTGATAACCTGCCATTGCAGCAGCAGTAACCGATCTGACAGCTGCGCCAGACACTTGTCTTATACAGGCGTTGCAGACCGCAGCGCCGTATTCTGCCTGTTTACATACCTCTGTATTTGAATACGCATGCCTGTACCAGTTACTTTGGCGCTTCAGTTTAATTTGCTGGACATGTAAATTTTTTGTAATTTTCCTTTGTACTTTGGTAATCACTGATGCTTCAACCACCTGTCACTCATACCACTTTCATTGTGGTCATCTTCAAACAGGTTAGGCCTATTTATTTTTGTGGTGTCACCGCCAGACATCACACTTGCTAGGTGGTAGCCTTTAAATCGGCCGCGGTCCGTTAGTATACGTCGGACCCGCGTGTCGCCACTATCAGTGATTGCAGACCGAGCGCCGCCACACGACAGGTCTAGTCTAGAGAGACTTCCTAGAACTCACCCCAGTTGTACAGCCGACTTTGCTAGCGATGGTTCACTGACTACATACGCTCTCATTTGCAGAGACGACAGTTTAGCATAGCCTTCAGCTACGTCATTTGCTACGACCTAGCAAGGCGCCATATTCATTTACTATAATCTGAACAGATAATATTGTGAATCATGTACTGTCAAGAGCGACGTTCATCATTAATGGATTAAAGTTAAGTATCAAACTAATTACGTTCGCTTTCTGGATTCTAATTCCTTGTCATGTTCCAGACCTCACGTCAGTATAGTTCTTCCCTCCTCTCGCCAGCCTGCGTGAACTAAAAATGCGTGCATTTCGGCCTCCACTAGTAACACGGTGTTGGCTCTTCTGCCAACACAACAATTTTCATTAGGTCCAATATGTTTACGTAATGACTTGGGTTCTGAAAGATATTATGTAGGTTGTTTTTAGAGAAGATATTTAGTACTGTTTTCCTAGACGGTTACGCTCACAGCTTAAGTATCCCTGTTGATAGCTGAATGAGTGAAGCCTCCTCCAGTGATTACATACGTCTACGTAGTAGTTGTGAGTAGGTTGTTTAGGTTTTTTTATTGGTAACGCCACGTAGCGCTCTGTATGAAAATCACTGGCTGTGCTGTGTGCAGTCTGTGGCCGGTTTGCATTGTTGTTGGCTATTGTAGTGTTGGGCAGTTGGATGTTAACAGCGCGTAGCGTTGCGCAGTTGGAGGTGAGCCGCCAGCAGTGGTGGATGTGGGTAGTGAGATGGCGGATTTTTGAGAGCGGATGATCTGGACGTGTGTCCATCAGAAACAGTACATTTGTAAGAATGGATGTCATGAACTGCTATATATATTATGACTTTTGAACAATATTGAGGTAAATACATTGTTTGTTCTCTATCAAAATCTTTCATTTGCTAACTATGCCTATCAGTAGTTAGTTCGAGTAATGAAGATTTTTGTGAGGTAAGTGATTCATGAAAGGTATAGGTTAATGTTAGTCAGGGCCATTATTTTGTAGGGATTACTGAAAGTCAGATTGCGTTGCGCAAAAAAAAAAAAATATTGTGTGTCAGTTTAAGCACAGACATGTATAATTTTTCTAAGGGGACGTTTCATACTGAGAAGTGATTTTGTCGGAAGTTTATGATTACATCGGGGGGTGAGTCTGGTGGTCGATAGAAAGAACCAATTACAAGGACTTCACTCCGGTAGTGATGAAGCTGAAGTGAGGCTGTTGCTCCCGCAACAAATTCAAACGTTCTATAGTGGCGGTGTCAACAAACTGGCCTCTCGTTGGGAGAACTGCGTTCGTCGCCATGGTAGCTATGTTGAGAAATAAATATGTAGCCATAAAGAATAAAGATGTAGGATGTTAATAACGTTTGTATTATTAGAAAAGCTTTATAAGTTTTCACATAAAAAATTCGGAGGCTTTACTTCTCAGCATGCCCTCGTAAATGAACCTGTAGCGAAAATTTCTGTTCCGACACTGAAAGTGTTTATGGAAAAAGCTCAAGGCAATCGTAAAATGCATTTTAGACAGGTACGTGCCGAGTAAAACTGTGAGGGACAGGAAAAACCCATCGTGGTTCAACAACAAAGTTAGGAAACTACAGCGAAAGCAAAGAGAGCTTCACTGCAAATTTAAACGCAGCCAAAAGCTCTCAGAGAAACAGAAGCTAACCGATGTCAAAGTTAGCGTAAGTAGGGCTATGCGTGAAGCGTTCAGTGAATTCGAAAGTAAAATTCTATGTCCCGACTTGACAGAAAATCCTAGGAAGCCCTGGTCTTACGTTAAATCAGTAAGTGGATCGAAACAGCATATCCAGACACTCTGGGATGATGATGGCATTGAAACAGAGGATGACAGGCGTAAAGTTGAAATACTAAACACCTTTTTCCAAAGCTGTTTCACAGAGGAAGACCGCACTGCAGTTCCTTCTCTAAATCCTCGCACGAATGAGAAAATGGCTGACATCGAAATAGGTGTCCAAGGAATAGAAAAGCAACTGAAATCACTCAACAGAGGAAAGTCCACTGGACCTGACGGGATACCAATTCGTTTCCGCACAGAGTACGCGAAAGAACTTGCCCCCCTTCTAACAGCCGTGTACCGCAAGTCTCTAGACGAACGGAAGGTTCCAAATGATTGGAAAAGAGCACAGGTAGTTCCAGTTTTCAAGAAGGGTCGTCGAGCAGATGCGCAAAACTGTAGGCCTATATCTCTGACATCGATCTGTTGTAGAATTTTAGAACATGTCTTTTTTTCGTCTTTTCTGGAAACCCAGAATCTACTCTGTAGGAATCAACATGGATTCCGGAAACAGCGATCGTGTGAGACCCAACTCGCTTTATTTGTTCATGAGATCCAGAAAATATTAGATACAGGCTCCCGGGTAAATGCCATATTCCTTGACTCTTGGAATGCGTTCGATACAGTTCCGCACTGTCGCCTGATAAACAAAGTAAGAGCCTACGGAATGTCAGAGCAGCCGTGTGGCTGGATTGAAGAGTTTTTAGCAAACAGAACACAGCATGTTGTTATCAATGGAGAGACGTCTACAGACGTTAAAGTAACCTCTGGCGTGCCACAGGGGAGTGTTATGGGACCATTGATTTTCACTATATATATAAATGACCTAGTAGATAGTGTCGGAAGTTCCATGCGGCTTTTCGCGGATGATGCTGTAGTATACAGAGAAGTTGCAGCATTAGAAAATTGTAGCGAAATGCAGGAAGATCTGCAGCGGATAGGGACTTGGTGCAGGGAGTGGCAACTGACCCTTAACATAGACAAATGTAATGTATTGAGAATACATAGAAAGAAGGATCCTTTATTGTATGATTATATGATAGCGGAACAAACACTGGTAGCAGTTACTTCTGTAAAATATCTGGGAGTATGCGAACGGAACGATTTGAAGTGGAATGATCTTATAAAATTAATTGTTGGTAAGGCAGGTGCCAGGTTGAGATTCATTGGGAGAGTCCTTAGAAAATGTAGTGCATCAACAAAGGAGGTGGCTTACAAAACACTCGTTCGACGTATACTTGAGTGTTGCTCATCAGTGTGTGATCCGTACCAGGTCGGGTTGACAGAGGAAATAGAGAAGATCCAAAGAAGAGCGGCGCGTTTCGTCACAGGATTATTTGGTAAGCGTGACAGTGTTACGGAGATGTTTAGCAAAACTCAAGTGGCAGACTCTGCAAGAGAGGCGCTCTGCATCGCGGTCTATCTTGCTGTCCAGGTTTCGAGAGGGTGCGTTTCAGGATGAGGTATCGAATATTTTGCTTCCCCCTACTTATACCTCCCGAGGAGATCACGAATGTAAAATTAGAGAGATTCGAGCGCGCACGGAGGCTTTCCGGCAGTCGTTCTTCCCGCGAACCATACGCGAGTGGAACAGGAAAGGGAGGTAATGACAGTCGCACGTAAAGTGCCCTCCGCCACACACAGTTGGATGGCTTGCGGAGTATAAATGTAGATGTAGACGTGCTGGTCTTCTCCGGGTCTTCTCCAGTTCCTCTGCCAGCCCTACCTGGTGCGGATCGCAGACAGGCGAGCAGTATTCAGAATGCGCGATACGTCGCACGCTGTAAATCCTTTAGTGTAATGACGTACTTGTCACGGTATCGTTAAGAACCTAATTCGGGACCGCCACGCCTCCAGCGCACACTCGCGGCCGATGCTTTGGGTAAACGGCTGTAGCGACAGCTGCTCCGTCACGACGCGGCTGTCTTTGCGCAGGCAGTTAGCGCGGGTTGTATTCCCCCCGTGTGTACTCTCCTCGGCTCTCACGTTTTGTGTGACGGCAGTGGGTTGCGGCAGGAAGGCTATAAGCACGCGGGACGGGGCCTCTAAACGCCGAGTCAGGCTTCTGGAAGGGATCTCGGCTTCGCAGAACAGTTCCACGCTGCACGCAGGTGAACAAAGTGGGAAATGGTCGCTTTAACAGACTTCCTCGACGTTCGTCCCATTTTCGGGTGTCGGAGAACGTGTCTAGTGCGCGCTTCTGGAAGATAAGAGGCCGCGGGATCGAAATCCGACAGGACGACGGAAATTTTCGATATGCCTTTAAGGGGGGTAGGACGTCAAACGGGCCGACTTGGTGCAGGAGAGGCACCACAGGACGTTTTAATTTCCACTGTCTATACTTTTACAAATAAATTCATAAAACTTTGTCAGCATGACCTGGAAGGATTCAGGATTCGCACTCATAGCAGTGGAAGTGCAAAAACATAACAAAATAAATTTTTTTTAGATATGAAATTTCATCATTTTTCACTTACTGTTGGCTGCATTTGTTGCTACAGGTACATTTTTCTTCACAAGTAAGAGAGATTCTTTAATGAATTTTGCACGGCATACAAACCATACTTACAGTTGTATGAAACTCTAGAATTTTCCAAATCTATTAAAAACTGTGGTAAATATTGAGATAATTAACTACAAAATTTGATTTTTTTCTAAAGTTTAAAACGTAACAGCTCATTCATTTTTTCCTAAATTAAATAGATTCTAGAGTTTCAGACACCTGTAAGTATTGTTTGTATGCTGTGCAAAATTCATCGAACAGTCTCTCTTACTTATGAAGAAAAGTGTACCTATAGCAACAAATGCAGCCAATAGTAAGTGAATAAATGATGAAATTTCACATGTAAAAAAATTATTTTGTTATGTTTTTGAGCTTTCGCTGCTATGAGTGTGAATCCTGTATCCTTCCTGGTCATGCTGACAAAGTTTTATGAATTTACTTGTAAAAGTATAGACAGTGGAAATTAAAATGTCCTGTGGTGCCTCTCCTGCTCCAAGTCGGCCCGTATGACGTCCTACCCCCCTTCACTTAGCCTTTATGTGGCTCGGATTCCACGTTACACTGTAGGATCTCTTTCCCCTAGTTGGATAACTGAGGTTGCGATCAGTAGAAAGGCTGTCACATGCCCAATGACATAAACTCTAAGTAAAAAACCACGCACCACGAAGGAGCTATGCAAATTGGTCAAAAATTCATATCCATACAGGTGTCGACGGAAAATGCGAAACTGTATACTTTGGTGGCCTATGGATGAAGGTGTGGCACTCCAGCGCAATTTCACCGCACAGTTTTCAAGGACTGTAAACATTGATCATATTGATACCGAGGCATAAAGCCTTTGCTAATTTCACTTCGTGTACTCATTTGAAAACTAACTATGCCTCGCAGACTGGCGCGTGAACAATACAGGGTGACTCACGAAGATATGGAAATATTTGAATAGGTTATTCTGCAAGTAAAACTAAAGAAAAAAGTTCATATAAACATAGGTCTGCAAATGTTTAGTTACGGAGTTACGGCTAGTAAAAGATTTTGCCTGAAATTTAGCAACTTCGCTTATATGAAGCCATCGCAAAACTGTACAAGGTTAAAGTAAAGCACAATTTCCATTTATTTTGTTACTATTCATCTGGCGAATCTAATAAAACATGTCAAAAAGATGGTTCAAATGGCTCTGAGCACTATGGGACTTAACATCTGAGGTCATCAGTCCTCCAGAACTTAGAACTGCTTAAACCTAACTAACATAAGGACATCACACGCATCCATGCCCGAGGCAGGATTCAAACCTGCGACCGTAGCAGTCGCACGGTTCCAGACTCAAGCGCCTAGAACGTTTCGGGCATAAAACATGTCCCAGACGTGTATCTGCACTAGGTTTCCAGAACATCCAGAGAAGCGAAGAAGTAATTTCGTAAAATTTGTAATTTTTTAACTACTTGGCCCAATTTTTTTTCTAAATTCCAGGCAATTGCACAAAGTATTCAACAGCTGTTGTAGGGAATTTAATTTTGGGAAATCGACGCTAATAACGCTAACTGAAGCTGTATGAATGTGTCAGATAATCTGCTTTTATTTTACCATGGCTCAGTTTTAAAGAAGTTGTACAGTGTACATACAATATCACAATACATTCACAATAAATGTTCAAAAATATCTCCACCAAGTGCAATGCATTTAGCTGCACGTGTAGGAACAGATTTTGTTGCTAGTTTCAGTTTCACAGGGTTGATCTTAATTTCGTCTATTGCATTCATAATGCGACAAGTAATGCCACACTTGGCTTTTTCCTCATAAACTATGTCTTTCATCCATCATCATCATCATCTTGGACAGTTTCCAGCCACTGGCTGGGTCTGTCGGGAACACAAGCCTCTCCATCGTGTTCTGTCTTTCCACCATTCCCCCTCTTCCACCTTCGTCCAGTTCTCTCCTCTTCTCATCACACATTCCTTCACTCCCTTCACCCATCTATCCCTTGGTCTTCCTCTGGGCCTCTTCTCCTCCAGTTGCAGATCAAACATCCTCTTTGGAATTCTTCCCTCATCCATTCTCTTCATGTGTCCATACCACTGCAGTCTTGATTTTTCTATCCTGTCCTGTACTGGTTCCTCCTTTAGTCTTTCCCTCACATACACATTTCGCAATCTGTCTCGTCTTGTTACACCCAACCTGCTCCTCTGGAACTTCATTTCACTAGCCTGTATTCTACTTTTGTCGCTTTCGTGCATTACCCATGTCTCACTTCCTTATGCCAATATGGAGACAAACTAGGTTCGGTATATAATTCCCTTGGATTTCTGTGGCACCTCCTTGCTCCAAATAAGCCCCCTAATGCATTTGTAGAACTGCCCTGCTTTTCTGCACCTTTCATTTATTTCCATTGCGTTTTCCCCCTTACTTTCAATCACGCTTCCCAGGTACTTGAAGTTCTCTACCACTTGTAGTTTTTCCCCTCCACAAGTTATATCCATCCCATACATAAAAATCCATTGCTGTTAAATCGGGCGAGCTGGGTGGCCACAAACGTATAGCACCACGACCAATCCATTTCTGGGTAAAATGTTCATTTAAACGTGTAGCAGTAACGGTGTTGGTGAAATCAGAGTTGATGTTTTCTTCCATAAGAGCAGTAACTGGAGCACAGGGTCCAGCTTCCTTTAAAATTGATTGTCTGCTGTCTTAAACATTTTAAACAACCTTCGAGCTGTGCTGTAGGGAAGAACAGACACTCCCACATTTTAAACCACCTTCGACCTGTGCTGTAGGGAAGAACAAGACACTCCCTAGGCCACCAGTAACCATCTATAGGTCTCAGCTGAAGAATTGTTGAGACGAAAGCACAATTTTAAAGCCACATATTGCTCCTCGTGTGTTACCTTCATTGCAGCGGTAGGCGATACTGAATGTCTGACGCTGCCTGCTTCTCACAGGCGGGAACCAGAAATCCCAACAATGAAACTTCTACGGCGTATATATATATATATCACCTAACGTTACCGCTGGATATATTTCGTAAACCACATCAAATACTGACGAATCGATTCCACAGACCGAACGTGAGGAGAGGGGCTGTGTAATTGGTTAATACAAACCATAAAAAAATGCACGGAAGTATGTTTTTTAACACAAACCTAGGTTTTTTTAAATGGAACCCCGTTAGTTTTGTTAGCACATCTGAACATATAAACAAATACGTAATCAGTGCCGTTTGTTGCATTGTAAAATGTTTATTACATCCGGAGATATTGTAACCTAAAGTTGACGCTTGAGTACCAATCCCCCGCTGTTCGATCGTGTGTATCGGAGAGCACCGAATTACGTAGGGATCCAAAGAGAACGGTGATGGACCTTAGATACAGAAGAGACTGGAACAGAACATTACGTCCACATGCTAACAACTTGTTATTGTTTTTTTTTCACTGACGCACATGTACATTACCATGAGGCGTGAGGTACACGTACACCCGTGGTTTCCGTTTACAGTTACGGAGTGGAATAGAGTGTGTCCCGACATGTCAGGCCAATAGATGTTCAATGTGGTGGCCATCATTTGTTGCACACAATTGCAATCTCTGGCGTAATGAATGTCGTACACGCCGCAGTACATCTGGTGTAATGTCGCCGCAGGCTGCCACAATACGTTGCTTCATATCCTCTGGGGTTGTAGGCACATCACGGTACACATTCTCCTTTAACGTAGGTGTAAGATCAGGAGAACGGGCTGGCCAATTTATGCGTCCTCCACGTCCTATGAAACGCTCGTCGAACGTGTACCTCACCCCTCATGGTAATGTAGATGTGCGTCAGTGAAAAAGACCAATAAAAAGGTGTTAGCATGTGGACGTAATGTGCTGTTCCGGTCTCTTTGTACCTAAGGTCCATCACCGTTCCCTTTGGATCCTTACGTAATTCGGTGCTCTCCGATACACACGATCGAACAGCGGAGGAGTGGTACTCAAGCGTCAACTTTAGGTTACAATATCTCCGGATGTAATTAACGTTTTACAATGCAACAAACGGCACTGATTACGTATTTGTTTATATGTTCAGATGCGCTAACAAAACTAACGGGGTTCCATTTTAAAAAACGTAGGTTTGTGTTAAAAAACATACTTCCGTGCATTTTTTTATGGTTTGTATTAACCAATTACACTAGCCCCTCTTCTCACGTTCGGTCTGTGGAACCGATTCGTCAGTATTTGATGTAGTTTACGAAATATATCCAGCGGTAATGTTAGGTGACTCACCCTGTATATATACACTCCTGGAAATTGAAATAAGAACACCGTGAATTCATTGTCCCAGGAAGGGGAAACTTTATTGACACATTCCTGGGGTCAGATACATCACATGATCACACTGACAGAACCACAGGCACATAGACACAGGCAACAGAGCATGCACAATGTCGGCACTAGTACAGTGTATATCCACCTTTCGCAGCAATGCAGGCTGCTATTCTCCCATGGAGACGATCGTAGAGATGCTGGATGTAGTCCTGTGGAACGGCTTGCCATGCCATTTCCACCTGGCGCCTCAGTTGGACCAGCGTTCGTGCTGGACGTGCAGACCGCGTGAGACGACGCTTCATCCAGTCCCAAACATGCTCAATGGGGGACAGATCCGGAGATCTTGCTGGCCAGGGTAGTTGACTTACACCTTCTAGAGCACGTTGGGTGGCACGGGATACATGCGGACGTGCATTGTCCTGTTGGAACAGCAAGTTCCCTTGCCGGTCTAGGAATGGTAGAACGATGGGTTCGATGACGGGTGTGTAACCCGTTGCCAGCGATGTGGAAGTCGTAGGATACTCTTAGCATTGCCAGTTGTGCTGACAGTTCGAGCGGCGCGGTCTATTGCCCGACGAATGTGTAGCAGTTCTGAAGCGAATGCCGTGAAGTGTTTCCTTCAGTTTAGAAATAGAGTTGAACTCACGAGGGCTTATGTCAGAGGAGTGCAGTAGGTGGTATAACACTTAGCAGCCACATCAGATCAGTAACTGCTTGCACTGTACGTTCTTGAGCATTGTCCTGCAAAATGGTGGTCACGTCCTGCACTTCTGTCTCTATGCTGTTCATTCTTCGAAGACAAAAGCGTACATACTGTATATATGTACGCGTGATTTCCACACTCCTAGCCACCCCTAGGTCCACCAGTTCCGATGTGATAGTGAAGTGGAAACGTGAAGGGACATGTACAGAACAGAAGCGTACAGGCCGACTGTTGTGGGTTGGCAGGAGAGCCAACACCGTTTTATTAGAGGAAGCTGAAAGGCACGCGTTTTAGCTCACGCAGGCTGGCGTGAGGTCTGGAACAGGACAAGGAAATTAGAATTTAGAAAAACGGACGTAGCTGGTGGAATACTTAACATTAATCCATTAATGATGAGCATCGCTCTTGACTGTACATGATTCAGTATCTATAGTAAGTGGTACTGGCGCCTTGCTAGGTCGTAGCAAATGACGTAGCTGAAGGCTATGCTAACTATCGTCTCGGCAAATGAGAGCGTATTTTGTCAGTGAACCATCGCTAGCAAAGTTGGTTGTACAACTGGTCGAGTGGTAGGAAGTCTCTCTAGACCTGCCGTGTGGCGGCGCTCGGTCTGCAATTACTGATATTGGCGACACGCGAGTCCGACGTATACTAACGGACCGCGGCCGATTTAAAGGCTACCACCTAGCAAGTGTGGTGTCTGGCGGTGACACCACACCGACCTCGTCTGTTGACTGACAGAGACCGCCGTCAGTTGAAGAGAGTGGTAATGTGTAATAGGCAGACATCTATCCAGACCATCACACAGGAATTCCAAACTGCATCAGAATCCCCTGCAACTACTGTGACAGTTAGGCGAGAGGTGAGAAGGATTTCGTGGTCGAGCGGCTGCTCATAAACCCAACATCACGCCGGTAAATGCCAAACGACGCCTCACATGATGTGAGGAGCGTAAAAATTAGACTATGGAACAGTGGAAAAACGTTGTGTGGAGTGACGAATCACGGTAAACAATGTGGCGACCCGGTGGCAGGGTGTGGGTATGGCGAATACACGGTGGACGTTATCTGACAGCATGTGTAGTGCTAAGAGTAAAATTTGGAGACGGTGGTGTTATGGCGTGGTCGTGTTTTTCATGAAGGGCCCTTGCACACCTTGTTGTTTTGCGTGGCACTATCACAGCACAGGCCTACATTGATGTTTTCAGCACCTTTTTGCTTCCCACTGTTGAAGAGCAATTCGGGGATGGCGATTGCATCTTTCAACACGATCGAGCACCTGCTCATAATGCACGGCCTGTGGTGGAGTGGTTACAAGACATTAACATCCCTGTAATGGACTGGCCTGCACAGAGTCCTGACCTGAATCCTATAGAACGCCTTTGGGACGTTTTGGAACGGCGACTTCGTACCAGACCTCACCGACCGACATCGATACCTCTCCTCAGTGCAGCACTCCGTGAAGAATGGGCTGCCATTCTCCAAGAAGCATTCCAGCACCTGATTGAACGTAATGCCTGCTAGAGTGGAAGCTGTCATCAAGGGCTAAGCCTGGGCCAACACGATATTGAATTCAAGCATTGCCGAGGGAGGACGCCACGAACTTGTAAGTCATTTTCAGGGACGTGTCCGGATGGTTTTGATCACATTGTGTATGTGTATACTACTGCTGTCTGTCAAATACTTAATTTCAATAGGTAGATTGCCAGAGGCTTTTGTAGCTCACTATTGCACAGCTTTCTGTGCCAGAATGTGAGTGTAGTTGAGATCATTACTTCTTCTAGAATTGTGCTGGTGAGTATGTTTCTTATTCTCAAACTCCGCTATGTCGTTTAAAACAGATTTTATGAATGAATTAATATATTGCGAGACTGTGGTTAATGTTTCCATTTGTTCTCTTCTTAAACACCGAGGTGACAAAAGTCATGCACTAGCAATATGCACATACAGGGTGTTTCAAAAATGACCGGTATATTTGAAACGGCAATAAAAACTAAACGAGCAGCGATAGAAATACACCGTTTGTTGCAATATGCTTGGGACAACAGTACATTTTCAGGCAGACAAACTTTCGAAATTACAGTAGTTACAATTTTCAACAACAGATGGCGCTGCGGTCTGGGAAACTCTATAGTACGATATTTTCCACATATCCACCATGCGTAGCAATAATATGGCGTAGTCTCTGAATGAAATTACCCGAAACCTTTGACAACGTGTCTGGCGGAATGGCTTCACATGCAGATGAGATGTACTGCTTCAGCTGTTCAATTGTTTCTGGATTCTGGCGGTACACCTGGTCTTTCAAGTGTCCCCACAGAAAGAACTCACAGGGGTTCATGTCTGGCGAATAGGGAGGCCAATCCACGCCGCCTCCTGTATGTTTCGGATAGCCCAAAGCAATCACACGATCATCGAAATATTCATTCAGGAAATTAAAGACGTCGGCCGTGCGATGTGGCCGGGCACCATCTTGCATAAACCACGAGGTGTTCGCAGTGTCGTCAAAGGCAGTTTGTACCGCCACAAATTCACGAAGAATGTCCAGATAGCGTGATGCAGTAATCGTTTCGGATCTGAAAAATGGGCCAATGATTCCTTTGGAAGAAATGGCGGCCCAGACCAGTACTTTTTGAGGATGCAGGGACGATGGGACTGCAACATGGGGCTTTTCGGTTCCCCATATGCGCCAGTTCTGTTTATTGACGAAGCCGTCCAGGTACTGTAAAAATAAGCTTCGTCAGTAAACCAAATGCTGCCCACATGCATATCGCCGTCATCAATCCCGTGCACTATATCGTTAGCGAATGTCTCTCGTGCAGCAATGGTAGCGGCGCTGAGGGGTTGCCGCGTTTGAATTTTGTATGGATTGAGGAGTAAACTCTGGCGCATGAGACGATACGTGGACGTTGGCGTCAATTGGACCGCAGCTGCAACACGGCGAACGGAAACCCGAGGCCGCTGTCGGATCACCTGCTGCAGTAGCTGCGCGTTGCCCTCTGTGGTTGCCGTACGTGGTCGCCCTACCTTTCCGGCACGTCATCCGTCACGTTCTCAGTCCGTTGAAATTTTTCAAACAGATCCTTTATTGTATCGCTTTTCGGTCCTTTGGTTACATTAAACCTCCGTTGAAAACTTCGTCTTGTTGCAACAACACTGTGTTCTAGGCGGTGGAATTCCAACACCAGAAAAATCCTCTGTTCTAAGGAATAAACCATGTTGTCTACAGCACACTTGCACGTTGTGAACAGCACACGCTTACAGCAGAAAGACGACGTACAGAATGGCGCACCCACAGACTGCGTTGTCTTCTATATCTTTCACATCACTTGCAGCGCCATCTGTTGTTGAAAATTGTAACTACTGTAATTTCGAAAGTTTGTCCGCCTGAAAATGTACTGTTATCCCAAGCATATTGCAACAAACGGTGTATTTCTATCGCTGCTCGTTTAGTTTTCATTGCCGTTTCAAATATACCGGTCATTTTTGAAACACCCTGTATACAAACGAAGGTAACGTCCCGTACATGAGGTATAATAGGGCAGTGCATTGCCAGAGTTGTCATTTCTACTCAGGTGATTCATCTGAAAAGGTTTCCGACACGATTGTGGTCGCACGAAGGGAATTAAGAGACTATGATCGCGGGATGGTAGTTGGAGCTAGACGCATGGGACATTCCATTTAGGAAATCTTTAGGAAATTCAATTTTCCGAGATCCATATTGTCAATAGTGTGTCGAGAACACACAGAATTTCAGGCATTACCTCTCACCACGGACATCCCAGTGGGCGACGGTGTTCACTTAACTGCCGAGTGCGCCGGCGATTGCGTAGACTTGTCGGTGCTAACAGACACGCAACACTGCGTTAAATAATTGCGGAAATAAATGTGGGACGTACGACGAATGTAAGCGTTAGGACAAAACGCGAAATTTGGCGTTAAAGGGGGACGCCAGCAGATGATCGACGGTTGTTGATGTGTTGGCAGATGTGCCAACACCTTGTAGTTAGAGGAGGCCGAAATGCACGCTATAGTCTAACGCAGACTGGCGTGAGGTCTGGAACAGGATACGTAATGAATGCTATAAAGAAAAGTACGTAGCTGCTGGAATACGTAACTTTAATCCATCATTTGTATACAGCATTCTTGATGATACAAGTGAGACTCTCTCTAGAAATGGTTAATGGCGCCTTGCTAGGTCGTAGCCATGGACTTAGCTGAAGGCTATTCTAACTGTCTCTCGGCAAATGAGAGAAAGGCATCGTCAGTGTAGTCGCTAGCAAAGTCGGCTATACAACTGGGGCGAGTGCTAGTACGTCTCTCAAGACCTGCCGTGTGGTGGCGCTCGGTCTGCAATTACTGACAGTGGCGACACGCGGGTCCGACATGTACTAATGGACCGCGGCCGATTTAAAGCTACCACCTAGCAAGTGTGGTGTCTGGCGGTGACACCACAGTTGTGCCTTTGGTAACAGTACGCCATCGTCTGCAGCGCCTCTTTTGGCTCCTGACCATATCGATTGGCGGCTGGGAAACCGTGGTCTGGTCAGATAAGCCCGGATTTCAGTTTGTAAGAGCTGATGGTAGGTTTAGAGTGTTGCGTAGACCCCACGAATCCGTGGACCTAAGTTTTCAAAACGTCACAGTGCATGGTGGAGCTTACAGTCGATGCTAGTAGTGTGTCTGGAAAACAGCACTTTGTTGACACTATTCTTTCTGTTTGGGCTATTGTGGAATATTGTGCATCAGAGGAACCTTTTGCTCAAGGTAATTGCACCCATTTGCGTTGTTATATAAAGTCGAAGGAAAAAAAATGCTATTGAATGAGGTTAGAGGTGGTATAGAGTTTATGTTCGGTAGTATTAATGGTGTGTTTGATGTTCAGAACTGTAGGAGTCGAAAGTCTGCACTCATTTATATTACTAAGTATGATTCTCTACCTATTTCTAATTGGAATGACTCCGCTTTGTCATTCAATGTTTGGTTGTGTAGGTGGGCCGAGCGTACTACAGGGTTATTACAAATGATTGAATCGATTTCACAGCTCTACAATAACTTTATTATTTGAGATATTTTCACAATGCTTTGCACACACAGACAAAAACTCAAAAAGTTTTTTTAGGCAATCACAAATGTTCGATATGTGCTCCTTTAGTGATTCGGCAGACATCAAGCCGATAATCAAGTTTCTCTCACACTCGGCGCAGCATGTCCCCATCAATGAGTTCGAAAGCATCGTTGATGCGAGCTCGCAGTTCTGGCACGTTTCTTGGTAGAGGAGGTTTAAACACTGAATCTTTCACATAACCCCACAGAAAGAAATCGCATGGGGTTAAGTCGGGAGAGCGTGGAGGCCATGACATGAATTGCTGTTCATGATTTCCACCACGACCGATCCATCGGTTTTCCAATCTCCTGTTTAAGAAATGCCGAACATCATGATGGAAGTGCGGTGGAGCACCATCCTGTTGAAAGATGAAGTCGGCGCTGTCGGTCTCCAGTTGTGGCATGAGACAATTTTCCGCGGGCTAAGCGTGAAACTTGCCCGCACGCGTTCAACCATTTCTTCGCTCACTGCAGGCCGACCCGTTGATTTCCCCTTACAGAGGCATCCAGAAGCTTTAAACTGCGCATACCATCGCCGAATGGAGTTAGCAGTTGGTGGATCTTTGTTGAACTTCGTCCTGAAGTCTCGTTGCACTGTTATGACTGACTGATGTGAGTGCATTTCAAGCACGACATACGCTTTCTCGGCTTTATGAGTTTTTGTACGTATCTGTAGTGTGTCGTGACCATATGTCAATGAATGGAGCTACAGTGAATTTATGAAATCGCTTCAATCATTTGTAATAGCCCTGTAATGCGATTGATTACACTGATCCTTTTTTAGTTAATAATTGGTCCCGTATTCGGTTCATTGAAAAATATTTTGATTCTTTTCAGGCTAATAGGTTGGTCGTCATATCCCTTAGTGAGTGTCATCTAAATTATAATGGCTGGGCGGGTTGCGTTGTACGGTGGTATAACAAGGCCTTTCGGTCCACGGAGGTGCGTAAGAAACAGTTATATCTGTCTCAACTGAACGGATCATTGACTGGAAATAGCTATGGTCGGCTGCTTGGTTAGCGTTTGCAGCAATTCGTGGGCTCCATATTCCCAAAAAACGATAGTATTTTTATGGATGACAATGCGCCATGTTACCGGACTACAATTGTTCGCAATTGGTTTGAAGAACATTCTGGACCGTTATAACGAATGATCTGGCTATCCAACTCGTCCGAAATAAATTCCAGGCAACATTTACGGGCATAATCGAGAGATCGGTTTGTTCACATACTCCTGCACCGGCAACACTGTCGCAAATATTGACGTCTACAGAGGCAGCGTGACTCAATATTTTGCAAGGGTTTCCAACAACGTTTTGAGTCCGTGCCACGTCGATTTGTTGCGCAATGCTGGGGCAAAGGAGGTATCCTATGACGCTTGGCTTCTCGGTGTATATACAGGGTGTTTCAAAAATGACCGGTATATTCGAAACGGCAATGAAAACTAAACGAGCAGCGATAGAAATACACCGTTTGTTGCATTTGCTTGGGACAACAGTACATTTTCAGGCAGACAAACTTTCGAAATTACAGTAGTTACAATTTTCAACAACAGATGGCGCTGCAAGTGATGTGAAAGATATAGAAGACAACGCAGTCTGTGGGTGCGCCATTCTGTACGTCGTCTTTCTGCTGTAAGCGTGTGCTGTTCACAACGTGCAAGTGTGCTGTGGACAACATGGTTTATTCCTTAGAACACAGGATTTTTCTGGTGTTGGAATTCCACCGCCTAGAACACAGTGTTGTTGCGACAAGACGAAGTTTTCAACGGAGGTTTAATGTAACCAAAGGACCGAAAATCGATACAATAAAGCATCTCTTTGAAAAATTTCAACGGACTGAGAACGTGACGGATGAACGTGCTGGAAAGGTAGGGCGACCGCGTACGGCAACCACAGAGGGCAATGCGCAGCTAGTGCAGCAGGTGATCCGACAGCGGCCTCGGGTTTCCGTTCGCCGTGTTGCAGCTGCGGTCCAAATGACGCCAATGTCCACGTATCGTCTCGTGCGCCAGAGTTTACACCTCTATCCATACAAAATTCAAACGCGGCAACCCCTCAGCGCCGCTACCATTGCTGCACGAGAGACGTTCGCTAACGATATAGTGCACAGGATTGATGACGGCGATATGCATGTGGGCAGCATTTGGTTTACTGACGAAGCTTATTTTTACAGTACCTGGACGGCTTCGTCAATAAACAGAACTGGCGCATATGGGGAACCGAAAAGCCCCATGTTGCAGTCCCATCGTCCCTGCATCCTCAAAAAGTACTGGTCTGGGCCGCCATTTCTTCCAAAGGAATCATTGGCCCATTTTTCAGATCCGAAACGATTACTGAATCTGGACATTCTTCGTGAATTTGTGGCGGTACAAACTGCCTTAGACGACACTGCGAACACCTCGTGGTTTATGCAAGATGGTGCCCGGCCACATCGCACGGCCGACGTCTTTAATTTCCTGAATTAATATTTCGATGATCGTGTGATTGCTTTGGGCTATCCGAAACATACAGGAGGCGGCGTGGATTGGCCTCCCTATTCACCAGACATGAACCCCTGTGACTTCTTTCTGTGGGGACACTTGAAAGACCAGGTGTACCGCCAGAATCCAGAAACAATTGAACAGCTGAAGCAGTACATCTCATCTGCATGTGAAGCCATTCCGCCAGACACGTTGTCAAAGGTTTCGGGTAATTTCATTCAGAGACTACACCATATTATTGCTACGCATGGTGGATATGTGGAAAATATCGTACTATAGAGTTTCCCAGACCGCAGCGCCATCTGTTGTTGAAAATTGTAACTACCGTAATTTCGAAAGTTTGTCTGCCTGAAAATGTACTGTTGTCCCAAGCATATTGCAACAAACGGTGTATTTCTATCGCTGCTCGTTTAGTTTTTATTGCCGTTTCAAATATACCGGTCATTTTTGAACCACCCTATAGATTGTGTATTGCGCGAGTAAGCAAGTGTGTCTGTTATGAATATCTTGCGTCTTAGAGGTCAGGAAACCGGTCGATACGTAGGCGACAAGCAATGTATCGAATGAATTCCGTACATATGGTATTACATAAAAGCTAATATTGATGCTCACAGATCGGGAGGCGATAACTGAAACGCGTATGGAGTGCAAAACTGCTTCTGACACAGCGTCAATTGCGGTCACACTTCAGTGGACAGGAAGAGCAAAGTTGTGTGAATAACGAGAATAACCTTTTCTTAACTACGACACGATTTCTCAAATTCCACAGTAAGTCCTAAGAAAATCGCCCTAACATTGACGGGCTCTTGTTAAATAATTGTCACTACGATAATTATTTTTCCAAACATGGAAACGGTACCAGTGACTACATAAATAGTAACTTCTCAACATGGTAAAGCCATACACGGATTTATGCACTAATTTATCTAGCACTACGTTCATCTATTTTAGTTGTCAGAGTTCATAAGATCTTTAGAAGACTTGAGATCAAATAAGGCACAAGTTACAGACAACACTGCTTTCTAATCTCTGAAGATAATGGAGTAAACGACAATTAAGCGTTTATTAAAATCTGTGTGTAGAATCACTGAGTCTGGAACCATAGCATCGGACTCTCTAGAAACATCATCCACACAATTCGGAAGATAGCAAGAGTCGACAAGTGCGAGAACTATCATACAATCAGCTTAACGGCTCATGCGCCGAAGTTGCTGACAAGAGTAATAGCCGGCCGGTGTGACCGAGCGGTTCTATGCTCTTCAGTCTGGTTCCGCGCGATCACTACGGTCGCAGGTTCGAATCCTGCCTCGGCCATGGATGTCTTTGATGTCCTTAAGTTAGTTAGGTTTAAGTAGTTCTAAGGGACTGATGACCTCAGATGTTAAGTCCCATAGTGCTCAGAGCCAAGAATAATACATAGAAGACTGGAAAAGAAATTGAGGATCGGTTGGATGACCATGACCTTGACTTTCTGAAAGGCAAGGGCACCAGACAGGCAGTTCTGAAGCTGCGATTGATATTGGAAGCAAGATTTCGAAATATCAAGAGACGATAACAGGATTTGTCGACCTGGCAAAAGCGTTCGACAGTGTAAAATGATACAACACGTTCCGAATTCTGCGAGAAATAGGAGTAACGTGTAGGGAAAGATGGACAAAGTGCAACATATACAAGAACCAAGAGGGAATAGTAAGAACGAAGTCCTCGGAAAAGCTCTGACGGAAATAAAAGACTGGTTCAAAAGAGGAGTTAAATTTCAGGATGAAAGGTGGAAAGTCCCCTTTGAAAATGGTTCAAATGGCTCTGAGCACTATGGGACTTAACTTCTAAGGTCATCAGTCCCCTAGAACTTAGAACTACTTAAACCTAACTAACCTAAGGACATCACACACACCCATGCCCGACGCAGGATTCGAACCTGCGACCATAGCGGTCGCGCGGTTCCAGATGTAGCGCCTAGAACCGCTCGGCCACCCCGGCCGATCCCCCTTGAAAAATTAAGAATAACATTGCTGGCAAAACTTCTACGTTATTTGATTTCAAACAGCTGAGCAAAACTCAACGTACTCGAACAGTTTTCCCATTACTGATTCTGATCATCACTAAACTGACGTACAATATTTTTAGCGCAACGCAATCTGACTTTCAATAATCCCTACAAAAGAATGGTCCTGACTAACAATAACCTATACCTTCCACAAAAATCTTCGTTACTCGAACTACTGCAATACAGCGAGCGGCGATACTGCCAGCTAAATAAAAAACAACAAACAATGTATTTACCTTAATAGTGTTCAGAAGTCATGATATATGTATCTATCAATTCATGACATCCATCTTTACAAATTTCCTTTTTCTGGCGGACACACGTCCAGATCGTTCGCTTTTAGTAACTTCTACCTACCTATGTAAGTAGGCTGTTTAGGATGTTATGTTGGTAACACCATGTAGCGCTCTGTATGAAAATCACTGGCTGTGCTGTGTGCAAGTCTGTGGCTGGTTGGCATTGTCGGAATATTCGCTATTGTAGTGTTGGCCAGTTTGACGTGAACAGCGTGTAGCGTTGTGCAGTTGGAGGTGAGCCTCCAGCAGTGGTGGATGTGGGGAGAGAGATGGCGGAGTTTTGAGAGCGGATGATCTGGACGTGTGTCCATCAGAGACAGTAAGTTGGTAAGACTAGATGTCATGAACTGATATATATATATTATGACTTTTGAACATTATTGAGGTAAATACATTGTTTGTTCTCTATCAAAATCTTTCATTTGCTAACTATGCCTGTCAGTAATTAGTGCCTTCAGTAGTTAGACCGAGCGACCGCTACGGTCGCAGGTTCGAATCCTGCCTCTGGCATGGATGTGTGTGATGTCCTTAGGTTAGTTAGGTTTAATTAGTTCTAAGTTCTAGGCGACTGATGACCTCAGAAGTTAAGTCGCATAGTGCTCAGAGCCATTTGAACCAGTAGTTAGGCTCTTTTATTTAGCTGGCAGTATTGGCGCTCTCTGTATTACAGTAGTTCGAGTAACGAAGATTTTTGTGAGATGAGTGATTCATGAAAGGTATAGGTTATTGTTAGTCAGGGACATTCTTTTTTGGGGATTATTGAAAGTCAGACTGCGTTGCGCTAAAATATTGTGTGTCAGTTTTGTGATGATCAGAATAAGTAAAGAGAAAACTGAGTTTTGCTGAGCTGTTTGAAATCAAATAACGTAGAAGTTTTTCCAGCGCTGTCATTCTTAATTTTTCAAAGGGGACGTTTCAAAGGATATTAGTGATAAGATTTGCTGATGATACTGCTATCCTCAATGAAAGTAAAGAAGGATTACAAGATGTGTTGAATGGAATCAACAGCTCAATGAGTATAGAATGCAGACTGGGAGTAAATCGAAGGAAGGCGGAAGGAATGAGGAGTACCAGAACGGAGGTTAGCGATAAACTTCAAATTTGGATAGCAGGAACTAGACGAAGTTAAGGAATTCGGTCACTTAGGAAGCAAAAAACATACGACAGAGGAAGCAAGGACACAAAAAGCAGATTAACACAGGCAAAGAGACCATTCCTGGCCAAGAGAAGTCTACTAGTGTCGATTATAGATCTTAATTTGAAGAACAAATTTCTGAGAATGGTCGTTTGGAGCACGGCACTGTATGGTAGTGAAGCATGGACTGTGAAAAAATCGGAACAGAAAGGAATTGAAGCGTTTGAGTTGTGCTACAGAAGAATATTGAAATTAGGTGGGCTGATGAGGTAAGGAATGGGGAGGTTCTCCGCAGAATCAGCGGGGAAAGGAATATATGTTAAACACTGACAAGAAGAGGGGACAGGATGGTAGGACATCTGTTAAGACATCACGGAATAACTTCCATGATGCTAGAAGCTGTATGGGGCAAAAACTGTAGAGGGAGACAGAGATTGGGATACATCCAGCAAATAATTAAGGACATAAGTTGCAAGTGCTACTCTTAGATGAAAGGAGAGGAATTCGCGCAAAAAAAAAAAAAAAAAAAAAAAAAAATAACCACTCTTGTTCTGAAGAAAATGCGACCTAACTCGAGAATGAATAAAGTTATACTCAAATGAAACGAACCGTTGTTTTCTCATGTCGTGGACCCTTCGCCGTTTCTACAGACAACCTTCTCATTCCTTACCTTATCAAGCCACCTAATTTTCGACATTCTTCTGTGGGACTACATCTCAAACGCTTCGATTCTCTTCCGCTCGGCTTTTCCCACAGTCCTTCTTATACCCTGACTGCTTCATCCGCCATTGGTTATTTCACTTCCAAGGTAGCAGAAGTCCTTCACCTACATTACGGTCAAAGTTCTGACTTTAAGTTTGTTGCTGATCCCACTACAAATATCGATCATACTGGTCAGCTTTATTTGTGGCTCTGGGTACTTCGAAGAAATCGAGGGCATATAGAACTCGCCGTTACCGTGAAATGTATCTGGAGGCTACGTAAATCTCCATTACTCTAGTACTCGATAAGCGCTCTCGATACTACCTTGTTTCTGAATTATGCGATATGTGTGATCACACATAAGTACTAATTTCATTCAGCATGTGCGGTAATTAAAGCATTTCTCTTGAGCTGTAGTCAAGCGTAACAGGTATGTTTAACGTATAGTGTTAAAGGCCTGTCCTCATTTATTTTAGAGTAAAGGACGTAATTAACAAGGAATGGAGAACTAATGGTCCAAATAACACTTTATATGTCTTTTATACCGTCTAGTAAATACATAACAGCATGATCAATATATTCCATAAGTCACTGAAATTTTATTAAAGGTGTTTCGCATTAAATTTTATTATTCAGTTATTAGTTATTAGTTTCGCAATTGTAATAATGTAGATAGTGTTATTAAAAATATTTTATTTAGAGAAATATATCAAAATTATGATACATACAAAAGTTTGTATTGCCTAAAATTTGTGCAAAAGTGAAAATTATTTGTATTAGGCTTGACATATCCCAAATGAAATTCGCTTTGTCCACTTTTAGAGGTACAGTTTTCATTTCCATAAACGACTTATTTGAAAAGTTAATGATCATAAAAACATTCGTATACCGGTACTCTAACATTGTTTAGTGAAATTGAATAAGATCTCAGTAACCAGCACTATAGTCTGCTAACCATTACTCTCGAATTTCTAAAAATTTGTACTTTGTCTAAAGGAATGTGCTAATTATTAAATTAGTGATATTAAAAAGTTTCTGTTTCTCGTGGAAAATGTGAGATCATAGATATGGGCGTTCCGCGTCAATTCGGAGAGTCTAAGTTTAGCTTTTGATTTGTAAAGTTACGATGCCAGCGAGATTGTGTCTGGTTTTTCATATGTAGAATTTCTATATTCATGATTGAGTATTTAGTTTTTGATATGTAGAGATGCTAAAAGGTATCAGATAGATTATATAATGGTAATACAGAGATTTAGGAACCAGGTTTTAAATTGTAAGACATTTCCAGGGGCAGATGTGACCACAATCTATTGGTTATGAACTGTAGATTAAAACTGAAGAAACTGCAAAAAGATGGGAATTTAAGGAGATGGGACCTGGATAAACTGACTAAACCAGAGGTTGTAGAGAGTTTCAGGGAGAGCATAAGGGAACAATTGACAGGAATGGGGGAAAGAAATACAGGAGAAGAAGAATGGGTAGCTTTGAGGCTTGAAATAGTGAAGGTAGCAGAGGATCAAATAGGTAAAAAGACGAGGGCTAGTAGAAACCCTTGGGTAACAGAAGAAATATTGAATTTAATTGATGAGAGGAGAAAATATAAAAATGCAGTAAATGAAGCAGGCAAAAAGGAATACAAACGTCTCAAAAATGAGATCGTCAGGAAGTGCAAAATGGCTAAGCAGGGATGGCTAGAGGACAAATGTAAGGATGTAGAGGCTTATCTCACTAGGGGTAAGATAGATAGTGCCTACAGGAAAATTAAAGAAACCCTTGGGGAAAGGAGAACCACTTGCATGAATATCAAGAGCTTTGATGGAAACCCAGTTCTAAGCAAAGAAGGGAAAGCAGAAAGGTGGAAGGAGTATATAGAGGGTCTATACTTGAGGACAATATTATGGAAGTGGAAGAGGATGTAGATGAAGATGAAATGGGAGATATGATACTGCGTGAAGAGTTTGACAGAGCACTGAAAGACCTAAGTCGAAACAATGCCCCCCAGAGTAGACAACATTCCATTAGAACTACTGACAGCCTTGGGAGAGCCAGTCCTGACAAAACTCTACCATCTGGTGCGCAAGATGTATGAGACAGGCGAAACACCCTCACACTTCAAGAAGAATATATTAATTCCAATCCCAAAGAAAGCAGGTGTTGACAGATGTGAAAATTACCGAACTATCAGTTTAATAAGTCACAGCTGCAAAATACTAACGCGAATTCCTTACAGACGAATGGAAAAACTGATAGAAGCCGACCTCTGGGAAGATCAGTTTGGATTCCGTAGAAATGTTGGAACACGTGAGGCAATACTGACCCTACGACTTATCTTAGAAGAAAGATAAAGGAAAGGCAAACCTTCATTTCTAGTATTTGTAGACTTAGAGAAAGCTTTTGACAAGGTTGATTGGAATACTCTCTTTCAAATTCTGAAGGTGGCAGGGGTAAAATACAGGGAGCGAAAGGCTATTTACAATTTGTACAGAAACCAGATGGCAGTTATAAGAGCCGAGGGGTATGAAAGGGAGGCAGTAGTTGGGAAGGGAGTGAGATACTGTTGCAGCCTATACCCGATGCTATTCAATCTGTATATTGAGCAAGCAATAAAGGAAACAAAACAAAAGTTCGGAGTAGGTAATAAAATCCATGGAGAAGAAATAAAAACTTTGAGGTTCGCCGATGACATTGTAATTCTGTCAGAGACAGCAAAGGACTTGGAAGAGCAGTTGAAGGTAATGGACAGATTCTTGAAAGGGTATGAGATGAACATCAACAAAAGCAAAACGAGGATAATGGAATGTAGTCGAATTAAGTCGGGTGATGCTGAGGGAATTAGATTAGGAAATGAAGCACTTAAAGTAGTAAAGGAGTTTTGCTATTTGGGTAGCAATATAACTGATGATGGTCGAAGTAGAGACGATATAAAATGTAGACTGGCAATGGCAAGGAAAGCGTTTCTGAAAAAGAAAAATTTGTTAACATCGAGTATAGATTTAAATGTCAGGAAGTCGTTTATGAAAGTATTTGTATGGAGTGTAGCCATGTATGGAAGTGAAACGTGGACGATAAATAGTTTGGACTAGAAGAGAATAGAAGCTTTCGAAATGTGAGCTACAGAAGAATGCTGAAGATTAGATGGGTAGATCACATAACTAATGAGGAGGCATTGAATAGAATTGGAGAGAAGAAAAATTTGTGGCACAACTTGAGTAGAAGAAGGGATCGGTTGGTAGGGCATATTCTGCGGCATCAAGGGATCACCAATTTAGTATTGGAGGGCAGCGTGGAGGGTAAAAATCGTAGAGGGAGACCAAGAGATGAATACACTAAGCAGATTCAGAAGGGTGTAGGCTGCAGTAGGTACTGGGAGATGAAGAAGCTTGCACAGGATAGAGTAGCATGAAGAGCTGCATCAAACCAGTCTAAGGACTGAAGACCACAACAAAAACAACAACAACAACAACAACATGTAGAGATGTTGTGCTACGGAGTCTGTGATCAGTTTTTGATATGTAAAGATACTATGCTAGGGAATCTGTCTATATCTATATCGCTAGTCAGCTGATCAGACTTAAGTGCCTGGCAGAGGGTTCAATCTGTGTTTAGATATTGACCTAAAAAGACGCAATGACACGCGTCTGAAGACGTTTTCATTTGTCTCACTTACTTGCAGAAGTTGCGTCGTGCACAGCTGATCTGGTGTTAATAAGTCACAAGAAAGGGGAGGGAATGTGTTTCAATCACCACTTAACTGGTGCGACACTAGGCAAAGAGCATGAAGCAAGAGAGACACGTAAGTAAAACATATTCTGATTGTAGTTATATCTAATCAGTGATAATTAACTAGTGCAGGAATGGTGAATATTTCATTCAACAATGTAGTTAGTATGTTTGAAGTTATTTTTGTTGCATACTGATTGGGGTGAAATATTAAGACCTCCACTCTTAATGTGCCACTGAAGCTTTTATTAACATGTTTTTCGGTAAGAGGATGGCCATGATCGTTCCCGTCACAGCCTGCCAATGGGTCAGCGGCTCTCACTTCATATTGGTTTGCAAAGTATATCACGTCAGTCTCAAAAGTTTCGTGACTGAATTAATAAAAAATAGAGAAAAGTTGAGATGATGGGTTAAGGTTTCAGGTGTTGTACATGGTGTGCCGTTCCCCCCTCCCCTCCCATGCCCCCCTCCACGCCACCTGAGTTCCCATGAGTACCCACAGGACGTTCAAACAACCATGTCAAACTGCCAGAAAATTTCTTCGTCGGGATAAGAATTTTCCTCATTTTGCAGTTCAACCAAATCGCTTGAGGCGTCTGTGTGTCGTTGAGGAGGCGCAGTGTGTAGGACAAACTCTGAACGCAGTTTTCTCGTCTTCGAAATGTGCTATGAAATATCTAGAACACTTGGTTTAGAGAAGTTTCTCCTTTGTGATTTGTGACACAACAATGTGTGCACACTACTGCCACACGTTATAAGTGGGCTGCTTCTATGTTGGCAGCGCTTTGCATTGGTTCTCTGACTGCGCTTTCTTTGTAAGAGACTCTGTTGCTGGACGGACTCGTTGTTGGAAGTTAATCGCTGGACTCATTGTTGGAAGAATCGCCAGTACTGTTGGGCCGTTGCAAGTTAGTCGCCAACAGTGATGGAAGTACTGTTGTGCAGTTGGAGGTGAACAGTCAACAGTGATGGATGTTAGATGTGAGAAGTTAGCATTGGTGGAGGGTAGAGGTCTGAAGTGTTAGCGTAGGCTAAAGATTTCTACTTGTTCAGCTTGGAGATTCAATATTATTCACGATTATATACCTTTGTACTAGATGTCAATGACGATTTATATTCGTGTTTGGACTGGATGTCACATTATTAAGATAAAAAAATACATTATTTGATTTGCAACAAAATCTTTCCTTTGCTAGCCATATGCCTATTAGTAGTTACTAGTTTTATTCAGCTGGCAGTATTACCCCTCGCTGTATTGCAGTAGTTCGCGTAATGAAGTTTTGTGAGGTAAGTCCTTAATGAAATGTATAGGTTATTGTTAAGATTTCTTTTTAGTCATGGCGATTCTTTTGAATTAATTATTTGAAGTCAGGTTGTAATTCTTTTGAGCAGTCAGATTGCGTTGCGCTACAATATTGTGGGTCAGTGTTGACATGATAAGAAAAAGTAAAGAGGAAGTAGGCTCAGTAGGTTTAGTTTTACTCAGCTCTTTCAGAATCAAAAAATGAAGAAGTTTCACTTTCTCAGTCATTCTGCATTTTAAGTACAGACACACTCATTTACATAAAGAAGTTTCAACGTCCACTGTTGAAATTCACCTGCTCACAGCTGATTGGTCCAATGAACATATGTTGTTTACAGTTGTTAGCTCAGGCTTCCACCATAGTTACTGATCTGACATCGCATATACGCCATGAATTAAATCTGTCTCGGAACTACACTCCTGGAAATGGAAAACAGAACACATTGACACCGGTGTGTCAGACCCACCATACTTGCTCCGGACACTGCGAGAGGGCTGTACAAGCAATGATCACACGCACGGCACAGCGGACACACCACGAACCGCGGTGTTGGCCGTCGAATGGCGCTAGCTGCGCAGCATTTGTGCACCGCCGCCGTCAGTGTCAGCCAGTTTGTCGTGGCATACGGAGCTCCATCGCAGTCTTTAACACTGGTAGCATGCCGCGACAGCGTGGACGTGAACCGTATGTGCAGTTGACGGACTTTGAGCGAGGGCGTATAGTGGGCATGCGGGAGGCCGGGTGGACGTACCGCCGAATTGCTCAACACGTGGGGCGTGAGGTCTCCACAGTACATCGATGTTGTCGCCAGTGGTCGGCGGAAGGTGCACGTGCCCGTCGACCTGGGACCGGACCGCAGCGACGCACGGATGCACGCCAAGACCGTAGGATCCTACGCAGTGCCGTAGGGGACCGCACCGCCACTTCCCAGCAAATTAGGGACACTGTTGCTCCTGGGGTATCGGCGAGGACCATTCGCAACCGTCTCCGTGAAGCTGGGCTACGGTCCCTCACACCGTTAGGCCGTCTTCCGCTCACGCCCCAACATCGTGCAGCCCGCCTCCAGTGGTGTCGCGACAGGCGTGAATGGAGGGACGAATGGAGACGTGTCGTCTTCAGCGATGAGAGTCGCTTCTGCCTTGGTGCCAATGATGGTCGTATGCGTGTTTGGCGCCGTGCAGGTGAGCGCCACAATCAGGACTGCATACGACCGAGGCACACAGGGCCAACACCCGGCATCATGGTGTGGGGAGCGATCTCCTACACTGGCCGTACACCACTGGTGATCGTCGAGGGGACACTGAATAGTGCACGGTACATCCAAACCGTCATCGAACCCATCGTTCTACCATTCCTAGACCGGCAAGGGAACTTGCTGTTTCAACAGGACAATGCAGGTCCGCATGTATCCCGTGCCACCCAACGTGCTCTAGAAGGTGTAAGTCAACTACCCTGGCCAGCAAGATCTCCGGATCTGTCCCCCATCGAGCATGTTTGGGACTGGATGAAGCGTCGTCTCACGCGGTCTGCACGTCCAGCACGAACGCTGGTCCAACTGAGGCGCCAGGTGGAAATGGCATGGCAAGCCGTTCCACAGGACTACATCCAGCATCTCTACGATCGTCTCCATGGGAGAATAGCAGCCTGCATTGCTGCGAAAGGTGGATATACACTGTACTAGTGCCGACATTGTGCATGCTCTGTTGCCTGTGTCTATGTGCCTGTGGTTCTGTCAGTGTGATCATGTGATGTATCTGACCCCAGGAATGTGTCAATAAAGTTTCCCCTTCCTGGGACAATGAATTCACGGTGTTCTTATTTCAATTTCCAGGAGTGTATTTCGACGGACGATGTATATACGAGGGATATTTTTTAAAGGTCTTATCCGTCGCGAAATTAACACCAGACTGAAAATCAGGTGACGCTTTGCGCAGATGTGTTGCGCAGTGTGCCTCTTGCGCACGTCGATAGTGTCGAGTCGCACGTTTCACTTTGAACGCCCAGTGAGCACGTAAAGACGCCTAGAAGTTCCTGCCGATTGTGAAGTTCGTGCTGTCATTCGATTTCTGCGTGCTGAGGGATTCCGCCTGATTTTATGCAGCCCACATAACGCAGCAGTCATGAGTAACAACAATGTGCAGCAACGGTGCAGGAACTTTGGGTACACGAACCTTAAAGCAGGATGTACGGGCATTCATGACGTATAGGGTGACAATGAATTATATGAAAAAAAACGTAAATTACATTACTGGCCATAAAAATTGCTACACCACGAGGATGACGTGCTACAGACGCGAAGTTTAACCGACAGGAAGAAGATGCTGTGATATGCAAATTATTAGCTTTTCAGAGTATTCACACAAGGTTGGCGCCGGTGGCGACACCTACAACCTGCTCACATGAGGAAAGTTTCCAACCGATTACTCGTACACAAACAGCAGTTGACCGGCGTTGCCTGGTGAAACGTTTTTGTGATGCCTCGTGTAAGGAGGAGAAATGCGTACCATCACGTTTTCGACTTTGATAAAGGTCGGATCGTAGCCCATCGCAAATGCGGTTTATCGTATCACGACATTGCTACTCGCGTTGGTCAAAATCCAATGACTGTTAGTAGAATATGGAATCGGTGGGTTCAGGAGGGTAATACGGAACGCCGTGCTGGATCCCAACGGCCTCGTATCACTAGCAGTTGAGATGACAGGCATCTTATCCGCATGGCTGTAGCGGATCGTGCAGCCACATCTCGATCCCTGAGCCAACAGATGGGGACGTTTGCAAGACAACAACCATCTGCACGGACAGTTCGACGACGTTTGCAGCAGCATGGACTATCAGCTCGGAGACCGTGACTGCGGTTACCCTTGACGCTGCATCACAGACAGGAGCGCTTGCGATGGTGTACTCAACGACGAATCTGGGTGCACGAATGGCAAAACGTCATCTTTTCCGATGAATCCAGGTTCTGTTCACAGCATCATTATGGTCTCATCCGTGTTTGGGACATCGCGGTGAATGCACATTGGAAGCGTGTATTTGTCATCGCCATACTGACGTATCACCCGGCGTGATGGTATGGGTAGTCATTGGTTACACGTCTCGGTCACCTCTTGTTCGCATTGATGGCACTTTGAACAGCGGACGTTACATTTCAGATGTGTTACGACCCGTAGCTCTACCTTTCATTCGATCTCTGCAAAACCCTACATTTCAGCAGGATAATGCACATCCGTATGTTGCAGGTCCTGTACGGGCATTTCTGGATACAGAAAATGTTCGACTGCTGCCTTGGCCAGCACATTCTCCAGATCTCTCACCAACTGAAAACGTCTGGTCAATGGTGGCCGAGCAACTGGCTCGTCACAATACGCCAGTCACTACTCTTGATGAACTGTGGTATCGTGTTGAAGCTGCATGGTCAGCTGTACCTGTACACGCCATCCAAGCTGTGTTTGGCTCAATGCCCAGGCGTATCAACGCCGTTATTACGGCCAGAGGTGGTTGTTCTGGGTACTGATTTCTCAGGATCTATGCACCCAACTTACGTTAAAATGTAATCACATGTCAGTTCTAGTATAATATATTTGTCCAATGAATACCCGTTTATCATCTGTATTTCTTCTTGGTGTAGCAGTTTTAATGGCCAGTAGTGTAGGTGACACGACTGCTCACCGATGTTCACGCGGGACAACGTTTCCAATTGTCACTGCCTTTATTCTGTGGAAGGAAAGGAGTTCTTGCGGCGAATCGTCACAGGGGATGAAACGTGGATGACCCACTTCACCACCCCAAAACAAAGAGAACATCGATAAAATGGGCGTACACCACCTCATCACAACGAAGAAATGCCGAAGTCCAACCTCCGGCAGGAAAGGTGACGGCGACAGTGTTCTTTGACAGAGAGGGTGTGGAAAATGAACTTTGCTTCGTGTTGTCAAACGCTGTAGCGGTTGCGTAAGGCAGTTCGAGAAAAGCGGCGGGGAAAAATGAGCGCCGGTGTGATTTTCTTTCACGATAACGCAACACCGCATTTGGCCCGCCAAACGTCAGAGCTGCTGCCGCGATTCGAGTGGGAGGTGTGGCAAGATCGTCCATACAGCCCAGACCTCGCACCGTGCGATTATCAAGTGTTCGGCAAGATGAAAGAGGAACTCGATGGGCGACGATTACGAAACGATGAGGAGGTGAAAGCAGCTGTAATCAGGTGCTTACATAGCGCTGGATGTGATTTCTACGCATCTGGAATTGAAGAGTTGGTTACCCATTCCGAGAAATGTTTGTCTCTTAGGGACTATGTGGAAAAGTGAACTTGTATGTTATCACTGCGCCGGCTGCGGTGGTCTAGCGGTTCTGGCGCTGCAGTCCGGAACCGCGGGTTGCTACGTCGCAGGTTCGAATCCTGCCTCGGGCATGGGTGTGTATGATGTCCTTAGGTTAGTTAAGTTTAAGTAGTTCTAAGTTCTAGGGGACTTATGACCTAAGATGTTGAGTCCCATAGTGCTCAGAGCCATTTGAACCATTTTTTTTTTGTTATCACTGCTGCGTTGCCTATGTCTATGTGGCTTGATAAATGGCTATAACTTGGAAGTGTAACTTACTTTCTGATTCGTAGAAGCGTTGTACAGTCTCCTGGGTGCCTATTCTGTATCTTTCGCCATTGTGCCGATCGTTTCGGTACTCAAGAGCACCGAACGGTCTAGTACTCGAATTAGATTCCCTGCGTTATTCAGTATGCATTTCGGTAGCGATACCGTTCGGTTCTAGAGAACCGAAGCGCTGTTGTCGGTTTGTGTCGCGCAAGCCAATCAAAAGCAAGCGGCCGCAAATCCGCGCATGCGCACTGCAGCGCGCACAGCGCTACGAACACAAAGCTGATAGCAGACGACACAGGCGCGCTATTCTTCCAAGTACCGAAAATTGCGTTTACGTCGCCATAACGCATGGCGCCGCATTCCACCGAGCTGGCGTGCCCGCCTTCATCGCCCTTGCCTCCTCCTTAACAGTATCAGGCGCAGTATGTCCATTTCCACGATTCTCAGCTGAAATGCATAAAAATTTTTACAGTTTCCCTGACCGCATATTTCCATGCATGCATAATAACGGTAGCGTATTTCACTGTATTCTGCAGATTGTCGTAAATGCCGAATTATGTCGTCCTATTCTCATTCACACTGACATCGTGTTTTGAATTTTATGTTTCGGAAAATGAGTTAGGAATAGTGTGTAGTACTACATTGTACTAATACACCTATAAAAACACCCGACAAATTGATACTGAGAGTTCCAAACGATAAGAAGGTAAACAGGATGTGGTTATAACTCGCTCCTAGAGATCCAAATGATTAAGTAGCGCCGGCCGCGGTGCTCTAGCGGTTCTAGGCGCACAGTCCGGAACCGCGAGACTGCTACGGTCGCAGGTTCGAATCCTGCCTCGGGCGTGGATGTGTGTGATGTCCTTAGGTTAGTTAGGTTTAAGTAGTTCTAAGTTCTAGGGGACTGATGACCACAGATGTTAAGTCCCATAGTGCTCAGAGCCATTTGAACCTTTTTTTTTTTTTTTTTGATTAAGTAGCTCGCTTCCCTATATGATATGTCAACGATTTGAGTCTTAAAAACAAAATTGAAAAAAAAAACGCATTTTCGAGATCTCCTGCAGTTCGTGGAAGTTTATAACATGTATCTCAAGAATGAAAATGTTTCGTATATCGTGCTACAGCCTAAAAATATTACGGCAGAGATCTTCCATCTCTGTCTACTGTGGTTGAGGATTCGATCGCAGATAAATACTTGTGACAAGCAACATCATGAAGATGACTGCTGCTAGTTAGATTCCCAGTAATTTAAGTTGTGCTCTTAGATTCCTGTCTAACCGCATACTCGGAAATCGCTACATGTCCGGTAAAAATGGTGAATTATTTCTGACAAGAAAAAATATAAAGGTCACTGTTGGTTGTTCCACCAACAGCACTTTCATCTCCAACAATATTTCGTATTTTAAACACACAGAAATCACGAAATCATTACTGAGGATGTGTGCTCTTACATGTAAGTAAGAACGAATATTGCAGAAAAACCTTAACTTCCACGAATAACAATGTCTCAGAACGTGTTGCTTATATGCTTTTTTTGCGTCACCCATGCGCGAACCCGTGTCCTTTTATATCGCTTTCCCGCGCGCTTACCACTTGGACACGCTAAATATCAGGCAGGCAATGCTGAATTCTTGTAGTATTGTGTAGAGGAACGTAGGGTGGCTTCGTTGCCAAACAGTGCTGCATAAGTGGTTCAAATGGCTCTGAGGACTATCGGACTTAACTGCTGAGGTCATCAGTCCCCTAGAACTTTAGAACTACTTAAACCTAACTAACCTCAGGACATCACACACATCCATGCCCGAGGCAGGATTCGAACCTGCGACCGTAGCGGTCGCGTGGTTCGAGACTGTAGCGCCTAGAACCGCTCTGCCACCCCGGCCGACTGCTGCATAAGTCATAAATACGTGATAGTTTGGAAGGTTTTCTGTATCAGGCTTCACATAATTGCTTTCCATTGTTACTTGAAAGTCGTAAACACGTTTCGATAATTACTAACTAACCCATTCGTGGAAAAAAGTACACAAAGGCACTACTAACGTCAGATCACACTCATGTAATATACGTTAGCAGAGCCGATGTCTTGATATTTAACGATCGTTAAACTCTTATTTGCATAAAAATAACACGTATTTTGAGATTATATTGATTTAAAACGTCTTTTTTTTTGGATGTAATCATTCACAGTAACAACCTAACCATATTTCTAACAAAGGAAAATAGTCAATTATGAACTCACTTTCCAACCGGATGCATCCTCTGGTGATTCTTTAGTAACACAATCACTAAATCGAAAGCTAAAACGGCTAAATATGTTTAAAGGTAACAAATTGTAGGTGTATGTAAAGCACAGCTCACCGATCGACAGGGCCAGACCGAAATCCAAAACCTCTCGCTTCAATTATAAAATCGATGGGAGGACCGTTCGGTAACAAGTCTCAGGAGCTTGCTGCATAGGATATTTCGATAAAGAACCGAAAATGACGTCACTACCGAGTCTAACTTACTACACCGATCGGTATGAACGATACAGAATAGGGCCCCTGGACAGGGTATCCCACTTGTAGCCCGGGCAGTGCGTAGTGTTTGCTCCTCCCCCCCCCCCCCCACCGCTTTTCCTCCCGATTTTTGGTTTACCTAGAAAGCGGATTCGGGGAAGAGGGTCCAGCCGGAATTCTCGGAGTCGTGGCTGTGCACCGCATTCCACGGGCCGGTACGGCCGTGCTGGGCGCAGCAGAGCAGGACATTCCTGCGCCAGTTATCCCCTGCCTGCCGTTGCTGTTTGACCCTTTTAAGACCTTTTCTGGCTCCCAACAAAACGAGCTGTTTGCGGAGACGCCGCAAGAACGGGCCCGCTAACACGGGCATAGCGAGGCGCTAACTCGCTCGACAAATTGCCGCGACTCACGTGCACACGGCAGACCTCTCCGTCTCTCTCTCCCTCTCTCTTTTTCTCCTGTTCTAACTTCCCTCACTCCTTCCCTCCCTTCCTACACCACAAACCCCACCCTCACCCTACCCAACTTCTACACCCTCTCTGCCAATAAACCTATTCCTCTCTTCTCCCTTAAAGCTGCGTTTACACGGGACGTATTCTGCACTGATTAGCCAAGACATTATGACCACTGCCCATCGCGGCGTTGGATGCCTCCTGGTGGTGTTCGGGCACGTCGCGCGATAACAAAAATACGAGAGGTCACTCCAAAAGAAATGCACACTATTTTTGTAAAAATACAGTTTTCATTCTACATGTGTCAAAGTTTTACAATGTGTAGATACAGGGTGTTTCAAAAACGACCGGTATATTTGAAACCGCAATAAAAACTAAACGAGCAGCGATAGAAATACACCGTTTGTTGCAATATGCTTGGGACAACAGTACATTTTCAGGCGGACAAACTTTCGAAATTACAGTAGTTACAATTTTCAACAACAGATGGCGCTGCAAGTGATGTGAAAGATATAGAAACAACGCAGTCTGTGGGTGTGCCATTCTGTACGTCGTCTTTCTGCTGTAAGTGTGTGCTGTTCACAACGTGCAAGTGTGCTGTAGACAACATGGTTTATTCCTCAGAACAGAGGATTTTTCTGGTGTTGGAATTCCACCGCCTAGAACACAGTGTTGTTGCAACAAGACGAAGTTTTCAACGGAGGTTTAATGTAACCAAAGGACCGAAAAGCGATACAATAAAGGATCTGTTGGAAAAATTTCAACGGACTGGGAACGTGACGGATGAACGTGCTGGAAAGGTAGGGCGACCGCGTACGGCAACCACAGAGGGCAACGCGCAGCTAGTGCAGCAGGTGATCCGGCAGCGGCCTCGGGTTTCCGTTCGCCGTGTTGCAGCTGCGGTCCAAATGACGCCAACGTCCACGTATCGTCTCGTGCGCCATAGTTTACACCTCTATCCATACAAACTCCAAACGCGGCAACCCCTCAATGCCGCAACCATTGCTGCACGAGAGACATTCGCTAACGATATAGTGCACAGGATTGATGACGGCGATATGCATGTGGGCAGCATTTGGTTTACTGACGAAGCTTATTTTTACAGTACCTGGACGGCTTCGTCAATAAACAGAACTGGCGCATATGGGGAACCGAAAAGCCCCATGTTGCAGTCCCATCGTCCCTGCATCCTGAAAAAGTACTGGTCTGGGCCGCCATTTCTTCCAAAGGAATCATTGGCCCATTTTTCAGATCCGAAACGATTACTGCATCACGCTATCTGGACATTCTTCGTGAATTTGTTGCGGTACAAACTGCCTTAGACGACACTGCGAACACCTCGTGGTTTATGCAAGATGGTGCCCGGCCACATCGCACGGCCGACGTCTTTAATTTCCTGAATGAATATTTCGATGATCGTGTGATTGCTTTGGGCTATCCGAAACATACAGGAGGCGGCGTGGATTGGCCTCCCTATTCGCCAGACATGAACCCCAGTGACTTCTTTCTGTCGGGACACTTGAAAGACCAGGTGTACCGCCAGAATCCAGAAACAATTGAACAGCTGAAGCAGTACATCTCATCTGCATGAGAAGCCATTCCGACAGACACGTTGTCAAAGGTTTCGGGTAATTTCATTCAGAGACTACGCCATATTATTGCTACGCATGGTGGATATGTGGTAAATATCGTACTATAGAGTTTCCCAGACCGCAGCGCCATCTGTTGTTGAAAATTGTAACTACTGTAATTTCGAAAGTTTCTCTGCCTGAAAATGTACTGTTGTCCCAAGCATATTGCAACAAACGGTGTATTTCTATCGCTGCTCGTTTAGTTTTTATTGCCGTTTCAAATATACCGATCATTTTTGAAACACCCTGTACATCCTTCCCGCTTGTTTTCAAACTCAGTTCAACCTGTTCCCGTGAGTGGCGCCGTCACAGCATGTCTTCAAGATGGCTGCTACACTTGACGTTCGTCAGAAGCAACGTGCTGTCATACAATTCCTGTGCTGTGAAAACGAGACAGTGGGAAACATCCACAAGAGGCTCATAAAGGTGTACGGAGATGCTGCTGTCGATCGCGGTACAATTAGTGGGTGGGCAAGCAGGTTACGTGATGAAAGCGGGCACGGCAATATTGAGGATTGTCCTCGCAGCGGCAGGTCTCGTACTAGACACACTCCAGACAATGTGCAGAGAGTTAACGAATTGGTGACTGCTGACAGACGCATCGCGGTGAACGAATTGTCACGCTACGTCGGGATAGGGGAAGGAAGTGTTTGCAGAATACTGAAAGTGTTGGCGTTAAAAAAGGTTTGTGCCAGGTGGGTTCCCAGGATGTTGAGAGTGGCTCACAAAGAAACAAGAAATACGGTGTGCAGCGAACTTTTGGAACAGTACGAGAATGGTGGAGATGAATTTCTTGGAAGAATTGTGACAGGTGATGAAAAATGGCTCCATCATCTTTCACCAGAGACGAAGAGGCAATCAGTGGAGTGGCATCCTGCAAATTCACCCAAGAAAAAAAATTCAAAACCACACCTTCTGCTGGAAAAGTTACGGCTACAGTGTTTTTCGATTTCGAAGGACTCTTGCTTCTGGACATTATCCCAAGTGGAACCATCATAAATTCTGAAGCATATGTGACGACACTGAAGAAACTTCAAGCTCGACTGGGTCGTGTTCGACCACATCGGCAAAAGCAGGATGTTTTCCTGTTGCACGACATTTCACGTCCACATGTCAGTCAGAAAACCATGGAAGCGATCACAAAACTGGGATGGACAACACCGAAACACCCGCCTTACAGTCCTGACCTGGCTCCATGTGACTATCATCTCTTTGGGAAACTGAAAAACTCTCTTCGTGGAACAAGTGTAACGTCATTATACATTTAGCGCAACGCAATCTGACTTTCAATAATCCCTACAAAAGAATGGCCCTGACTAACAATAACCTATACCTTTCATGAATCACTTACCTCACAAAAATCTTCATTACTCGAACTACTGCAATACAGCGAGCGACAATACTGCCAGCTACATAAAAGATTCTAACTACTGAACTCACTCTACCGATAGGCATAGTTAGCAAATGAAAGATTTTGATAGAGAACAAACAATGTATTTACCTTAATAGTGTTCAACAGTCAAAATATATATATGAGTTCATGACATCCAGTCTTACAAATGTACTGTTTCTGATGGACACACGTCCAGATCATCTGCTCTCAAAACTCTGCCACCTCTCTCCCCACATCCACCACTGCTGGCGACTCACCTCCAACTGCGCAACGCTACGCGCTGTTAACAGCCAACTGCCCAACACTACAATGGCGAATATTCCAACAATGCCAACCAGCCACAGACTGCAGATAGCACAGCCAGTGATTTTCATACAGAGCGCTACGTGACGTTATCAACACAAAATCCTAAACAGCCTACTTACACAAGGTTTGAAGATGATGACTCCCTTGTGCACGTTGCCAAACAGTGGCTCCAACAAGTTGGTCCAGAATTTTACCGTGTGGGTATACAGGCGCTGGTTCCAAGATGGCGCAAGGCAATTGAGAGGGACGGAATGATGTGAAGAAATGAAAATATTGTAACTAAAGGATGTATCTACATACTGTATAACTTGAAAATATGTAGAATAAAATATGGATTTAAAAAAAAATAGTGTGCATTTCTTTTGGAGTGACCCTCGTACATAAGCGCAGTTGACACAGACGAGGGACCATCCTAGCAAAGATATGGACTGCGAGTTGGGAAATCCTTTGACATAAACGACTTTGACAAAGGGCAGATTATTATTACGCAGAAACTGTCAACGAGTATCTCGAAAGCTGGTCGAATGCTCACGTGCTACTGTCGTGAGCGTCTACTGAAAGAGGTAAAAGGACAGTGGAACTACCACTAGGCTCTAAATGCTTGGACGTGCACGACTCTTCACAGAACGTGGTGTTCGGAGCCTTGTCTGCGGTAGATGGTGTTCTGCGGCATCTCTGCCGAAAGAGCACAATGCTGGCGCACGCACAAAAGTTTCGGAGTACACCGTTCATCATATATTGTTGAACATGGAGCTCCGCAGCAAACCACCCGTACGTGTTCACATATTGACCCAGCGACATCGACAATTAAGATTGCAGTGGGCACTGGATATCAGGATTTGACTGTCGATCAATGGAAAGGCGTCGGCGAATCACTTTTCTGCTAACTCGCAGGCGTTCGCAGTTCGTGGTCTACTGGCTAGCATTGCTACCTACATCTACATCTACATTTATACTCCGCAAGCCACCCAACGGTGTGTGGCGGAGGGCGCTTTACGTGCCACTGTCATTACGTCCCTTTCCTGTTCCAGTCGCGTATGGTTCGCGGGAAAAACGACTGTCTGAAAGCCTCCGTGCGCGCTCTAATCTCTCTAATTTTACATTCGTGATCTCCTCGGGAGGCATAAGTAGGGGGAAGCAATATATTCGATACCTCATCCAGAAACGCACCCTCTCGAAACCTGGCGAGCAAGCTACACCGCGATGCAGAGCGCCTCTCTTGCAGAGTCTGCCACTTGAGTTTGTTAAACATCTGGATCACGGGGTCACAGTTCGATACCCGGCCCGGTTGGGGACTTTCTCTGCGCGGGGACTGGATGTTTGTGTTGTCCTCATCATTTCATCATCATGCTCATCATTCGTGACAGTGGCTATATTGGACTGCGAAAAAAAATTGGACTGTGAAAAAATTGGGAGCAGTTGAGCGCCCCACAAAACAAACATCACGGACGCGGGTTGGTGGGAGCAGTATAAGGCTACGGGAGACATTCTCCTGGGCTTGCATGGACCTGTGGGTAGTAATCGAAGACACGCTGACAGCAGCGAACCATTTGCATTGCTTCAATTTGATGTATTTACCGACGGCGATGCCATCTTTCAGCAGTATAATTGTTCGTGTCTCGGAGTCAGAATCGTGCTATAGTGGTTTGACGAGCATTATAGTGAAGTCACGTTGATGTCTAGGCGACCAAATTTGCCTGATGTAAATTCTACGAAACCCATCTGGGTCGCTATCGGGGGGCCATTACTGCGTACGCAAATCAGCAGCCCGTTATTTACACGAATTACCTGACGTGTGCGTAGACATACATCTACAAACCTACCAACAAACTGTGGGGTCCCTGATACGCAGAATCAGTGAAGTATTTCGTTTCAAATACGGCTAAGAAGCTATTAAGCAGGCGGTCATAATGTTTTCGCTCATCAGTGTATACCCATGTGTGTCCGCAGTAGTGTTGCTTTCAACCTTGCCGCAATAAGACCCCAACACACGGCAATACTGCGATATGGCCGGTCAAGGGTGTTGCAGGTAGTTGCCGAGGTATGGCCGAAGGATGCTGGAGTTGTCCACTGAGGGCATAAAATATTTCGTAAGACCTTCCTTCTCAATCTCAGCCTTGCTGCCTCTTTCTCTCACCGACGGAAACAATGAGACATCAGTCTACATCTAAACCCAAAAGTAAGATCTCCAATTTTTTTATAAGTACAGAACCTTCCAGAATGAGATTTTCACTCGGCAGCGGAGTGTGCGCTGATATGAAACTTCCTGGCAGATTAAAACTGTGTGCCCGACCGAGACTCGAACTAGGGACCTTTGCCTTTCGCGGGCAAGTGCTCTACCATCTGAGCTACCGATCCACGACTCACGCCCGGTCTCGCAGCTTTACTTCTGCCAGTATCTCGTCTCCTACCTTCCAAACTTTACAGAAGCTCTCCTGCGAACCTTGCAGAACTAATACTCCTCAAAGAAAGGATATTGCGGAGACATGGCGTAGCCACAGCCTGGGGGATGTTTCCAGAATGAGATTTTCAATCTGCAGCGGAGTGTGCGCTGATATGAAACTTCCTGGCAGATTAAAACTGTGTGCCCGACCGAGACTCGAACTCGGGACCTTTGCCTTTCGCGGGCAAGTGCTCTACCATCGGGCACACAGTTTTAATCTGCCAGGAAGTTTCAGTATAGAACCTTGCTTGTGTGGCAGTTGGTCACACTGTTATGAAGAGTGCTTCACGCGCTGTGTGTAAACATGCGCACGCCGCGCTGAGGCGCTCAGTCTTGGCTTGGCAGCCGTTGAGAATGGAGCTCCCGTTAGATATTACCGCCAAGTGCGAATTGCGCGCAGTTGTTGGGTTTTTGAACGCAAAGGGCACTGCGCCGATTGAAATCCATCGCCAATTGACGGAAGTGTATGGTGAGTCGTGCAAGGATGTCAAAAATGTTCGTAAGTGGTGTAGAGAGTTTGCAGCTGGTCGGACCGAAATTCACGACGAACAAAGGAGCGAGAGACCGTCAATTTCTGAGGAGACAGTGTTGAAGGCTGAGCAAAGCACGCGTGAAGATCGACGGATCAACCTGGATAATCTCTGCACGTTGGTTCCTGAGGTTTCGCGAAGCACCGCTTACATAATTTTAACGGAAACATTGAACTACCGCAAGGTGTCCGCAAGATGGTTCAAATGGCTCTGAGCACTATGGGACTTAACATCTAAGGTCATCAGTCCCCTAGAACTTAGAATTACTTAAACCTAACTAACCTAACGACATCACACACATCCATGCCCGAGGCAGGATTCGAACCTGCGACCGTAGCGGTCGCGCGGTTCCAGACTCAAGTGCCTAGAACCGCTCGGCCAATATGCGCAAGATGGGTGCCACGCATGCTGACTGAGGACCACATGCGGCAACGAGTTGATGCTTCCCGCGCATTCCTTCACCGCCTTGCAGCCGAACAGGACAACTTTCTGGGTTCAATTGTCACGTGTGACAAAACCTGGGCACACCACTTTACACCTGAGACCGAGCAACAATCACGGCAGTGGCGGCATCCTTCTTCGCCAAAGCCGCGGAAATTCAAACAAACACAGTCTGCTGGTAAAGTCATGAGAACCGTTTTTTGGGATCGGAAAGGGGTATTGTTAGTCGACTTTATGCCCACTGGGACCACAATTAACACTGACAGGTACTGTGAGACTCTGAAAAAACTCAAATTGGCAATTCAGAACCGGAGAAGAGGAATGTTGGGCAAGGGCGTACACCTTCTCCACGACAACGCTCGCCCACACATCACTCGGCAAACCGTTGCTCTCCTGCAACAGTTTCAGTGGAACATAATCACCCACCCATAGTCCTGAGTTGGCGCACAGTGACTATTAAAATCGCTCAAAAGAGGAAAGGCCTCTGGACCTGATGGGATACCAGTTCAATTTTACACAGAGTACGCGAAGGAACTTGCCCCTCTTCTTGCAGCGGTGTACCGTAGGTCTCTAGAAGAGCGTAGCGTTCCGAAGGATTGGAAAAGGGCACAGGTCATCCCCGTTTTCAAGAAGGGACGTCGAACAGATGTGCAGAACTATAGACCTATATCTCTAATGTCCATCAGTTGTAGAATTTTGGAACACGTATTATGTTCGAGAATAATGACTTTTCTGGAGACTAGAAATCTACTCTGCAGGAATCAGCATGGGTTTCGAAAAGGACGATCGTGTGAAACCCAGCTCGCGCTATTCGTCCACGAGACTTAGAGGGTCATAGACACGGTTTCCCAGGTACATGCCGTGTTTCTTGACTTCCGCAAGGAGTTCAGTACAGTTCCCCACAGTCGTTTAATGAACAAAGTAAGAGCATATGGACTATCAGACCAATTGTGTGATTGGATTGAGGAGTTCCTAGATAACAGGACGCAGCATGTCATTCTCAATGGAGAGAAGTCCTCCGAAGTAAGAGTGATTTCAGGTGTGCCGCAGGGGAGTGTCATAGGACCGTTGCTATTCACAATATACATAAATGACCTGGTGGATGACATCGGAAGTTCACTGAGGCTTTTTGCAGATGATGCTGTGGTGTATCGAGAGGTTGTAACAATGGAAAATTGTACTGAAATGCAGGAGGATCTGCAGCGAATTGACCCATGGTGCAGGGAATGGCAATTGAATCTCAATGTAGACAAGTGTAATGTGCTGCGAATACACAGAAAGATAGATCCTTTATCATTTAGCTACAAAATAGCAGGTCAGCAACTGGAAGCAGTTAATACCTCAAATTATCTGGGAGTACGCATTAGGAGTGATTTAAAATGGAATGATCATATAATGTTGATCGTCGGTAAAGCAGATGCCAGACTGAGATTCATTGGAAGAATCCTAAGGAAATGCAATCCAAAACAAAGGAAGTAGGTTACAGTACGCTTGTTCGCCCACTGCTTGAATACTGCTCAGCAGTGTGGGATCCGTACCAGATAGGGTTGATAGAAGATATAGAGAAGACCCAACGGAGAGCAGCGCGCTTCGTTACAGGATGATTTAGTAATCGCGAAAGCGTTACGGAGATGATAGATAAACTCCAGTGGAAGACTCTGCAGGAGAGATGCTCAGTAGCTCGGTACGGGCTTTTGTCAAGTTTCGAGAACGTACCTTCACCGAAGAGTCAAGCAGTATATTGCTCCCTCCTACGTATATCTCGCGACGAAGAGACCATGAGGATAAAATCAGAGAGATTAGAGCCCACACAGAGGCATACCGACAATCCTTCTTTCCACGAACAATACGAGACTGGAATATAAGGGAGAACCGATAGAGGTACTCAAGGTACCCTCCGCCACACACCGTCAGGTGGCTTGCGGAGTATGGATGTAGATGTAGATGTAGATATCACTTGTTCCCTAGGTAAAAAGAACATTTGGCCGGAAAGCGATTCAGCTCCGACGACGAGGTGAAAGAAGAGGTTCACAACTTTCTTATCAGCGTGGCGGCGAGCTGGTATGACATGGGCATACAAAAACTGCCACAGCGTCTACAAAAATGCATCGACAGAAGTGGTGATTATGTCGAAAAATAGCTATATGTTCAAGCTGTAAACTGATGTAAACCACTATAGAAATAAAGAGGTCCATGTACTTAGAAAAGAACAGGAGACCTTACTTTTGGGATTACCCTCGTATATCTACAACCATGCAAACCAAAATAAAATGAATGGCCGAGGGTACTGCTCATCGCACCAGTTAATAGGACGTCTCCCCAGTCATCTGCATGGCTACTGTGCAAATCACGCTGAAGTGCCTGGCAGAGGGTTCGTCGAAACACCGCCGGTGTGGCCGAGCGGTTCTAGGCGCTTCAGTCTGCAGTCGCGCGACCACTACGGACGCAGGTTCGAATCCTGCCTCGGGCATGGATGTGTGTGATGTCCTTAGGTTAGTTAGCTTTAAGTAGTTCTAAGTTCAAGGGGACAGATGACCTCAGATGTTAAGTCCCATAGTGCTCAGAGCCACTTGAACCATTTAGCCAGCCAACGCCGTGTTTGTTAGTTAGTGTAATGCAAAGGAAAACACTATATGTACTCACAAGTAAAGAGCCTACGAGAGAAGTGGTACTTCACAGCTGAAGCCTGCAGTGTTAAAAAAAAATGGTTCAAATGGCTCTGAGCAACATCTGTGGCCACAAGTCCCCTAGAACTTAGAACTACTCAAACCTAACTAACCTAAGGACATCACACACATCCATGCCCGAGGCAGGAGTCGAACCTGCGACCGTAGCGGTCACGCGGTTCCAGACTGAAGCGCCTTTAACCGCACGGCCACACCTGCCGGCTGCAGTGTTCATTTAGTAAGAGCATCTCGGGATGTGACCGACGTATTTTACGCGAAATATGACGCAAACAGTTTTCCCCTTCCTCAGCCTATTTGAAGGAAACCTGATGGCTGCAAGCATAAACAGGAGCAACCGGGACAGGGACATAAATACCACCTACATCTACATATATACTCCGCTAGCCACCAAGCAGTGTGTGGCGGAGGGTACAATTCGCGCCAAAGTCATATCCTCCCGTCTGTTCCACTCGCGGATCGCGCGAGGGAAAGACGACTGTCTGAACGCCTCAGTACGAGCTCTTATTTCCCTTATCTTTGAATGATGATCATTACGCGATTTGAAAGTTGGTGGTAATAATACATGCTCTACATCCTCGGTGAAGATCGGATTTCGGAATTTAGTGAGCAGCCCCTTCTGTTTAGCGCGTCGTCTATCTGCTAGTGTGTCCCACTTCAAATTTTCTATGAGATTTGTAACGCGATGGCTAAATATAACAGTCACGAATTTTTCAGCTCTTCTTTGGACGTTTTCAATCGCTTGAATGAACCCAACTGGTAAGGGTCCCATACAGACGAACAATACTCTAAGACTGGACGATCCAAAGTATTGAAAGCAGTTTCCTTTGTTGAAGCTCTGCATCGCTTCAGGATGCTACCAATAAACCGCAATCTAGACTTCGCCTTGCCCGTCACTTGCGTAATCTGATCATTTCATTTGAGATCATTTCGAATAGTCACACCCAGAAACTTGACTGATGTTACCGCTTCCAAAGACTGATCATTTATTTTGTACTCATACATTAATGGGGATTTTCGCCTTGTTATACGCAGTAGATTTCAGTTACTAATATTGAGAGATAACTGCCAGTCATTACATCAGGCATTTATTTTTTGCAAACGCTCATTGATTTGTTCACAACTTTCGTGTGACACTACTTTCCTGTAGACTACAAAATCATCGGCAAACAGCCTAATGCCGCTGTCAATACCATCAACCAGATCGTTTATGTAAATCGTAAAAAGCAGAGGACCTATTACGCTGCCCTGGGGCACACCTGAAGTTACTCTGGTTTCTGTTGAAGTTACCCCTTTCAGGACGACAAACTGCTCCCTGCCTGTTGGAAAACTTTCTATCCAATCGCATATGTCACTGGATAGACCGTAAGTGCGCACTTTTTGTAGCAAGCGACAGTGCGGAACTGAGTCGAACGCCTTTCGAAAGTCGAGAAATATGGCATCAACCTGGGAGCCGGTATCTAGAGCCTGTTGTATATCATGCACAAAGAGGGCCAGCTGCGTCTCGCATGACCGCTGTTTCCTAAAACCGTGCTGGTTTCTGCAGATGAGCTTCTCAGAGTCTAGAAAGGTCATTATGTCTGAACACAAAATATGTTCCATGGTTCTACAACAAATCGATGTCAGTGAAATTGGCCGGTAATTATGTGCATCCGATTTTCTACCCTTTTATAGATTGCTATGGCCTGGGCCTTCTTCCAGTCCCGTGGAAACTTCCGCCGTTCCAATGATCTCTGACAGATGACAGATAAGAATGGTGCTATATTTGTAGCATAGTCACATAAAATCTTACGGGGATACCGTCTGGGCCAGATGCCTTTCTGGCGTCTAAGGATCTTAACTGTTTTACAATCCCAGATACACTAAACACTATGTCAGCTATCCTTTCGTTTGTTCGGTAACTGAAAGGGAGAATGGGGCTGCAGTCATCTATCGTAAAAGAGTTTTTGAAAGCTAGGTTTAGAATTTCGGCCTTCTGTTTATCATCATCACTTACATTACCCGTACTGTCAGCAAGAGAAGGTATTGAATTGTTTGTAGCGTTCATAGATTTTACATACGACAAAAATTTTTTGGGGTTATTTTTAGAATCTGCAGATAAAATATTGCTTTCAAATTCGTTACAAGAGTCTCTCATTGTCCTTCTGACCGGTGCTTTCATTTTGCATAATTTCAGTTCGTCAGCGAGGCAGTGACTACGTTTAAAACGGCTGCGTAAAATTCTCTGCGTTCTCAGCAACTTCCTAATATGTTTGTTGTACCTAGGTGGAACCTTTCCCTCCACTATACTTTTGCTAGGCACATACTTCTCTAGCACATGGTGGACAATACCTTTAAATTCCGAGCAAAGATGCTCAATATCTTTGTGTCCCGCGGTGAATGCTTGGAGCTGACTCTGAAGATATTCATTAATGACACTTTTATTTGCTTTCCCAAACAAGAAAACTCTACGCACAACAGGGTTCGAGGTGAGGTGTTGTTGTTGAGTGTCTCTTGCCTACAACGGCGCGCAGGAGAAAAGCGCCGGTGCTGCAGAAGTAGGTCCGTCAAATGAGTTGAACACACACACACACACACACACACACACACACACACACGTCTCAGCAGAAAGTCGAAGCTGCAGCCCTCACCGTATGCAGCCTACACGTCTGCCTTCAGTGCTTTTCTCCCGACTATTTTCTGTTTGACAAGTACCGTAGAACGCCGCTAGAGGAGCCAGAAGAGAATCGCGCAGTCCGCTTGTAAAATGTTGTTGTTGTTGTTGTTGTCTTCAGTCCTCAGACTGGTTTGATGCAGCTCTCCATGCTACTCTATCCTGTGCAAGCTTCTTCATCTCCCAGTACCTACTGCAGCCTACATCCTTCTGAATCTGCTTAGTGTACTCATCTCTTGGTCTCCCTCTACGATTTTTACCCTCCACGCTGCCCTCCAGTGCTAAATTGGTGATCCCTTGATGCCTCAGAACATGTCCTACCAACTGATCCCTTCTTCTAGTCAAGTTCTGCCACAAACTCCTCTTCTCCCCAATTCTATTCAGTACCTCCTCATTAGTTATGTGATCTACCCATCTAATCTTCAGCATTCTTCTGTAGCACCACATTTCGAAAGCTTCTATTCTCTTTTTGTCTAAACTATTTATCGTCCACGTTTCACTTCCATACATGGCTACACTCCATACAAATACTTTCAGAAACGACTTCCTAAGACTTAAATCAATACTCGGTGTTACAAATTTCTCTTCTTCAGAAACGCTTTCCTTGCCATTGCCAGTCTACATTTTATATCCTCTCTACTTCGACCATCATCAGTTATTTTGACCACCAAACAGCAAAATTCCTTTACTACTTTAAGTGTCTCATTTCCTAATCTAATTCCCTCAGCATCACCCGACTTAATTCGACTACATTCCATTATCCTCGTTTTGCGTTTGTTGATGTTCATCTTATATCCTCCTTTCAAGACACTGTCCATTCCGTTCAACTGCTCTTCCAAGTCCTTTGCTGTCTCTGACAGAATTACAATGTCATCGGCGAACCTCAAAGTTTTTACTTCTTCTCCATGAATTTTAATACCTACTCCGAATTTTTCTTTTGTTTCCTTTACTGCTTGCTCAATATACAGATTGAATAACATCGGGGATAGGCTACAACCCTGTCTCACTCCTTTCCCAACCACTGCTTCCCTTTCATGCCCCTCGACTCTTATAACTGCCATCTGGTTTCTGTACAAATTGTAAATAGCCTTTCGCTCCCTGTGTTTTACCCCTGCCACCTTTAGAATTTGAAAGAGAGTATTCCAGTCAACATTGTCAAAAGCTTTCTCTAAGTCTACAAATGCTAGGAACGTAGGTTTGCCTTTCCTTAATCTTTCTTCTAAGATAAGTCGTAAGGTCAGTATTGCCTCACGTGTTCCAGTATTTCTACGGAATCCAAACTGATCTTCCCCGAGGTCGGATTCTACCAGTTTTTCCATTCGTCTGTAAAGAATTCGCTTTAGTATTTTGCAGCTGTGACTTATTAAACTGATTGTTCGGTAATTTTCACATCTCTCAACACTTTCTTTCTTTGGGATTGGAATTATTATATTCTTCTTGAAGTATGAGGGTATTTCGCCTGTCTCATACAACTTGCTCACCAGATGGTAGAGTTTTGTTAGGACTGGCTCTCCGAAGGCTGTCAGTAGTTCTAACGGAATGTTGTCTACTCCCGGGGTCTTGTTTCGACTCAGGTCTTTCAGTGCTCTGTCAAACTCTTCACGCCGTATCGTATCTCCCATTTCATCTTCATCTACATCTTCTTCCATTTCCATGATTTTGTCCTCAGGACCATCGTCCCTGTATAGACCCCCTGTATCCATAGACCCTATATATCCATATATATAATGGAGTATCGTCCACTAAATTCGTTTTCTGCGTTTCAAGACGAACAACGCTGCACCAACCCGCGCCAAAATGGTGTAGGTCTACAGCAACAGTGGCCCACCATATAACACATTGGTTAGGTCCCACAGGATCTTCCAGTTCGGTCAGACAATTCTGAGTGACGAAGAACCAAATGGCAGACCATCTCTCTGTGAAGGATCGGAAGTCGCAAGAGATGTGACGCCTCAGGTGATCGAGAGCATGTGCATCACAATCGCGGCGACTGAGAAAAAACTGGAAATCAGTTACGGATCAGCTTCCGATATGTTGAACGAGATTTTGAACGTGACACACATCTTCACCCGCACAGGATCAACACCGAGTCAAAGGAAGGCCACGGCGCTTGTTCGTGACGTCACGTCAGCTAGGCACGGCGAACGCCAGGTCTGTTGCAGGCATACTCATAATGGTGGTGTCTCCCTCTCTGACACAGGAAAATGTGAAACTATTGGCGGTAGTTGACCAACACACATTGTTCTGAGAGATGTCTGCAATCAATTGATTGTGCAATTCATTACACTTCTTAACAAATAGTGTACTGCTGAACTTAAATTCCACCTGTTTTAAGGACTGACATACAAAAACAACTTCATGGTCCAGCAGCAACAGAATTCGTGCTTCTTTACCTTATTTGTAAATCTGACGAAGTTACGTTTGTACTGGGTTGCTTTTACAAGAAAATGTGAACATATTGGTGCTCTTCTTCAGGTATCTTGGTTGACTATGGGGTGACGAGCACTGAATGTTCATGAAATATCTTGCGATTGTACACTTTGCGGCAGGGGGTGGGGGACAGAAGAAGAGGCAAAAGAGAGATACTTGTTTTATCAAATAAAGTTTTTTTATCTTATAAAGTTTCTCCTTTCAGTTGCAAGAGGGGAATATTTATCTTTTCTAATGTGCATGTTTAAAAAAGTTTAAGCTCAGCAGTATTTTCGATGTATGAAGCTATTTTGTTTCCTGTTTAGAATTCCTTTCGTTGAAAACGACTGTAGTCTAATGACTGACAACAGATGGACATTTACACATGTAAATTAGTTCACATTTCCAGTGACGATGTCAAACGAAAATAAATAAATAAATAAAAGAAACGAGTTCATTGTAAGGGGGTTGCTGTAAGTTTCGATAACAAAATGGATCAAGTAAATATAGTTACTTGAATGTAAAATTTCCGAAGCTTGCAATGGGGCAAAGCATCTTCTCATAATGATCTACGTTTGTTTCGACGGGATTCAATAATACAGAACTATGATCTTCATTTGTAGCTTTACGATAGTAAGAACATCTTTCATCTAAATAAAACTGCAGAATCCAAAACAATACCAAACATTTTGTCCAAAAATAAGAGATTTATGGTGATAAGCACGCCCAGGCGTTTCTGCCTGCAAGAGACCTGGCGTTCGCCGTGCCTAGCTGACGTGACGTCACCAACAAGCGCTCAGGCCTTCCTTTGAGTCGGTGTTGACAGGACACGGTGGCCGATGCGCACTGACCAGTTTTCGTCCAAAGAACGTGGCGAGTTCATTCGTTTGTCGTTCGTTAGGCAGTTAAACGTGCTTTGCGCTCTTCATCTGCTTCGTTGCTTCGTTGTTTCTCTGTTCTTTTTGTTTTCACCGTTCTGCTTCAGAACTGACAAGCTCTCCTCCTCTTTTGCGTTTGGGCATTGTCTACAATATAGTTCAAATAAACTTTTTATTGACGAGTACGCTAAGGACATTTTACACACTTTTCACACTTTATTTTCGATTTATATTCAGCCACTGTACCACTTTGACTTCTGACGCGTGACTGTTTGTTTTTATTCACTTACTGCACCACTTTTTCGGCTGGCTCTGAGCACCATGGGATTCAACATCTGAGGTCATCAGTCCCCTAGAACTCATAACTACTTAAACCTAACTAACCTAAGGACACCACACACATCCATGCCCGAGGCAAGATTCGAACCTGCGACCGTAGCGGTCACGCGGTTCCAGACTGAAGCGCCTAGAACCGCTCGGCCACTCCGACGACTTTTTCGGTTCCTCCTTTCTTTACTGATAAGAAACTGACGTTCGAACTGACGACAGGCATTTACCAATGGTAGTCGCACCAGTGGCGAATTCCAGAACATACCAAAAAGGCTTCGAATAGTCCACACTGTTCCAGAACATTCCACAACATTCGAAAGTGTTCTGGAATAATCCACAATGGTCTGCGATGTTCCGGTATGTTACCGAGCATTACAGAACATCCCGGCTCACTACGGAACATTCCTGAACATTCTGGAATTTCGTGGAATGCTCTCGAATACTCTAGAATGTATTGGGATGTTCTCGAAAACTCGCGAATGCTCTGGGATGTTCTAGAAATTTCCAGAGTGCGAATCTTCGCAGTCCTCATATCTTCAAAAGCACGCTCTTCAGGTAAAAACGGGAACCTTCTTCATGGATGGAGGATAGAGGCCTACCACGCCATATAACTCCCTTGATCATACCGGGGCTCCGTTATGAGTTTTAGCGGCACGCACATTACACACTTATTTTTATAATATACAGGGTGGTCCATTGATCATGACCGGGCCAAATCTCTCATGATATAAGCGTCGAACGAAAAAAGTACAAAGAACGAAACTTGTCTACCTTGAAGGGGGAAACCAGATGGCGCTATGGTTGGCCCGCTAGATGGCGCTGCCACAGGTCAAACGGATATCAACTGCGTTTTTTAAAAATAGGAACCCCCTTTTTTATTACATATTCGTGTAGTACGTAAAGAAATGTGAATGTTTTAGTTGGACCGCTTTTTTCGCTTTGTGATAGATGGCGCTGTAATAGTGACAAACATATGGCTCACAATTTTAGACAAACAGTTGATAACAGGTAGGTTTTTTAAATTAAAATACAGAAAGTAGGTACGTTTGAACATTTTATTTCGGTTGTTCCAATGTGATACACGTACCTTTGTGAACTTGAACGCATGCTGTTACAGCGTGATTACCTGTAAATACCACATTAATGCAGTAAATTCTCAAAATGATGTCCGTCAACCTCAATGCATTTGGCAATACGTGTAACGACATTCCTTTCAACAGCGAGTAGTTCGCCTTCCGCAATGTTCGCACATGCATTGACAATGCGCTGACCCATGTTGTCAGGCGTTGTCGGTGGATCAGGATAGCAAATATCCTTTAACTTTCCCCTCAGACAGAAATCCGGGGACGTTAGATACGTTGAACGTGCGGGCCACGGTATGGTGCTTCGACGACCAATCCACCTGTCATGGAATATGCTATACAATTCCGCTTAATATCCTCGAGATTCTTTCAATGAGTCTTAATCTGGCGTCTGCTTGTCCTACAATTTGTTTTATGCGGCTATTGTACTTTAGTTCGCTGCAAATGGTTATTCAGTGGTATTTCACGGCAGCTGCTGTTTCCAGTGATTTTGCGTCAGTAGTGTAATTGAAGGGCCAGCGGCCTTGCCGCAGTAGTAACATCGGTTCCCATCAGATCACTGAGGTTAAGCGCTGTTGGGCTGGGATAGCACTTGGATGGGTGACCATCTGGACTGCCGAGCGCTGGTAGCAAGCGGGATGCACTCAGCCCTTGTGAGGCAAACTGAGGAGCTACATTATGCTTACAGATGCGCTATGAGCTTTGTAGATCAGAGTTACATTCTCCGTAGGCGACATAATGCACGAGCAAGGAGCAAGTTCCACGACTTTACAACAGACTGCGAGTTACCAATCGTTAGGCAGACTTCGCTGTTCCAGAGACCTACGGCCAAACACTGCTAGAAGGGGAGAAATTCCTATAGCATCTCACGGATATTTGTGGCTCTCTGCGGCGCCCGACCAATCGCAGAAGGCCGGAGAAGCGGTTTCTTCGGAGACTGCATCTTTGGCATGAGATCTGACGAACTGGCCTCCATCTGTCGCCGCTGAACTATTGGCTTTTTATGTCTCTAGATATATGCCTTGTCCCAACTGAGCAATTTAAGTCAAATTCTTCTGGGTTTGAGGCCGCATTGTCAGCTATAAATTTCCAACGTTTTGGCGACTACTGCAAGACGCCCTCCTCAGGGAGTTTGCAATACACCCTGAGGAAGGCGTCTTGCAATAGTCGCCGAAACGTCGGCATTTTATAGTTGACAACGTGGCCTCAAACCCAGAAGAACTTTATTGAGTCTGACAACGGACGCGGAAGCCTACGTTTACAAAATTAAGTCACTGTTGTGTTCCAAGATGATTCACAATGACCAGCCAGAACATTATGACCATTGACCGTATGTCGATATACACAAGGTTGGCGCCGGTGGCGACACCTACAACGTGCTGACATGAGGAAAGTTTCCAACCGTTTTCTCATACACAAACAGCAGTTGACCGGCGTTGCCTGGTGAAACGTTGTTGTGATGCCTCGTATAAGGAGGAGAAATGCGTACCATCACGTTTCCGACTTTGATAAAGGTCGGATTGTAGCCTATCGCGTTTGCTGTTTATAGTATCGTGACATTGCTGTTCGCGTTGGTCGAGATCCAATGTCTGTTAACAGAATATGGAATCGGTGCGTTCATGAGGGTAATACGGAACGCCGTGCTGGATCCCAAGGGCCTCGTATCACTAACAGTCGAGATGACAGGCGTCTTATCCGCATGCCTGTAGCGGATCGTGCAGCCACGTCTCGATCCCTGAGCCAACAGATGGGGACGTTTGCAAGACAACAACTATCTGCACGGACAGTTCGACGACGTTTGCAGCAGCACGGACTATCAGCTCGGAGACCACGGCTGCAGTTACCCTTGACGCTGCATCACAGACAGGAGCGCCTGCGATGGTGTACTCAATGACGAACCGGGGTGCACGAATGGCAAACCGTCATTTTTCGGATAAATCCAGGTTCTGTTTACAGCATCATAGTGGTCGCATCCGTGTTTGGCGACATCGCGGTGAACGCACATTGGAAGCGTGTATTCGTCATCTCCATACTGGCGTATCACCCGGCATGATGGTATGGGGTGCCATTGGTTACACGTCTCGGTCACTTCTGGTTCGCATTGACGGCACTTCAAACAGTGTACGTTACATTTCAGACGTGTTACGACCCGTGGCTCTACCCTTCATTCGATCCCTGCGAAACCCTACATTTCAGCAGAATAATGCACGACCGCATGTTGCAGGTCGTGTACGGGTCTTTCTGCATACAGAAAATGTTCGACTGCTGCCCTGGCCAGCACATTCTCCAGATCGCTCACCAACTGAAAACGTCTGGTCAATGGTGGCCGAGCACTGGCTCGTCACAATATGCCAGATATTACTATTGATGAACTGTGTGGTATCGTATGTAAGCGTAGGCTTCCGCGGCCGTTGTCATCTTCAATAAAATTCTTCAGGGTATCAGACCGCATCGTCATAATTTAAAATGCGCCAAAGAAGAGGAGTTACAGAACTTCCACAAGCACCTTAACCAACAGCATAGGAAAATTCAGTTTACAATGGAAACAGAGAAGAATGGGGTGCTGCCTTTTCTCGACGTGGAAGTTTATCGAAAACCTGATGGTAAACTTGGCCACAAAGTGTACAGGAAACCAACCAGTACGGACAAGTACCTTCACGCCTCCTCCCACCATCACCCCACGCAGAAGAAGTCCGCCCTGCACACGCTAACGAAGAGAGCGTACAGGATAAGCGACGAAGAACATCTGAAGACAGAACTTGAACGCCTCAGGTCCATCTTCGGAATGGCTATGGGAAGCAGACGATAGACAGCACCATGTCGACAAGGGAGAAGACTAATAGCGAAGAGGAGAAGGAGGCACAGAGCATTGCTGTGTTACCATATGTACAAGGGGTCCACCGAACGTATTGGCAAAATCTTACGAAAAGCCGACATGAAACCAATTTTCCGAAGCAGAAACAAAATATCAGACATGCTCGGTTCTACCAAGGATGCAGTTGAGAAACTACACACAGCTGGCGTGTATGAAATTGGTTGTGCGTGTGGATTAGACTACATAGGTGAGACGGGACGTCCGATTAGCACAAGGCTCTCGGAACATGAAAGGTATATCCGCCTGAAACAACACACTAAGTCAGCAGTGGCGGAACACCGAGACGAGTGCGGGAAACCAATATTTTTTCAAGAAGCCCGCGTCCTGGCGAAACAGCCTCTCACTTTCAAAAGAAAGATTAGAGAGGCGATAGAAATAGCCAGAAGACCCGCCAACATGAATAGAGAGGACGGGTACAAGCTTCCGAGGTCTTGGCTGCCTGCAATAGCAGGGCTACGGAGCGGCGGCAGAGCCGTGGCGGCCCATGCAGACACGCGGAGAGCCGCAGTAGTGGTCGCGAGCACACAAAGCAATGGCACGCCGCAGCCGGCTTCTGGACAGCATGTCAACAGTGTGACGTCACAGCCATCACCTGTTCGCTATTCGTCCGTCTCCTCCAATGGGGTGGATTAATATAAAGACCAATAGAAAACAGCTATTTCAGCCAATGACAGATAATAAAGGAAACACCAATAAAGCATACCTTTCACCCCTCCTCCTCCTCCTCTTACAGCCAATCAAGTAACGACACGGTTTTCTCGTGCAGCTATTTAAGGAACCAAGTGTGTTTCATTTAGCAGTTTAACGTAAGGCCCTGATGAAGGCTAGCTGCAACGCTGGCCGAAACGTTGGCGCATTTTAAATTATGACGATGCGGTCTGATACCCTGAAGAATTTTATTGAAGGTGTGTGGTATCGTGTTGAAGCTGCATGCGCAGCTGTACCTGTACACGCCATCCATGTTCTGTTTGACTCAATGCCCAGGCGTAACAAGGCCGTTATTACAGCCAGAGTTGGTTGATCTGGGTACTGATTTCTCAGGATTTATGTACCCAAACTGCATGAAAATGTAAACACATGTCAGTTCTAGTATAATATATTTGTTCAATGAATAGCCTTTTATCATCTGCATTTATTCTTGGTGTAGCATTTTTAATGGTCAGTAGAGTAAATCCATCCAAGCGATAGCAGCGTGACATGGCGAGGAATGATAGTGGGACACACTGACGGTAGATGCCTGTGTGTCGAATGGGGAAGGTGCGCGATCTGAATTTGACCGAGGGCGGACTGTGATGGCCCGGAGGCTCGGCACCAGTATTACGGAAACAGTACGACTTGTCGGTTGTTCGAGGAGTGGTGTGGTGAGTGTCTAAGACAGGTGGCGAAACCTAGGTGAAACCACGTCCAGACGTCGTGGCGTTGCGCGGCCATCGCTCATTACAGATGTCGTAGGCTGGGTAGACTGGTAGAACAGGACAGGCGGCGAACTGTGGCGGAATTGAGATCAGAGTTTAATGCTGTGCAGATACAGGTGTGCCACAGCGCGCCGAACACTCCCAACGACGGGCGTCTGCAGGTGACAACCCGTGCACCTGCCAATGTTAATACCACGGCATCGGCAGTTACTACTGAAATGGGCACGTGACCACCGGTACTGGACGTCGGTCCAGTGGGGCAGCGTTGCACGATCTGATGAATCCCATTACCTCCTTCATGCAGATGGGAGGGTGCGAATCCGTCCTCTTGCAGGGGAACAGCTCCTTGACGCCTGTACTGTGGGACGGAGACGAGCTCTGAGGAACACTCGCGTGGGCGTCCGTGGGTCCAGTGGAGGTCGTGCGAGGCACCGTGACGGCCAAGGGGTATGGTAGACTGGTCGCAGACCGCGTACACCCATTCACGACGATCATGTTTTCTGACAGCAGGTGCATTTTTCAGCAAGATAATGCGTCGTGTCACAATGCCAGGAGTGTGGTCGCCACATCTCAACCCGATCGAACACATCTGGGATGTGACTGAAGTAGGCGCCAGAGCTCATCGCTCTCCTCTACGGAATTTACGAGAATTAAGGGGCTCCGGAAAGGCTCAAAATCATGAAAAGTTCAATTTTTACTTTTTTGCGTTTTCTGAATCTGCAGACTATTACCTTTTCATAGATAAATAATTTATTCAATTCCGAAGACTACAACTATTTTTAAAAATTTTTTGAAATGTGTTCTACATGGGCGTGACCCACTGTGGCGCTGTTAAACTGCTGTCAAATGGTGTTATTATTAACGTCCGTGTTCATCAGGTACATTTTAGTGATGTGAGATAAAGTATGTGTTGTGCCTAAACCTATTTTCAGAGACTTAGCAGCACCTAAGCTGTTCAAAAAGTGTATTCACGGAAAAACTCAAAACCCCAATGAAAGTGTAAATAGTGTTATATCGTCGAGAATCCCCAAGACTGTATTTGTTGGAATAGAAACACTTCACTTTGGTGTGTATGATGCTGTTGCGACTTTCAATGATGGCAACATTGTAAGGTGCAAGGTATTTAGAAATATGGGAATGAAGATAGGTTCTAACATGGTACGAGCGATGCTTGCTTTAGACAAGGAACGCCTTCGGGCTGCAGACAGGGCTGTAAAGAGTCTAGAAATATAAGCAACAGTTAACAGGAGGAGGAACAAGAGGAAGCTGGAGGAGGAGTTTGCAGAGGATGAAGATAATCCATCATATGGACCTGGAATGCACTAAAAAGTTAATCCAATCTTTGTCGCTCGATTCCCAAAACTTTTATTTTCTCATACTAATTACATGTTTTCTAAGGATCTTCCATACATATTTGTTTCAAACTTTCAGTAAATGTTACACAGTACCTTCTGCATAATTTAACACAACCTTTTTCCAAAAAACTGTATATTTTTGAATATATAAATAAAAAATTGCAAAAAAATGTTGTGAATTTTCATTACAATTGAAAAAAAATCATCTTTAATAACTGAACTAAAATTTTGTAAAATCCCTGTGTTAAGTTGTAGCCCATATTCCAATAAATAATCTGTAAAAAGTTCAACTTCCTACCTCAAATACTTTGTGAGGAAAGATGTAATTTATAAGCGTTATTTTAACATTGCAAGTACAGGACGTTCCGGAGCCCCTTAAGTGACTTGTTTGTGCACCTGTGCCAAATCACTCCAGCGACCTCAGTGGTTAGCTCACTGGAGTCGCATTCGAGAGGACGACGGTTCAATCCCGCATCCGGCCATCCTGATTTTGGTTTCCCGTTATTTCCCTAAATCGCTCCAGGCAACTGCCGGGATGGTTCCTTTGAAAGGGCAGTGTGCCGACTTCCTTGCCCATCCATCCTAATCCGATGAGACCGATGACCTCGCTGTTTTGTCTCTTCCCCCAAACAACCCTCCAGTGACCTACAAAAGCCACACTGCTTCCACGCCGCGATGCGTCGCCGGCTATTGTTTTCGGTTATCAGTGTAAATACGTAAAACATCAGTTACGCAATGTTAGATTCGAAGGTGGGCCCTTCTAACTTTAATCGGTGGTGGGGGAACAAAACTGGCTTCACGTAGTTAAATCGTTTTTAACTTTTGTTGCATGGCGTTTTTCCCTTTTCACATTCTGGTAAAATTTGTCTGGTAAATCGAGTAACTGACGACAGAGCTTACAATACTCGCCACATTCTCAAGAGACGGATGTAGCTCATTTACGTGCATTCGGCATATTTTTAGTAGCAAACGCCGCTTTGCAGCACTAGTCTCCAAGCGCAGAGGCTTCGTGATATCCACCCCACCCTTGAAGGCTGAAATCTATCCTGGTTCATACATAGGGTAGATTGTAATTTAATCTAACCTCCTTGACCCCGCCATAAACTGACGAAGGATATCAGTAGATCCATTCAGTAGGTTCTAGCTCCCTTTTCATTTTTTACCAATAATCACTCGTTTCACTTGTTCTTTTCACTAGAAAATGAAAACTTACCCAGAACCTACTGAATCCACGAATCTACCTACTATTCTCAACATTTCACGTCTAACTCATTTAGAAAAATTAATAAGAATGAATATTTTTTAGTATCACATTCACCAATTTTCAAAAATAATTATTTCTTTCATACAAAAGGTGAATGTAAGAGAATAAAATTTAATATTTTTTTTATAGATGGTGGATGTAAGAAAATAAAATTTAATATTTTTTATAAAAGGTGAATGTAAGAAAATACACTCCTGGAAATGGAAAAAAGAACACATTGACACCGGTGTGTCAGACCCACCATACTTGCTCCGGACACTGCGAGAGGGCTGTACAAGCAATGATCACACGCACGGCACAGCGGACACACCAGGAACCGCGGTGTTGGCCGTCGAATGGCGCTAGCTGCGCAGCATTTGTGCACCGCCGCCGTCAGTGTCAGCCAGTTTGCCGTGGCATACGGAGCTCCATCGCAGTCTTTAACACTGGTAGCATGCCGCGACAGCGTGGACGAGAACCGTATGTGCACAGATGTGTTGGCAGTGTCTCTAGTATGCCCGTCGATTGTGTCTCGTCGCTCTTTTCAGTTTTGAGTGAACAGTGAGCACGTAAAGATACGTAGGGAACAGCGTCTCCGGCCAAGTATAATGACCTGGTTAGAGATTTCGTCTGCGTCATGCAACCCACATAACACAACTGTCGAGCAGTTCCTTCTTCTTGCCAATTCTCGGCCGCACACTGCAGGGGCAACGAAGGCGCTCCTGCAGCGTTTCCGATGAGAAGTGTTTGACCAGCCCCTGAGTCTCATCTCTGCTCATAAGAACCGCTGGCGATGAAGATAAAAGTCTTCCACAGACAACGAGCTGCAGACCAGTGAAGGTAACTGGCCGAAAGCCCAGGCGGCTGCTTTCTATGAGGAGGATATTGGAAAGTTGATACAACACCATGACAGCAATCGAAGTTGGAGCGGCGACTATGTAGAGAAGTAGGTGGAAGGTGTACGTAACTGTTGCAAATAAAACGTTTCTGGCTTTCTCTGTGGCTTCCATTTCGCGACCGAACAGAACTTACTTTCTGGACAACCCCTGTATTTTCTTTTTATAAGAGGTGAATGTAAGAAAATAAATAAAATGAACGAATGAACATAGGATATCTATTCCTTCCTAATTCTTTCTTCTTGAGCAGCCATAAGATTTTTATGTACTGATAGATAGATAGATAGATACACTCCTGGAAATTGAAATAAGAACACCGTGAATTCATTGTCCCAGGAAGGGGAAACTTTATTGACACATTCCTGGGGTCAGATACATCACATGATCACACTGACAGAACCACAGGCACATAGACACAGGCAACAGAGCATGCACAATGTCGGCACTAGTACAGTGTATATCCACCTTTCGCAGCAATGCAGGCTGCTATTCTCCCATGGAGACGATCGTAGAGATGCTGGATGTAGTCCTGTGGAACGGCTTGCCATGCCATTTCCACCTGGCGCCTCAGTTGGACCAGCGTTCGTGCTGGACGTGCAGACCGCGTGAGACGACGCTTCATCCAGTCCCAAACATGCTCAATGGGGCACAGATCCGGAGATCTTGCTGGCCAGGGTAGTTGACTTACACCTTCTAGAGCACGTTGGGTGGCACGGGATACATGCGGACGTGCATTGTCCTGTTGGAACAGCAAGTTCCCTTGCCGGTCTAGGAATGGTAGAACGATGGGTTCGATGTCGGTTTGGATGTACCGTGCACTATTCAGTGTCCCCTCGACGATCACCAGTGGTGTACGGCCAGTGTAGGAGATCGCTCCCCACACCATGATGCCGGGTGTTGGCCCTGTGTGCTCGGTCGTATGCAGTCCTGATTGTGGCGCTCACCTGCACGGCGCCAAACACGCATACGACCATCATTGGCACCGAGGCAGAAGCGACTCTCATCGCTGAAGACGACACGTTTCCATTCGTCCCTCCATTCACGCCTGTCGCGACACCACTGGAGGCGGGCTGCACGATGTTGGGACGTGAGCGGAAGACGGCCTAACGGTGTGCGGGACCGTAGCCCAGCATCATGGAAACGGTTGCGAATGGTCCTCGCCGATACCCCAGGAGCAACAGTGTCCCTAATTTGCTGGGAAGTGGCGGTGCGGTCCCCTACGGCACTGCGTAGGATCCTACGGTCTTGGCGTGCATCCGTGCGTTGCTGCGGTCCGGTCCCAGGTCGACGGGCACGTGCACCTTCCGCCGACCACTGGCGACAACATGGATGTACTGTGGAGACCTCACGCCCCACGTGTTGAGCAATTCGGCGGTACGTCCACCCGGCCTCCCGCATGCTCACTATATGCCCTCGCTCAAAGTCCGTCAACTGCACATACGGTTCACGTCCACGCATGCTACCAGTGTTAAAGACTGCGATGGAGCTCCGTATGCTACGGCAAACTGGCTGACACTGACGGCGGCGGTGCACAAATGCTGCGCAGCTAGCGCCATTCGACGGCCAACACCGCGGTTCCTGGTGTGTCCGCTGTGCCGTGCGTGTGATCATTGCTTGTACAGCCCTCTCGCAGTGTCCGGAGCAAGTATGGTGGGTCTGACAAACCGGTGTCAATGTGTTCTTTTTTCCATTTCCAGGAGTAGATAGATACATAGACAGATATTCAGCGATCGCAGGCCCTGCAGGCCACGCGCTGCTTCCACAAACTGTCTCCATTCCTTCCTGTCTTGTGTCCGGTCCCTCCAGGTGTCTTCAGTCCCCAGGGCTGCTAGGTCCTTCGCCAGGTCGTCCATCCAGCGCTGCCTTCGTCGTCCAATGGGGCGTTTGGTGTTTTGTTTCCCCTCCAGTGCCATCTTCGCCTGTCTTCCATCTGGCATACGGGCTACATGGCCCACCCACTGTATTCTTTTCCTCTTTATCTTCTGTAGGATAGTCGGTTGTCGAATCAGAAGGTAGATTTCCTCGTTTTTCCTCCTGCTGCATTCTCTGTTATCTAAAACTGGTCCCCATATCTTCCTCATTACTCCTCTTTCAAATATTAATGGTTTTTTCCCTTTCTCGCTTAGTCATGCTCCATGTTTCTGAACCGTAGATTACTGCTGGGCATATCACTGTGTTGTAGATTTTCATCTTAGTGTTCGCTGAGATCGATTTAGAGCCGAGCGTCTCTCTGAGGGAATGCATGCATTTCGTTCCCGCTGCTATTCTTTCCTTGACGTCCATTTTTATGTTGTTGTCCGTAGCAAACCAAGATCTCAAGTGTCTGAACTGGTCTACTCTCTTGAACCTCTTGCCATCTATCTCAAGAAATTCTACGTGCTCTTGTCTTCTTCCTAATTGCATGAACTCTGTTTTGCCTCGATTCACTTTGAGCACTACCTTCTGTGCATTATTGTCCATTTTCTGGTAAATTCTTTCAACTCGTACTTTGATTCACTTAATAGTACTATTTCATCTGCATATGCAATTGAAGTTACCATCCATCTCTACTCCAGCCCACTCCTGCTGCCTACACTCTTTTATTACTTTCTCTAAGATGACATTGAACAGAACACATGAGAGAGCATACCCTTGTCTGAGGCCTATCTCGAATGTTTCTGTTGCGGCTCCCCTGAAACGCACTGCTGCCTTTGACCCTTCCATACAAGCTTGCACCACTCTCACTAGCTTCTCAGGGATTCTGAAGTCTCGCATTGCATTCTATAGGCTATTCCCGTGCGTGCTGTCATATGCACATTGAAATCAAAAAGCCTCGCATTGCACTGTATAGGCTATTGCCGCGGATGCTGTCATATGCACATTGAATCAACAAACAGGCTGTAGATTATCATATTCCCAATGAACTCTCGAGTGTAAATGTTTTGAAACCACATATTTTCGAAATATCGAGGCATAAATATGTAAAACATCGGTTTCGGGATGTTAGATTAAAAAAGGGGCCTTCTGACTCTTAAGGTGGCCTCATGAAGTTAAACCATTTTTAACTTTTGTAGCATGGAGGTTTTTCCTTCATCTCATACACCAACCGGGCAGAACATTATGACCACCGACCTACCATCGATATAAACCCATCCAGATGACAACAGCGGCACCTGCCGAGGAATGACTGCTAGTCAGAGACATGCGCGGTTCATGTAGTATTATCAGTGCGCTGTGTGTGTGGAATGGGGAAGACACGCGATTTATCTGACTCTGGCCGGCCGCGGTGGTCTAGCGGTTCTAGGCGCGCAGTCCGGAACCGCGCGACTGCTACGGTCGCAGGTTCGAATCCTGCCTCGGGCATGGATGTGTGTGATGTCCTTAGGTTATTTAGGTTTAAGTAGTTCTAAGCTCTAGGAGACTGATGACCACAGATGTTAAGTCCCATAGTGCTCAGAGCCATTTGAACCATTTGAAGGCTGACTGTAATGTCCCGGAGGTTCGGCGCGAAAATTTCAGAAACTTGTTGGGTGTTTCAGGAGTGTTGTGGTGAGTGTCTTCAACACGTGGCGCAACCAAAGTGGGGTTGGGCGGCCATCCCTCATTACAGATGTCGAACATCGTAGGCTGGGCGGACTGGTAAAACAGGTCAGACGACAGTAGTGTAACAAAGGCGGCGTCGCCCCACTGACGTCATCCAAGATGGCGGCCGTGACGCTGCTGCTGATGCGAGTAGGTGACGTCACGTGACGTCAGCTGATGACGTCAGTGGGGTGACGCCACCTTTGCTGCACTACTGACGACGAATTGTGGCGGAACTGACATCACATTTTAATGCTGTGCAGAGTACAATGTGAACACATTGTTTACCGAACGACGAGCCTCCGCAGCCGATGTCACATTCATGTGCCAATGTTAATACCACGAGATCGGTAGCTACAACTGAAATGGGCACTTGTCCATTGGCACTGGACGTTGGCGCAATGACAGAGCGTTGGATGGGCTGATGAGGTCTGACACCTTCTTCATTATGCTGACGGGAGGGCGTAAATCAGTTGTCTTTCAGGGGATCGGCTCCTTCACACGTGTACTATAGGACGGAGACAAGCTGGCGTAGACTCCATTATGCTTTGGGGAACATTCACCTGGGCATGAACGGGTCCAGTGGAGTTTTTGAAAGGCACCATAACGGCCAAGAATATCTTGCACCACTTCCAGACCATGCACATGTTTCCCGACGGCAGTGGGATTTTCCAACAAGATAACGCACAATGTCACTAAGCCAAGAGTGTGATGGAGTGGTTCGAGGAAGCAGTGACGAGTTCCAATTGATGTGCTGCCCCCCCCCCCCCCCCCCTCAAATCTACCAGATACGAATCCGATCGAACATATCATGTATCCAAGCATCTTGCTTCTCTGTTGAGTCCACAATTAGGACGGTGTGAACATCATATCAGGAACTCAGCTGATTTTTTACGTCGTTTGGAGGGACTGAGGCTGAATGACTCTGATATTTTAGTGAGTTTCGATGTGGTCTCTCTCTTCACTCGTGTTCCTCTGTCCGATTCGTTGTGGTTAATTGAAGCCAGGTTTGGTGCTGATTTAACTAATCTCTTTAGGCATGTGTTGACATCCACTAACTTTTTATTTAATGACCAGTATTACGAGCAGACAGATGGAGTTGCGATGGGTAGTCCGTTGTCTCCTGTGATCGCAAATATGTTTATGGAAGACTTCGAGGAACGTGCATTGGAGTCGGCGCCTTTAAAACCCGCCTGTTTCTTTAGATACGTTGACGATACCTTCGTTGTTTGGCCTCACGGTAGGGAGAATTTGAATGTCTTTCTAGAACATCTGAACTCGATCCACCCGAACATTCGTTTTACGATGGAGGTGGAAGAGGATGGTTGCCTTCCCTTTCTCGACGTGTTGGTTATGAGGAAGGATGATGGATCATTGGGACATGCTGTCTACAGGAAACGTACTCACACCGACTTGTACTTACAAGCTAATAGTTGTCACCATTCGGCTCAGCGTGAAGGGGTACTTCGTACCTTGGTACACAGGGCACATGTCGTTTCTGACGCTGAGACTTTGCCAGCTGAGCTGTCCCATCTTGAAGTTACATTTCGTCAAAATGCTTACAGTGATAGACAGATTGAACGTGCGTTGCGCTATCGTCCAACTGTACATCAGGTCATTGATGATAATTCTGAGTCAACACCTAAGTCTACTGCCTTCTTGCCTTACGTAGGAAACACGTCCAATAAGATCGGTCGTATTTTACGGAAATACGATGTGAAATGTGTTTTCCGACCTCCATCTAAAATTAGAGCACTTTTGAGTTCCGTTAAGGATGATCTTGGACTGCGTAAGGCGGGTGTATATCGTATCCCTTGTAGCTGCGGCATGGCATATATTGGTCAAACTATCAGGACCGTGGAGGACAGATGTACTGAGCATAAACGGCACACACGATTACAGCAGCCAAATAGATCTGCTATTGCCGAACATTGCTTGGATACTGGTCACCCCATGTTATATAATAACACCGAGATATTGGCACGTCCAGCTATTGGGACAGTGTGATTAGGGAGGCAGTTGAGATTAAATTAGCGAGCAACCTCGTTAACAGGGATGGAGGTTTCTGTTTAAACTCTGTTTGGAATCCGGCTCTCTCCCTAGTAAAAAAACAGAGGAACAGAGTCAATGCTGCCTCACCTGCGAATTCATAGTCTCGCTATCGATAGCTCTGACTTTGGTCATCTTTGGTGGCACTAGTGTTCAGTGTGTGTGTGTGTGTGTGTGTTATCTTTCCTGCTTCGGTCCGAGAACCGAGGTATTAAATTTGCATGTACGCCGCCTGTCCGTTGCAGTTTGCCTTGAAAATGGCGGGGTGTTCTCCCGCCGAAATATCGGCGGTCGCTGAAAGTGTTACCTGGCTGAATTCCCGGAAGTTATTTGATAGGTGAGTTGTGTATGCAGACGTGGTGCTAACTCCCTCCAGCGACCTACCAAGGCGACATTGCTTCCATGCGACGATGCGTCGCCACTGTCATATCTGCCAAATGTGGACATACAGGCTATCGGGTAGCTGGTCATAATATTCTGGCTAATCAACGTATCTCATTGTAGTTGTGGCTCACTGCCGTATAGTCCATAGCTTGGGCAACAATGTAACGTCCCACATGCTGAAAAGCTCGGAAAGCACGACTTAGCACATTACGAAAGAAGGCAGTTTCTTGCAGATGACCATAAGAGCCGCGGCAAATATGGAGAGCGTGACGCACGAGAAGGCACTACAGGCCAAACTGGAGGCAATAACAAGAAGATCTGTTTCGAGTGTGTCATTAGCAGTTTGACGTGTTCGTAGGCGGTTCGCAGAGGTGCTCTAATGGCCGGTACGAAACGTGCGTGGAAAACAAAATGAGGTCGCAGGTGCTAAAGACCGCAGTTTGCGCGCAATTTCAGCTGGAGCACAAAAAATTCTCAAGTCATTCTGTACTCAAACCACCGATGAGCTATGTAAAGCAGTGAGTAAACGGTAGAAAAATCTGCGATGGCTCTGAGTTTGATTCGAGAGATGACTGAATAGGTACAGCAGTGCCAGCGAATGGTAGTTGACCGGGCTCGTACACGGTTCTGAACATTCACACATACGTGTACAGTGCGTACAGAAAGACTCAAAGACAGTTTTACTAAAAAAATAAGTATAAAGTACATGAAGATTAAATGTGATGTCCAATTCTGCGAAAAAGTTTGGCAGATCACTAGAAGACTTAAGTCGAAACAGGAGATATCGATTAGCCGACATTCTAGTAGAATTATTGAGGTCTGAGACGTGGTAAAAATTGCTGTTTTGAAGAGCGAGGCCGGCCGCAGTGGCCGTGCGGTTAAAGGCGCTGCAGTTTGGAACCGCAAGACCGCTACGGTCGCAGGTTCGATCCTGCCTCGGGCATGGATGTTTGTGATGTCCTTAGGTTAGTTAGGTTTAACTAGTTCTAAGTTCTAGGGGACTAATGACCTCAGCAGTTGAGTCCCATAGTGGTCAGAGCCATTTGAACCATTTTGAAGAGCGAGCCTCAGCGCGTAGTGTGAAGCAGTCGCCCTCCGTTTCTGGCGGTGGCGCCGCTGTGGCAATCGCAGCTTTGGTGTCTCCCTCTGGTGGGAAAGGGGAAAGGTTGCCTGTTCACGTGCATTTAAGGGGCGCTATGAGCTCGCCAGTCGGTCAGTCTGGGTCAGTCTCTCGTCCCCAGCTTGCTAGTCTGTCTCTCGTCCGCATTTGTTAGGCAGTTAGTGTCCGTCTGTCGTTCGGATCAACCCTTAAAGCCGGCAAAATGAGAGTCTTCCCACTCCGCCAGTAAGAGAACTCAGGGAGTGGTCGCCCGGTCGGGGCTTGGTTCCTGCATCTGACTCTGCGCGTTAGGCCGCCAGTCTGCTCGAGTTTGCTCAGACAATGGTCATTGGCTGTTGGATCGATCGGTTGGTCGGTCGCGCACTGAGACACGAGATGACTTGTCCGCCTGGAGCGTCGGCGCATGTGAGGTCGCCTCGTGAGTCCAGTGGGCCGCGCCGTACAGCGAGGGGTAGTGGCTTCGCGGCCGACACGAGAGCAACAGGAGTCAACCCACGACATCAGTCTGGCCGGTGCGAGCTGCGACGCCGTGAGACGGGAGATCGGCGCGCCTTCCTGCGTCCGTTGAAGCGGCTGGCAGCGGACGGTTCGGGAGAGGGTGCTGCGCCAGGTCTTCGCCAGACATCGCTGTTTATTAGAAGTTAAGTGATTGGTGATATGTAGTTTGATTTACTCTTGTTAAATTCTACTTGTTTTCTTGGTGAGGTCACCAACCGTTATGCTTTGGGGTCGTCCCACCATTCTTCTCCGTTTGCCCACCTGCGGGAAGGTGCTTGTTTATAAATTGGGTGGTCCGTTTTTCCCTTGTGGAGTAGGGGTGGGTTGGAGCAGCCTGCGGTTCGGGTTGTTTGGTAATCTCCCTATCAATCTACCGTACGTTAGTAGCTGCCTCTGTCATGTTTAGCCGGCCGCGGTGGTCTAGCGGTTCTGGCGCTGCAGTCCGGAACCGCGGGACTGCTACGGTCGCAGGTTCGAATCCTGCCTCGGGCATGGGTGTATGTGATGTCCTTAGGTTAGTTAGGTTTAAGTAGTTCTAAGTTCTAGGGGACTTATGACCTAAGATGTTGAGTCCCATAGTGCTCAGAGCCATTTGAACCATCTGTCATGTTTGTCGGATTTGGTGTCTTAACGAATTTATTGCTTCGAGTGTAATGGCCTAATACCTGAAATATGTTTTGATCCTTGGAAACTTTGATGTTATTGCCTATGATCTTGAGAGGCGGTATCTGTGTACTGTGGAACATCTTACCTATTGTTTGACCAACCTTGTAGAATTTTATATAAGATTGCATTTCATGGGCTTTTATTTAAATGATCATTTTAGTACATAAAGTTGCCACCCATTCACCGTAAGACTTTTCTTAGAAGTTGAAATCAAGTTGCACCTTCGGTGGCAAGGTTAATATTTTGGTTGTTAGTGTTTTGTACCATTTCCATCCATCCTACGGGAGGTGCATAGTTTGTGTGCTTGTGTAAATTGTTAAAACTCTTAGTTTAAAGTTATCTGGCGTGTTGCAGATTTGCACCAGTGTAGTCTTTCAGAGGCTGTTGTGAGCGGTCGTAACTACGGCTGTGTCAAAAGGGAGCGGCAAGGTTCTCTGCCCGAAAGCTCATACATCCAAAACTTGTTTCTTTCTGCCTCTGAATAAATTGTAACTTTGATATGTAGAGGGTGCTTTCTGATTATAATTTTAAATCTGTTTCTTTTAAAAAATGCTTCTAGGCACTATTAAAGTGAATAAAATTCCCATTTGTTAAAATGAATTCGGTTATGATTTCATCAGTTACTCCCTGACAACTAGTTCCATGCTTACATAATGTGCTTAAATGTGTTAATGTTCTTGATGAATCGCTAGTAAATGGAACAAATTCTTAAGAATATTCTTTGAAAATAAATCGCGGTTCAAGGTCGTTGTTAGAGCCAGGCAAGAGAACGCTCTTCTATATGGTCTGAATGGAACGCGACACAGGTGAAACGCCTACTGACTTAAAGAAGAATGTGTAGCACTATTATTGGGAAAAAGGGAAATATTTAAAGGGTTAAATGATTTTTAAGATTATTCTCGAATATACACCAAAGAGCCAAAGAAACTGGCACACCTGCCTAAAATCGTGGAGGACACCCGCGAGAACGCGGAAGTGCCACGATCCGACGTGGCATGGACTCGACTAATGTCTGAAGTAGTGCTGGAGGGAACTGACACCATGACTCCTGCAGGGATGTCTATAAATCCGAAAGACTACGAAAGGGTGGAGATCTCTTCTGAACAGCATGAGCGGCGTGTTGTGAACGCGCGGTCTTAGGAGCCTTGTCACGGATTTCGCGGCCCCTCCTGCCGGAGGTTCAAGTCCTCCCTCGGGAATGGCTGCGTGTGTTGTTCTTAGCATACGTTAGTTTAAGCAGTATGTAAGTCTAGGGACTGATGACCTCTGCAGTTTGGTCCCTTAGGAATTCACACACATTTGAACGTTTTTGAACAGCACGTTGCAAGGCGTCCCACAGATGCTCAATAATGTTCATGTCTGGGAAATCTGGTGGCCAGCGGAAGCGTTTAAACTCAGAACAGTGTTCCTGGAGCCACTTTGCAGCAATTCTGGACGTGTGGGGTGTCGCATTGTCCTGCAGGAATTGCCCGAGTCCGTCGGAGTGCACAATGGACGTGAACTGAGGCAGGTGATCAGAGAGGATGCTTTCGTCCGTGTCACCTGTCAGAGTAGAATCTAACATAGCAGTAGTCCCATATCACTCCAACTGCACACGCCCCACACAATTGTAGAGACTCCAACAACTTCAACAGTTCCCTGCTGACATGCAGGGTCCATGGATTCATGAGGTTGTCTCCATACTCGTACACGTCCATCCGCTCGATACAATTTGAAACGAGACTCGCGCGACCAGGCAACATGTTCCCAGTCATCAACAGCGCTTTTGACGGGCCAAGGCGAGGCGTAAGCTTTGCGTCGTGCAGTCATCAAGGGTACACGAGTGGGCCTTCGTTTCCGAAAGCCCATATCGATGTTTCGTTGAATGGTTCGCACGCTGACACTTATTGATGGGTTGGGTTGGGTTGTTTTGGGGGAGGAGACCAGACAGCGAGGTCATCGGTCTCATCGGATTAGGGAAGGACGGGGAAGGAAGTCGGCTGTGCCCTTTCAAAGGAACCATCCCGGCATTTGCCTGGAGCGATTTGGGGAAATCACGGAAAACCTAAATCAGGATGGCCGGACACGGGATTGAACCGTCGTCCTCCCGAATGCGAGTCCAGTGTGCTAGCCACTGCGCCACCTCGCTCGGTACTTATTGTAGTGGGCTGACAAGACAGTCAGTCCACAGTGACGGATAACCGAAAGGCACGCGTACACACACGCCGACTGGCGTGAAGTCTGGAACAGGATAAGTTATGAATGCACTAAGGAAAAGTACGTAGCTTTTATAATACTTATCTTTAATCCATCATTGTGGTACATCGCTCTTGACGATACAAATGAGACTTTAATTACAAGCACTGTAAGGCTAATGGCGCCTTGCTAGGTCGTAGCCATGGACTTAGCTGAAGGCTATTCTAACTGTCTCTCGGCAAATGAGAGAAAGGCTTCGTCAGTGTAGTCGCTAGCAGAGTCGTCGTACAACTGGGGCGAGTGCTAGTCCGTCTCTCTAGACCTGCCGTGTGGTGGCGCTCGGTCTGCAAATACTGACTGTGGCGACACGCGGGTCCGACATGTACTAATGGACCGCGGCCGATTTAAAGCTACCACCTAGCAAGTGTGGTGTCTGGCGGTGACACCACACTTATTGATGGCCCGGCATTGAAATCTGCAGCAATTTCCGGAAGGGTTGCACTTCTGTCACGTGGAACGATTCTCTACAGTCGTCGTTTGTCCCATTCTTGCAGGGTCTATTTCTGGCCGCAGCGATGTCGGAGATTTGATGTTTTACCGGATTCCTGATATTCACGGTACACTCGTGAAATGGTCGTACTGGAAAATCCCCACTTCATCGCTACCTCGGAAATTCTGTGTCCCATCGTTCGTGCACTGACTACAACACCACGTTCAAACTCACTTAAATCTTGATAATCTCCCATTGTAGCAGCAGTAACCGATCTAACAACTGCGCCAGACACTTGTTGACTTATATAGGCGTTTCAGACCGCTGCGCCTTTTTCTTCGTGTTTACATATATCTCTGTATTTGAATACGCATGCCTTTACCAGTGCATTATTGAATAAGGGGGGGTTTCGGCTATCCAAACAGTCACATTAGCTAATGAAGAAGAAATTGAACAATAAGATTTCATTAACAATAGATAGATATAAAAATTAAAAATGTTCCTATGTCCCGTCTAATTTGTTACATCTCTTCAACGTTGAGGCGACGCGTTGGTGTTTCCCTGCGTTATTACTGGTGTCCTTGCAGGTCCAAACATTTGTTACAATGTAGTTTCATGGACTAATAAATAAATACTCAAACAACTTCTTTTTGAACCTGTCCTGAATATATTTTCACACACAACATTTACGTAATACATTCACAAGGTTAATATATACACTCCTGGAAATTGAAATAAGAACACCGTGAATTCATTGTCCCAGGAAGGGGAAACTTTATTGACACATTCCTGGGGTCAGATACATCACATGATCACACTGACAGAACCACAGGCACATAGACACAGGCAACAGAGCATGCACAATGTCGGCACTAGTACAGTGTATATCCACCTTTCGCAGCAATGCAGGCTGCTATTCTCCCATGGAGACGATCGTAGAGATGCTGGATGTAGTCCTGTGGAACGGCTTGCCATGCCATTTCCACCTGGCGCCTCAGTTGGACCAGCGTTCGTGCTGGACGTGCAGACCGCGTGAGACGACGCTTCATCCAGTCCCAAACATGCTCAATGGGGGACAGATCCGGAGATCTTGCTGGCCAGGGTAGTTGACTTACACCTTCTAGAGCACGTTGGGTGGCACGGGATACATGCGGACGTGCATTGTCCTGTTGGAACAGCAAGTTCCCTTGCCGGTCTAGGAATGGTAGAACGATGGGTTCGATGACGGTTTGGATGTACCGTGCACTATTCAGTGTCCCCTCGACGATCACCAGTGGTGTACGGCCAGTGTAGGAGATCGCTCCCCACACCATGATGCCGGGTGTTGGCCCTGTGTGCCTCGGTCGTATGCAGTCCTGATTGTGGCGCTCACCTGCACGGCGCCAAACACGCATACGACCATCATTGGCACCAAGGCAGAAGCGACTCTCATCGCTGAAGACGACACGTCTCCATTCGTCCCTCCATTCACGCCTGTCGCGACAGCACTGGAGGCGGGCTGCACGATGTTGGGGCGTGAGCGGAAGACGGCCTAACGGTGTGCGGGACCGTAGCCCAGCTTCATGGAGACGGTTGCGAATGGTCCTCGCCGATACCCCAGGAGCAACAGTGTCCCTAATTTGCTGGGAAGTGGCGGTGCGGTCCCCTACGGCACTGCGTAGGATCCTACGGTCTTGGCGTGCATCCGTGCGTCGCTGCGGTCCGGTCCCAGGTCGACGGGCACGTGCACCTTCCGCCGACCACTGGCGACAACATCGATGTACTGTGGAGACCTCACGGCCCACGTGTTGAGCAATTCGGCGGTACGTCCACCCGGCCTCCCGCATGCCCACTATACGCCCTCGCTCAAAGTCCGTCAACTGCACATACTGCTCACGTCTACGCTGTCGCGGCATGCTACCAGTGTTAAAGACTGCGATGGAGCTCCGTATGCCACGGCAAACTGGCTGACACTGACGGCGGCGGTGCACAAATGCTGCGCAGCTAGCGCCATTCGACGGCCAACACCGCGGTTCCTGGTGTGTCCGCTGTGCCGTGCGTGTGATCATTGCTTGTACAACCCTCTCGCAGTGTCCGGAGCAAGTATGGAGGGTCTGACACACCGGTGTCAATGTGTTCTTTTTTCCATTTCCAGGAGTGTATATATGCGTCTAGTGTTTCAGATCAACACAGCTACTAATTAATTATTACAATGAAATCCAGACCTTTAGCTGCTTACAGGCGTTGATAAATATCAACGGGGACGGTAGAAAATGTGTGCCTCGACAGGGATTCGAACGCGGGATCTTTTTTTTATATGGCACACACTCTATCCGACTGAGCTATCGAGGACACAGAGGACACCCTTACCTATACCGGACATGTCTTACCGGCCAGTGATCTTCGGTGCGGATGCACTCACATTGCTCAAACTCTTACGGAAATCCGTAGATTGATTGCCGCGAATAATAAGTATAGTGGGCAGGGGCACTACAGATGTAGTGTGTGGACAGGAAGTTGGAAATGTCGGTCTCACGGGGAGCGTGCAGGAGATAAGTTCCTGCAGTCACACTGTCCTCTGTGGCCTCGATGGCTCAGTCAGGCAGAGCGTCTGCCATGTAAGCAGGAGATCCCGGGTTCGAGTCTCAGTCGGAGCACACATTTTCAACTGTCCCGTTGATATTTATCAACGCCTGTAAGCAGCTAAAGGTGTGGATTTCATTACAATTTCAACTAATCAAAATTATCTGGGCACACCCACGTGCAGTAATCGTGGAATGTAAACTTTTCACTTAGCAGCTTCCACAATTCTTCGTACACTTGTTCTGCTACCCGCACTTTATGTGCACATTGCGTAGCAGACTTCTGTGGAGAATTAACAAACGTTTCCAACGCGAGAGCCGACGAAGCTGTACGCTGACTTCCTTTGTGAATATCACAAATCGTTCCATGCAATTGGAACTTGTCAATGATGCCTTTAATTCTTGGGCGGGTTGGCGGTTCTGTTTCAAACTCATGCCTCCACTGACGCTGCACTTCAACGGCATTATAAAATTTGAGAAACCACATCACAATACATTGTCGTTGCTCGAATATCAAGCGTGCTCCAGCAGTCTTCTTTTCTCAATACTCACGTGAAAGTACTAATGTCTGTTGAGCCAAAGACCATAGTACAACACGCTCGTAACTCAAATCGGACGAATATCGATATATCGATAGAGCCTGACAAAGAGTGTATACATTTTTCTGACGGACTCGCTCTCTCTCTCTCTCTCTCTCTCTCTCTCTCTCTCTCTGTGTGTGTGTGTGTGTGTGTGTGTGTGTGTGTATGTGTGTGTGTGAATAGTATTTTCAGTGGTTACAATCTTTTCAAATTCTCATGTTCTTACATTTCATTCTTATATCAGTTCCAATATTAATTCTTACATTTTATTCTTACGTTTATTGTTTAGGATGATTTGGTGCATTCCCTTGGACGATGCTGATAGTAGAAACACTGCAAACATAGGAATTCCGAATATTATGAGCATCGCGCGAAGGCAGATTTGCAGCAGCATTTCTTCCAGTGAATCTCACACACGAGAGAAACTTCATTAACAATGGTGAAGATTTTACGCGTTGGCAATAATTTCGCGGCAAACCATGCATAATGGATCACTTTTTCGCAAACGCCGCTTGCACTTGATTACGAATCAAGATTCACTACAGGTATTTCACCAAAAACAAATTCAACTGATTTTGTCATTCATTTATTTTGTGTCTAATTCGTTCACTAGACAGACAATTACTAGACAAATAAGGAAACTACTGTTTCAAAATACATTGGAAAAATTCGTGTAGTAATCTTCTATGGACATGGTTAGATTAATTAAAAAATAATATAAAGTAAAAGCAATCATTTGGTTTAAAATGGGGCGAAAAGGCGCGAAGACACTGGCACAGCGTCGGTTAAATTTATTGTGTGCTAAAAGGCACGGAAACTTTCACTGTCATTTCCTCAGAAACGGTGGAGTATCTCGGATAATCTGAGACACACGTTCGCTTATTTTGATCCATCTTTCACTGAGCGACATTTCTGGGAAACTGGGTTATGGCACTTGCCGTGTTCTGAACACAGCCACGTGTCTAGTTACATCCACTTCGTAACTTTTTGTGTGATGTAAGCCACAAGCGTGACACAGTCGCTGTTGTGTACGTTTCGATGCAAAGCGAAAGCGTAACTATAGTCCTTATAACACAGTCCCTCTCTTAAGTGACGTTTGAACTACATTGTGCCTGATGCATAGGCAACTCGCCACTCCTCTATGTAGCGTGTGTCTCAACTCGTGCAGGCCACAGCATTATCAGTCTGTTTAGTTATTCCACGCAGCATTATCGCTTTGTTTAGTTATTCCACATTTATGAAACTAGAAGAGATACACAGAGTTTTCATTGGTCAGAATGATATGGTAAGAATGATATTAGATTTTTAGATTAGTTTAAATTAGTACTTGTTCCATAAATCATGAATACGACACTTCGTAATGATGTGGAACGTGTCAGGTTAATAAAAGGTGTCTATACAAGATATTACATTACACAAAATATTACATGACAATATTGTTAATTGTTTTTTATTTTTATTTTTTGTGGGGGTTGGGGAAATTACCATCTTACTATATCCAAAAATTCATCTAATGAGTAGAAGGAGTTGCCATTAAGAAATTCTTTTAATTTCCTTTTAAATGCTATATCGCTATCTGCCAAAGACTTTTGTGGCAGCATAATTTACCCCCTTCTGAGGCAAAGTTAGATTTAACCTTGAGTACTGAAGATCATCCTTTCTCCTAGTGTTGTAGCCATGTACACTGCTATTACTTTTGAATTCGTTCGTATTGTTAGTAACAAATTTAATAAGTGAATATACACTCCTGGAAATTGAAATAAGAACACCGTGAATTCATTGTCCCAGGAAGGGGAGACTTTATTGACACATTCCTGGGGTCACATACATCACATGATCACACTGACAGAACCACAGGCACATAGACACAGGCAACAGAGCATGCACAATGTCGGCACTAGTACAGTGTATATCCACCTTTCGCAGCAATTCAGGCTGCTATTCTCCCATGGAGACGATCGTAGAGATGCTGGATGTAGTCCTGTGGAACGGCTTGCCATGCCATTTCCACCTGGCGCCTCAGTTGGACCAGCGTTCGTGCTGGACGTGCAGACCGCGTGAGACGACGCTTCATCCAGTCCCAAACATGCTCAATGGGGGACAGATCCGGAGATCTTGCTGGAGAGGGTAGTTGACTTACACCTTCTAGAGCACGTTGGGTGGCACGGGATACATGCGGACGTGCATCGGCCTGTTGGAACAGCAAGTTCCCTTGCCGGTCTAGGAATGGTAGAACGATGGGTTCGATGACGGTTTGGATGTACCGTGCACTATTCAGTGTCCCCTCGACGATCACCAGTGGTGTACGGCCAGTGTAGGAGATCGCTCCCCACACCATGATGCCGGGTGTTGGCCCTGTGTGCCTCGGTCGCATGCAGTCCTGATTGTGGCGCTCACCTGCACGGCGCCAAACACGCATACGACCATCATTGGCACCAAGGCAGAAGCGACTCTCATCGCTGAAGGCGACACGTCTCCATTCGTCCCTCCATTCACGCCTGTCGCGACACCACTGGAGGCGGGCTGCACGATGTTGGGGCGTGAGCGGAAGACGGCCTAACGGTGTGCGGGACCGTAGCCCAGCTTCATGGAGACGGTTGCGAATGGTCCTCGCCGATACCCCAGGAGCAACAGTGTGCCTAATTTGCTGGGAAGTGGCGGTGCGGTCCCCTACGGCACTGCGTAGGATCCTACGGTCTCGGCGTGCATCCGTGCGTCGCTGCGGTCCGGTCCCAGGTCGACGGGCACGTGCACCTTCCGCCGACCACTGGCGACAACATCGATGTACTGTGGAGACCTCACGCCCCACGTGTTGAGCAATTGGGCGGTACGTCCACCCGGCCTCCCGCATGCCCACTATACGCCCTCGCTCAAAGTCCGTCAACTGCACATACGGTTCACGTCCACGCTCTCGCGGCATGCTACCAGTGTTAAAGACTGCGATGGAGCTCCGTATGCCACGGCAAACTGGCTGACACTGACGGCGGCGGTGCACAAATGCTGCGCAGCTAGCGCCATTCGACGGCCAACACCGCGGTTCCTGCTGTGTCCGCTGTGCCGTGCGTGTGATCATTGCTTGTACAGCCCTCTCGCAGTGTCCGGAGCAAGTATGGTGGGTCTGACACACCGGTGTCAATGTGTTCTTTTTTCCATTTCCAGGAGTGTATATTGTGAGGCTACAGTGAAGATCCCTAGCTCTTTAAATAAGTGTCTGCAGGATGATCTTGGATGAGCTCCAGCATTTATTCTGATTACATGCTTTTGTGCAATGAACACTCTTTTACTCAATGATGAGTTACCCCAGAATATGATGCCATACGAAAGCAGAGAATGAAAATAGGCGTGGTAAGCTAATTTACTGAGAAGGTATGTGAAGGTCACCGACGATCATATTGCAGACCTGTTTTTAAGAAGTTGAGCAATATGTCTACTGCCTTACATTTATAAACAATCTGCTGGAGATGAAAAGGGATGTTAGAGTCACCCAGACAAATGACTGCAAGGAAGATATACCGTACCACGTACGCTGGCCTGCGGGGACGTTATTATTGTATGGGGGACACTCAGATGGTTCAAATGGCTCTGAGCACTATGGGACTCAACATCTTAGGCCATAAGTCCCCTAGAACTTAGAACTACTTAAGCCTAACTAACCTAAGGACATCACACACACCCATGCCCGAGGCAGGAGTCGAACCTGCGACCGTAGCGGTCCCGCGGTTCCAGACTGCAGCGCCTAGAACCGCACGGCCACTTCGGCCGGCGGGGGGTCATTTGCCTGGTCTCCTATGGGACCTGCCGTAGCAATCGAAGGCATGAGCATTAAGACCTCCTGCGTCCCTTGATATTCGACGTCCTCCATAACGACGATGGCTTATTCCAGCGGGATAAATTGTGATATATTTCCATTCAAGTTGCTCCGCTTTTCGTACAACGATTCACGATGCCAGTCTCGCGCTACAGTGGTTGAGTGTGAACTCACGTTGATGTCTTGGCCGTCAGATTCTCATGATCTGAACACATCCGGAAGGCTATCAGGTGCCTGGACCATTCCCATGAACCACCGCCCCAAAGTTTATCGGGAATGGGGTAATCTGCGAGTGACATGTAGACTTTCAGGACAGTACGGGAGCAATGCTTTAGGCCTACCACAGAGAAAGTGTAGACAAGTGGAGTGAAAAATTTAAAAGTGGCCAAACGAGCGTAGCGGTAATGAAAGCGTGGGGCTTCCAGTCCCATTCACACTGATGTGAACAGCTGACATGTGATTGTTGATGAAACAGAACACAAAATGCACAGTAGTCATGATTCTTCATATGACATTAACCATTACAAGCTCAACTTTCATAAAGTCTGTGTAACACGGGTCTCAAAACAATTTCATAACGAGCACAAGTACAGTCGTGAGAAAATCTGGTTAGTAGCCTCTGGCTCTCTATGCTAATGAAAGTGAAATTATAACCCTACCACTAATAAAGTAATTTAGCATGTTATTACGTAAATAACAGAAAACCCTGTCGCTCTGTTGCCACATATAAACCTCTTGCTAAAATTTGCTTAGTTTCCAAAGACGCTATGGAAGGATACTCCTGTTAATAGGAATAGCTAATCAAAAGAGTTACCCTTTTTAGAGGATTTGACCGTGTGTTGCGACTAGTGGATATGTAAATCAGATTATTCACTTCTTTTCCAGCGGTTAGGTGTAACGCAGCATGAATAATACACACATCCAAAAAAGTTTCGCATCACCCCGGTTCCCAGAACTCTGAAGATAGTGGGCATTGTATTGCAGACACAGCCCCTTTGACTGTTCAGAGATATCACTAAACCCGCCGAAAGATGTAAACAACGATGCATGAGAAGCGCCTATTAGACGGAGGGGGTCCGACAGCCGATCAGTTCCAGTCATTCCAACAGGAAGGAGGTACACGACTCGTGTTGTCTGTAGTTCAACCGTGCCTAGACGGTCAATACCGCGGTTCGATCGCGTCCGCATTGTCACTTTGTGCCAGGAAGGTCTCTCAACAAGGGAAGTGTCCAGGCATCTCGGAGTGAACCAAAGCGATGTTGTTCGGATATGGAGGAGATACAGAGAGACAGGAACTTATTTATTTCAAGTTTCTGCTACCAGTCACTTTTTATTTTATGCTTAATCTAACATAATTAAAAGCGTTTCGAACATGTTCTGTTTATCTTCAAGCTTTTATACATACATACATCATACATACACATAGAGAAATGTTACTTAAAAATAAACAGTCTTAAACTAGATTAATATAGAATCTAGTTTAAGACTGTATTTTTAAGTAACATTTCTCTATATGTATGTATGTACGTATAAACGCCTGAAGATGAACAGAACATGTTCGAAACGCGTTGCATTATGTTAGATTAAGCATAAAATAAAAAGTGACTGGTAGCAGAAACTTGAAATAAATAATTATCCAGCACAGTCACGGTGCACAAACATAGCCACTATGGCTGAAAATAATTATGAGACAGGAACTGTTGATGACATGCCTCGCTCAGGCCGCCCAAGGGCTACTTCTGCAATAGATAACCACTGCCTACGAATTACGGCTCGGAGGAACCCTGACAGCAACGCCACCATGTTGAATAATGATTTTCGTGCAGTTACAGGACGTCGTGTTACGGCTCAGACTGTGCGCAATAGGCTCCATAGGCTCCATGATGCGCAACTTCATTCCCCATGTCCATGGCGAGGTCCATCTTTGCAACCACAACACCATGGGCCGAACAACATGCCAAATGGACGCTCGGGACTGACATCATGTTCTCTTCACCGATCAGTCTCGTATTGCCATCAACCAATCATCGAAGACGTGTTCGGAGGCAAGCGGCTCATGCTCAACGTCTTAGACACACTGTCCAGCGAGTGCAGCAAGGTGGAGGTTCCCTGATGTTTTGGGGTGGCATTATGTGGGGCGAACGTACGACGCTGGTGGTCATGGAAGATGCTGTAACAGTTGTATGATACGTGAATTCCATCCTCTGACCGATAGTGCAACTATATCAGCATCATATTGGCGAGGTATTCGTCTTCATGGACGACAATTGCGCCCCCATCGTGCGCACCTTGTGAATGACTTCCTTCAGGATAACGACATCGCTCGACTAGAGTGGCCAGTATGTTCTCCATACATGAACTCTATCGAACTTGCCTGAAATAGATTGAAAAGAGGTGTTTATGGACGAAGTGATCGACAAAGCACTGTGACGGATCTACGCCGAATCGCCGTTGAGGAGTGGGACAATCTGGATTAACACTGCGGTGAAAAAATGGTTCAAATGGCTCTGAGCACTATGGGACTCAACTGCTGTGGTCATAAGTCCCCTAGAACTTAGAACTACTTAAATCTAACTAACCTAAGGACAGCACACAACACCCAGCCATCACGAGGCAGAGAAAATCCCTGACCCCGCCGGGAATCGAACCCGGGAACCCGGGCGTGGGAAGCGAGAACGCTACCGCACGACCACGAGATGCGGGCTTGCGGTGATGAAGTGTGAATTTGTGTGAATTCTGAGGGATCAAACTGCTGAGATCATTGGTCCCTAGACTTACACACTACTTAAACTAACTGATTCTAAGAACAAAACACACACCCAAGGCAGAGGGAGGACTTGAACGTCCGGCGGGAGCGCCCGCGCAGTCCATGACATGGCGCCTCAAACCGTGTGGCCACTGCGCGTGTCAACTTGTGGACAGTATGACACGACGAATACAGGCATGCATCAATGCAAGAGGACGTGCTACTGGGTATTAGTGGTGAAACATCCCCTTAGAACAATTATATACGAAACTGTGCTTAACCTGACACACAATATTATTTAGCGCAACGCAATCTGACTATCAAAGATCCCTGCAAAAGAATGTCCCTGAGTAACATTAAACTACACCTTTCACAAATCACTTACCTCACATCTCCGTTACTCGAACTACTGCAATACGGCGAGCGCCACTACTGCCAGCATAATATCATCAAAAGTCATAATATATGTAATTTCAAAACTCCGTCATCTCTCTCCTCACATCCACCACTGCTGGCGGCTCACCTCTAACTGCGCAACGCTACGCGCTGTTCACATCCAGCTGCCGCTGCCCAACACTACAATGGCAGACAACAATGCAAACTAGCCACATACAACACTGTATTTACCTTAATATCATCAAAAGTCATAATATATGTAATTTCAAAACTCCACCATCTCTCTCCTCACATCCACCACTGCTGGCGGCTCACCTCTAACTGCGCAACGCTACGCGCTGTTCACATCCAGCTGCCGCTGCCCAACACTACAATGGCAGACAACAATGCAAACTAGCCACAGACTGCACACAGCACAGCCAGTGATTTTCATACAGAGCGCTACGTAACGTTGCGTAAAATTTTTTGTGGGGAGCATGGGGGCTATGTAAGTAGGCTGTTTATATTTTCTTATTGGCAACGTTACGTAGCGCTCTGTATGAAAATCACTGGCTGTGCTGTGTGCAGTCTGTGGCTAGTTTGCATTGTTGTCTGCCATTGTAGTGTTGGGCAGATGCAGCTGGATGTGAACAGCGCGTAGCGTTGCGCAGTTAAGAGGTGAGCCGCCAGCAGTGGTGGATGTGAGGAGAGAGATGGCGGAGTTTTGAAATTACATATATTATGACTTTTGATGATATTAAGGTAAATACAGTGTTTGTTCTCTATTAAAATCTTTCATTTGCTAAGTATCCCTATCAGTAGTTAGTGCCTTCAGTAGTTTGAATCTTTTATTTAGCTGGCAGTAGTGGCGCTCGCCGTATTGCAGTAGTTCGAGTAACGGAGATGTGAGGTAAGTGATTTGTGAAAGGTGTAGTTTAATGTTACTCAGGGACATTCTTTTGCAGGGATCTTTGATAGTCAGATTGCGTTGCGCTAAATAATATTGTGTGTCAGGTTAAGCACAGTCTCGCATATAATTGTTCTAAGGGGACGTTTCAGTGGTACCAGTTTGTGCAACAATCTGGACCACCACCTCTGAAGGTCTCGCAGTGTGGTGGCACAACATTCAATGTATGGTTTTCATGACCAATAAAAATGGCGCAAATGATGTTTACTTTGACCTCTATTCCAATTTTCTGTACAGGTTCCGGAACTCTCGAAACCGAGGTGTGTGCATTTCCCGTAAGGACCACGATGATACGAGAAATCAGTGCTCGAACGGAGGCGTGCAGACAGTCGTTTTTCCCTCGCTCAGTGGAACAGGAATGGAAACGATTAGTAGTGGTGGTACAGAGTACCCTCCGCCACTCACTGTACCGTAGCTTGCGGAGTATCTATGTGTATGTGGTGATATGATGAATGTCCAGCTTTTCTTCAGCCATGCCAGGTGTTAGCGCTCAGCGAATGAAGAGGTAAACGCTATTGCCGCCGCGTGGCAAGGTATGTTGCGGTCGGATGTCACCCCGCTGTACCATACGTAGCTCGCGCTTCACTCTGACACTTTCCAGTGATGTGAATGATGAGCACGGGAGTAAGGAGGTTTCCTGAAAGCGCGCTACAGTGACCTTCACGAGTGCTTCTTACTGGTAGCAATGTACAAGATGTGTTCAAAAAGTTAGGTTATATTTCTATGAAAAAAGATTTGTTTATTCATCAATATTCATGTCGAGTCCACGATACGCAGAATTCTACATCTGCGTGGATACTCTGCAAATCTCATTTAAGTGCCTGACAGAGGGTTCATCGAACCACCTGCACAATTCTCTATTATTCCAATCTCGTATAGCGCGCGGGAGAATGAACACCTATATCTTTCCGTACGAGCCCGGATTTACCTTATTTTATCTTTGTGACCGTTCCTCCATATGTAGGTCGGTGTCAACAAAATATTTTCGCATTGGGAGGAGACAGTTGGTGATTGGAATTTCGTGGAAAGATTCCGTCGCAACGAAAAACGCCTTTCTTTTAATGATGTCCATCCCAGATCCTGTATCATTTCTGTGACACTCTCTCCTTATTTCGTGATAATACAGAACGTGTTGCCCTTCTTTGAACTTTTTCGATGTACTCCGTCAGTCCTATCTGGTAAGGATCCCACACCGCGCAGCAGTATTCTAAAAGAGGACGGACAAGTGTAGTGTAGACAGTCTGCTTAGTAGGTGTGTTATATGTTCCAAGTGTCCTGCCAATGAAACGCAGTCTTTGGTTAGCCTTCCCCACGACATTTTCTATGTGTTCCTTCCAATTTAAGTTGTTCGTAACTGTAATTCCTAGGTATTTAGTTGAATTTACGGCTTTTAGATTAGACTGATTTATCCTGTAACCGAAGTTCAACGCGTTCTTTTTGGCACTCGTGGGGATGACCTCACACTTTTCGTTATTTAAGGTCAACTGCCACTTTTCGCACCATTTCGATATTTCTTCTAAAACGTTTTGCACTTTGTTTTGAGCTTCTGAATTGGTGACGTATTGCGTTCCACGAAAAAGTTATAAAAGAGGTTGTCATAATCTTTGGCTCGTCAATGTATACTGGCGTGTCTGCCTCCAGTGACTTGTAGTCGTCGCCGGCCGTTGTGGCCGAGCGGTTCTAGGCGCTTCAGTCAGGAACCGCGTGGCCGCTACGGTCGGAGATTCGAATCCTGCCTCGGGAATGGACGTGTGTGATGTCCTTAGGTTATTTCAAGATTTTAAACATGGCTGAAACAGGAACTGTTGAAGTTCTTCACGGTAAATGATGACAGCCAAAACAGTTGCAGGATAAAGATTTATTAAAATTCTTGACCACGGTTTCGGTATGAGCCGTGGCGCTCGTTACTGGCGCTCCAGTCTCTTGGATGTCCATTATCGATCCTTCGATGTTTCTTATCTTTGCCTGCGTTGTTGTTTTCCGCATTCGCGGGGCGAGTGGCAGTTGACGTTTGCTCGGGCTACCTGCTGAGACGCCGCGAGGTACGAGGTGGGAAGCAACCACGTATATGTGGAGTTGGTCGTACGCGGTCTGCCGGTTCAGGATGGAGGATGTGTGTTGGCTGCCTGCCTGTCTGCTCTCCCGATTTTGCTCGCCGTGCCTTGCGACCGCCTAGCTTGGCTTGCTGTCTGGTGTATCGTACACGAGCCATACCGGACGTCCAGCAGAAGTTAAGCAGCCCTGTGTTTCTTTTAAAGAAAAGGAGCAAATGTATAAGACTTTTTGTAACCAATTTTGGTGGCCTCGTAAGTGTAGCCCTAGCGTTTACACTGCCTTTGGGGGGAGCTAATTCTTTTAAATTTAAATAGATGGGGTTCCCTGTCCTTTATAATCTTTTGGGGGTTTTATTTGAATTTTCTCTTTGGGGTTTCTTCCTTGTGCTAGGTTAAATGTTTACTTGTATAGCGGGAAGTGACTCCTGGTTAAAACTCGGAGAAGGTGTTTGATGTTACTGCCGCCTCCAGCATTCGTCTTTGTGTTGTCATCCCTTCGAGCGACCTGGTGTCACTCCTCATTAATTAATGCTAGTTTATGTGTGCTTAATTTTGAATTTGCCATTTGAATTAATATTTTGGAGCACAGTATAGCACTAAAAGCAACCTCATTGTATACCACCTTGTGCCCCAGTCTAGTACCTTAATTTTCAGTGGCACGAGTTAGCTCCACTACCGGTTTTACTGATGTGCTCCCTTCAAAATCTTGTATAAGTTTGCCCCACGTGTGTCTGGGAAGACAGAGATGAGCTTTAGTGTGACTTCAGTGCTAGTGAGTTAATGGAATATTCATTTTGGCTTGGCTTCCACTGAAGAGTTTGAGTGGAGCGTAGTGTGTTTGATTTGTTATTCATTTAATTACTGTAAGTTTGTTTATTTAATGGGGAGCAAGACATTTAAAGACTGTTGGTATTAACTCCATTACTTGCTGGGTGTTGCTAATTCGCTCCAAATGGTCTACTACTTATTCAATGGCAAGGCTGTTGAATAGTTGGTTAAAAAAATGGTTCAAATGGCTCTGAGCACTATGGGACTTAACTGCTGTGGTCATCAGTCCCCTAGAACTTAGAACTACTTAAACCTAACTAACCTAAGGACATCACACACATCCATGCCCGAGGCAGGATTCGAACCTGCGACCGTAGCAGTCGCGCGGTTCCGGACTGCGCGCCTAGAACCGCTAGACCACCGCGGCCGGCAAGTAGTTGGTTACTGTGAGTAGTTGGTTACTGTGAGTACAAATTCACGCTATTTATGTGTTGCCGAAATTGTTAAAGTGTCTGTGGTGTGATTCAGTCACTAGCTACGTGTTTGAGCTAAATTGATATAAACCTTACATTGACTCCGTAAAATTTGTTTCCAGCAGAAAACCTTAAGAGAACTAAGTTTTGTCACTGCTTATGTTAACCTTTACTGGGAGCAATATTTCAGGTAGTTAAATTTTGTCTTAAAATGTGTAGTTCTCTGATGTAATAAACGAGTGATAAAAGAAAAAAAGCAAAGGGGTCTGGTCGTTCCTATTGTGTCCGGTTTGTAACACGTATCACAGTATATCTAAATATACCTTCATCAGAAGTGAAATACACCTGAGCAGGTAGACACCTTCATTAGCAAAAAGTTAGCATCGGATCTGAGAAAGAAAAAACACTATAGCTTACGTATTTTTGATGTTTGCTGTTTGTGGTTTTAGATGTGTATGTGTGGTTAATTGGCAAAGTAACTGTAAAATTACCAGAGTATTACAGGCACAAAAAATTTGTCACTTACTAAAATCACATCCTGAAACGGAGATTCATAAAACAATTGTGCCAAGGGCGTTGTCAGTAGTTAAAACATCATCTCCATTTATACAACATAATTATGGACAGAGGGTCGATGCGAACACAGTTTAGCATCACTACTTCGCCTATGAACTAGCGTGAAGAGGGTGTGGAAGCCCTAGGGCAGACAAGTTTCACCGAGAGAGGGCACTTGTGGTATGCGCGAGACACTCGCGCACATTAAGATCCATGGACACGTACACATGCGCATCAAATATATTAAAAGTTGTGCTAAATCAAACCTTATGTCTTAATAAATAAAACATGTTGTTGTTGTTGTTGTGGTCTTCAGTCCTGACACTGATTTGATGCAGCTCTCCATGCTACTCTATCCTATGCAAGGTTCTTGATCTCCCAGTACTTACTGCAACCTACATCCTTCTGAATCTGTTTACTGTATTCATGTCTTGGTCTCCCTCTACGATTTTTACCCTCCACGCTGCCCTCCAGTGCTAAATTTGTGATTCCTTGATGCCTCAGAACATGTCCTACCAACCGATCCCTTCTTCTGGTCAAGTTGTGCCACAAGCTCCTCTTCTCCCCAATTCTGATCAATACCTCCTCATTAGTTATGTGATCTACCCATCTAATCTTCAGCATTCTTCTGTAGCACCACATTTCGAAAGCTTCTCTTCTCTTCTTGTCCAAGCTATTTATCGTCCACGTTTCACTTCCATACATGGCTACACTCCATACAAATACTTTCAGAAACGACTTTCTGACACTTAAATCTATACTCGATGTTAACAAATTACTCTTCTTCAGAAACGCTTTCCTTGTCATTGCCAGTCTACATTTTATATCCTTACTACTTCGACTATCATCAGTTATTTTGCTTCCCAAATAGCAAAACACCTTTACTACTTTAAGTGTCTCATTACCTAATCTAATTCCCTCAGCATCACCCGACTTAATTCGACTACATTCCATTATCCTCGTTTTGCTTTTGTTGATGTTCATCTTATACCCTCCTTTCAAGACACTGTCCATTCCGTTCAACTGCTCTTCCAAGTCCTTTGCTGTCTCTGACAGAAATAAAACATATGAGAACCATTTAAAAACATCTACGTAAAGTAGAAAATATGAAACCAATTTACCTGTGTCCTAGTGTCAAGCAGATGAAGCTTGCGCTACGGAACACATCTAACGAGAGAGGGCACTAGTGTTATGCGCGAGAATCTCGCGTAAGTTAAACGGTAAAATACATACCACCGAAGACATCCAAAATATTAAAGTAAAACGAAACCATCTGTCGTTGTGAATAAAAACATAATAGCCAATTAACCACACATACACATCGAAAACCACAAACAGCAAACATAAAAAAATTCATAAGCTATAGTGTTTTTTCTTTCTCAGATCCGATGCTAAGTTTTCACTAATGAAGGTGTCTTCCTGTTCAGGTGTATTTTACTTCTATGAAGGTATATTTAGATATACGGAAACTGTGGTCAAAAATTTTAGTAAATCTTTATCCTGCAACTTTTTTGGCTGTCATCATTTACCGTGAAGTCCTTAGGTTAGTTGTTGTTATTATTGTTGTGCTCTTCAGTCCTGAGACTGGTTTGATGCAGCTCTCCATGCTACTCTATCCTGTGCAAGCTTCTTCATCTCCCAGTACCTACTGCAACCTACATCCTTCTGAATCTGCTTAGTGTATTCATCTCTTGGTCTACCTCTACGATTTTTACCCTCCACACTGCCCTCCAATACTAAATTGGTGATCCCTTGATGCCTCAGAATATGCCCTACCAACCGATCCCTTCTTCTTGTCAAGACGTGCCACAAATTTCCCTTCTCTCCAGTTCTATTCAGTACCTTCTCATTAGTTATGTGATCTACCCATCTAATCTTCAGCATTCTTCTGTGGCACCACATTTCGAAAGCTTCTATTCTCTTCTTGTCCAAACTATTTATCGTCCATGTTTCACTTCCATACCTGGCCACACTCCATACAAATACTTTCAGAAACGACTTCCTGACACTTAAATCAATACTCGATGTTAACAAATTTATCTTCTTCAGAAACGCATTCCTTGCCATTGCCAGTCTACATTTTATATCCTCTCTACTTCGACCATCATCAGTTATTTTGCTCCCCAAATAGCAAAACTCATCTACTACTTTAAGAGTCTCATTTCCTAAACTAATTCCCTCAGCATCACCCGATTTAATTCGACTACATTCTATTATCCTCGTTTTGCTTTTGTTGATGTTCATCTTATACCCTTCTTTCAAGACACTGTCCATTCCGTTCTACTGCTCTTACAAGTCCTTTGCTGTCTCTGACAGAATTAGAATGTCATCAGCAAACCTCAATGTTTTATTTCCTCTCCATGGATTTTAATACCTACTCCAAATTTTTCTTTTGTTTCCTTTACTGCTTGCTCAATATACAGATTGAATAGCATCGGGGAGCGGCTACAACCCTGCCTCACTCCCTTCCCAACCACTGCTTCCCTTTCATGTCCCTCGACTCTTATAACTGCCGTCTGGTTTCTGTACAAATTGTAAATAGCCTTTCGCTCCCTGTATTTTACCCCTGCCACCTTCATAATTTGAAAGAGAGTATTCCAGTGAACCTTGTCAAAAGCTTTCTCTGAGTCTACAAATGCTAGAAAGGTAGGTTTGCCTTTCGTTAATCTATTTCCTAAGATATGACGTAGGGTGAGTATTGCCTCGCGTGTTCCAACATTTCTACAGTAAGAGGTCCTGTTATGGAGTGAAACGCCACGCTTGGCGACCATCTGTCCTTTGCAGCCCTGGAAAGGACGTCTGAGTGTCGCCGAGGTGCTAACAGTAGACCACACAGAGGGGCTGCTAGCCAGCCAGTGGGCAGTGTTTCAGCTGCCTGCTCGCTAATTGGCGGAGCATACCGGCGGTCGCTCCGTCCTGCAAACCACCCCGTCCCTATACGAGCGGGCGCTGGAGGTGTTTGCAGCCGGCTGCAGTCAGCGTCCAGGCCTGAGCAGTAATCTACAGGTTGAGCATCATGCCCGCTACGGACGCAGGTTCGAGTCCTGCCTCGGTCATGGATGTGTGTGATGTTCTTAGGTTAGTTAGGTTTAAGTAGTTCTAAGTTCTAGGGGACTGATGACCTCAGAAGTTAAGTCCCATAGTTCTCAGAGCCCTTTGAACCATATGAACATCAAGCAGCGAAATTCGCTGGAGATGTTTTTGTTGCTGTTCCAGTTCTCCATGCTATTCTACCCTGTGCACGCCTCTTCATCTCAGAATAACTACTGCAACCTACAATCTTCTGAATCTGCTTACTGTATTCATCTCTTGGTCTCCCTCTACCAATATTTACCCCCACCCCCACCACACATTTCCGTCCAGTAATAAACTGGTGCTCTCTTGATGTCTTATCAAACGAACCTTTCTCCTAGTCAAATTACGCAAAAAATTTCTTTTCTCTCCACTTCCATTCGGTATGTCATTAGTTACGTGATCTACCCATATAATTTTCAGCATTCTTCTTTAGCACGACGTTTCAAACCTTCTATATTCTCTTGTCTAAACCGTTTATCGTGCGTGCGTGTTTCCGTTCCACACACGGCTATACACCACTTTCAGAAAAGACATCACTTTAATCTACACTACTGGCCGTTAAAATTGCTGCACCATGAAGATGATTTGCTACAGACGCGAAATTTAACCGGCAGGAAGAGGATGCTATTATATGCAAATGATTAGCTTTTCAGGGCATTCACACAAGTTTTGTAGTCCTGTCTTCCTCAGTTGCGTGTAATATTACGCTATATTGATAATTTTTACTTATGTACCGTCTGACAGCAACTGAATAAAACACAATTTTGGTGCCATACGCGTTTCGCCTTTATTTTCTGCAAGGCATCATCAGTGGCAGGCTGCGTGGACAATTTCTTACATATTACGCTGCTATTCTATTTTTGATGTTGTTCTTCTTCTTATGAATGCCAATTTGCGGCTTTTTTCCCACATTCCACAGCACTACGAACTGAACGCTTGTTTCAATGCAATGTTTAGGTTTTTTTAATTTTTAGTTTTTATTTTTCATTGCATTGAAACAAGCGTTCAGTTCATAGAGCTGTGGAAAGTGGGAAAAACTGCAAATTGGCATCCATAAGAAGAAGAACAACACCAAAAATAGGAGCGTAATATGTAAGAAATTGTCCACGCAGCCTGCCACTAATGATGCCTTGCAGAAAATAAAGGCGAAACGCGTATGGCACTAAAATTGTGTTTTATTCAGTTGCTGTGAGACGGTCCATAAGTAAAAATTATCAGTATACAGTAACATTCACACAAGGTTGACGTCGGTGGCGACACCTACAACGTGCTGACATGAGGAAAGTTTCCAACCGATTTCTCATACACAAACAGCAGTTGACCGGCGTTGCCCGGTGATACGTTGTTGTGATGCCTCGTGTAAGGAGGAGAAATGAATACCATCACGTTTCGGTCGGACTGTAGCCTATCGCGATTGCGGTTTATCGTATCGCGACATTGCTGCTCGCATTGATCGAGATCCAATGACTGTTAGTACAATATGGAATGTGTGGGTTCAGGAGGGTAATACGGAACGCCGTGCTGGATCCCAACGGCCTCGTATCACTAGCAGTCGAGATGACAGGCATCTTTTCCACATGGCTGTGACGGATCGTGCAGCCACGTCTCGATCCATGAGTCAACAGATGAGGACGTTTGCAAGACAACAACCATGTGCACGAACAGTTCGACGACGTTTACAGCAGCATGGACTATCAGCTCGGAGATGGTGGCTGCGGTTACCCTTGACGCTGCATCACAGACAGGAGCGCCTGTGATGATTTACTCAACGACGAACCTGGGTGCATGAATGACAAAACGTCATTTTTTGGGATGAATCCAGGTTCTGTTTACAGTATCATGATTGTCGCATCCGTGTTTGGCGACATCGCGGTAACGCACATTAGAAGCGTGTATTCGTCATCGCCATACTGGCGTATCACACAGCGTGATGGTATGAGGTGAGGCCATTGGTTACACGTCTCGGTCACCTGTTGTTCGCATTGACGGCACTTTGAACAGTGGACGTTACATTTCAGATGTGTTACGACCCGTGGCTCTACCCTTCATTCGATCCCTGCGAAACCCTACATTTCACCAAGATAATGCACGACCGTATGTTGCAGTCCTGTACGGGTCTTTCTGGATACGGAAAATGTTCTACTGCTGTCCTGGCCAGTACATTCTCCAGATCTCCCACCAACTGAAAACGTCTGGTCAGTTGTGGCCGACCAACTGGCTCGTCACAACACACCAGTCACTACTCTCGATGAACTGTGGTATCGTGTTGAAGCTGCATGGGCAGCTGTACCTGTACAAGCCATCCAAGCTCTGTTTGACTCAATGCCCAGGCGTATCAAGGCCGTTATTACGGCCAGAGGTGGTTGTTCTGGGTACTGATTTCTCAGGATCTGTGCTCCCAAATTGCGTGAAAATGTAATCACATGTCAGTGTTAGTATAATATATTTTATAACATTCTGCGTGGTGTCTGTTGTTCTATGTCGTGTCTCCCTACCACTTTCGCGCAACGACGCTCTGAGCGTGTTTTTTAGGGAATTGACTAGTTTGAACCTGGGACCTGTTGCTGGTAAGGAGATGCCAGACCACACATGACATGTAGAGTTCAGAAGTGTTCAGTGAGACTAGCGATGATATAACCAAATACTTAATTATTTCAGCGTTAGCTCCACTGCACTCCCTGTAAAAGAATCTTAATACTAACTAAATTTAGTGGAAGGGGTTCAAGGCTTTCCTATTTTTAGTTAGCTGGTGAAATAACGTCGAAAAAGCAGTTAAGTTTACCACTGGAAATTTTATTCTACTCACAAAACATTGTTTACAAATTGCACTATTGATAAAAGGAAATATTTTAATACAGGATGATAAAAACCAACTGTGTTCAAACAAAAATGTGAAGGAATATTCCCTGAATGGGTTTCCAAGTTCTACAATGGATCGAAGGATGACCTATGCCATATCACATCTATAATCTAGGTTTAAGTTAAGTTTCACAAAAGATAAAACTATCAAAATGGTCTACAGTGACCCTCAATTATCTTTAATTCCTTATCTAACTTGTTGTAAATTAGTGGCTGATGTGGCTTCTCAACAATTATATAACAGAGAAATCATCGCGTTTCAGATTTTAACTTACATAGCAAATATGAATACCATGAGATTTAATTGACGATCGACACTAGTATTACGTAAAAAGGGGGTGTAACAGATGATACTTCTGCAGTTCTGAGTGAAGCCTTATGCGCCCAAAAATGCGGCATCGCGTGCGTTCATTACCTTGTTGGTGTTCGTCAGGGGGCGGCGGACGGCGCAGCTCCATACAGCTCGCCGTCTCCGATGCAACTCTCTCCTAACTTCTCCTCACTACAATTTACCGAAGTTCGTTAAAAAAAAACTATCTGGCTGTGTTTTCATCTGACCAATCAGGGTCTCAATGTTAACCTTAAGCTCCGCCTACAAAAATTCTCTCCATCCAATGAGAAACGTTATACTTTTCGTGCTGGGGCAATGTTTTTAAAGTTTGCAACGTAACAGAGACGCGCAAAAGTCTCACGCTAAAACTTGCGGCTGGTGTGGCTCTTTTAGTGTTATCGTAAGATCTATACTGTTCTTCTGGAGGGCTCTAGCATTTAACATGGGCTGGGTGGTAGTCCTGGCGGTTACTTTTCGTGGTGGGGCAATGTTTTTAACGTTTGCAACGTAACAGAGACGCGAAAAAGTCTCACGCTAAAACTTGCGGCTGGCGTGGCCCTTTTAGTGTTATCGTAAGATCTATACTGTTCTTCTGGAGGGCTGTAGCTTTTAACATGGGCGGGGGGGTGGGGGGGGTGGGGGGGTGGGAGGTGGTGGTCCTGGTGGTTAGCTGGCGACGTGGGTGTCCGTCCCTTATCGTAGGGCCTTCTAGCTTAACACGGATCTGCTCTCGGCTTCTGTTCTTGTTTCTCCCCTCAGAACTGCGTCTGTCTCACGGTGGGAAGGTATGACATGCATGTAGGCATTCTTGTGTTAGTCTGTGGTATTCCATTTGCTCACTCGTTACTCGTATAACTTTGGTTAATTTAATGTCACGATTTATTGGGAGCTATGTGACATACTACTGGATTTGCTTATCATGTCAGGGTTTTCATTTAAGGTGTTGGATTTGCCTGACACCTTACAATTTGTCCAATTAAAACCCGTTTATCAGCTGCATTTCTTCTTGCTGTAGCAATTTTAATGGCCAGTAGTATAGTACAAATGCAGTACATGATGTTTGGAAGTTTTTGGGAAAAATGAAAATTACATGTGTGATGTATTGTCTGCTTAGGTTCAGTCCTTCCATCCCCGCAGCCTGTGTCCTGCTGCCACTGTCATATCAGTCTCACCACACTACATGGGACGTCATAGGCTGCTGGCCAGACATATCTGGCTCCAGAGCTGCTGCTAACAAAGTACTCTATTGTAGGTATCTATACATACTATAAAAATGCATGTACACACATAAAAAAGTTTTGCATCACCCCAGTTCGCAGAACTTCTGAAGATAGACGTTGACTGTGGATATTGAATCACAGGCACAGTCCGCTTGACTGTTCAGAGATGCCACTAAACCCGCCCAAAGATGCAAACAACCATGCATGAGCAGCATCTATTAGACGGAGGGGGTCAGACAGCTGATCAGTTCCAGTCATTCCACCAAGAAGGGGATACACGGCTCGTGTTGTCTGTAGTTCAACCGTGCCTAGACGGTCAATACCGCGGTTCGATCGCGTCCGCATTGTTACTTTATGCCAGGAAGGGCTGTCAACAACGGAAGTGACCAGGCGTCTCTGAGTGAACCAAAGCGATGTTGTTCGGGCATGTAGGAGATAGAGACACGAACTGTTGATGACATGCCTCTCTCAGTCCGCACAAGGGCTACTATTGCAGTGGATGACCGCTACCTACGGATTATGGCTCGGAGGATCCCTGACAGTAACGCCATCATGTTGAATAATGCTTTTTGTTCAACCACAGGGCGTCGTGTTACGACTCAAACTGTGCGCAATAGGGTGCATGATGCGCAACTTCACTCCCGACGTCCATGGCGAGGTCCATCTTTCCAACCACGACACCATGCAGCGCGGTACAGATAGGCCCAACAACATGCCGAATGGACCGCTCAGAACTGGCATCACGCTCTTTTCAAAGATGTGTGTCTCGTATGCCTTCAACCAGACAATCATCAGAGACATGTTTGTTGGCAACACGGTCAGGCTGAAAGCCTTAGACACATTGTCTAGCGAGTGCAACAAGGTGGAGGTTCCCTGCTGTTTTGGGGTGCTTTATGTGGGGCCGACGTACGCCGTTGGTGGTCATGGAAAGCGCCGTAACGGCTGTACGATACGTGAATGCCATCCTCTGACCAACAGTGCAACCATATCGGCAGCGCACTGGCGAGGCATTCGCTTTCACTGACGACAATTCGTGCCCCCATCGTATGCATCTTGTGAATGACTTCCTTCAGGATGACAACATCGCTCCACTACAGTGGCCAGCATGTTCTCCAGACATGAACCCTATCGAACAGGGGATAGATTGAAAAGGGCTGTTTATGGACGACGTCACCCACCAACTAGAGGGAATCGTCGTTGAGGATTGGGAAAATCTGGACCAACAGTGCCCTGATGTACTTGTGGATAGTATGCCATGACGAATACATGCACGCATCAATGCAAAAGGACGTGCTACTAGGTATTAGAGGTACCAGTGTGTATAGCAATCTGGACCACCACCTCTGAATGTCTCGCTGTATGGTGGCACAACATGCAATGTGTGGTTTTCATGAGCAATAAAAATGGCGGAAATGATGTTTGTTGGTCTCTATTCCAGTTTTCTGTACAGGTTCCGCAACTCTCGGAACCCAGGTGATGCAGAACTGTTTTTGATGTGTGTAAGTACGTTGCACATCTCTTTCTAACGCACTGGATCGATATCAAGTAAGCTTGTTATACAAATCACGTACTGTCTGGAAACAACTACTGTGGTGATAAAGAATCACTTACCTATGAATGGATTCAGGGAGGAAAGCAAGCATAGCTAATGGAGCGGAAATACCCAGTCTACATACATGCAGCATTTGAGAATGAGAGCACTCAGTCTCTTGCCAAAAAATTTACACATTATTTCAAAGCTGTTGTGAAACTTTATTTTTCTGACACAACCTGCAAAATGATGATTGTAATTTTTTTTATCGTTTACTACATTTTCGCTGTTCATGCAATAAAACTGGCGCATCATATAAGACGTTCTCATCTATTACTTCTTTACTACTAAATCTATTCGCAACATACACTCCTGGAAATTGAAATAAGATCACCGTGAATTCATTGTCCCAGGAAGGGGAAACTTTATTGACACATTCCTGGGGTCAGATACATCACATGATCACACTGACAGAACCACAGGCACATAGACACAGGCAACAGAGCATGCACAATGTCGGCACTAGTACAGTGTATATCCACCTTTCGCAGCAATGCAGGCTGCTATTCCCCCATGGAGACGATCGTAGAGATGCTGGATGTAGTCCTGTGGAACGGCTTGCCATGCCATTTCCACCTGGCGCCTCAGTTGGACCAGCGTTCGTGCTGGACGTGCAGACCGCGTGAGACGACGCTTCATCCAGTCCCAAACATGCTCAAATGGGGACAGATCCGGAGATCTTGCTGGCCAGGGTAGTTGACTTACACCTTCTAGAGCACGTTGGGTGGCACGGGATACATGCGGACGTGCATTGTCCTGTTGGAACAGCAAGTTCCCTTGCCGGTCTAGGAATGGTAGGACGATGGGTTCGATGACGGTTTGGATGTACCGTGCACTATTCAGTGTCCCCTCGACGATCACCAGTGGTGTACGGCCAGTGTAGGAGATCGCTCCCCTCACCATGATGCCGGGTGTTGGCCCTGTGTGCCTCGGTCGTATGCAGTCCTGATTGTGGCGCTCACCTGCACGGCGCCAAACACGCATACGACCATCATTGGCACCAAGGCAGAAGCGACTCTCATCGCTGAAGACGACACGTCTCCATTCGTCCCTCCATTCACGCCTGTCGCGACACCACTGGAGGCGGGCTGCACGATGTTGGGGCGTGAGCGGAAGACGGCCTAACGGTGTGCGGGACCGGAGCCCAGCTTCACGGAGACGGTTGCGAATGGTCCTCGCCGATACCCCAGGAGCAACAGTGTCCCTAATTTGCTGGGAAGTGGCGGTGCGGTCCCCTACGGCACTGCGTAGGATCCTACGGTCTTGGCGTGCATCCGTGCGTCGCTGCGGTCCGGTCCCAGGTCGACGGGCACGTGCACCTTCCGCCGACCACTGGCGACAACATCGATGTACTGTGGAGACCTCACGCCCCACGTGTTGAGCAATTCGGCGGTACGTCCACCCGGCCTCCCGCATGGCCACTATACGCCCTCGCTCAAAGTCCGTCAACTGCACATACGGTTCACGTCCACGCTGTCGCGGCATGCTACCAGTGTTAAAGACTGCGATGGAGCTCCGTATGCCACGGCAAACTGGCTGACACTGACGGCGGCGGTGCACAAATGCTGCGCAGCTAGCGCCATTCGACGGCCAACACCGCGGTTCCTGGTGTGTCCGCTGTGCCGTGCGTGTGATCATTGCTTGTACAGCCCTCTCGCAGTGTCCGGAGCAAGTATGGTGGGTCTGACACACCGGTGTCAACGTGTTCTTTTTTCCATTTCCAGGAGTGTATTTTGCAGACAGTATGCACATGTAGCACTGGATGTACCTTCAAAAGTGTGTGACACATAGCTCAGGGTAAACGACGTCATAAACACGGAGATATGTGAAAACACAATTGCAGGCTGTCGTCAATACAGATACAGGAGGAATATGTGTAAGAATATGTGTGGTGCATGTTATACACTGATCTGCGAGAACGTTATGACCACCGACCTACTATCGATATAAAAACGTCCAGTTGATAGTAGCGTCATCTGGTGAGGAATCTCTGCTAGTCAGGGACACGCACGGTGCATATAGCAGCAGTGAGTCTGCTGCCGTTGCGTAGAATGGGCAAGGCATGCACTCTGTCTGAGTTTGACCGAGGACAGACTTCTTAAGTAATAGAACGCAACACGTTTTCCTCGATAGTGAGTGTTCATCGGAGGTGAGGGTATCATATGGACTGCCCCAGGGAAGTGTGGTAGGTCCGCTGTTGTTTTCTATCTACATAAATGATCTTTTGCATAGGGTGGATAGCAATGTGCGGCTGTTTGCCGATGATGCTGTGGTGTACGGGAAGGTGTCGGCGTTGAGTGACTGTAGGAGGATACAAGATGACTTGGACAGGATTTGTGATTGGTGTAAAGAATGGCAGCTAACTCTAAATATAGATAAATGTAAATTAATGCAGATGAGTAGGAAAAAGAATCCCGTAATGTTTGAATACTTCATTAGTAGTGTAGCGCTTGACACAGTCACGTCGATTAAATATTTGGGCGTAACATTGCAGAGCGATATGAAGTGGGACAAGCATGTAATGGCAGTTGTGGGGAAGGCGGATAGTCGTCTTCGGTTCATTGGTAGAACTTTGGGAAGATGTGGTTCATCTGTAAAGGAGACCGCTTATAAAACACTAATACGACCTATTCGTGAGTACTGCTCGAGCGTTTGGGATCCCTATCAGGTCGGATTGAGGGAGGACATAGAAGCGGGCTGCTAGATTTGTTACTGGTAGGTTTGATCATCACGCGAGTGTTACGGAAATGCTTCAGGAACTCGGGTGGAAGTCTCTAGAGGAAAGGAGGCTACTGAGGAAATTTAGAGAACTAGCATTTGAGGCTGACTGCAGTACAATTTTACTGCCGCCAACTTACATTTCGCGGAAAGACCACAAAGATAAGAGAGATTAGGGCTCGTTCTGTTTGGGAGTGGAACAGGGAGAGAAGATGTTAGTTGTGGTACGAGCTACCCTCCGCCACGCACCGTATGGTGGATTGCGGAGTATGTATGTAGATGTAGATGTAGACAGTTGGTAATGGTCCAGAGGTTGAGCAGGAGCATTTTGGTATCTGCTCGACTTGGAGTCGGGCAGTCTTCCATCATTAAGTTACAGATGTCGGATGTCGTGGGTTGGGCAGACTGGTAAAACAGGACAGGTGGCGTACTGTGGAGAAACTGAGACAATAATCCTGTGCAGAGTATAAGTGTGTCTAAACACTTTTTCTTTTTTTTGGTCATCAGTCTACTGACTGGTTTGATGCGGCCCGCCACGAATTCCTTTCCTGTGCTAACCTCTTCATCTCAGAGTAGCACTTGCAACCTACGTCCTCAATTATTTGCTTGACGTATTCCAATCTCTGTGTTCCTCTACAGTTTCTTCCTTCTACAGCTCCCTCTAGTACCATGGAAGTCATTCCCTCATGTCTTAGCAGATGTCCTATCATCTTGTGCCTTCTCCTTATCAGTGTTTCCCACATATTCCTTTCCTCTCCGATTCTGCGTAGAACCTCCTCATTCCTTACTCTATCAGTCCACCTAATTTTCAACATTCGTCTATAGCACCACATCTCAAATGCTTCGATTCTCTTCTGTTCCGGTTTTCCCACAGTTCATGTTTCACTACCATACAATGCTGTGCTCCAGACGTACATCCTCAGAACACAGAACACCAAACACTTCTAACAATGGGCCTTCACAGCCGATGACCTGTGCATGACAATGTTAACACCAGAACATTGACAACTACGACTGAATGGGAGCTTGATCATCAGCACTGAACTTTGGCTCAGTGCCAGAGCGCTGCATGGTGTGATGAATTCTGACATCTTCTTCATCATGCCGATGGAAGTGTGCGAATCCATAGCCTTACAGGGGAACAGCTCCTCGACACCTGTACTGCAGGACGAAGACAAGCTGGCGGTGGCTGCATTATGCTCTGGGGAACACTCACGTGGGCGTCCATGGGTCCGGTGGAGCTCGTGCAAGGGACCAAGATGGCCCAGGACTCTCTGAGCCATGCACAGTTCGTGTTGATCCCATTAATTGATTGCCATCTTCTATTATAGTAGTGCCGCCTCGTTTTCTCATTCCATTTGCTAGCGTCATTAAGTTCCTGACGTACTTGCCTGTGAGTGGCAGCAGCAGCGCGTACGATAAGTACAGTCGTACCATCTCTGTTGCGATCGATAGTACTTCCGGGTCGTTGTGTGTCGGGCAGGTAGTCAGTGAATGGAAGACACGCCAGCAGTGCAGACGTCACGAAGCAGCAGTCGCGGACGGACCAGCAGTCCAGTCGGACAGTTGCCATGGAGGAGCACGCAGTCCCCCGTTGTCCGAGGTCGGGCTGGAGCCGCTGGCGGTGTGCACGCGAGGCTGGAGTGTGAGGTGCTGCTTGCGAGCGCTACGAAGTTCGTCGCCCACCGATCTTGAACATGGTTCAAATGGTTCAAATGGCTCTGAGCACTATGGGACTTAACAGCTATGGGCATCAGTCCCCTAGAACTTAGAACTACTTAAACCTAACTAACCTAAGGACATCACACAACACCCAGTCATCACGAGGCAGAGAAAATCCCTGACCCTGCCGGGAATCGAACCAGGGAACCCGGGCGCGGGAAGCGAGAACGCTACCGCACGACCACGAGCTGCGGACTCTTGAACATGAAAGTTGAGTCCTCACTTAATTTACTATCGAGCCTCAACTGTATACATTTCTTCATTTGATCCTGGTTGCCGCTTTTGGGACATTCTCGCGAGCAACAACGCGTGTGTATTTTAGTCGGCTAAGATTCCAGCCGTCTTCTTGTGAAATTTAACTTAATTTATTCCCTGTTATTGAAGTTCACCAGCGGTATCATTTGCCTTGTGGCTGTTGACGTTCCGGTCACCTGCCCTGGTCACTGACGTAGTTCTTGGCAGTGTATTTTCCTCATCGTGTTGATGCAGTCCAGCGTGGCATGAACACTCCTGGAAATGGAAAAAAGAACACATTGACACCGGTGTGTCAGACCCACCATACTTGCTCCGGACACTGCGAGAGGGCTGTACAAGCAATGATCACACGCACGGCACAGCGGACACACCAGGAACCGCGGTGTTGGCCGTCGAATGGCGCTAGCTGCGCAGCATTTGTGCACCGCCGCCGTCAGTGTCAGCCAGTTTGCCGTGGCATACGGAGCTCCATCGCAGTCTTTAACACTGGTAGCATGCCGCGACAGCGTGGACGTGAACCGTATGTGCAGTTGACGGACTTTGAGCGAGGGCGTATAGTGGGCATGCGGGAGGCCGGGTGGACGTACCGCCGAATTGCTCAACACTTGGGGCGTGAGGTCTCCACAGTACATCGATGTTATCGCCAGTGGTCGGCGGAAGGTGCACGTGTCCGTCGACCTGGGACCGGACCGCAGCGACGCACGGATGCACGCCAAGACCGTAGGATCCTACGCAGTGCCGTAGGGGACCGCACCGCCACTTCCCAGCAAATTAGGGACACTGTTGCTCCTGGGGTATCGGCGAGGACCATTCGTAACCGTCTCCACGAAGCTGGGCTACGGTCCCGCACACCGTTAGGCCGTCTTCCGCTCACGCCCCAACATCGTGCAGCCCGCCTCCAGTGGTGTCGCGACAGGCGTGAATGGAGGGACGAATGGAGACGTGTCGTCTTCAGCGATGAGAGTCGCTTCTGCCTTGGTGCCAATGATGGTCGTATGCGTGTTTGGCGCCGTGCAGGTGAGCGCCACAATCAGGACTGCATACGACCGAGGCACACAGGGCCAACACCCGGCATCACGGTGTGGGGAGCGATCTCCTACACTGGCCGTACACCACTGGTGATCGTCGAGGGGACACTGAATAGTGCACGGTACATCCAAACCGTCATCGAACCCATCGTTCTACCATTCCTAGACCGGCAAGGGAACTTGCTGTTCCAACAGGACAATGCACGTCCGCATGTATCCCGTGCCACCCAACGTGCTCTAGAAGGTGTAAGTCAACTACCCTGGCCAGCAAGATCTCCGGATCTGTCCTCCATTGAGCATGTTTGGGACTGGATGAAGCGTCGTCTCACGCGGTCTGCACGTCCAGCACGAACGCTGGTCCAACTGAGGCGCCAGGTGGAAATGGCATGGCAAGCCGTTCCACAGGACTACATCCAGCATCTCTACGATCGTCTCCATGGGAGAATAGCAGCCTGCATTGCTGCGAAAGGTGGATATACACTGTACTAGTGCCGACATTGTGCATGCTCTGTTGCCTGTGTCTATGTGCCTGTGGTTCTGTCAGTGTGATCATGTGATGTATCTGACCCCAGGAATGTGTCAATAAAGTTTCCCCTTCCTGGGACAATGAATTCACGGTGTTCTTATTTCAATTTCCAGAAGTGTAGTTCGACTGCTGAGGTGTTGTTGGTCGTTGCGGGCGCCAATATTCTGTGTCGTGTACTGTTATCTTGTGGTCGTTTTGCTGGTTGCGTGGAGCGGAACTGATTTCGTTGACTGGTCGGTCGGCTGTCTGTCGGTTGGGTTGCCTCTAGATTAAGAAGTCGTTCGACAGGCTGTCTGTCTCACCTAAATAGGCGTTAGTGTTACAATCCCAGGTCGACCCTTGCAAACTTCTGAGCGCCATTCCATGTGTGTTATGTAGTGATTTCCCCGTTTGGATTTTAGATATTTGGTTGATATGTGGCTTTCAGATGAGTATCAATATCTCTTAAATTAATGTTCTTGTCTTGCACTTAAGGCATGAGGTTGTTATATTTCTTTATGGGGCCTTCAGCCGAATTTTACTGGAGACGTTTTAAAATAAGGCCTTCTGCCTTTTGAATTGAAACTATTTCTAGGTCCTAAGCCATTGTTGTTGTTGTTGTTGTGGTCTTCAGTCCTGAGACTGGTTTGATGCAGCTCTCCATGCTACTCTATCCTGTGCAAGCTTCTTCATCTCCCAGTACCTACTGCAACCTACATCTTTCTGAATCTGCTTAGTGTATTCATCTCTTGGTCTCCCCCTACGATTTTTACCCTCCCCACTGCCCTCCAGTACTAAATTGGTGATCCCTTGATGCCTCAGAACATGTCCTACCAACCGATCCCTTCTTCTTGTCAAGTTGTGCCACAAACTTCTCTTCTCCCCAATCCTATTCAATACTTCCTCATTAGTTATGTGATCTACCCATCTAATCTTCAGCATTCTTCTGTAGCACCACATTTCAAAAGCTTCTATTCTCTTCTTGTCCAAACTATTTACCGTCCATGTTTCACTTCCATAGATGGCTACACTCCATACAAATACTTTCAGAAATGACTTCCTGACACTTAAATCTATACTCGATGTTAACAAATTTCTCTTCTTCAGAAACGCTTTCCTTGCCATTGCCAGTCTACATTTTATATCCTCTCTACTTCGACCATCATCAGTTATTTTGCTCCCCAAATAGCAAAACTCCTTTACTACTTTAAGTGTCTCATTTCCTAATCTAATACCCTCAACATCACCCGACTTAATTCGACTGCCATTAAGGCAGTAAAATAACCAATGACGGACGGAGCAAGGAGGACATCAAAAACAGACTCGCTATGGTAAAAAAGGCATTTCTGGCCATGAGAAATCTACTAATATCAAATACCGGCTTTAATTTGAGGAAGAAATTTCTGAGGATGTACGTCTGGAGTACAGCATTGTATGGTAGTGAAACATGGACTGTGGGAAAACCGGAACAGAAGAGAATCGAAGCATTTGAGATGTGGTGCTATAGACGAATGTTGAAAATTAGGTGGACTGATAAGGTAAGGAATGAGGAAGTTCTACGCAGAATCGGAGAGGAAAGGAATATGTGGAAAACACTGATAAGGAGAAGGGACAGGATGATAGGACATCTGCTAAGACATGAGGGAATGACTTACGTGGTACTAGAGGGAGCTGTAGAGGGCAAAAACTGTAGAGGAAGACAGAGATTGGAATACGTCAAGCAAATAATTGAAGACGTAGGTAGCAAGTGCTACTCTGAGATGAAGAGGTTAGCAGAGGAAAGGAATTCGTGGCGGGCCCCATCAAACCAGTCAGTAGAACATATATTGTTGATATGTGGCTTTCAGCAGAGTATTAATATCTCTTAAATTAATGTCCTTGTATTTCCCTTAAGGCATGAGATTGTTATTCTTTATTTTATATGAAATGTGTCAAGATAAGGCCTTCTGTCTTTTCAGTGAAACCCCTCTTATTGCTTAGTATGCGACCTCCAGCCTAGTCCCATTAAAATTAAATTGCTAAGGCCTTCAGCCGATTAGATTGACGTTTTAGAAAATATTCTTGGGTGAAACCCCCAGAAGAACCTTGTACTTCAATTTTGCTTAAGCCTTCTGTCGGCCTTCAGCCGATTTAAAGTTTATCTAAGGAGGTGGATTAAAGTTTTGAGTGTTTTGCATCCTTGTTGTAATATTGTGTGTTGATAAATAAAGTTTGTATGTTGAGTGCAACTGACAGGAACTTATTTTGGCCCGTTTCCAGAACCTAATACGCTCTGTCCTGTTAGCCCAGGCATTTCAGTCTCGTACACTGGTTGCAGACCATGTACACCCCTTAATGAAGATCGAGTTTCCCAATGGCAGTGGCATTTTTCAACAAGATAATGCACAATGTCACAAGGTCAGGAGTGTGATGGAATGGTTCGAGGAGCACAACTGCGAGTTCCAATTGATGTGCTGACTCCCCAACTCGTCAGATCTGAATCGGACCAAAGACACGTGGGATGTGATTGAACTTTTCATTTGAGCTCGTCGCCCACCTCACCGAAATTTTCGGAAATTAGCGTGTTCAGATTTGGTGCCAGCTCCCTCCAGTGACAACCAATGCCTGACTACCTCCATGCCACGAAACATCGCTGCTGTTAGTTGTACCAAAGGTGAATGTACCAGCTGTTAGGTAGGTGGTTCTGGCTGATCAGTAGAAACGTGAGCTAAGCTGTGTGTAAAAAGGAACTCCAATACTCCTCCATCGATTTCGACCAAACTTCATCTACATCTACATCTACATGGATACTCTGCAAATCACATTTAAGTGCCTGGCAGAGGGTTCATCGAACCACCTTCACAATTCTCTGTTACTCCAATCTCGTATAGCGCGCGGAAAGAATGTACACCGATATCTTTCCGTACGAGCTCTGATTTCCCTTATTTTATCGTGGTGATCGTGTAGGTCGGCGTCAACAAAATATTTTCGCACTCGGAGGAGAAAGTTGGTGATTGGAATTTCGTGAGAAGATTCCGTCGTAACGAAAAACGCCTTTCTTTTAATGATTTCGAACACAAATCCCGTATCATTTCTGTGACACTCTCGCCCATATTTCGCGATAATACAAAACGTGCTGCCTTTCTTTGAACTTTTTCGATGTACTCAGTCAGTCCTATCTGATAAGGATCCACACCGCGCAACAGTATTCTAAAATAGGACGGAAAAGTGTAGTGTAGGCAGTCTGCTTAGTAGGTGTGTTATATGTTCCAAGTGTCCTGCCAATGAAACGCAGTCTTTGGTTAGCCTTCCCCACGACATTTCCTATGTGTTCCTTCCAATTTAAGTTGTTCGTAACTGTAATTCCTAGGTATTTAGTTGAATTTACAGTTTTTAGATTAGACTGATTTATAGTGTAACCGAAGTTTAACGAATTCCTGTTTGCACTCATATGGATGACCTCACACTTTTCGTTATTTAGGGCCAACTTCCACTTTTCGCACCATTCAGATATCTTTTCTAAATCGTTTTGCAGTTTGTTTTGATCTTGTGATGACTTTGTTAGTCGATAAACGACAGCGTCATCTGCAAACAATCGAAGGCGGCTGCTCAGATTGTCTCCAAAATCGTTAATATAGATAAGGAACAGCAAATGGCCTATAACACTACCTTGGGGAGCGCCTGAAATAACTTCTGCTTTACTGGATGACTGTTGTGTTGGCAGAAGAGCCAACACCGTGTTACTAGAGGAGGCCGAAATGCACGCGTTTTAGGTCTCGCAGGCTGGCGTGAGGAGGGAAGAACTGTACTGACGTGAGGTCTGGAACATGACAAGGAATTAGAATTCAGAAAGCGGACGGAATTAGTTTGATACTTAACTTTAATCCATTAATGATGAACGTCGCTTTTGACGGTACATGATTCACAATATTATTAGTAATTATAGCAACTGAATATGGCGCCTTGCTAGGTCGTAGCAAATGACGTAGCTGAAGGCTATGCTAACTGTCGTCTCGGCAAATGAGAACGTATGTAGACGGTGAACCATCGCTAGCAAAGTCGGCTGTACAACTGGGGCGAGCGCTAGGGAGTCTCTCTAGACTAGACCTGCCGTGTGGCGGCGCTCGGTCTGCAATCAATGATAGTGGCGACTCGCGGGTCTGACGTATACTAACGGACCGCGGCCGATTTGAAGACTACCACCTAGCAAGTGTGGTGTCTGGCGGTGACACCACAATGACTTTACGTCAATGACTACGAACTGTGACCTCTCTGACAGGAGCGACTTGGTGCCGATGTTACTCTCTGGAAAGAAATACAGTTGACATGAGAACCACGAAGTTCCTGTTGCAGTGAGGGTGATAACGTGGAGATAGAAATGAAAGTGGGAGCAGCAGGTGGACAGAAGCATGCGGGGAAGGAGGAAATGGATACAGACAGAAACGAGGAGATGATGGAGAGAGAGAAGTGGAGGAATACAAAGAGAAAGGAAAGAAGAATAGAGAGAGAATGGGGAGGAAGAGATGGGCAGAGAGAGGGCACAGGACGTGGACAGAATGAGGGCAGAGGAGAAGGTGGACAAGGATTAGCCGATGGACAGAGAGAGGGGGTGGAGGAGATGGACAGAGGGAGCGAGGAAGAGATTAACAGAAAGAAGGGGTGAACGAGATGGATGGAGAGAGGTGCACGAGGAGATGAACAGAGAGTAGAGGGAGATAGTGAAGAAGGTGGACAGAGAGAGGGAGAAGGAGGAATGGTCAGAGACAGAGGGGGGGGGGGGGGGAGGAGATGGACTAACAGATTGGAATAAATAGATAGACGGGCAATTCTGGGTGCTCAGCTGGTCAAGTAATAAAGAATATCTCTGTTGAGTAATCTCTTCTTGACTCCGCACTCGGTATGGTTCTGGGGAAACCATGTCTCAGCCTCCCACATGGACAACCCTGTGGTCAGACCCAACTGGCCTCACACAAGTCAGAAGTACACTACTGGCCATTAAAATTGCTCCACCAAGAAGAAATACAGATGATAAACTGGTATTCATTGGACAAATATATTATACTAGAACTAACATGTGATTACATTTTCACAGAATTTGGGTGCATAGATCCTGAGAAATAAATAACCAGAATAACCACCTCTGGCCGTAATAACGGCCTTGATACTCCTGGAGTCAAACAGACCGTGGATGGCGTGTACAGGTACAGCTGCCCATGCAGCTTCGACAGGATACCACAGTTCATCAAGAGCAGTGACTGGCGTATTGTGTCGAGCCAGTTGATCGGCCACCATTGACCAGACGTTTTGAATTGGTGAGAGATCTGGAGAATGTGCTGGCCAGGGCAGCAGTCGAACATTTTCTGTATCCAGAAAGGCCCGTACAGGACCTGAATCATGTGGTCGTGCATTATCCTGCTGAAATGTAGGGTTTCGCAGGGATCGAATGAAGGGTAGAGCCACGGATCACAACACATCTGAAATGTAACGTCCTCAGTTCAAAGTGTCGTCATTGCGAACAAGAGGTGACCGAGACGTGTAACCAATGGAGCGCCATATCATCACGCCGGGTGATACGCCAGTATGGCGATGACGAATACACGCTTCCAATGTGCGTTCACCGTGATGTCGGCTAACAGGTATGCGACCATCATGATGCTGTAAACAGAACCTCAATTCATCCGAGAAAATGAAGTTTTGCCATTCGTGCACCCAGGATAGTCGTGGAGTACACCATCGCAGGCGCTCCTGTCTGTGATGCAGCGCAAGGGTAACCGGAGCCACGGTCTGCGAGCTGATAGTCTACGCTGCTGCAAACGGCGTCGAACTGTTCGTTCAGATGGTTGTTGTCTTGCAAACGTCCCCATTTGTTGACTCAGAGATCGAGACGTGGCTGCACGATCCGTTACAGCCATGCGGATAAGATGCCTGTCATCTCGACTGCAAGTGATACGAGGCCGTTGGGAGCCAGCACGGCGTTCCGTATTACGAACCCACCAATTCCATATGCTGCTAACAGTCATTGGATCTCGACCAACGCGAGCAGCAATGTCGCGATACGATAAACCGCAATCGCGATAGGCTACAATCCGACCTTTATCAAAGTCGGCAACGTGATGGTACGCATTTCTCCTCCTCACACGAGGCATCACAACAACGTTTCACCAGGCAACGCCGGTCAACTGCTGTTTATGAGAAATCGGTTGTAAACTTTCCTCATGTCAGCACGTTGTAGGTGTCGCCACCGGCGCCAGTCTTGTGTGAATGCTCTGAAAAGCTAATCATTTGCATATCACAGCATCTTCTTCCTGTCGGTTAAATTTGGCGTCCGTAGCACGTCATCTTCGTAGTGTAACGATTTTAATGGCCAGTAGTGTAGCTGTGCTGAAAGAATTGGTACCAGACAGTAGTGTCTGTTCTCTCTCTCTTGTGAGAACGGTGTTCAGAAATCTAAAATTGTCGTTCTATCATGAAAATTTCACGTGGAGTGGTATGTTGCCTACCTTGCAGGCCGAACAGGTGCGGGTGTGGTCGGGCGGCGGAGGCGGCAGCAGAGGCGAGCCAGCCGCCGTACAGTAGGGAGCCCAGAGAAGCCGCCGGCGGGGAACCCCCGGGTCCAGCCGCACCGTAATCGAGGAAAGCCGCCGCCGCCGCCGCTGCTGCCGCCGCAGACGCCGACGCCGCCCCCGACGCCGCCCCCGAGGAGGACGCTGGCGGCGGCGGAGGCGTCGCGGAACTGCCAGACACCGCCAGCAGTGCCGCAGGCACCGGCCTGGACAACACACGACGCGCTCTCACCGCTCGATCTTTTTTCTTTCTTTATTGTCATTTTACACGTCATACAAGGTGGGCTGGTAGCGGCAACTTTACTCCGCTCTTCAGCCACAGGTAGTACAATAAGAGAGAAACCAATGAAGACACAAAGTAACATAACGTTGTTTAAAAAACAGTAGACACAGTATTTAACAAACATGAAGCCGTTCACACGCGAAGAAAAACAAGGAAACTGTCAGTATTGTACACAAACACTGATGATTTAGACGACACACGCGTACGAAGGAGCGTGGGCGGCGAAAACACTTGTAATGTCCCCACAGCAAATACCCTCTACCACGCACCAATTAATCATTTTCAATCAAACCATCCACATTCATTCACTTTGGAAAAGTTATCTGATCTGATTTTCTCGTAATATATGCGGCGGCAGCTCGTCGACGCCAAAGTATTTTCTAGTGCATTTATTCTTTGAAATAACAGAGATGCAGATATGCATTCTCCGTGGTTGTTAGAGTGGTAACTAGGACAGCTTCTGGAGTATCTGTTGAGGGATTGACGTGTTTCTAAAAAATGGTTCAAATGGCTCTGAGCACTATGGGACTTAACATCTATGGTCATCAGTCCCCTAGAACTTAGAACTACTTAAGCCGAACTAACCTAAGGACAGCACACAACATCCAGCCATCACGAGGCAGAGAAAATCCCTGACCCCGCCGGGAATCGAACCCGGGAACCGGGGCGCCGGAAGCGAGAACGCTTCCGCACGACCACGAGCTGCGGACGACGTGTTTCTGAGAGATACATATTCTGCTTTTCTTCTCGCTAAAGCGAGCCAATTAACATTTGTGCCGCTAGCAGTTTGTTTTGCAGAGAAAGAGATTGTAAAAGGAAAATAATTAAGGCGTGGAATCGCCGGAGATCTGGACATGTAATGGAGATGGATTTAATACACGATTTCCTCCATAAATAAGGTTTTTGACTTTTTAGTTCTGGAGTGAATGAACGAATGAGTTTTTCCTGAATCATTTGTTGATCACGTTGGCCCTGTAATTGGTGGGGAAGTTTCAGCTGTGTCGAAGAGAGTTTGCAATCACTGAGTCTATGTTAAATCGTCCAGAAAGGCTATATACACATCTGGAATTCGCAATCTTTCGTAAAAGGAACAAACTGTCCAAACGATTGATTCTCCCGACTGACTGCAGTGTTTAACAGTAATAATAAATGTAAAGATCTCTTACAGGAAGCCAGCCGCTGATTCCCAAGACGAAGGACTCCGCCAAAGATTCTATTTGGCTGATTATTTTTATCACTATATCACGTAATTAAATCTTATATTAAAAACTATACATAGATAAAGGAGAGAAAGAGAGCGATGAAAATAGAGATAATACTAATTATCCTCCATTACTCTAATTTTTCGCCTGTCTTATCACGGATCAGCCAAGAACTGGGAGGGCCTTACTTTACTTTATAGACTTATGTGTGAAGGTGAAGGGATCTTAAAGACAACAGATACACGTCTAAACAGACAAGACATTACACAGAGATAGCGGCTTGCTGCATTGATCATCTATTCTTAGGTTAAAGAGACGGCAACTTATTATCCGAACATTAAAAAGTTAAACACTGACGCACAAACAGGGCAGCACACCCACTAAACCGATGGCGATGATCTCCGGCGCGCTAAATTCCACTTAACATGTGCGAGTCCGCGGACCTGCCAAAAAGGAAAAAAGGTGGGGGAGGAGGGAGAGGGGAGAGCGGAGATGCCAGGGGCAGAGGAGATGGGGGCAGGAATGACGGTATGGGAGGGGGTAGAGGAAGCCCGGGGGAGGAGGGGGGAGGAAGGGAGGAGGGAGAGAAGGGAGAGAGCGTGCCCTGAGGAAAAAACACAGGAAGTGGAAGAGGAGGATAAAAAGTTGATAGGAGGGGATGCTGGAGGGGATGAGGGCAACATCAGGCAGGGGGAGCTGGTGGAAGTCACCTTGGGAGAGGGTAAGGAGAGTGGAGAGATGGAGAGCGGGTGGGACGTGTGAATACAGGCGCGGCAGCGAACGGGGGTGGGAGAGGATGGGAGAGGAGGATCTAGTTTACGGGAGGTGTAGAGGAAAAGGAGGAGGTGTGGGAACGGAATAAGGTCGTACAGGATCCGCATGGGGGAGGGGAGACGGATGCGATAGGCGAGGCGGAGAGCATGGCGTTCAAGGATCTGAAGGGATTTGTAAAAGGAAGGGGGGGGGGCGGAGATCCAGGCAGGGTGGGCGTAGCAGAGGATAGGGCGGATGAGGGATTTACAGGTGTGGAGGATGGTGGAGGCGTCCAGACCTCATGTGGGGCCAGAAAGGAGCTTGAGGAGACGGAGTCGGGAGCGTGCCTCGGCTTGGATTGTCCGGAGATGGGGGGTCCAGGAGAGGTGACGGTCGAGGGTGACGCCAAGGTACTTAAGGGTGGGGATGGGGGCGATAGGACGGCCATAGATGGTGACATAGAAGTCAAGGAGACGGAAGGGGTGGTTTTGCCTACCATGATCGCCTGGGTCATGGACCGCTCGATCGTCAATGCAAAGCTTTTCACTGCTGTCCGCTGCGTGTGCACCGTGTACTCTGGAGCAGAAAAGAGGGATGGTTCACGGCAGAAAGCCACTTGGAATACACGCCCGACGGCTCCGGTGCGGCCAATGCTGTGGCGGAGTATAGTCACACTCTAACATAACACCCACGATACTCTGGCTCCTTCTTGTCACCAAAAGCGACACCAGCGCCCCAAACGGCCAGCAAGCGACACTTCTGGATGCGCTTACATTTAACTTGGTCTGTAACATACGAGGGCCACTCCAAAAGAAATGCACACCATTTTTGTAAAAATACAGTTTTCATTCTGCATGTGTGAAAGTTTTACAGCGTGTAGATACATCCTTCCCGCATGTTTTCAAACTTAGTTCAGCCTGCTCTCGTGAGTGGTGTCGTCACAGCATGTCTTCAAGATGGCTGCTACACTTGACGTTCGTCAGAAGCAATGTGCTGTCACAGAATTCTTGTGCTGTGAAAAGAAGAAAGTGGGAAACATCCACAAGAGGTTGAAAAAGGTGTATGGAGATGCTGCTGTCGATCGTAGTACAGTTAGTCGGTGGGCAAGCAGGTTACGTGATGAAAGCGGGCACGGCAATATTGAGGATTGTCCTCGCAGCGGCAGGCCTCGTACTGCACACACTCCAGACAATGTGCAGAGAGTTAACGAATTGGTGACTGCTGACAGAATCACAGTGAACTAATTGTCACGCTACGTTGGGATAGGGGAAGGAAGTGTTTGCAGAATACTGAAAGTGTTGCCGTTAAAAATGGTTTGTGCCAGGTGCGTTCCCAGGATGTTGACAGTGGCTCACAGAGAAACAAGAAAAACGGCGTGCAGCGAACTTTTGGAACAGTACGAGAATGGTGGAGATGAATTTCTTGGAAGAATTGCGGCAGGTGATGAAACATGGCTCCATCATTTTTCACCAGAGACGAAGAGGCAGTCAATGGAGTGGCATCATGCGAATTCACCCATGAAAAAAGATTCAAAACCACACCTTCTGCTGGAAAAGTTATCGCTACGGTGTTTTTCGATTCCGAAGGACTCTTGCTTGTGGACATCGTGCCAAGTGGAACCACCATAAATTCTGATGCATATGTGACGACACTGCAGCTCGACTGAGTCGTATTCGACCACATCGGCAAAAGCAGGACGTTTTGCTGTTTCACAACAATGCACGGCCACATGTCATTCAAAAAACCATGGAAGCGATCACAAAAATCGGATGGACAACACTGAAACAGCCGCCTTACAGTCCTGACCTGGCTCGATGTGACCATCATCTCTTTGGAAAACTGTGAGACTCTCTTCGTGGAAGAAGGTTTGAAGATGATGACTCCCTTGTGCACACTGCCAAACAGTGGCTCCAACAGGTTTGTCCAGTGTTTTACCGTGTGGTTATACAGGCGCTGGTTCCAAGATGGCGTAAGGCAGTTGAGAGGGATGGAAATTATGTGACCGACCGGTTTGGCCGAGCGGTTCTAGGCGCTACAGTCTGCAACCGCGCGACCGCTACGGTCGCAGGTTCAAATCCTGCCTCGGGCATGGATGTGTGTGACGTCCTTAGGTTATTTACGTTTAAGTAGTTCTAAGTTCTAGGGGACTGATGACCTCAGACGTTATGCCCCATAGTGCTCAGAGCCATTTGAAATTATGTGGAGAAAATGGCTCTGAGTATTATGCGACTTAACTTCTGAGGTCATCAGGCGCCTAGAACTTAGAACTAATTAAACCTAACTAACCTAAGGACATCACACACATCCATGCCCGAGGCAGGATTCGAACCTGCGACCGTAGCGGTCGCTCGGCTCCAGACTGTAGCGCCTAGAACCGCACGGCCACTCCGGCCGGCTATGTGGTGAAATGAAAATAGTGTTCCTAAAGGATGTATCTACACACTGTAAAAGTTTCAAACATGTAGAATAAAAAATGGATTAAAAAAAATAGTGTGCATTTCTTTTGGAGTGACCTTCGTAGTTTTTGCAACAGGGTGTGAATGTAGAGCTATAAAAATCGACAATAACTAAAAAGTGGCACCGCATTTGTCATTCTTTACTTTTCTGCGGACCTTGGGTGGTACGAAACGGTACGTTACTCAATTCGAAGAGGCCTCGGAAGGCCCAACGGCACCCACCGGCCGCCGTGTCATCCTGAGACTGTAGGTTTTCGCTGGATGCGGATACGGAGAGGCATATGATTTCTGGTGTCACCGCCAGACACCACACTTGCTAGGTGGTAGCTTTTAAATCGGCCGCGGTCCGCTAGTATACGACGGACCCGCGAGTCGCCACTGTCAGTAATTGCAGACCGAGCGCCACCACACGGCAGGTCTAGAGAGACGTACTAGCACTCGACCCAGTTGTACAGCCGACGTTGCTAGCCATGGTTCACTGACAACTACGCTCTCATTTGCCGAGACGATAGTTAGCATAGCCTTCAGCTACATTTGCTACGACCTGGCAAGGCGCTATTACCAGTATAGATATTGAGATTCTATTAATGTATCATCAAGAGCGATGTTCTACAAATGTGGATTAAAGTTAAGTATTCCAGAAGCTACGTACTTCTCTTTACAGCATTCATTACGTATCCTGTTTCAGACCTCACGCCAGCCTGCGTGAGTTTAAGCGCGTGCCTTTCGGCTTCCTCGCATGTCTAGACTGTCTTGTCTAGACACAACATGATCAGCACACTGAACGCCCGGCCGTTGTCAGCTTTTGTGACCGGAGCCGCTATTTCTCAATCAAGTAGCCCCTCACAGGGGCTGAGACCACCCTGGTTGCCAACAGCGCTCGGCCGGCCTGGACGGTCACCCATCCCAGAGCTGGCCAAGCCCGACAGCGCTTAGCTTCGGTGATCTAACCAGTGTTACCACTGCGGAGAGGCCGTTGGCAAACGGGACTTTACAGGACAGTCTAGTTACGATTCTCGTAACGCTCAGATATTTACTGAATAATGTCGTTTTCCTCTAGTAACAAAAAAATTCTAGTTAAAACGAGAAGACATGACTGAGCCGTACGTGGCTCGTCTTCGTGCCGTCTCTTGTCTAACACCCTGTTTTTACCGTACTGGCGCCTCGTAATGTTAATTTTCAATTACTGCTGTCACTGAGATGCTGCCTTACTCGCCCGTGAGCGGCAGCATCAGCATATATCTATAAGTGCACTGTCGTACCATCACTGGAGCGACCAACATTACAGGGTTATTACAAATGATTGAAGCGATTTCACAGCTCTACAATAACTTCATTATTTGAGATACATTCCTGGAAATGGAAAAAAGAACACATTGACACCGGTGTGTCAGACCCACCATACTTGCTCCGGACACTGCGAGAGGGCTGTACAAGCAATGATCACACGCACGGCACAGCGGACACACCAGGAACCGCGGTGTTGGCCGTCGAATGGCGCTAGCTGCGCAGCATTTGTGCACCGCCGCCGTCAGTGTCAGCCAGTTTGCCGTGGCATACGGAGCTCCATCGCAGTCTTTAACACTGGTAGCATGCCGCGACAGCGTGGACGTGAACCGTATGTGCAGTTGATGGACTTTGAGCGAGGGCGTATAGTGGGCATGCGGGAGGCCGGGTGGACGTACCGCCGAATTGCTCAACACGTGGGGCGTGAGGTCTCCACAGTACATCGATGTTGTCGCCAGTGGTCGGCGGAAGGTGCACGTGCCCGTCGACCTGGGACCGGACCGCAGCGACGCACGGATGCACGCCGAGACCGTAGGATCCTACGCAGTGCTGTAGGGGACCGCACCGCCACTTCCCAGCAAATTAGGGACACTGTTGCTCCTGGGGTATCGGCGAGGACCATTCGCAACCGTCTCCATGAAGCTGGGCTACGGTCCCGCACACCGTTAGGCCGTCTTCCGCTCACGCCCCAACATCGTGCATCATGGTGTGGGGAGCGATCTCCTACACTGGCCGTACACCACTGGTGATCGTCGAGGGGACACTGAATAGTGCACGGTACATCCAAACCGTCATCGAACCCATCGTTCTACCATTCCTAGACCGGCAAGGGAACTTGCTGTTCCAACAGGACAATGCACGTCCGCATGTATCCCGTGCCACCCAACGTGCTCTAGAAGGTGTAAGTCAACTACCCTGGCCAGCAAGATCTCCGGATCTGTCCCCCATTGAGCATGTTTGGGACTGGATGAAGCGTCGTCTCACGCGGTCTGCACGTCCAGCACGAACGCTGGTCCAACTGAGGCGCCAGGTGGAAATGGCATGGCAAGCCGTTCCACAGGACTACATCCAGCATCTCTACAATCGTCTCCATGGGAGAATAGCAGCCTGCATTGCTGCGAAAGGTGGATATACACTGTACTAGTGCCGACATTGTGCATGCTCTGTTGCCTGTGTCTATGTGCCTGTAGTTCTGTCAGTGTGATCATGTGATGTATCTGACCCCAGGAATGTGTCAATAAAGTTTCCCCTTCCTAGGACAATGAATTCACGGTGTTCTTATTTCAATTTCCAGGAGTGTATTTTCACAATGCTTTGCACACACATACAAAAACTAAAAAAGTTTTTTTAGGCATTCACAAATGTTCGATATGTGCCCCTTTAGTGATTCGGCAGACATCCTCCCACACTCGGCGCAGCATGTCCCCATCAATGAGTTCGAAAGCATCGTTGATGCGAGCTCGCAGTTCTGGCACGTTTCTTGGTAGAGGAGGTTTAAACGCTGAATCTTTCACATAACTCGACAGAAAGAAATCGCATGGGGTTAAGTCGGGAGAGCGTGGAGGCCATGACATGAATTGCTGATCATGATCTCCACCACGACCGATCCATCGGTTTTCCAATCTCCTGTTTAAGAAATGCCGAACATCATGATGGAATTGCGGTGGAGCACCGTCCTGTTGAAAGAAAAAGTCGGCGCTGTCGGTCTCCAGTTGTGGCATGAGCCAATTTTCCAGCATGTCCAGATACACGTGTCCTGTAACGTTTTTTTTCGCAGAAGAAAAAGGGGCCGTAAGCTTTAAACCGTGAGATTGCACAAAACACGTTAACTTGTGGTGAATTGCGAATTTGCTGCACGAATGCGTGAGGATTCTCTACCGCCCAGATTCGCACATTGTGTCTGTTCACTTCACAATTAAGAAAAAATGTTGCTTCATCACTGAAAACAAGTTTCGCACTGAACGCATCCTCTTCCACGAGCTGTTGCAACCGCGCCGAAAATTCAAAGCGATTGACTTTGTCATCGGGTGTCAGGGCTTGTAGCAATTGTAAACGGTAAGGCTTCTGCTTTAGCCTTTTCCGTAAGATTTTCCAAACCGTCGGCTGTGGTACGTTTAGCTCCCTACTTGCTTTATTCGTCGACTTCCGCGGGCTACGCGTGAAACTTGCCCGCACGCGTTCAACCGTTTCTTCGCTCACTGCAGGCCGACCCGTCGATTCCCCCTTACAGAGGCATCCAGAAGCTTTAAACTGCGCATACCATCGCCGAATGGAGTTAGCAGTTGGTGAATCTTTGTTGAACTTCGTCCTGAAGTGTCGTTGCACTGTTATGACTGACTGATGTGAGTGCATTTCAAGCACGACATACGCTTTCTCGGCTCCTGTCGCCATTTTGTCTCACTGCGCTCTCGAGCGCTCTGGCGGCAGAAACCTGAAGTGCGGCTTCAGCCGAACAAAACTTTATGAGTTTTTCTACGTTTCTGTAGTGTGTCGTGACCATGGAGGTAAAAATAAGAGGAGTTGTCATGACGTCACAAACTTGAAGCCAACCCTAGAGAAGGTACGCCATGTTACCTACCCCAAAACATTCGCATTTGGTGGTTTGATTCCGTGTGGTCGTGAAGTGTTTTGATAAAAAAAATGCCGGCTTGCGTCTCTTACGGGTGTACTAATCGTTCTGATTGTAGTCTAAAGTTTAAACAAACCACATTTCATTCGTAAGTGGACTTATTTGAGCGCTATTTTCTTATATATACTTGAAATTCTGATACACTGTAAAGTTTTACTGTATGGTTTTATTTCTGTGATTTGACTTTAGATTTCCCATCAATCCAACGCGAAGAGCTCTCTGAGTGAACGCTTTGAGAAGGAAAGATTGGAAACCAACCAAGTACAGTAAAATATGTTCGCAGCATTTCCGGGAGGAAGATATTGATCGAACATCAGTTTCGTCAGTCCGCATTAGGGAAGATGCTGTGCCATCAATTTTTTCCGCTTATCCTGCTCACTTGCAAAAGGTTCGTGAAATGTAGCATATCAATATGGAATTCAGCTGCCATAAAATTACGGTTTAAAACCTCAATATCCGGAACTACTTGTCTGGAGATTTCAATTGCAATAGTTACGCACGTGTAGTAACTGAAATGTGGAGATTGCAACGGAATTAACTGTGTGTAATAAAAGTGTAGAATCTGTTCATAGATATGTTAATTTCACTTTGTTATTGTATTACACGTTACTATCAATAATTGCTTTTGGCGTTCTGGCTTTATCAATAATCGACACAAACACAATGAAAGTGAATAGAAATGGATTACGAAAGCACGTTTTTCATATCACATACTTCTCTTCTCGGTTATTTGAAGTGCATAAACAAAAAGGAATTACAGTACTGAGGCCAGATGCGTCGTATTTTCGTGTCGTATTACTGTATCGAATACGCATTTAAGACAAGAAAAACGATGGACGTTGCGTTCCTTATGCTGTGTTGTTCACTTTGAACTGTGTAACATTTACTATATAAGACAAATATCGTGTGCACAAGACAGAAATGACGAATAAGAAGCAATTGTAAACACTCGTCTGCTAATGTTTTGGGGGATCCAAGATGGCGGCAGGCCCCGCCCACTGGCTTCAAAACAACGTACAGCGTAAGTCTGTAGTGCCATCTCCCCTTATTCTACCTCCATGGTTGTGACCATATGTCAATGAATGGAGCTACAGTGAATTTATGAAATCGCTTCAATCATTTGTAATAGCCCTGTATTTTCCGGGTCGTGGTGAGTCTGGCAGTCAGTTCGGGACGGACCAGCAGTGCAGTCGTGGGACGGAGCGCCGGTGAGGCGCCGGCAGCCAGTGCTCGCCGACGGCTGGAGACACACGTGAACTCTCCGACGGAGGGAGATTGGAGCGGGACGACCGTTGGCTGGTCGTCTCATCGGCCTATGTATATTTGGTCCTTTCACCGTTTCCGGGCCTGCACAGTTGATCGGTTGGCGTGGACCAGCGAGGAAGTCTCCGTGGCGCGTGCCTGGCCGACGCCGCTGCCGGGGTCCACGTGCACGGTCGGAGTGTGAGGGGCTGTTCCCATTGCTACGAGGTCCGTGGCTCACCGATCCCGGACACGGAAGTTGAGTGTTTACTTAATCTACCAGCCAGCCCAAACTGTTCACATTGTGTCGTTTGAATTTCGTTGTGGGCTGTTGGGACATCCTGTCGCTTGGCCCGTTGACTGTCGGTCGGTTGGGTTACTGTCGGATCGTGAATGGTTGGCCCGACTGCCTGTCACACCTAAGTGAGGGTTAGTGTTTGAATTACAGGCCGATCCCCGAACATCTGAGCGCCCTTGGGTGTACTGCCCTATTCTCTTTTTTAAAATTTCTTCTTGTTGTTTGTACTAGTATGGCTTCTAGCCGATTATTGTTTTAAATTAGAGTTGTCTTGCTCTTAAGGCCTTCAGCCTGTTTCACGTAAGCCTTTTGGCATTTTAAAAATTTTAATTTCGTTGAATTTTTAAGTCTTGGGCCTTCGGCCGATTTTGAGTTTGAGTACTTTTGCTCTTATGGCCTTCAGCCTAAACTAAAGAACTGTTTCACGTAAAGCCCTTGGTATTTAAAAAAATTATGGAGTTTTAAGTGTTAGGCCTTCAGCCGATTTGAATTTAACTTGTTTGCTCTTGAAGTGTCTAATTCTTTGGGCCTTCAGCCTAACTAAAGAACTGTTTCAAGATAAGGCTTGCCTTTTAAATTTCTGTTTTGGTTGAGTTTTGCCTAATTAAGAACTTTTTTACGTAAGGCCTTCTTTTTTTTAAAAACAGAGAAATTTAATGTTGTTTAGCCTTAAGTGTTGCGCTTACAGCCGATTTTGAATTCAGATAGTTTGCTCTGAAAATCTCAGATTCTTTTGGCCTTCAGCCCAAATAAAGAACTGTTCCAAGATACGGCTTGCCTTTTAAATTTCTGATTATGCTTGCGTTTTAAGTTATTGGCCTTCAGCGGTTTTTAAAGTGCCTTTCAGCCGGTAATTAGTTCCCAAGGATTAAAGCTGTGTGTTTAAAATTTTTTTTGGATTCTTGTAATGTTTGATCAAAGAATCAATTTGTATGTTCGAGTGTAACTGAAAGCCTCTTATTTTGGCCCCTTTCCACAATTTATACTATCTGTCCTCTCCTGCGAGATTAGCAGGGCGTTTCAATGACCTTTTGCAGAAAGACGTCGTATATCTACCCGAGAAAGCGCAGTTTTGTTCGCTACACATTCAGCCAAATCTGTCAATGTGGCACGTAGGAAACCTGTACTGAATGTATTACCTGCACTATTTAACGTACCACATAAACCACCAGACTTGTAGCTGAATAAAAAACCCGCAGCCGTGTGTCAATGAGATATCAAAAGCAATAAAACTGTGTCGCAACAAAAATAAAACAGAGTCCACGATTGTTTCTACATCTGAGTCACAAATGGCAGGAATCTTCAACACATTGCATTAAAAGCAGAAGTAATTATAGTTTCGTCCGCCCCCGATAGCTGAGTGGTTCGCCGGCTCGGTAACTCAGCGTGTTCGGTCAGAGGGTTAGCTGCCCTCTGTAATATATTAAAAAAAAACTGAGTTAATCGATCAACAACGAACTTAAACGGCTGTCTTATGACGTCCGCCCAGAGCATATGCAACGAACAAAAGCGAACAAAATGAGACTTTTCTTTTTTTTAAAAAAAAAAAAAGAAAAAGAGATGATAGCTGAGTGGTCAGCGCGACAGAATGTCAATCCTAAGGGCCCTGGTTCAGTTCCCGGCTGGATCGCAAATTTTCTCCGCTGAGGGACTGGGTGTTGTGGTGTTCTAATCATCATCATTTCATCCCCATCGAAGCGCAAGTCGCCGAAGTGGCGTCAAATCGAAAAACTTGCACACGGCGAACGGTCTACCCGACGGGAGGCCCAACTCAGACGAGACTTACATTTATTTATTATAGTTTCAAAAATTTTAAAATTTGTTCTTGTTGTAGGTACTTGTATGGCTTCTATCTGGCTTTGCGTTTTAAATTAGAGTTGTTTTACTCTTAAGTCCTTCAGCCTAGTTTAAGGTATTGTTTCATGTGAGCCTTTTGGCATTTTTAAAAATTTTTGAACTTTTAAGTCTTCGGCCTTCAGCCGATTTGAATTTAATTTGTTTACTTCAGCCTATTGAATTTTTAGGTCTTCAGCCTTCATCTGGTTTGAGTTTCAGTTGTTTGTTCTTATGGCCTTCAGCCTAAATTAATGAACTGTTTCACATAAGGACTTTGGTATTTTTTTAAAAAAAATAATGTTTTGGAGTTTTAAGTCTTTGGCCTTCAGCCAATTTAACTTGTTTACTTCAGCCTAACTAAAGAACGGTTTTAAGATAAGGCTTGCTTTTTAAATTTCTGGTTATGCTTCTGCTTTAAGTTATTGGCCTTCAGCCGTTTTTAAATTAAAGTGGCTTTTGTACTGTCTGCCATTCGGTTCCCCTAAATGGCAGGCAGCACCTCATAACGGCCACGCTATGAGGGAAACAAACCAACAGCCAAACAGGCGAAGACATCAGGTAAACACGCTGAAGTTTCCAGTCGATTAATAGGAACCTTTCCTCGCAGAGGTCGCCGCGACCACTGTTGTCTTCTCCAACAGTTTATTGAACGTAACTTCTTCTACAATACAATAGCTGGCTGTACAATAGATGCAGACGTCCGTCGATCTAGCCGGAGATGTGGTTCCTCTCGGTCGGCTGGTACTTCGATCGGCTGGTACTACAGCGGCTTCGGTGATATCTTCTCGGAGACTCTGCTATAGCTGTTGCCTTTAGTAGCGGACGACCGGCCGAGTCTGGAGCCAATAGAAACCCGGCGTAGGAATCCGTGGCCGGATATGTCGCGGTGACCTCTGCAAGGAAAGGTTCCTATTTGTTCTGGTCATCAGTCTACTGACTGGTTTGATGCGGCCGGCCACGAATTCCTTTCCTGTGCTGACCTCTTCATCTCAGAATAGTACTTGCAACCTACGTCCTCAATTATTTGCTGGACGTATTCCAATCCTGTCTTCCTCTACAGTTTCTGCCCTTTACAGCTCCATCTAGTACCACGGAAGTCATTCCCTCACGTCTTAGCAGATGTCCTATCATCCTGTCCCTTCTCCTTATCAGTGTTTTCCACATATTCCTTTCCTCTCCGATTCTGCTTAGAACCTCCTCATTCCTTACCTTATCAGTCCACCTAATTTTCAACATTCGTCTATAGCATCACATCTCAAATGCTTCTATTCTCTTCTGTTCCGGTTTTCCCACAGTCCATGTTTCACTATCATACAATGCTGTACTGCAGTCGTACATTCTCAGAAATTTCTTCCTGAAATTAAGGCCGGTATTTGATATTAGTAGACTTCTCTTGGTCAGAAATGCTTTTTTTGCCATAGCGAGTCTGCTTTTGATGTCCTCCTTGCTCCGTCCGTCATTGGTTATTTTACTGCCTAGGTAGCAGAATTCCTTAACTTCATTGACTTCGTGATCTTCAATCTTGATGTTAAGTTTCTCGCTGTTCTCATTTCTACTACTTCTCATTACCTTCGTCTTTCTCCGATTTACTCTTAAATCATACTGTGTACTCATTAGACTGTTCATTCCGTTCAGCAGATCATTTAATTCTTCTTCACTTTCACTCAGGATAGCAATGTCATCAGCGAATCGTATCATTGATATCCTTTCACCTTGTATTTTAATCCCACTACTGAACCTTTCTTTTATTTCCATCATTGCTTCCTCGATGTACAGATTGAAGAGTAGGGGCGAAAGGCTACAGCCTTGTCTTACACCCTTCTTAATACGAGCACTTCGTTCTTGATCGTCCACTCTTTATTATTCCCTCTTGGTTGTTGTACATATTGTATATGACCCGTCTCTCCCTATAGCTTACCCCTACTTTTTTCAGAATCTCGAACAGCTTGCACCATTTTATATTGTCGAACGCTTTTTCCAGGTCGACAAATCCTATGAAAGTGTCTTGATTTTTCTTTAGCCTTGCTTCCATTATTAGGCGTAATGTCAGAATTGCCTCTCTCGTCCCTGTACTTTTCTTAAAGCCAAATTGATCGTCACCTAGCGCATTCTCAATTTTCTTTTCCATTCTTCTGTATATTATTCTTGTAAGCAGCTTCGATGCATGAGCTGTTAAGCTGATTGTGCGATAATTCTCGCACTTGTCAGCTCTTGCCGTCTTCGGAAATGTGTGGATGATGCTTTTCCGAAAGTAAGATGGTATGTCGCCAGACTCATATATTCTACACACCAAAGTGAATAGTCGTTTTGTTACCACTTCCCCCAATTATTTTAGAAATTCTGGTGGAATGTTATCTATCCCTTCTGTCTTATTTGACCGTAAGTCCTCCAAAGCTCTTTTAAATTCCGATTCTAATACTGGATCCCCTATCTCTTCTAAATCGACTCCTGTTTCTTCTTCTATCACATCAGACAGATCTTCACCCTCATAGAGGCTTTCAATGTATTCTTTCCACCTATCTGCTCTCTCCTCTGCATTTAACAGTGGAATTCCCGTTACACTCTTAATGTTACCACCGTTGCTTTTAATGTCACCAAAGGTTGTTTTGACTTTCCTGTATGCTGAGTCTGTCCTTCCGACAATCATATCTTTTTCGATGTCTTCACATTTTTCCTGCAGCCATTTCGTCTTAGCTTCCCTGCACTTCCTATTTATTTCATTCCTCAGCGACTTGTATTTCTGTATTCCTGATTTTCCCGGAACATGTTTGTACTTCCTCCTTTCATCGATCAACTAAAGTATTTCTTCTGTTACCCATGGTTTCTTCGCAGCTACCTTCTTTGTACCTATGTTTTCCTTCCCAACTTCTGTGATGGCCCTTTTTAGAGATGTCCATTCCTCTTCAACTGTACTGCCTACTGCGCTATTCCTTATTGCTGTATCTATAGCGTTAGAGAACTTCAAACGTATCTCGTCATTCCTTAGTACTTCCGTATCCCACTTCTTTGCGTATTGATTCTTGCTGACTAATGTCTTGAACTTCAGCCTACTCTTCATCACTACTATTTTGTGATCTGAGTCTATATCTGTTCCTGGGTACGCCTTACAATCCAGTATCTGATTTCGGAATCTCTGTCTGACCATGATGTAATCTAATTGAAATCTCCCCGTATCTCCCGGCCTTTTCCAAGTATACCTCCTCGCTATTACTAGCTGAAACTTGTTACAGAACTCAATTAGTCTTTCTCCTCTTTCATTCCTTGTCCCAAGCCCATATTCTCCTGTAACCTTTTCTTCTACTCCTTCCCCTACAACTGCATTTCAGTCGCCCATGACTATTAGATTTTCATCCCCATTTACGTACTGTATTACCCTTTCAATATCCTCATACACTTTCTCTATCTGTTCATCTTCAGCTTGCGACGTCGGCATGTATACCTGAACTATCGTTGTCGGTGTTGGTCTGCTGTCGATTCTGATTAGAACAACCTGGTCACTGAACTGTTCACAGTAACACACCTTCTGCCCTACCTTCCTATTCATAACGAATCCTACACCTGTTATACCATTTTCTGCTGCTGTTGATATTACCCGATACTCATCTGACCAGAAATCCTTGTCTTCCTTCCAATTCACTTCACTGACCCCTACTATATCTAAATTGAGCCTTTGAATTTCCTTTTCAGATTTTCTAGTTTTCCTACCACGTTCAAGCTTCTGACATTCCACGCCCCGACTCGTAGAATGTTATCCTTTCGTTGATTATTCAATCTTTTTCTCATGGTAACCTCCCCCTTGGCAGTCCCCTCCCGGAGATCCGAATGGGGGACTATTCCGGAATCTTTTGCCAATGGAGAGATCATGACACTTCTTCAAATACAGGCCACATGTCCTGTGGATACACGTTACGTGTCTTTAATGCAGTGGTTTCCACTGCCTTCTGCATCCTCATGTCGTTGATCATTGCTGATTCTTCCACCTTTAGGGGCAATTTCCCACCCCTAGGACAAGAGAGTGCCCTGAACCTCTATCCGCTCCTCCGCCCTCTTTGACAAGGCCGTTGGCAGAATGAGGCTGACTTCTTATGCCGGAAGTCTTCGGCCGTCAATGCTGATTATTTATCAAAATGTAGGCAGTGGCGGTGATCGAACCCGGGAATGAAGACGTTTTGATTAAGAATCAAAGACGCTACCCCTAGACCACGGGTTCCTATTAATTGACTGGAATCTTCTGCGTGTTTACCTGATGTCTTCGCCTGTTTGGCTGTTGATTTGTTTCCCTCACAGCATGGCTGTTATGCGGTGCTGCCTGCCATTTAGGGGAACCCGATGGCAGACAGCACAGCTTTCAGCCGGTGATTAAGTCCCAAGATTAAAGTCCTGTGTTTAAAAAACTTTTTGGGCTCTTTTAATGTTTGATCAAAGAATAAAGTTGTATGTTTGAGTGTAACTGACAGCTCCTTATTTTGGCCCCTGTCCACAATTTATTCTATCTGTCCTGTCCTGCGGGTTAAGCAGGGCATTTCAGTTCAAGTTAGATTTGACTGCATCTTACGCTTTCTTTCAGCAAGCCAGGAGGCAGAAACTGGCACTCATCTACGACAGAGTCCGATCACAAAATGTGTGAACAACATTGCTGTACCACTTGAGTGAATTCGTTCCTGTTTTATAGACAGCAGCTTGTCAAAGCAACCACCTTCATCTCACGAAGTTGCGATCTTCGGGCCTCAGTTCCTCCATTAATGGGTAATGCACTGACGGAGAAAAAAAAGCTACACCAAGACGGAGTTTTACGACGTAAACCAAAGTTGGTAGGCGTGTTTCTACATCTGAAATATGACGTCTATTCAAATTGCGCGCAAGTCGCATAAGAGTGGCGGTAGTAGTGCCATTGTGTGGCTGCAAATCTTGTTTGATTTAAATACACGTAGTAACGGTCGTAAGCGTTAATTACCTTCCAGATGGACTCGGTGAGTTGATTTTAATCAAGAATGCTTTTAAGGCGACAATGAGCAACTATCGACACCTCACTGAGTTTGAACGAGGTCGTGTAATAGGGCTTCGAGAATCTGGATGTTTCTTCTGCGATATTGCAGAAAGAAATGGGAGGAATGTTGCCACTGTATATAACTGCTATAATCCGTTCATCATAAGAATAAACCCGATGTAAACATTGCACTGTGTATTCTTCCGCGTTTGCTGGAACCTCGTTGGATTTCCGTTTCACGTGGGACTGTGGCCAAGCTTTCTCGAGTACTTCCAGGTACGTGATAGAATATCCACAGTCAACATCCATCTTCAGGAGTTCTGGGAACCGGGGTGATGCAATTTTTTTTTTATGTGTGTATGTGAATGATGCTGGAGTTGTCGTTCGATGGCCGGCCACTCTGGCCGAGCGGTTCTAGGCGCTTCAGTCTGGAACCGCGCGACCGCTACGATCGCAGGTTCGAATCCTGCCTCGGGCATGTATGTGTGTGATGTCCTTATGTTAGTTAGGTTTAAGTAGTTCTAAGTTCTAGGGGACTGACGACCACAGATGCTGTTAAGTCCTGTAGTGCTCAGAGCCATTTGAACCACATGATGTGCCACATGTGCTCGATTAGAGACAGATCTTGTGATGTGATAGAGCAGACCTGCACCACATGTGCAGTGGGGCATTTGGGTTACAGCAGTGGTATGTGTGCGAGCGTTGTACTGTTGGAAACACCTCAATGGAATGCCGTCAGTGAATGGCAGCACCAAAGCCCTCTAAGTGGTTGGTCCCTAAACAGCTCTTTTGAATCAATCCCAGGCTTGTTCGATAGGATTCATGTCTCGAGAACATTCTGACCACTCTAATCGAGTGATGTCTTTACTTTCAAGGAAGTCATTCACAAGATGTGCACGATGGGGGCGTGAATTATCGCCCAAGAAGACGAATGCGTCGTCACTATGCTGCCGATATGGTTGAACTATCGGTCGGAGAATAGCACTCACGTATCGTACAGCCGTTGCAGAGTCTTCCATGACCACCAGCAGTGTACATCGGCCCCACATAATGCCATCCCAAAACAGCAGGGAGCCTCCACCTTGCTGCACTCGCTGGACAGTGTGTCTAAGGCGTTCAGCCTGACCTGGTTGCCTCCAAACACGTCTCCGACGATTGTCTGGTTGAAGGCATATGCGACTCATCGGTGAAGAGAACGTGATGCCAATCCTGAGCGGTCCATTCGGCATGTTGTTGGGCCCATCTGTACCGCGCTGCATGGTGTCGTGGCTGCGAAGATGGACCTCGCCAGGGTCGTCGTGAGTGAAGTTGCGCATCATGCAGCCTATTGCGTACAGTTTGAGTCGTAACACGACATCCCCTGGCTAAACGAAAAGCATTATTCAACATGGTGGCGTTGCTATCAAGGTCCTCCGAGCCAGAATTCGGAGATAGCGGTCATCCACTGCAGTAGTCGCCCTTGGGCGGCCTGAGCGAGGCAAGTCATCGACAGTTCCTGTCCCTCTGTATCTCCTCCATGTCCGAACAACATCGCTTTGGTTCATTTCGAGACGCCTGGACACTTCCTTTGTTGAGAGCCCTTCCTGGCACAAAGCAACAATGCAGATGCGATCGAACGGCGGTATTGATCGTCTAGGCATGGTTGAACTAAAGACAACACGGGCCGTGTACCTCCTTCCTGTTGGAATAACTGGAACTGATCGTCTGTCGGACTCCCTCCATCTAATACTCGCTGTTCATGCACTGTTGTTTACAGCTTTGGGCGGGTTTAGTGACATCTCTGAACAGTCAAAGGGACTGTGTCTGTGATACAACATCCACAGTCAACGTCTATTTCCAGGAGTTCTGGGAACCGGGGTGATTGTGTAGTTGGACATCTGAATAGATTTTTAGACAAGGGAGTGTGACGTGTCGGGACTCACCTGTGTGGAATGGGCTCCACGATGTCGGGCGAAGGAAGCCTCGGCTCGGGACGAGCGATGTGCTGCGGCCTGCTTGCTGGGTTCGACTCCCGGCCACAGCCCAAGTCCATGAACTCCGTCTCCAGCCTCTGAACCTGCAGGAACATTCAAGATTAACACATACCATGCCACTCGTGGGTACCCCCCTGGTGGTATCTGATTGCTGCTTTGGAAAAAGAAGGGGAGAGGAAGTATGCAAGGAATCGTGCAGTGGCGTCCGACTGTTCGAATATATGTTAACACATACAGAATATAGAGTCATATTTCCTATGCTAAAATTTCTGTGCCGCCGCATGAGCAGTTGTGAAATTTCGGTGAAATTATAAAAACACTGCTGAATCGAACAATATATGCCTTAGATAAGGGACGTGGACATGGTAACTAACCTAGCGAGGTTAGTTATGACCTGGTGGATGACATCGGAAGTTCACTGAGGCTTTTTGCAGATGATGCTGTGGTGTATCGAGAGGTTGTAACAATGGAAAATTGTACTGAAATGCTGGAGGATCTGCAGCGAATTGACGCATGGTGCAGGGAATGGCAACTGAATCTCAATATAGACAAGTGTAATGTGCTGCGAATACACAGAAAGATAGATCCTTTATCATTTAGCTACAAAATAGCAGGTCAGCAACTGGAAGCGGTTAATACCATAAATTATCTGGGAGTACGCATTAGGAGTGATTTAAAATGGAATGATCATATAATGTTGATCGTCGGTAAAGCAGATGCCAGACTGAGATTCATTGAAAGAATCCTAAGGAAATGCAATCCGAAAACAAAGGAAGTAGGTTACAGTACGCTTGTTCGCCCACTGCTTGAATACTGCTCAGCAGTGTGGGATCCGTACCAGATAGGGTTGATAGAAGATATAGAGAAGATCCAACGGAGAGCAGCGCGCTTCGTTACAGGGTCATTTAGTAATCGCGAAAGCGTTACGGAGATGATAGATAAACTCCAGTGGAAGACTCTGCAGGAGAGACGCTCAGTAGCTCGGTACGGGCTTTTGTTGAAGTTCGAGAACATACCTTCACCGAAGAGTCAAGCAGTATATTGCTCCCTCCTACGTATATCTCGCGAAGAGACCATGAGGATAAAATCAGAGAGATTAGAGCCCACACAGAGGCATACCGACAATCCTTCTTTCCACGAACAATACGAGAATGGAATAGAAGGGAGAACCGATAGAGGTACTCAAGGTACCCTCCGCCACACACCGTCAGGTGGCTTGCGGAGTATGGATGTAGATGTAGATGTACTCTTTAATCAACAGGTCATGCTTTCGCCCAAGGTGGCTGCAGTGAGAAATAAGAAATGCAAAATGGCTGTGGTGTGAAATTTAAAAGTGCAAGATGGTAGTGGTGGGAAACGTAAAAAAAATGAGTGGTGGAACTTGTCCAGTTGTATTTTGTGCTCTCTCTCTGTTTCTTCCTCCTCATCCCATCTTGAACCAGTGTCAGCGTAGTATTAAAATGGAGGAGCCTGTATTGTCTCATTATTAAATTTCATCTTACCTGTGTGCACATAAGATCATAAATTGCGTAGCGTGCAATATTTTCACACCTGCTCATCATCTTCCGATAGGAGACCAAACTCTAACTGCCTCTCCTTTCTTATTTTCTCTGATTTAGACACACCCTCTGTCACCCCACCCTCCCTCTCTCTCTATCTCTCTGTCTCTCGCTTTCTACTTCAGTAAATACTGTCCTATCTCATAATAAAATTTCGTCTTACATGTTTGCACACAAGATCCAAAGCTTGCAATATTTCCCCGCTTGCATCATCATCATCATCATCATCGTCATTCTGTTTTCAAGTGTGAAAAACTGTACTGTTTACAAGTGTCATCTCTCTCTCTCTCTCTCTCTCTCTCTCTCTCTCTCTCTCTCTCTCTCTCCCTTTCCCTCTCCCTCTCCCTCCCTCCCTGTTGCAAACAGTCAAGTAACTGTGTGTTTTTACCAAAGTTTTATTTTCTTATATACTGAAACTGATGAAGCTCGTTGTTTGTATCTGTATTATGCTGGTAACTTTTTTGGGGTACTATATTATTACAACTGTTGACATGTTCAGTTATTCAGTTACTGATAAGAGATTTTGACCTGATTGACTTAACTCCTTTAAATGCCATTATCTTAGCTTTATTCAGATTTGTATTCTTTGACCAGCAGATGTATCATGCGGCAAACTGTAAGTCATTCAAAGGCGTATCACATGTTTATCTAGTCTATTTTATTTGTTGCTTACAGATCAGTCATATCACAAGAACTTCGAGCGTTTCTTTTTTCAAACTGTTTTCCCTACCCATTTGCATTAATTTACGTTTTTTATGCATTTAAAAGAAGCACAATTTGATCAGGTTGTAAGTCAATACACCCTAACCCAAAAAAAAGGCTCACGGCGAAAAAATCATCCGTATCGGACGGAAATCGGTAGATATGTTGCAATGTTTCACGTGTACAGGCGAAAAAAAACCAACAACTAGATTATTTATTGAGCCGTGACGCGGCTCTCGGGCGCAAGACGCTATCGATTACTCCTCTGGTTGAGGTTGGCACTGTTGTGGCTTGGCAAGACAGCCAAGTCACTATGCGAGGAAGCCGAAAGGCACGCGATTAAGCTCACGCAGACTGGCGTGATGTCTGGAACAGTAAAGTAGTTGAGTCTAGTAAGAAAAGAACGTAGTTGCTGGAATACTTAACTTTAATCCATAATTGTTGTACATCTCTCGTTACTGTACAGGCTTCACAATATTAATTATCAAATGCTATGGCGCCTTGTTAGGTCGTAGCAAATGACGTAGCTGAAGGCTATGCTAACTATCGTCTGGGCAAATGAGAGCGTATTTGTCAGTGTAGCTTCGCTAGCAAGTTGGCTGTACAACTGGGGCGAGTGCTAGTACGTCTCTCTAGACCTGCCGTGTGGCGGCGCTCGGTCTGCGATCACTGACAGTGGCGACACGCGTGTCCGACGTATACTAGCGGACCGCGGCCGATTTGAAAGCTACCACCTAGCAAGTGTGGTGTCTGGCTGTGACACCACAGGCACTATGTGCGATCGCGAGCGCCTCCTGTCGGAGCGGGTCCTAACGGGGGAGTGAGTGCGAGTAAAGGGAGTCTGGGGCGGACAGCAGCGGAGAATGGACATGGCGGCCGCACTCTGAGGCGACAAGAGAAGAGTTGCTGTGCACGGCCGAGAAGGGGGCGTTGAGCAAGGCGGCAGTCAGCATCGCTTTCCGGGGGACAGAGTTGCGGCAGTCCAGCGAGCAGACACCGGCTCCGGGAGCAGTGCTCCGGTTTGTGGACGTGACGTGGGTCGTATTTTGGCGCAGTATAGTTTGCTCGATACGCATCTACTGCTCCCTTTATGCCCACGTGTGTTGTTCTGTCCGTATGTGCATTGAAAAGGTTACGATTCGGCTGGAACAGTGGCTTGTGCTTTACGTTCAAGCACCCTGACTCATTTGTTTTGCAGCAGGCAGCTGTAATTTCAGAGATTTTTTTTTTTCGTCGCGATTGTCTTAGCCCGGTGGTGCCTAGTATCCGAGAAAAAGACAGCTAACGTGTGACCTGTTGTTTTGGGTTTTGGAGTCCTGTTTGGGCAACCTAGTTATCACGCACACAAATGTATTGCTGCCGAGTGGGGTTAGCCCTAATCTTGTGAAACTGAGCTTTCAGTGACTGGATCGTCTGCAAATTAATTTAACCTTTGTGGTGCGTTTTTTTGCTTTCAATGGTGACTTTCTTGTCATTCATTTGTGTATGTTTCGCCGTTAATGATAACTCTAAGATAGCAAGGTCTTGAAGGGCTTGCGTATCGTGAATGTATTTTGGGTACTGTTTAATTTGATTTCTTGTTTATCGGCCTGATGAAAACTTATGCCAAGTTTACTAATTTCCGCCTGTGGTCCGGAAGTTGGTTTGAAGGTAAATCCGTGGGTAAATCTCTACTGGACCTAACTGTTAACTGATCTTGCGTTGAACTAATGCCATTATTAAATCGTTTGTTGTGTGCTATAAATTGTATTACCATAGACAAGGAGACAGGGCACATTCTGTGGTCGAGGGGCAGGCACGGTTGCTGCTTTGCGCGTGGCGTCTTGTCGCTCGCTATCATTTCCCGCGTTAGTACGGGCGGCGTGAGATTTGTTTGCTCGCGGTTGTATGGCCGCTAGTCAGCTGTGCCTGCTCCCGCTTCAGGGTGTGCCGTGTTTCGTAAGGCGTACGCCGACCTTCAGTCACTGCTACTCCTGTGTTGATGTCGGTCGCTTACCGAAACGTTAGTCTGTTTTAGCACAGCGGCCACTGGGCCGTGACGATGTCGGTTGATGACCAGCGTTGGGGGCGGTCGTCCGCTCTGAGTGGCTTCGGTCGCTTGGACTTGGCAGTTACCTTCTGGTTAAACAGATCAAACTTGTTTATTTGCTGTAAATTCCTAAGCAGTTTGTGAGGAAATTTTGTAACTGAGCTTTTCATGATTTTACACAATTCAAGCATTTTGGTAAGGCATTTTCCTATCTATGTCTTATTTAAATGAGAATTCTTTATTGGTATTATTCATCTGTTGAAGCTTAACATAAGATTTGTAACTTAGCTTTCATGATTTTATTTAATTTAAGCATTCTTGTAAAGCAGTCCTTTACCTAGGTTTATTGACTGGTAATTCTTTATTGGTGTTATTCATTGGTTGAAGGTTAACATATGTTTGTAACCAAGTTTATGCCCTTGCTTGAGATTTGTTAAGAGCCTTCATTGCTGGAAGATCATTAAAGATTGAGTGCTTGTAATTGTGAATACTGTTTATGTTGTGGGCTACCCTTCCACTTCCACAGCCAAGCTGTCCTATCTACCACTACATTTATTTAAGAGAAAGAGCTTCTCAAATTGAGCAAGTCAGTACCGTGTTGGTACACCTCTCGCCGTCATGCAAGTAGTGACTGACAGGACTGATAGAGGAGATAGAGAAGATACAACGAACAGCGGCGCGTTTCGTCACGGGATCGTTTAGCTGGCGCTAGAGCGTTACTGAGATGATAAACAAACTACACTGGCAGACGTTACAAGAGAGGCGTTGTGCGTCACGTAGAAAGTTACTACTGAAATTTCAGGACAGAACTTTTCAGGAGAGTCGGACAACATATTGCTTCTCCCCACATACATCTCGCATATTGTCAACGAGGAAAAAATTGCAGAAATTGGAGTCAATACAGAGGCTTGCCGACATTGATTCTTCCCACGCACTATTCGCGAGTGGAACAGGTTTGGAAGGATCAGATAGTGGTATCTACATCTACATCTACATCCATACTCCGCAAGCCACCTGACGGTGTGTGGCGGAGGGTACCTTCAGTACCTCTATCGGTTCTCCCTTCTATTCCAGTCTCGTATTGTTCGTGGAAAGAAGGATTGTCGGTATGCCTCTGTGTGGGCTCTAATCTCTCTGATTTTATCCTCATGGTCTCTTCGCGAGATATACGTAGGAGGGAGCAATATACTGCTTGACTCTTCGGTGAAGGTATGTTCTCGAAACTTTGACAAAAGCCCGTACCGAGCTACTGAGCGTCTCTCCTGCAGAGTCTTCCACTGGAGTTTATCTATCATCTCCGTAACGCTTTCGCGATTACTGAATGATCCTGTAACGAAGCGCGCTGCTCTCCGTTGGATCTTCTCTATGTCTTGTATCAACCCTATCTGGTACGGATCCCACACTGCTGAGCAGTATTCAAGCAGTGGGCGAACAAGCGTACTGTAACCTACTTCCTTTGTTTTCGGATTGCATTTCCTTAGGATTCTTCCAATGAATCTCAGTCTGGCATCTGCTTTACCGACAATCAACATTATCCTACATACCGAAAGTATCCTCCGCCACACACTATTAGGTGGCTTCCGGAGTATGATGTAGATGTAGATGCTGCTGGATGCTCTTCTGAAGGGTATCGCGAGTTAGGTCGTCAAAACCCGAAGTTAGCTGGAGGCCCCGGCCCATAATGCTCCAAACATTCTCACCTGGAGAGAGGTCTGGTGACCTCGGTGGCCAAGGTAGTTCTTGGCAAGGACGAAGACAAGCAGTAGAAACCCTCGCCATGCGCGGACAGGCATTATCTTGTTGAAATACGAGCCCAGGATGGCTTGCCATGAAGGGTAACGAAACGGGGCGTGGAATATCGTCAGCGTACTGCTGTGCTGTGAGGATACTGCGGATGACAACCAAGAGGTTCAAATGGCTCTGAGCACTATGGGACTTAACATCTGAGGTCATCAGTCCCCTAGAAAGAACTACTTAAACCTAACTAACCTAAGGACATCACTGCCCGAGGCAGGATTCGAACCTGCGACCGTAGCGGTCGCGCGGTTCCAGACTGTAGCGCCCAGAACCGCACGGCCACATAGGCCGGCCAACCAACAGGGTCCAATTGCGAAAAGAAATGGCACCTCAGCCCGTCATGCCTGGTTGTTCGGCTGTACAGTAGGCGACGGTCAGGTTGCTATCCAGTCGACCTCTGGGACATCTCCAGACACGTATTCGGCCTGGAATCTCATTGAGTGGAGTAGTGATGAGTCTTGCTTCGAGCTGAGCCCCAATCAGCAGCGAAGATGTGCCTGGCATAGTGGCGGGACACTCCCCCTCCGTGCAGTCCAACAGTGCTGGTCTGGGGTGCCGTTTCATTTCACAGCAGGACGAGCCCTTTGGTTGTTGTCTGCCAGACCTTTACACCACAGATGTATGTCGAAAACATTCTATGGCCTTACACTAATGTTTCCTCAGGGAAACATTTAATTATTCGATGGCCCGTTTGGTGCCCTTCACGGCAGGCCATCCTGTGCTTTGTGTTGCCAAACCTTCGCTGGCTAGCAAGCTCGGCGGATATCCCCCCAACTGTGAAAGTTTGGAGCTTCGTGGATAGAGCACTCCAACCAGCTCTGGCGTTTGCGTATGTAACGTACCAATTGGACAGAATCCAGCACGCTATCCTTCAGGACATCCAGCAACACTACGAATCAATGTGAAGCCGAATAACTGTTTGCATAAGGGCCAAAGGTGGAGCACAGCTCTATTTGTGAAGCCCTTCCTCTTGAATGAATCATCAAATTTTTCTGAAATTGTACTCGTGTGTTTGTCAAAAATGTTCAAATGCGTGTGAAATCTTATGGGACTTACTGCTAAGGTCATCAGTCCCTAAGCTTACACACTACTTAACCTAAATTATCCTAAGGACAAACACACACACACACACACACACACACACACACACACACACACACACACACATGCCCGAGGGAGGACTCGAACCTCCGCCGGGACCAGCCGCTCAGTCCATGACTGCAGCACCTCAGACCGCTCGGCTAATCCCTCGCGGCATGTGTTTGTCTGTACATGTAAATCACAGCTAGCGATTTCCGTCCCACTCGGATAATTTCTTCGTGGTGCGTCGTTTTTTCCCCCCTTAGGATGCAATTAAAAAAACAAATAAGTGAAGGAGGAAGAGAGGTGACCCGAGGTAGCACTCACCGCCGTCCCCAGCCCGAGGATGCTGTCTATGGAGAACTTGCAGGGCTGCCTGGCGCCCGCGTCGCCGCCGGGCCGCCTCCGCCGCCCCCGCACGCCCCCGACAGCCGCCTTCCTCGGGCCCCCTGCGTCCTCTCCCTCCTCCTCGGCGTCAGAGCCGGACTCCGCCGGCAGCTGCAGCGCCACAGAGAGCGGGTCCTCCTCACAGCCCACCTCGTGTCCCGCCATGGCGCCCGTCCGCTCAGGATCGCCTCTCTGACGTCGCCTTCTGAAAAACACAGCCACGACTCGTCAACACGCTGCGCTGCCTTCGTCGGAGGCTGCGCACATTTTGTGAGTAACCGAGCCCGATGAGTATTAGCAACCTTTCGATACCGGCGGATATCAATCATTTCTAAAGAAGTTATAATAGGTATGCATGAAACAGAATGTGCCCCGTAGTGTGAAGCAGTCGCCCTCCGTTCCTGGCGGTGGCGCCACTGTGGCAGACGCAGCTTTGGTGTCTCCCTCTGGTGGGAAACGGGAAAGGTTTCCCGTTCACGAGCATTTAAGGGGCGCTATGAGCTCGCTAAGCGGCACCTTCTCCAGTTTGCCGATGACACCGCCTTCCTTGCCCTTGCCCCCATCCTGCAGCGTTCCCAACACCTTCTCCAATCCCATCTTGACCGGTTCACCGCTTGGTGCAACCAGTGGTTGCTCAAGGCCAATCCCTCCAAAACCCAGCCGATCATTGTAGGCAAAACCACCCCTTCCTTCCGTCTCCTTCTATGTCACCATCTATGGCCGTCCTATCGCCCTCATCCCCACCCTTAAGTACCTTGGAGTCACCCTCGACCGTCGCCTCTCCTGGACCCCCCATCTCCGGACACTGCAAGCCGAGACATGCTCCCGACTCCGTCTCCTCAAGCTCCTTTCCGGCCATACGTGGGGTCTGGACCCCTCCACCATACTCCACACCTGTAAATCCCTCATCCGCCCTATCCTCTGTTACGCCCTTCCGGCCTGGATCTCCGCCCCCCCCCCCCTACTCCTCGAACGCCACGCTCTCCGCCTCGCCTATCGCATCTGTCTCCCCTCCCCCACGCGGATCCTGTACGACCTCATTCCGTTCCCGCACTTCCTCCTTTTCCTCGAACAGATTCGGATTCTCTACGCCTTCCGTAAACTCGATCCTCCTCACCCGCTTGTCTCACCCATCCTCTCCCACCCCCGCCCGCTGCCGTGCCTGTATTTCCACGTCCCACCCGCTCTCCATCTCTCCACTCTCCTTACCAAGGTGACTTGCACCAGATCCCCCTGCCTGATGTTGCCCTCCTCCCCTCCATCTACCTCTCCTACCAACTTTGATCCTCCCCTCCCACTTCCTGTGTTTTTTTCCTTTGGGCACCCTCCCTCCCTTCTCTTTCCTTTTCCCTCCATCCCCCCTTCCTCCACCCCTCTTCCCCCGGGCTTCCCCTACCCCCTCCTCCCTTCCTCCCTCCCCACCATCTCCCCTGCCCTTGGCATCTCTGCTCTCCCCTCTCCCGCCCCCACCCCCTCCCTCCTCTCTTGGCAGGTCCCCGTACACGCTTAGTGGACTTTCGCGCGCCGGAGATCATCGCCACGTGTTTCTGTGTGTGACGTCGATCGTGCTCTAGTGTTCCAGTGTTATTCGTTTTGTGCTCCAATGTTCGCGTGTGCCAATTATCGTCTCTGTGTGTGTCCACGTGTCTGAACAATTTTATCCTGGACTGTACGCCCGTGAACGGCTCCATGTATTTTATTTTAAAAGTGTCTGTCTCCGTCTATATAACCACCCTGTTTATTCTTTGATTGTCTTCATTTGTATCTTTCCTTTTCTCTGTGGCCGAAGAGCGGGAGCGGCGTATTATGCCGCTGGTGGCCTACCTGTAACAGGTATAAAAATAGCAATAAAGAAAAAAAACTCGCTAGGCGGCGAGTCTGGTCAGTTGGTCAGCCGGGTCAGTGTGGGGCAGTCAGTGTCTGTCTGTCGTCCGGAGTGCGAGTATGTGTTAGGCCGCCAGTCTGCTCGAGTTTGTTCAGTCAATGGTCATTGGCGCTTGGATCGATCGGTTGGTCGGTCGCGCACTGAGACGCAAGATGACTTGTCCGTCTTGAGCGTCGGCGCATGTGAGGTCCCCACGTGAGTCCAGTGGGCCGCGCCGTATAGCGAGGGGTAGTGGCTTCGCGGCCGACACGAGAGCAACAGGAGTCAACCCATGACATCGGTCTGGCCGGTGCGAGCTGCGACGCCGTGAGACGGGAGATCGGCGCGCCTTCCTGCGTCCGTTGAAGCGGCTGGCAGCGGAAGGTTCGGGAGAGCGATTTGGGGGTGCTGCGCCAAGTCTTCGCCAGACATCGCAGTTTATTAGAAGTTAAGTGGTTGGTGATATGTTGTTTCATTTACTTGTTAAATTCTACTTGTTTTCTTGGTCAGTCTCTCGTCCCCAGCTTGCTCGTCTGTCCCCTGTCCGCATTTGTTAGGCAATTAGTGTCTGTCTGTCTGTCTGTCGGTCTACCGTACGTTAATAGCTGCCTCTGTCATGTTTGTCGGATTCGGTGTTAACGAATTTATTGCTTAAGGTGTAAAGGCCGAATTCCTTAAATATGTTTTTATCTTGCCTATCATTTTGAGAGGCTGTATATGTGTAATGTAAAGCATGTTTGTACATTTTATGTGAGACTGCATTTCGTGGGTTTTTGTTTACATGGTTATTTTACTATATAAAGTTGCTACCCTTCCACCGTAAGAGTTTTCTTTTAAAAACAAGTTGCACTTTCGGTGGTAAGTTTTTTTTTTAATGTGAGTGTTTTGTACCATTTCCATCCCTCTTACGGGGTGCATAGTTTATGCCGGCCGGAGTGGCCGAGCGGTTAAAGGCGCTTCAGTCTTGAACCGCACGACCGCTACGGTCGCAGGTTCGAATCCTGCCTCGGGTATGGATGTGTGTGATGTCCTTAGGTTAGTTAGGTTTAAGTAGTTCTAAGTTCTAGGGGACTTATGACCACAGGAGTTGAGTCCCATAGTGCTCAGAGCCATTTGAACCATTTTTTTTGCATAGTTTATGTGTTTGTGTGAGTTGTTAAAATTTTTAGTTTAAAGTAATCTGGTGTGTTGCAGATTTGCACCAGTGTAGTCTTTCAGAGGTTGTTGTGAGCGGTCGTGACTACGGCCGTGTTGAAAGGGAGCGGCAAGCTTCTCAGCCCGAAAGCTCATACTGTCAAAAAAATAAAAAATAAAGCTATTTCTGCCTCTGGCAACTACTTCAACGCTCACATAGTGTGATTAAATATGTTAATGTTCTTGATGAATCGCTAGTAAATAAAGTAAATAAGAAAACGTTTTGAAAGTAAATGCGCGGTTCAAGAATGTCATCAAAAGTATCCGGACACCTGGTTGAAAGTGACTTACAAGTCCATGTCGCCCTCCATCGGTAATGCTGGAATTCAATATGGTGTTGGCCCACCCTTAGCCTTGATGACAGCTTCCACTCTGGCAGGCATTACGTTCAATCAGATGCTGGAAGGTTTCTTGGGGAATGGCAGCCCATTCTTTACGGAGTGCTGCACTGAGGAGAGGTATCGATGTCTGAGAGTGAGGTCTGGCACGAAGTCGGTGTTCCAAAACATCCCAAAGGTGTTCTGTAGGATTCAGGTCAGGACTCTGTGCAGGCCAGTCCATTACAGGGATGTTATAGTTTTGTAACCACTCCGCCACAGGCTGTGCATTATGAACAGGTGCTCGATCGTGTTGAAAGATGCAGTCGCCATCCCCGAATTGCTCTTCAACAGTGGGAAGCAAGAAAGTGCTTAAAACATCAATGTACGCCCGTGTTGTGATAGTGCCACGCAAAACAACAAGGGATGCAAGCCCCGTCCATGAAAAACACAATCACACAACAAAACAACCGCCTCTGAATTTTACTGTTGGCACTACACACGCTGGCAGATGACGTCCACCGGACATTCGCCATACCCAAACCCTGCCATCGGATCGCCACATTCTGTATCGTAATTCGTCACTCCACACAACGTTTTTCCACTGTTCAATTGCCCAATGTTTACGCTCCGTACACTAAGCGAGGAGTCGTTTGGCATTTACCGGCGCGATGTGTAGCTTACGAACAGCCGCTCGACCATGAAATCCATCTCCCGCCTAAATGTCATAGTACTTGGAGTGGATCCAGACGCAGTTGGGAAATCCTGTGCGATGGTCTAGATAGATGTCTGCCTATTACACATTACAAACCTCTTGAACTGTCAGCGGTCTCTCTCAGTCAACAAACGAGGTCGGCCTGCACGCTTTAGTGGTGTACATGCCCCTTCACGTTTCCAGTTCACTATCACATCGGAAACAGTGGACCTAGAGATGTTTAGGAGCGTGGAAGTCTCGCGTACAGACGTATGACACAAGTGACACCCAATCACCTGACCACGTTCGAAGTCCGTGAGTTCCGCGGAGCGCCCCATTCTGGTCTCTCACGATGTCTAATGACTGCTGAGGTGTCTGATATAGAGTACCTGGCAGTATGTGGCAGCACAATGCACCTAATATGAATAACGTATGTTTTTGGGGATGTCCGGATACTTTTGATAGGGTAGTGTATAATACGCACGTCAAAACCGGTATGAGGTCAAATCTACATTATAAATAACCCCAGCAAGTTGCTGAAATTTTAGTGTCGTATTATCTAGGCATTTATCTAGAAGAGCCATATTCCCGTTTCCAAACATTTTTATCAGTCTCAAAATACAAAAATGAGCCGCACATTCCAAGGCTAAGCATCGCAAATGGCTGTAAGTTTTACGTTATACTCTTAAGACCCCGATCTCTAACAACTTTGAAAATTTTCTTTATATCTTTACCCGTTTTCGAGATACAGAGGTTCAAAGTCATACTACTTCTGCACGTAAAATACGCACGAAAAATCCAATGTGAGGCAAAAAGTGTATAAAGGGACGTATGCTGTAAAGTGTCTCCATTATCTTCAGAAGAGTTGTGGGCAACTCATGCTGAAGTACTGAAGCATATGCACAATTTTTGTGCACGTAAAATCCGGTCTGAGGTGTATAATTACTTCTGCATCATTCCAGTTGCAAAAAAGTAAAGTGTCGAAGTTTTACTGGTCCATAAGGTCCTTCAATGAGTAAGTACCCATCCTGTGGTAGGGAAAAAGAAGGAAACTACTGAAAGAATGCTGCTATCGGAGTACAAAAAAAGGCGGATATGCTCCTGTTTAAAAGGCTGACTGGAATGTAGGGTACCGCCTGTCTCATTTTACCTTCAAAAATTTTTTCATCATTTTGGCGTGCGAACATATTCGTGCTGTTTCATGCTGAAAGAGAAGATAGAGACACTGGGAATGAGACCGAAAAATAATAAATACGGGAAGATAGTAGACCGTGGTTGTAGTAGAAAGAGCGAAGGAGACAATTGCAGTATGAGAGGAGAGGGGTAGAGTGTCAGTGAAACATACACTCCTGGAAATTGAAATAAGAACACCGTGAATTCATTGTCCCAGGAAGGGGAAACTTTATTGACACATTCCTGGGGTCAGATACATCACATGATCACACTGACAGAACCACAGGCACATAGACACAGGCAACAGAGCATGCACAATGTCGGCACTAGTACAGTGTATATCCACCTTTCGCAGCAATGCAGGCTGCTATTCTCCCATGGAGACGATCGTAGAGATGCTGGATGTAGTCCTGTGGAACGGCTTGCCATGCCATTTCCACCTGGCGCCTCAGTTGGACCAGCGTTCGTGCTGGACGTGCAGACCGCGTGAGACGACGCTTCATCCAGTCCCAAACATGCTCAATGGGGGACAGATCCGGAGATCTTGCTGGCCAGGGTAGTTGACTTACACCTTCTAGAGCACGTTGGGTGGCACGGGATACATGCGGACGTGCATTGTCCTGTTGGAACAGCAAGTTCCCTTGCCGGTCTAGGAATGGTAGAACGATGGGTTCGATGACGGTTTGGATGTACCGTGCACTATTCAGTGTCCCCTCGACGATCACCAGTGGTGTACGGCCAGTGTAGGAGATCGCTCCCCACACCATGATGCCGGGTGTTGGCCCTGTGTGCCTCGGTCGTATGCAGTCCTGATTGTGGCGCTCACCTGCACGGCGCCAAACACGCATACGACCATCATTGGCACCAAGGCAGAAGCGACTCTCATCGCTGAAGACGACACGTCTCCATTCGTCCCTCCATTCACGCCTGTCGCGACACCACTGGAGGCGGGCTGCACGATGTTGGGGCGTGAGCGGAAGACGGCCTAACGGTGTGCGGGACCGTAGCCCAGCTTCATGGAGACGGTTGCGAATGGTCCTCGCCGATACCCCAGGAGCAACAGTGTCCCTAATTTGCTGGGAAGTGGCGGTGCGGTCCCCTACGGCACTGCGTAGGATCCTACGGTTTTGGCGTGCATCCGTGCGTCGCTGCGGTCCGGTCCCAGGTCGACGGGCACGTGCACCTTCCGCCGACCACTGGCGACAACATCGATGTACTGTGGAGACCTCACGCCCCACGTGTTGAGCAATTCGGCGGTACGTCCACCCGGCCTCCCGCATGCCCACTATACGCCCTCGCTCAAAGTCCGTCAACTGCACATACGGTTCACGTCCACGCTGTCGCGGCATGCTACCAGTGTTAAAGACTGTGGTGGAGCTCCGTATGCCACGGCAAACTGGCTGATACTGACGGCGGCGGTGCACAAATGCTGCGCAGCTAGCGCCATTCGACGGCCAACACCGCGGTTCCTGGTGTGTCCGCTGTGCCGTGCGTGTGATCATTGCTTGTACAGCACTCTCGCAGTGTCCGGAGCTAGTATGGTGGGTCTGACACACCGGTGTCAATGTGTTCTTTCTCCCATTTCCAGGAGTGTATGTACTTTTAGTTTGTTCAATACAAATTATTAAAAAAAAACAAAGACAACAGGCTGTGTTATATTTTGTGTATTCAATGTTATTCTAACAATTTGTTTACCTAACACTCATTTGTATATGTTTAATTGGTACCTTGAAGAACTGTTGCTTTGTATATATATATATATATATATATATATATATACTCTCCGTTTGTTCAATAAAAAAAAGTAGATTGCTGGGACATCAAACTCGTAAAAAAAAGAAACAAAAAAAGAGCCATTTGATACATTAAAAAAATGACCAAAACGACCTAGGTTCGAGTCCCTGATGTGGCACAAATTTTACTTCGTATCGTCTGCTTCCATCATTATCGTAGATAAAGATAAGACTTAAATGTCTCAGGGAAAATTTAATTATAAGATCTATGAGCCGTGGCGCTCGTTACTGGCGCTCCAGTCTCTTGGATGTCCATTATCGATCCTTCGATCTTTCTTATCTTTGCTTGCCTTGTTGTTTCCGCATTCGCGGGGCGAGTGGCAGTTGACGTTTGCTCGGGCTACCTGCTGAGACGCCGCGAGGTACGAGGTGGGAAGCAACCACGTGTATGTGGAGTCGGTCGTACGCGGTCTGCCGGTTCAGGAGGGAGGATGTGTGTCGGCTGCCTGCCTGTCTGCTCTCCTGATTTTGCTCGCCGTGCCTTGCGACGGCCCAGCTTGGGTTGCTGCCTGGTGTATCGTACACAAGCCATACCGGACGTCCAGCAGAAGTTAAGCAGCCTTGTGTTTCTTTTAAAGAAAAGGAGCAAATGTGTAAGAATTTTTGTAACCAATTTTGGTGGCATCGTAAGTGTAGTCCTAGCGTTTACACTGCCTTCGGGGGGAGCTAATTCTTTTGAATTTAAATAGGTGGGGTTCCCTGTCCTTTATAATCTTTTGGGGGTTTTATTTGAATTTTCTCTTTGGGGTTTCTTCCTTGTGCTTGGTTAAATGTTTACTTGTATAGCGGAAAGTGACTCCTGGTTAAAACTCAGAGAAGGTGTGACACTGCCGCCTCCAGCATTCGTCTTTTCAATTAAGTGTTGTCATCCCTTCGAGCGACCTGGTGTCACTCCTCGTTAATTAACGATGGTTTATGTGTTCTTAATTTTGAATTGGCCATTTTAATTAATATTTTGGGTCGCAGTATAGCACTAAGGTTCAAAAATGGTTCAAATGGCTCTGAGCACTATGGGATCAACATCTTAGGTCATAAGTCCCCTAGAACTTAGAACTACTTAAACCTAACTAACCTAAGGACATCACACACACCCATACCCGAGGCAGGATTCGAACCTGCGACCGTAGCAGTCCTGCGGTTTCGGACTGCAGCGCCAGAACCGCTAGACCACCGCGGCCGGCATAGCACTAAGGCAACCTCATTGTTTACCACCTTGTGCCCCGGTCTAGTACCTTGATTTTCAGTGGCACGAGTTAGCTCCACTACCGGTTTTACTGATGTGCTCCCATCAAAATCTTGTCTTGTATAAGTTTGCCCCACGTGTGTCTGGGAACACAGAGATGAGCTTTAGAGTGACCTCAGTGCTAGTCAGTTGATGGAATCTGCATTTTGGTTTGGGTTCCACTGAAGAGTGTGAGTGGAGCGTAGCGCATTTGACTTTTTATTCATTTAATTACTGTAAGTTTTTTTATTTAATGGGGAGCAAGACATTTAAAGGCTGTTGGTATTAACTCCCTTACTTGCTGGGTGTTGCTAATTCGCTCCAAATGGCCTACTACTTATTCAATGGCAAGGCTGTTGAGTAGTTGGTTACTGTGAGTACAAATTCACGCTGTTTATTTGTTGCCGAAATTGTTAAAGTGTCTGTGTCGTGATTCAATCACTAGCTACGTGTTTGAGCTAAATTGATATAAACCTTGCATTGACTACGTAAAATTTGTTTCCAGCAGAAAACCTTAAGAGAACTAAGTTTTGTCACTGCTTATGTTAACCTTTACTGGGAGCAATATTTCATGTAGTTAAATTTTGCCTTAAAATGTGTATTTCTCTGATGTAATAAACGAGTGATAAAAGAAAAAATCAAAGGGATCTGGTCCTTCCTATTATGTCCGGTTTGTAACACGTATCAATCTATAAGATAATGAGTTTGTCTCAATGAGTGAGTGAGAACTTCCGATTAGTACTGGATGGGTATCAGCGACTTAGAGCGATGGTCTAGTGAGATAGTGGGAATGAGCAAGTTACAGTTAGGGAAGCTTGTGCAAGTGAGAGGCACACAGGTGTAAAAGGGCAGTGCATTGGTAAAGCTGTCTGAACCGTTTGTGGCTCGCGTTCTTGTCGTTCACAACTTCTCATCGTGTAATAGCGGTAGTGGCGTCTCGATTCCTTCTTGTGTTAATGGTGCCACTGATTTGCTAGTATTATTTGTCCGTGGGTGGCAGCAGCAGCGGTTATCGATAGCCAGTACTGAGGTACTATCTTTGGTGCCACGGCTAGTATTCCGGGTCGTCGTGTGTGTCAGGCAGTTCAGCTTCGGATGGAGCGAGGCCGTCAGCAGCGCGGGGGGAGGCCGGGACCGCTGGCGGCGTGGATGCACTGTTGGACCGAGGGGCTGTAACCGACGACCGAACCCAGGACGTTTGAAGCTGAGTGAACCGTGCCCAGGGTTGAAACCTCCACTGTTTGAGATCTCGCTGTTGTTTACGTGTTGCTGCTCCCAAAGTCGGTGAGGCCTGCCACAACAAGTAGAGTCTCTCAGGTTGGTGGAAGCTATGAGGGCATTTCGAAAAGTAAAGATACAATGGCTCGCAGTCCTTAAATAGAACATTTATTTAGAAAACGTCTGTTACATCTTATTAACTGGATTATTTGTTATTTTTCGACATAATCAGCCCCGTTATCCAAACATTTGTCAAGTCGGTGCACAAGCTTTTGTATCCCACAGTCATCGAAGGTTGCCGCCTGTTGTCGGAACCACATTTCAACTTCATCTTTGATCTCTTCATCGTCGTGGAATGATTTTCCACCGAGATGTGACTTCAGGTAACGGAAGGCATGGAAGTTGGTGGGCGCAAGGTCCGGGCTTTGGTCCAATACGTCCCATTTGAATTGTTCGGGTAGTGCTTCGGTTACGAGCGCTGTGTGAGGCCGAGCGTTGTCGTGAAGCAAGCGGACTCCACTTGTCAGCATTCCCCTGCGTCTGTTTTGAATTGGCTATCGAAGAAGTTTCAAAGTCTGGCAATATGCAGCAGGATTAATTGTCGTTACAGGAGGCATAAATTCCAACAGAAGAATGCCTTGTCTGTCCCAAAAAAACAGAAGCCACGATTTTCTTCGCTGAAATCGACGTTTTGCATTTCTTGGCTTTTGGTGAATTCGAATGGCGCCATTGCATTGATTGTTTGCTTGGGTTCAGGTGTATGGTGATAAACTCACGTGTCGTCACCTGTCACAATGTGATCAAGGAACTCGTCACCTGCTTCAGCATAGCGTGTGAGGAAGTCGAGTGCAAAGCCCATCCTTTTCTTTTTGTGTTCTTTCGTTAACGGTTTTGGAACCCAGCGCGCACACAATTTCCTGTACCCTAACTTGACAGTCACAACGTCATAAAGAGTTGTCATTGACACGTCCGACATGATCTGATTCAATTCTTTGAATGTGAGATGTCTATTCGCACGAATTGCTTCCTCCATTCTCCAAAGAAGAGCATCAAAGATCACAGATGGCCGACCTATCCTTTGTTCGTCATGAACATCGGTCCTACCTTCAGAGAAATGACGACACCATTTCTTTACATTTTGTCGATTCATAATGTTCCCATAAACAGAAACAATTCCTTTGTGAATATCCGCTGGTCGCTGACCTTTTGCATGAACAAAACGTATGACGGAGGGCACTTCGCATTTGGCGGGATTCTGAATCGAAGCAGCCATTTTAAACACGACCTACTCCAACCAGAAGCAACGTTCAACTGCCGAACGACCGCGAGGAGAAAGCTAATGGTTCAAGGTTAACACCAGTGTTGCCAACTTCCTCGCCAAAACTCTTCTGTTCCTCTGGCGTACGGTGTATCTTTACTTTCCGAAATGCCTTCGTATTAACCGCCTTCTACTCCTTGATATTAATTTGGACTTAGTATTATTCTTATTGGTAAAGTGCCACCAGGAGTATTTTCTGCCTTGTTGCCGCTAACGCTCCAGTTGCCTGCCCTGGAGGTTAGCATACTTTTCCGGCATTGTACCTTTCCTCGTCGTGCTGATGCTGTCTGACATGGCGTGTAGTTCGACAGCCTCTTGAATTGTACTGTGCACATGTTTTTGGGAGGTCTACTTTGGTTCTAGTGTTGCCTTCGGTCTTGGGTGTATTTCTGAAGACGGTGGCGACACCTACAACGTGCTGGCATGAGGAAAGTTTCCAACCAATTTCTCATACACAAACAGCAGTTGACCGGCGTTGCCTGGTGAAACGTTGTTGTGATGCCTCGTGTAAGGAGGAGAAATGCGGACCATCACGTTTCCGTCTTTGATAAAGGTCCGATTGTAGCCTATCGGATTGCGGTTTATCGTATCGCGACATTGCTGCTCGCGTTGGTCGAGAACCAATGACTGTTAGCAGAATATGGAATCGGTGGCTTCAGGAGGGTAATACAGAACGCCGTGCTGGATCCCAACGGCCTCGTATCACTAGCAGTCGAGATGACAGGCATCTTATCCGCACGGCTGTAACGGATCGTGCAGCCACGTCTCGATCTCTGAGTCAACAGGTGGGGCTGTTTGCAAGACAACAACCATCTGCACGAACAGTTCGACGACGTTTGCAGCAGCATGGACTATCGGCTCGGAGACCACGCTGCGGTTACCCTTGACGCTGCATCACAGACAGGAGCGCCTGCGATGGTGTACTCAACGACGAACCTGGGCGCACGAATGGCAAAACGTCATTTTTTCGGATGAATCCAGGTTCTGTTTACAACATCGTGATGGTCGCATCCGTGATTGGCGTCATCGCGGTGAACGCACATTGGAAGCGTGTATTCGTCGTCGCCATACTGGCGTATCACCTGGCGTGATGGTATGGGGTGCCATTGGTTACACGTCTCGGTCACCTCTTGTTCGCATTGACGGCACTTTGAACAGTGGACGTTACATTTCAGATATGTTACGACCCGTGGCTCTCCTCTTCATTCGATCCCTACGAAACCCTACATTTCAGCAGGATAATGCACGACTGCATGTTGCAGGTCCTGTACGAGCCTTTGTGGATACAGAAAATGTTCGACTGCTGCCCTGCCCAGCACATTCTCCAGGTCTCTCACCAATTGAAATCGTCGGGTCAATGGTGGCCGAGCATGTGGGTCGTCACAATACGCCAGTCACTACTCTTGATGAACTGTGGTACTGTGTTGAAGCTGCATGGGCAGCTGTACCTGTACACGCCATCCAAGCTCTGTTTGACTCAATGCCCAGGCGTATCAAGGCCGTTATTACGGCCAGAGGTCGTTGTTCTGGATACTGATTTCTCAGAATATATGCACCCAAATTGCGTGAAAATGTAATCACATGTCAGTTCTAGTATAACATATTTGTCGAATGAATACCTGTTTATCATATGCATTTCTTTCTTACTAGGCACTGTGCAAGATGACGGTGGCACCATAATGGTGTGGGCTGTGTTTACATGGAATGAACTGTGCCTTCTGATGCAACTGCACCTCTCATCGATAGAAAATGGTTATGTTAGGCTAGCCAGAAACTGTCTGCGACAAACAGTGGTGGAATTTTTATGGAAGACAATGCATCATGTCACTGGGCCATACCTGTTCGCGACTGGTTTGAAGAACATTCGGGACAATTCGAGCGAATCATTTGGTCAGCGAGATCGCCCGACACGTATCTCATCGAACATTTATGGGACATCGCCGAGAGGTCAGTTCGTGCTCAAAATCCTACACCGGCAACACTTCTGCAGTTATGGACGGCTGCAGAGGCTACGTGGCTCAGTATTTCTGCAGGGGACTTCCAACGATCTGATGAACCTCCAGAATGAAATGTTCACTCTGGAGCGGAGTGGGCGCCAATATGAAACTTTGAAACGTCCCCTTAGAAAAATTTATACATGACTTTGCTTATACTGACACACAATATTTTTAGCGCAACGCAATTTGCCTTTCAAAAATCCCTACAAAAGAATGGCCCTGACTGACAATAACCTATACCTTTCACAAATCTCTTACAAAAATCTTCGTTACTCAAGCTACTGCAATACAGCGAGCGCCACTGCTGCCAGCTAAATAAAAGGTTCAAACTACTGAAGGCATTAACTACTGATAGGCATAGTTAGCATATGAAAGATTTTGATAGAGAACAAACAATGTATTTACCTTAATAGTGTTCAAAAGTCATAATATATATAGCAGTTCATGACATCCAGTCTTACAAATTTCAAAACTCCGCCATTTCTCTCCCCACATCCACCACTGCTGGCGGCTCACCTCCAACTGCGCAACGCTACGCGCTGTTAACCGCCAACTGCCCAACACTACAATAGCCAACAACAATGCAAACCAGCCACAGACTGCACACAGCACAGCCAGTGATTTTCATACAGAGGGCTATGTGGCGTTACCAATAAAAAAACCTATACAGTCTACTTACAACTTCCTGGCAGATTAAAACTGTGTGCCAGCAAGTTCGGAGGAGAGCTTCTGTGAAATTTGGAATGTAGGAGACGAAGTTATTGGCGGAAGTAGAGCTGTGAGGACGAGGTGTGCTTGGTTAGCTCAGTTGGGGGCGGGGAATTACGGAAGTGTCCGACTCCACCCGTCTGCTTTGACCCATGACGACATCAATATGGCGGAAATGGATTATGCTAAGCGTCTCCAATATGGCGCTTATCATGTCACTACGTACACACGGGAACAAACGTAAATACATATAAATAAGACAATAACATCTCCCTCCAAAAATACAATCAAATTAACGGGACAACTGCGGGAAATTGGGGGTTTTAGGGAGGTGACTCGCTAAATATAACAGTACAAAAACACACCATGTTCCCAAAACACACAAAATGACGAACAAAAAAATTACAAAAATCTATAGGAATCAGACACTTCCTTTGACCTATATAGGTCAACTGCAGCTGACGATACCAAAACACCAACGCCTACGAAAAATGGAATCAGACATTTCACTTGACCACAGCTGACGATACCAAAACACCAAGACCCACATATGAAACTATGCTAATTGGAATCGGTCATTTCCCTTGACCTATATAGGTCAACTATAACTGTTGATACGAGAAAACCAACACCTACAACTACGAAAAACAAAACCAAAACCACACCACCTCAAAAATTCAAAAGTCAAACATCCCTACATAAATTAAAACACATTCAGTACACAATAAACACACAAAACATTACAACTCGAGAAAAATAGATAAAAAAAATTACCACGAACAAATTTCGGCGCTGCAAAGTAGGTCGCCCCCCCCCCCCCACACACACAAACAGAGGGCGCTATAAAACACAACAAGAAGACATCTACAAACACAACCAAATCATAAACTCCCTGCCGTAATGACGTCACACACCTCAACACCCATACGTCATGAGTCAGAGCAGACAGGTGGGATCGGTCGGTTCCGTTGACCCTGAACGGGTATAATCATGTGTCCGCCCCGAACAAATTCAACAAACAATAGAGAGAAAAATGAGATTTTAAAAAAAAGGAAGTTGGTAGAGCAGTTGCCTCCGAAAAGCAGAGGTCCCGAGCTCGAGTCCCGATCAGACAAACGGCTTTAATCGGCCAGGAAGTTTGATTTGTTGAGTCGATGCGACGTCGAGTTCCTGCACTACGGCGGGGAAAAGGAGTATCGACGTGATATTGGAAGGTATCGCATGCCTTCTGTCACATCAGTGTAGCTCGTTTATAAAATTTACGTTAATTCATCATAACATTAAATAATTTTCATGTGCCACACTTACGAGGTGCATTCAAGTTCTAAGACCTCCGATTTTTTTTCTGATTAACTGCTCACCCGAAATCGATGAAACTGGCGTTACTTCTCGACGCAATCGCCCTGCAGACGTACACATTTTTCACAACGCTGACGCCATGATTCCATGGCAGCGGCGAAGGCTTCTTTAGGAGTCTGTTTTGACCACTGGAAAATCGCTGAGGCAATAGCAGCATGGCTGGTGAATGTGCGGCCACGGAGAGTGTCTTTCATTGTTGGAAGAAGCCAAAAGTCACTAGGAGCCAGGTCAGGGGAGTAGGGAGCATGAGGAATCACTTCGAAGTTGTTATCACGAAGAAACTGTTGCGTAACGTTAGCTGAATGTGCGGGTGCGTTGTCTTGGTGAAACAGCACAGGCGCAGCCCTTCCCGGACGTTTCTGTTGCAGTGCAGGAAGGAATTTGTTCTTCAAAACATTTTCGTAGGATGCACTTGTTACCGTAGTGCCCTTGGGACCCAATGGGTAAGGATTACGCCCTCGCTGTCCCAGAACATGGACACCATCATTTTTTCAGCACTGGCGGTTACCCGAAATTTTTTTGGTGGCGGTGAATCTGTGTGCTTCCCTTGAGCTGACTGGCGCTTTGTTTCTGGACTGAAAAATGGCATCCACCTCTCATCCATTGCCAAAACCGACGAAAAGAAAGTCCCATTCATGCTGTCGTTGCGTGTCAACATTGCTTGACCATGTGGTCGTCCGTCAGCATTCGTGGCACCCACCTGGATGACACTTTTCGCATTTTCAGGTCGTCATGCAGGATTGTGTGCACAGAACCCACAGAAATGCCAACTCTGGAGGCGATCTGTTCAATAGTCATTCGGCGATCCCCCAAAACAATTCTCTCCACTTTCTCGATCATGTCGTCAGACCGGCTTGTGCGAGCCCGAGGTTGTTTCGGTTTGTTGTCACATGATGTTCTGCCTTCATTAAACTGTCGCACCCACGAACGCACTTACGACACATCCATAACTCCATCACCACATGTCTCCTTCAACTGTCGATGAATTTCAATTGGTTTTACACCACGTAAATTCAGAAAACGAATGATTGCACGCTGTTCAAGTTAGGAAAACGTCGCCATTTTAAGTATTTAAAACAGTTCTCATTCTCGCCGCTGGTGGTAAAATTCCATCTGCCGTACGGTGCTGCCATTTCTGGGATGTATTGACAATGACCACGGCCTCATTTTAAAACAATGCGCATGTTTCTATCTCTTTCCAGTCCGCAGAAAATAAATCGGAGGCCTTAGAACTTGAATGCACCTCGTATTAGTGTAATTAGCAATCTACTTTGTAATTGTAAATATATTTAAGGGAAACGTTAACAGATTCATTGGTTTTATTCTGAAGTGTGGGTGTAATGAAAATAGACAGAAATCATAAAATTCACTCTAGCCTTTTATTTTTGACTACGAAGTAATTACTATTGCGCCTATCTGGAAATGGTGGCGCCCGTAGCTGAGTGCGTGTCGGCGCGATAGCTCAGCGTGTTCGGTCAGAGGGTTAAATGCCCTCTGTAACAAAAACCGATTGAAGAGATCAACGATGAACTTGAACGGGTGTCATTGGACGTCCGCCCAGAACAAATACAACGAACAATGACGAACAAAAAGGAGATTAAAGCCGGCCGAGGTGGCCGAGCGGTTCTAGGCGCTACAGTCTGGAACCGCGCGACCGCTACGGTCGCAGGTTCGAATCCTGCATTGGGCATGGATGTGTGTGATGTCCTTAGGTTAGTTAGTCTTTAAAGTACATAGACAATTTTCAGCAAATTTTACTTATAGCGGCCTCCGGCGTGTAGCTGTGAGGTTACAGTTTCCTCAACACTGCTTTTCTGTGATCTCGTAAGTAGCTGCAGTCAGGAGTTTACGTGCGAAGATCTACCGCTGTAAAGGGGTAGGTGAACAAAAATTATAAAAGAAATTGCATTGCAGCAGCAACGTATAATCCGTCACAACTGGTGCATCGCACGCACACACGTAAAAAAAATCCGTCGCAGCATCATCAGTGGCCTGGAATATGTACATATGTTTGCTATTTAATTTAGATTTTTGTCACTGTGCCTATAGGTTATAAACAGTTCTGGTGGTTGATATTTCCTATTAAGTAGTAATGTTTTGAACTGTATTTACAGGTTGCGTGGACAATTCACAGATACTTCAATAATTACACTCGAAAGTTTGGCAATAACATCGATCTTTGGCAAGAACATTTGACAGTTGGCAACAGAAACCAAAACATTGCATTGAAACGAGCGTTCAGTTCATAGTGCTGTTGAATGTGGAAAAAAACCGAAAATTGGTATTCATAAGAAGAAGAACAACACCAAAAATGCAACAGGAGCGTAATATGTAAGAAATTGTCCACGCAACCTGTAAGTACAGTTCAAAACATTACTACTTAATAGGAAATACCAACCACCAGAACTGTTTATAACCTATAGGCACAGCGACAAAAATGTTAATTAAATAGCAAACATAGGTACATATTCCAGGCCACTGATGATGCCTTGCAGAAAATAAAGGCGAAACGCGTATGGCACTAAAATTGTGTTTTATTCAGTTGCTGTCAGACGGTCCATAAGTAAAAATTATCAACATACCGTAATAGCAGTTTGTATGTACAGGGAGTTCATTTTAACTGAAGACACTGAAATATCGAAAACTATACATCGGATCAAAAAAAGTTATAATTCCAATTTGCTTCTCTCGGATGGGGACATTGATACCCCATTGGTCCCCCACCCCACCTAGTGCGTGTATGGCGAAGGGCAACTTTAAACTTTTTGAACTTTTGATTGGGAACCCTCCCTATTATTTTTTTTTTTTTTTTTTGCAGATTATGATTCTACGGCAAAATTTACATACGTTTTGACTGAAGGATTTTCTTTGTTTCGTTACAGATGGCGCTGTAGTCGGACGAATAGAAATGGGTACGTAATCGTAATTTACGACATGATACTCAATGGCCCTAGAATATACAGTGGCACGCGGGACCCCACCTCAATGCTGGCCAGGACGGGCCAGTACTTCATAACTTATAATTGGAAAGCGCCTTCGCAACGTTGTATTCCTCCGACATATCGATCAGCGGACTGCCCGATGCGCCACCGTGGCCGTGTAGCGAACTACGACGCATCATAACAGGCGGTACACAGCGACCTGAGCTCACGAAGAACGAAGAAAATGGTTCAGAGCAAACCTTCGACCATATATATAATAGACTGGCCCTAACGTCATTTTCGTGGCTCCAACATCTCTGGGCTAAAGTCACGTGAATGTTGGCAAAACATGGTTGTTTCGTGTTGCGCTTGCGGCTGTACTCAGCGTTTTGTCGGGGGAAATGGCATTACATTTCACGTGTAAGTGTTCCTATGATGGTGCAGATGCGTTTATGGAAATCTGCTGAAGTGAATTTTACGTTTTTTACACTTGAAATAGAGTATCACGTAAATTAAAGTGTTGAAAGTGATGCCTGTAAAGTCACACTCATATTCCATTTTCGAAAGTACCTGTGATAATTCGGTTACAGAAGTAAGTATAACTGTTTCTCGTTCCTACTCATAGGTTCCCTAAGGATGAAAACCGAAGGCAGCTTTGGATACAGGCCCTGAAATGGAAAAACTTTAAGCCATCTGCACATACGCGCCTTTTTGTAGATACAAGTGAGATTATAATAAGGTAAGAGCACCTATAGTCGACAGGTGAAGAGAATTTTTTTCTACCTTCTGATACTATTAAATAAATGTAGGCTCCAAAATTATTTTCTGAAACTTCAAAGTCTCACCTTTCATCTAAAATATCATTTTTTTTTTTAAAACTGATAGTTTAAACTTTTATAAAAATAGTAGGAACTGAACCTTTGAAGTGCACCTAAAATTGATACTCTAAAATGGACCTGCTCCTAAAGTTGACAATTTTGGCACCTATAGTTGACGTAATTCCCATATCCCATTTTCTTTTATAAGTGACTAGAGCTCAAAACGCGGCGAATGCAATTTTAGAAGTTTTGACACGAGCCCACTCTTACCGTTTAAAAGAATTTTAACGACATTTTACTTTAATTGATAGTTTATAGTAATTTCGTCCCGCTGCCCACCAGAGGGGCGTTCGATGTATTTGTTAGATTTTATAAATGGTACTGTGAACAAATCCAGGTCAAATGTAGTTCTGACATAATTTTTCGCAAATAAAAAAGTAATTTTTGTTGGATGCGTTTGGCAGTCAACTGAGAAATGTGGGTAAAATACGATACAAACATAGGATGGCAGACCGCTGATTTGAAATGCCGCCACGTTTTGCCGACAGTCACGTGGTTTATGTTGGAGCCACACCAGCCCTATAGCTTCTGCACAGCAAGGCCAGTCTACTAGTATCTATGGTCAAAGGACCAAACGCATGTAGATTTTGCCGTAGAATCGTAATCTGCGATAAAAAAAAACGGCAGATCTCTTTGGAGGTTTCAAAGTTGCCTCCCTGCCACCCACTCGCGGGATGGGGAGGTGCGGGTCGAACGTGGTATCGTTGGATGTCCCCCTGCAAGACAAACGAATTGGAATTGTAACTTTCTCTGATCCGATGTGTAGTTTTCGAAATATTTCAGTATGTTCAGTTGAAATGAATGCCAATATTTTCAACATTTCGCGGCCCTGTCAGCAACTGTATAAATATTAGGCATGATGACTTCAGAAGTTAAGTCCCATAGTGCTCAGACCCATTTGAACCATTTGAACCTGCCGAAGCGGAACAAAGGCTTGCGAAATATAAGAACTGCTCCCTCATTGCGTTTGTTCCTTAAAAATGACTGGATGTTCACCTGCCAAAATATCGGCGCCTGTCGAAACCACTACCTGGCTGCATTTCCGTAAGCTGATTGAACATTCATTACGCAAAAAAAAAAGAAAAAAAAAATGGTTCAAATGGCTCTAAGCACTATGGGATTTCACATCTGAGGTCATAGTTCCCTAGACTTAGAACTACCTAAACCTAACTAAGGACATCATACACATCCCTCCCCGAGGCAGGATTCGAACCTGCGACCGTAGCAGCAGCGCGGTTCCGGACTGAAGCGCCTAGAACCGTTCGGCCACAGCGGCCGGCCAGTCGTTAAACCTGGAGACGCTAAGGTTTCATTCAGATATGTACTTTGACGTTGGGCGTCATATGTTACGTAGATGGCTCGTGCGATGATTTCCGTGTTTCAGCTGTAGATGTTTATGTTTTTGTTTACAACATGTAAAGTTCCTTGAGGGCGGAGATTAGAACAGTATTGTGCATTAGACACATTTTTTTCTTTTTTTTCCTCTTTTATCCTGTGCAGAATAAGGTCCACTTTTTCAGAACTTGCAAAAATTTCATCTTGTTATTTAATTTTGTGGCAAGATGTCATTTCTGACGCCATAGTGGTCAAGGTAGCCTATGGGAGGGAGGCGGTATGCACGACCTCTCAGTCAATCGTGCATACGGTGTTCCGTGTGTTGTCGTAGTTTAAGCGTTTGCGTATCGTATCCTCTGAGGCGGAATTTGACATAATTTTCGATCAATATTTGATCATCTCGAGATGTCCGCCCCGATAGCTGACTGGTCAGCGTGGGTGATTGCCGTCCTACGGGCCGGGGTTCGATTCCCGGCTGGGTCGGAGATTCTCTCCGCTCAGGGACTGGGCGTTGTGCTGTCTTCATCATCATTTCATCCCCATCCGGCGCGCAGGTCGCCCAATGTGGCGTCGAATGTAGTAAGACCTGCACCAAGGCGGCCGGACCTGCCCCGCAAGGGGCCTCCCGGCCAATGACGCCAAACACTCATTTACATTTTTCCATCTCGAGATAAATTTTGTTGCGTAAGCAACCCGTTCACATGGAAAAGTATTCTGATCCGTAGTTCCACAGGAATACGACGAGTTGTTTACTCAACATCATAGATCTGAGCATGATCACATATTTATGGAAACTAGCCACATTATAAAAATAAATTTGTAACTGAGACGATAAGAAAACGGATAAACTTTAATTTTCTTGGACGTATACGTATAGGTCCGCGATCCATTGATGGAGGATGTATAATGTATGTATGTTGTGCACTAGACCAATGTATTTCGTTTTGTTAGTAATTTTTTTAAAAAGTCTTCCTGGTTATACAGGGTATTCATTTCATTTATTTTAAATTAGCAACAGCATTAGTTTCAATGTTTACCTACATTTACCTAGGTTTCAGTTGGGACAACCTTCACCAAGCGAGGTGGCGCAGTGGTTAACACACTGGACTCGCATTCGGGAGGACGACGGTTCAATCCCGCGTCCGGCCATCCTGATTTAGGTTTTCCGTGATTTCCCTAAATCGCTACAGGCAAATGCCCGGATGGTTCCTTTGAAAGGGCACGGCCGACTTCCTTCCCCGTCCTTCCTTAATCCGATGAGACCGATGACCTCGATGTTTGGTCTCTTCCTCCAAACAACAAAACCAACGAACCAAACTTGCGTTTCATAGTCGAGCGGCTGTTCATAAGCCACACATCACGCCGGTAAACGCCAAACGACGTTTAGGCTGGACAGCACCCGACCCTCTTCTTTAATATGCGGGGCGGATTCGATAAAGCAGCGCTTTATCACGCACAGCTATTCGGGCGTGCAGATGCATTAACAGAAACCCTGTGCAAGGAAATTTAAAACATCGATGTGCGGGGCTTTCATGAACCATAATACCCTCTGTGGCTGCTACAGCATCGTTTTCGTGTAATACCCTATACGCAGAAAAAAAAAAAAAACGAAAACACACCGTGAACAAATAGCGCCATCAGAGAAGCAAAGATGCGCAAGTCGGAAGTTGTCGGTAGTGGGTATTAATTAGCAGCGGGCGAGCAGGTAGCACTAACTGTATCCGCATGTCATTTGACGAGCGATAGAGCGCAGAATCCCACTCAGAATTTAAGAAAAATCCTTCATCTCTGTTTATACGAGGCATGTTCAGAAAATAGGTGTATTCGATTCTTATGTCTTTTTAGAGAAACTGTATTTGAAAGAAGCAATCAGAGGATATTGTTGATATTCTTGTTTACTGTTTTTCCACATGATCGCCATTCCGTTCAGTGCACGTAGTGAGCCGTGACACAAGCAACTTCCCCCATTTCTGAACTTCTTTCTGCTCCTGCTCGTCAGTTGAAAGTTTAATTCCATTCATGTGCGCCCTCAGGGATGTGAAAATATGATAATCTGAAAGTGAGTCCAATAGCGGCTCGGGGCTCAGGCAGTGCGAGGACGGGCTTTCTCGCGCGAGAGGCACTCTCCTCTCGTCGCATTCCCCTCCTTTCGATCTGAATGCTGCTTCAGAGTTTTTTTTAACGTCTCGCATTATCGCTGTGCACTGGTGGTCTCACCCTGAGGCAGAAATCCGACCAAAATTATGCCTTTTCGGTCCCAAAACACAGAGGTTGTGATGATTTTTGCCATAAATTGTGAGCTCTGTGCTGAAAGTCTTTTTGTCTCAGATGCTGTTTCGTCTCCAGTCGCAATGAATTTCAGAAAATTCTCACCTTCCAATTTATGTAACTCGAGAAACTCGCGGGCGCTATGTAGCCGATTTTTCTCGCGCTGCTCTGCCAGCTGTTTTGGGATCCGTCCTGTGCACAGTTTCCGGTTACCCCAGCGTTTCTGGGAGTGTCTCGCATAAGAGTTCTAGAGAGTTGTGGAAACGGGGCGCAAAATATCATCCATTGTCGGCGGTCTTCACGAACAGTTTGCTCGATTTTTTTCACCAGTTCATTAATCAAAATGGAAGGTCTTGCATTCCACTGCTCGTCATGAACATTTGTTCTGCACTTAACTCCCTACACCATTTAAACACAGTCGTTCTGAAACTTCCGGGCAGATGAAAACTGTGTGCCGGAGACTCGAACTCGGGACTTTTGCCTACCCAGATATGAGTAACGACCCGTCCTCACAGCTTCAATTCCGCCAGTACCTCGTCCCCTACTTTCCAAATTTCACAGAAGCTCTCCTACGAACCTTGCAGAACTAGCACTCCTGTAAGAAAGGACATCGCGGAGACCTGGTTTATCTCCAGCCTGGGGGAAGGTAGGAGACATCGTACTGGCGGAATTAAATCTGTGAGGACGGGTCGTGAGTGGTGGCCGGGTAGCTCGCCGCCGCGGTAGCTCAGCGCGTTCGGACGGAGGCTTAGCTGTCCTCCGTGATAAAAAAAAAAAGGAGTGAATGGACATCGATGAACTTGAAGGGATGTCATGGGACGTCCGCCCCGAACAAACGCAACGAACAAAATGAATTTTTTTAAAACAAAAAAAGTCGGTACAGCACTTGCCCGCGAAAGGCAACGGTTCCGAGTTCGAATCCCGGGTCGTCACACAGTTGCCAGAAAGTTTCTTATCAGCGCACACTCCGCTCCAGAGTGAAAATTTCGTTCTTGTAAACATCCCCCAGGCTGTGGCAAAATCATGTCCCCACAATATCCTTTCTTCCAGGAGTGCTAGTTAAGGTTCGCAGAAGAGCTTCTGTGAAGTTTGGAAGATAGGAGACGAGGTACTGACGGAAGTAAAACTGTGAGGACGGGTCGTGAGTCGTGCTTGGGTAGCTCAGTTGGTAGAGCACTTGCCCGCGAAAGGCAAAGGTCCCGAGTTCGGGTCTCGGTCCGGCACACAATCACAGCACGGGGCTCGCACTTGGCGGGATTTCTTACCAATATTTTTCACGCAACTGGAAACTAAGATGTGTGTGTACGTACTACCGTGTTCCTGTGATGCTCGCTCTCTCAGGGGATCCACCGCCCCCCCCCCCCCCCCCACTCCTCTATACTCAGTGTTGCAAACCCTCCAAATATATATATATACATATATAAATGAAACACAAAAAACAGCACGTTATGGTCACAGTACACTTACTTTCTGAGCATGTGTCGTAGAAGGTGATATGCTAGTTTAATCTCAACTCAAAATTTTTGATAAGTAGTTAAATAAATTATTCCGCCAGATGGCACTACAGGAAATAAGAGAAATAATTTTTAAACGATCTTATTGCCTTACTATTGTTAACATTCTGTTCTGTCCTATGGGCACTACTTTTTATAATTATTCACTTTTACGTAGAACTGTAGTAGCATATTTGCTCGGCTGTTGTAAGCACAACGCTTATGTTCTACACACCTGTCGTTCACGCTATGTAACCGATTTGTGATATGCCGCAACTGCTAGGGATACGGTAGACATCAGCGTCCCGCAACCCAACATCAAAGCTATTCAGCCCCCAAAAGGACACTAAGCTTTACATAGAAGTGAACACAAGCGAACGTGCAACGGCGGACGAGAATTCTCTGAAGTGTAAACGCTAGGCGAGGGACAGAAAACGGCATTCGGTCGAGTTCGGTTCGCGTTCGCTTCTGTTCGCTCGTGTACCGCTGGTTGTCCGTCACTTAGCGAACCGTCAAGTTGCTGTCCACTCCTCTTCGGCGCCAGCTCTACAAAAAGGTTTCGTCTCCTATATTATCTGCTTCTGTTGTTGTTGATGTGAGTTGAGTGTGTGGCGGACGGGTACGAGAATGTAATCGTGCTTTCGGCTTCAAGAGATCGCAGCGAAAATGTGGAAGAAAAAGAAATATGATTGCTACAAAACGCCGAAGCACTCGATGGTCAGAAAAGGAACGTCAGAAAGACGATAAATTGATTAAATCCATGCTTAAGGCGGGAATGGAATGAAAAACCACGAGATTTGTAATTAAGTAACGGATAAGGCGAACTCTAGATTGCGGTTTATTGGTAGAATCCTGAAGAAATACTGTCTTTCAGCAAAGGAAATAGCTTACAATACATTAGTTCGTCCAGTCTTATTGTTCGTCTGTATGGGGCGCTTACCAGTTGTGTCTGATTCAAGAGATTGACAAGGTCCAAAGAAGAGCGGCAAGATTCGTGACTGGTACATTTAGCCATCGCGAGAGCGTTACAAATCTCTTAGAAAGTTTGAAGTGGGACACACTTGCAGGTAGATGGAGCGCTAAACAGAAGGTGCTCCTCACTAAATTCCGAAATCCGAGTCCGTAGCTCGTGGTCGTGCGGTAGCGTTCTCGGTCCCGCGCCCGGGATCCCGGGTTCGATTCGCGGCGGGGTCAGGGATTTTCTCTGCCTCGTGATGACTGGGTGTTGTGTGCTGTCCTTAGGTTAGTTAGGTTTACGTAGTTCTAAGTTCTAGGGGACTCATGACCATAGATGTTAAGCCCCTTAGTGCTCAGAGCCATTTGAACCGAAATCCGATCTTCACCGAGGATGTAGAGCATATATTATTACCACCAACTTTCAAATCGCGCAATTATCACCATTCATAAGATAAGGGAAATTAGAGCCCGTACTGAGGTGTTCAGACAGTCGTTTTTCCCTCACGCGATCCGCGAGTGGAACAGAGGGAGGGAAATATGATTTTGGCGCGAATTGTGCCCTCCGCCACACTCCGCTTGGTGGCTAGCGGAATATATATGTAGATGTATTTTTGTTAGTGAGGAGGAACACAGTAAATTTCCTTGAAACTTAACAGGTGTGTATACGCATCTGTGATGCTGAATAAAATGAAAATTACACGAAAGGCCTAATCATTTGCATTGTTTACGTTTGTGGTATCTATAAATAAATGGCTGATCTATCACTGTTGTGTTAGAGATTTTTGATGATAAATAAAAATGCTATACACAGGATCACTCTATCTGCTCTGTAACAAACTACCTAGCAGATTTTATCAAGTAGCCTATGTGAGGGGTCGTACTTATAATTCACATTTCATTAATCATACTTTACTGACATTATCTGCGCCGTACATACTTTAACAAAACGTGGAAATGCTTCGCATACGTCGCTGCAAACATCAAAACTATAAAGCGGAGCAATCACTAACATAAATGTCTCCACTCGTTAATAGGCAAAGTGTAAATGCTAGCATCTCCTCGTGTTGTATTTGTCGTCGGTTATCAGTTTCATCCTTTCATATTTCCTCCTGAGGAGCTAGCGAAAAACGTCAGCCGACATATCTGCAACGTTTTAGAATAACGTTAAGGAACTGGTGTTGCAATTCAGTATTAGGTACACTGCCCTGACCCACTTCACGCTTACGTACAAATTGGGACACCTGAATTCTTCTCCTACGCCGTTTTGCATACTTCATCGAAAATAGTGCTCTCGCCTTGTTAATCCGATGTTAATATCAGAGTTTCGTACCGTGTGTTTCGTACCGTGGGTCTGACTAAACAGAGTTTGTGTTCCGTGTGACGATTATTAGCGCCAAAGAACAGTAACGCAGCGTTGACAGGCTGTGTTTGCGTTCGCTTCCATTCGCTCCATTGTAAAGCGGGCTTAAGTGTATGCGTTCGTTCATTTTTTAAATAATTTTTCCGCCCCTGTACACGTATTTTGGTCGTTTAAATTTGTGGAACTTTTTGTTGGTTATGAAACTGTATTATGTAAACTAGTAATTTTTGTGGCAAAAAAAGTTTTGATTGGTTCAGAAATGGTTATAAACCTTGTCCATCAGGTCAATATATCCTTTGTTCCTTGATGAAACTTGCTGCTCGCACCAAATTCGTGGATTCATTTGTCCTCATCCTTAAGTCGCCATGATTTTTCGTAAAATTAAAAGCCTTTACCCGATTTCATTTCATCTTATCGAACCCGTGCTTTATTTTCGACTGTTCTGAGTATCTGCACACTAGCCGAAAGAAACCATTTTTAATTAAATTGATCACACAATACGTTTTCCTGTTTACCACCGAATGTACTCATAAAAAACTTATTATTTCGTAAAATAGGTTTCAGAAGCACCGTAAAGCTTTACATTTATCACTTAATGTACTTTTTGGAATTAAATATTGTTCACTCGGTTCTGTGATTGTCATTTCAAGTGCTGTGATTTTTCTGTATGTAATTTTCATGCCTTTTATGCCCCGAGTTCTTCATGTTTGCCAGATACAGAAAAAAACATGAAAAGTTAATAGCGTATCTTTGCTCGGCACAATCAGAGATTGGTTCGTAGACAAAACTCGAACTCACTTTTGTAGTACTAAAAATTCCCATTGTTATTATTAGGGCTACACGTTGTCGCAGCGCGTAACATAGAGAACAATACCAGTTGCACGTGAAGATACAGTACAAATGTAATACTATTCAAGGTACAAAAATTATTGTTTTAACACCCAAACATGTTTTACCACAGTTGTGGCATCCTCATTTGCTTTTTTGATTAATTTCCTGAAACAGATACGTAAGGTCATTTTTTTGGTTAGTAAATGTGATACATCAGATATTATTGTCATTTAAATAGTATGTGCACATTACCTTTTATTTTAACATTATGTGTGTCCTGCGTCCGCCAACCAAAATCAGCCACATGTCTAAATTAGTATATTATGTCATCTGCAAACATGAGAAATGTTAGAAAATCGTCTGCATTGAATTTTTGTCTATAATTTAGTCTTTAAAATGTATGTTCTGGTAAAATTCGTGAAACATGTCCGTTTGTGGTTTTACAGTGTAGTATTTGCTTAGTCCTGAGCTCTGACGAGTTTGTTTTCGTGTACCAAACATGTTTTCCAACAGCTGAGCTGAACCTGTGGTCATCGCTAAAAGCTTTGTGAAGCTTCGGTATGGCGAACTATTTCGTGTAGTTTGTTATTCATGTACTATGTTTGGTATCTTGGCAGTGTTTACCCAAGCTAATTTGGCTCAAATGGCTCTGAGCACTATGAAAGGTCATCAGTCCCCTAGAACTGAGAACTACTTAAACCTAACTAACCTAAGGACATCACACACATACATGCCCGAGACAGGATTCGAACCTGCGACCGTAGCAGTCGCACGTTTCCGAACTGAAGTGCCTAGAACCGCACGGTCACCGCGGCCAGCAACGCTAATTTACGTTTATCTCGTGCTTCCGACTGTCGTTTGTTTACTGTTTTCTTTCGGTTTGACGTTTGCGAACTTTGATTTGTTCTGTTTGTATCTATTCCATGTATGTGTATGTCTGTGTGCGCTTTCTGTTTTGTGTCGTCCGATAATTCGTTAAGAGTACTGAATGGTGTTTTGCTACATAGTACTGTTTGGTCATTGATAACTTATTGCCCTGAGTGATAGCTTTTTGGATCTGCACCAGAAACGTAAATTAGTGCAGTAAAAATGCGTCCAAGCCACACCAACGCAACAAGACGCAGTATTTACAAACGAGCAGCAGAAAACGCGAGTGAACACTCTCAAAATACGAGACATAGCGCATGAATAACAGACTACGAAACAGTTCGCCGCACCTAAGCTTCACAAAACTCTTACGGATCTCCATAGGTTTCACTGTTCAAGAACACATTTGGTACATGAAAAATAACGTGTCAAAGCACAAGACTAGCCAGATACTACAATGGTAATGACAAAAACGGGCATCTGTCACGAATATTACCACAATATACATTTTAAAGATTAGATTACAAACGATAATTCAATGCAGACGATTTTCTAACATCCCTCATGTTCCCAGATGATATGGTGTACTAATGTATGTAGACTTGTGGCTGGGCACATACAATTTAAATGACAAAATTATGATGTATCACATTTCCTAACCTAAAAATGTAGATTAGATTAGTACTTGTTCCATAGATCATGAATACGACACTTCATAATGATGTGGAACGTCTCAGGTAAATAAAAGGTGTCTATACAAGATATTACATTACACAAAATATTACATGACACTTAATGTATTTTTTGGGTGGGGGTGTGTGGAAATTACCACTTACTATATCCAAAAATTCATGTAATGAGTGGAAGGAGTTGCCATTCATAAATTCTTTTAATTTCCTTTTAAATGGTGTATGGCTATCTGTCAGACTTTTGATGCTATTAGGTAAGTGACCAAAGATTTTTGTGGCAGCATAATTTACCCCCTTCTGAGCCAAAGTTAGATTTAACCTTGAGTAGTGAAGATCACACTTTCTCCTAGTGTTGTAGCCATGTACACTGCTATTACTTTTGAATTCGTTCGGATTGTTAATAATAAATTTCATAAGTGTAGATTCTGACCACAATCTATTGGTTATGAACTGCAGATTGAAACTGAAGAAACTGCAAAAAGGTGGGAATTTAAGGAGATGGGACCTGGATAAACTGAAAGAACCAGAGGTTGTAGAGAGTTTCAGGGAGAGCATTAGGGAACAATTGACAGGAATGGGGGAAAGAAATACAGTAGAAGAAGAATGGGTAACTCTGAGGGATGAAGTAGTGAAGGCAGCAGAGGATCAAGTAGGTAAAAAGACGCGGGCTAATAGAAATCCTTGGGTAACAGAAGAAATATTGAATTTAATTGATGAAAGGAGAAAATATAAAAATGCAGTAAATGAAGCAGGCGAAAAGGAATACAAACGTCTCAAAAATGAAATCGACAGGAAGTGCAAAATGGCTAAGCAGGGATGGCTAGAGGACAAATGTAAGGATGTAGAGGCTTGTCTCACTAGGGGTAAGATAGATACTGCCTACAGGAAAATTAAAGAGACCTTTGGAGAGAAGAGAACCACTTGTATGAATATCAAGAGCTCAGATGGCAACCCAGTTCTAAGCAAAGAAGGGAAAGCAGAAAGGTGGAAGGAGTATATAGAGGGTTTATACAAGGGCGATGTACTTGAGGTCAATATTATGGAAATGGAAGAGGATGTAGATGAAGATGAAATGGGAGATAAGATACTGCGTGAAGAGTTTGACATAGCACTGAAAGACCTGAGTCAAAACAAGGCCCCGGGAGTAGACAACATTCCATTAGAACTACTGATGGCCTCGGGAGAGCCAGTCATGACAAAACTCTACCATCTGGTGAGCACGATGTATGAGACAGGCGAAATACCCTCAGACTTCAAGAAGAATATAATAATTCCAATCCCAAAGAAAGCAGGTGTTGACAGATGTGAAAATTACCGAACAATCAGTTTAATAAGTCACAGCTGCAAAATACTAACGCGAATTCTTTACAGACGAATGGAAAAACTGGTACAAGCCGACCTCGGGGAAGATCAGTTTGGATTCCGTAGAAATGTTGGAACACGTGAGGCAATACTGACCTTACGACTTATCTTGGAAGAAAGATTAAGAAAAGGCAAACCTACGTTTCTAGCATTTGTAGACTTAGAGAAAGCTTTTGACAATGTTGACTGGAATACTCTCTTTCAAATTCTGAAGGTGGCAGGGGTAAAATACAGGGAGCGAAAGGCTATTTACAATTTGTACAGAAACCAGATGGCAGTTATAAGAGTCGAGGGGCATGAAAGGGAAGCAGTGGTTGGGAAAGGAGTGAGACAGGGTTGTAGCCTCTCCCCGATGTTATTCAATCTGTATATTGAGCAAGCAGTAAAGGAAACAAATGAAAAATTCGGAGTAGGTATTAAAATTCATGGAGAAGAAGTAAAAACTTTGAGGTTCGCCGATGACATTGTAATTCTGTCAGAGACAGCAAAGGACTTGGAAGAGCAGTTGAACGGAATGGACAGTGTCTTGAAAGGAGGATATAATATGAACATCAACAAAAGCAAAACGAGGATAATGGAATGTAGTCAAATTAAGTCAGGTGATGCTGAGGGAATTAGATTAGGAAATGAGACACTTAAAGTAGTAAAGGAGTTTTGCTATTTAGGGAGTAAAATAACCGATGATGGTCGAAGTAGAGAGGATATAAAATGTAGACTGGCAATGGCAAGGAAAGCGTTTCTCAAGAAGAGAAATTTGTTAACATCGAATATAGATTTAGGTGTCAGGAAGTCGTTTCTGAAAGTATTTGTATGGAGTGTAGCCATGTATGGAAGTGAGACATGGACGATAACTAGTTTGGACAAGAAGAGAATAGAAGCTTTCGAAATGTGGTGCTACAGAAGAATGCTGAAGATAAGGTGGGTAGATCACGTAACTAATGAGGAGGTATTGAATAGGATTGGGGAGAAGAGAAGTTTGTGGCACAACTTGACTAGAAGTAGGGATCGGTTGGTAGGACATGTTCTGAGGCATCGAGGGATCACAATTTTAGCATTGGAGGGCAGCGTGGAGGGTAAAAATCGTAGAGGGAGACCAAGAGATGAATACACTAAGCAGATTCAGAAGGATGTAGGTTGCAGTAGGTACTGGGAGATGAAGAAGCTTGCACAGGATAGAGTAGCATGGAGAGCTGCATCAAACCAGTCTCAGGACTGAAGACCACAACAACAACAAAGTGAATATATATTGTGAGGCTACAGTGAAGATCCCTAGCTGTTTAAGTGTTTGCAGGATGATATTGGATGAGCTCCAGCAATTATTCTGATGACACGCTTTTGTGCAATGAACACTCTTTTACTCAATGATGAGTTACCCCAGAATATGATGTCGTACGAAAGCAGAGAATGAAAATAGGCGTGTAAGCTAATTTACTCCGATGTATATCGCCAAAATTTGCAATGACCCTAATAGCATAAGTAGCTGAACTCAAACGTTTCAGCAGATCTTCAGTGTGTTTTTTTTTCCACTTCAACCCCTCATCAATGCATACACCTAGAAATTTTGAATATTCTACCCTAGCTACCGATTTCTGATCGAAGTCTATGTTTATTAATGGTGTCATTCCATTTACTGTGTGGAACTGTATATACTGTGTTTTGTCAAAGTTTAATGAGAGACCATTTGCAGAGAACCACTTAACGATTTTCTGAAAAACATCGTTTACAATTTCATCAGTTAATTCTTGTCTGTTGAGTGTGATAGCTATACTTGTATCATCGGCAAGAAGTACCAGCTTTGCATCTTCGTGAATATAGAATAGCAAGTCATTAATATATATTAAGAACAGCAGAGGACCGAAGACCGAACCTTGCGGCACCACATTCTTGATTGTTCCCCAGTTTGAGAAATCACCAGTTTTTTGCATATTATGTGAACTATTTATTTCAACTTTCTGCACTCTTCCAGTTAGGTACGATTTAAACCATTTGAGCGCTGTCCCATTAATACCACAGTACTTGAGCTTATATAGAAGTAATCCATGATTTACATAATCAAAATCCTTTGAGAGATCACAAGAAATCCCAACGCGTGACTTCCGGTTACTCAGAGCATTTAATATTTCATTAGTGAAAGTATACATTGCATTTTCCGTTGCAAAACCTTTCTGGAAACCAAACTGACATTTTGTTAAAACTTTATTTTGACAAAGGTGTGAAGCTACTGTACAAACATTACTTTTTCAAGAATTTTGCATAAGGCAGTCAGAAGAGAGATTGGGTGGTAGTTGTTGACGAAAACAAAAGACCCATTAGCTATGCCACAACTGTGATGAAACGTGTTTGAGTATTAAAACAAAACAATAACTTGCGTACTTTTAAAAGGACGGACCCATCCTTAATTCATTATTATTCTCCTGCAAACCCAGGAACTTAGCTCAAAACTCTAATATGGTAATATCACCCACTTGAAAACAAAACACAACATTCCAAGACTAAATTCGTGCACCCAACAACTCACTACGAACAGATAATATGTTGCCATTCCGAAATGCATCGTTGTTTTGTTTAAAAATCGCGTGAGTGGTATGTTATTCCACAGCTCATAGTGCAGTGAGGTTCAAATGGCTCTGAGCACTATGGGACTTAACATCTATGGTCAACAGTCCCCTAGGACTTAGAACTACTTAAACCTAACTAACCTAAGGACAGCACACAACACCCAGCCATCACGAGGCAGAGAAAATCCCTGACCCCGCCGGGAATCGAACCCGGGAACCCGGGCGTGGGAGCGAGAACGCTACCGCACGACCACGAGATGCGGGCTAGTGCAGTGAGACGACAGGTGTTGTCACTAGAGTAGATTTTAGAGAAAGCTCTTCGCCGGTAAACAGACCATATGTTTACTAGCTGTCTTTTATCTGGTACAAGCGCTAGTGGACAGAGTAAAGGTGAGTAATGATGTAGCGAACATCCAGTAATTGGTACACATATACAGATACATCTACATGCACATTCATACTCTGGATACCGTTGAAGGGTACGTGGTACCTTGTACTAGTGTTAGTAATTGCCTTCCCTGTTCCTCTCACAAATTAAGAGAGGGAAAAGCTACACTACTGGCCATTAAAATTGCTACACCAAGAAGAACTGCAGATTATAAACGGGTATTCATTGGATAAATATATTATACTAGAACTGACATGCGATTACATTTTCACGCAATTTGGGTGCATAGATCCTGAGAAATCAGTACCCAGAACAACCACCTCTGGCCGTAATAACGGCCTTGATACGCCTGGGCATTGAGTCAAACAGAGCTCGGATGGCCAGTACAGGTACAGCTGCCCCTGCAACTACAACGCGGTACCACAGTTCATCAAGAGTAGTGACTGGCGTATTGTAACGAGCCAGTTGCTCGGCCACCATTGACCAGACGTTTTCAATTGGTGAGAAATCTGGAGAATGTGCTGGCCAGGGCAGCAGTCGAACATTTTCTGTATCCAGAAAGGCCCGTACAGGACCTGCGACATGCGGTAGTGCATTGTCCTGCTGAAATGTAGGGTTTCGCAGAGATCGAATGGAGGGTAGAGCCGCGGGTCGTAACACGTCTGAAATGTAACGTCCACTGTTCAAAGTGCCGTCAATGGGAACAAGAGGTAACCGAGACGTGTAACCAATGGCACCCCATACCATCACGCCGGGTGATACGCCAGTATGGCGATGACGAATACACGCTTCCAATGTGCGTTCACCGCGATGTCGCCAAACACGGATGCGACCATCATGATGCTGTAAACAGAACCTGGATTCATCAGAAAAATGACGTTTTGCCATTCGTGTACCCAGGTTCGTCCTTGAGTACACCTTCGCAGGCGCTCCTGTCTGTGATGCAGCGTCAAGGGTAAACGCAGCCACGGTCTCCGAGCTGAAAGATAATGCTGCTGCAAACGTCGTCGAATTGTTCATGCACATGGTTGTTGTCTTGCAAACGTCCTCATCTGTTGACTCATGGATCGAGACGTGGCTGCACGATCCGTTACAGCCATGCGGATAAGATGCCTGTCATCTCGATTGCTAGTGGTACGAGGTCGTTGGGATCCAGCACGGCGTTCCGTATTACCCTCCTGATCCCACCGATTCCATATTCTACTAGCAGTCATTGGATCTCGACCAACGCGAGCAGCAATGTCGTGATGCGATAGACCGCAATCGCGATGGGCTACAATCCGACCTTTATCTAAGTCGTAAACGTGATGGTACGCATTTCTCCTCCTTACACCAGGCATCAGTACAACGTTTCACCAGGCAACGCAGGTGAACTGCTGTTTGTGTATGAGAAATCGGTTGGAAACTTTCCTCATGTCAGCACGTTGTAGGTGTCGCCACCGGCGCCAACCTTGTGTGAATGCTCTGAAAAGCTAATCATTCGCATATCACAGCATCTTCTTCCTGTCGGTTAAATTTCGCGTCTGTAGCGTGGTGTAGCGATTTTAATGGCCAGTGGTGTACTATCTATGTGCCTCCGAAGAGTGCTAATTTTTCTCAGCTTGTATTCACGGTCCTTATGCGAAATATACGTTTGCGGCAGTGGAATCGTTCTGCTGTCTTGTCGCAAGCGTCGGTTCCCTAAATTTTCTCAAAAGCGTTTCCCGAATAAAACGCCTTCTTCTCTCCAGGGTTTCGCGTTTGAGTTCCCGAAGCATCTTTGTAATTATTGTTAGGCTGAACCTATGGGTAACAAATCTAGCAGCGCGCCTCTGAATTGTTTCGATGTCTTTCTTTAACGCGACCTGGTGCGAACCTCACACTTGAACAGTACTCGAGTACGTACCACACAAGCATTCTATGAGCGGTCTCCTGTATAGATGAGCTATGGCAGATTTGCTGTTTTAACATAGAGAAAGTACCTCTGCCTGTAGTAGGACCTAAACTAGGAAAAACAATATCTAACATACAGGCATCGACCTATTTCGAGTGCTCTATATTTGTATCAATATCTTAGGATAATGACATAGTGTTATCAACATGTATATGATAATGACATAGTGTCATAAACACGAAAACTCCCCGCTTAATATAAATTTGTATAATGTTTTCTCTTTTAAGTGAAATTAACACTATATAAAATTCCAAATGTGTGCTATTGTACTACACTAACATTCATATGATTTATATATACATTGTTATGAGAATATAGCCATCTTTATACTGTAATTGAACTTATTGACGAAGCCCATTGTATAAGAAAATACTGAATGGCTAATAAAGATTCTTATTCTTATTCTCACGCTGAATAAAAATTAGTTCCACTTTTGGCCACCAGGTTCAAATTTGGCGTTGTACAGCATCCCGCCGACGTCTCCAGTGCCAATACCGAAAAAAAATTGTGTATGCAACGGTTAATAATAAAAATCAATATTGTTCCTTTTGCACTAGTCTGACGTTTTCTGCCCACGTGCAGTTCCTAGACCGTTACAAATGCAAATATTTCTAAACTTTTTTTGTTTGCTCAGCACGAGATTTGCAACTGTTGGGCACAATTAGAACTGTTTTTTCGAGTATACATCGGTTGCGCTTTAAATCGTCAGGATAAGATAATTACAGTCCATACTGGACTTCTTTGAGTAGCTGCACTTCAATTATAACCATCCGGTACTACGAGGGTCATTCAATAATTAAAGAGACAAATTGGTCTGACGAAAAACTGTTAGTAGGGCAAGTTTGGTACTCTTATGGTTTTAAGATGGCATCACTGGGATGAGTCCTGATGAGCAGATGTATCAACATTGTTTTGTTTATAACCTCAAAAATACATTTCAAGATGGCGATCCGCTTGAATCGTCCACATTAGTTGAACAATGTTCTGTTATTCGTTTTCTACTTTCTGAAGGCTAGAAACCAGTGAAAATATACAGTAGAACGTCCAAAGTTTATGCTGAAGGTTTTATGAATAGTACAAACTTTTAAAAGTGGGTAGAGCAGTTCAAAGATGATGGCGACTCAGTGACTGACGAACACTGTTCTGGCCGACCAGTTGCAGTTTCAACTCCCTCACTTCAAAGTCGAATTGATGACATTACTCGTGCCGACCGCCACGTGACTGAGGAAAGATAGTTGATAAGGTTCAAGTTAGTATTGGTACAGTTCATAACATATCTGTAACAAGGTGAAGTATCGCAAAACGTGTGCAAGATGGGTCCCAATGGAGTTGACGCGGCTACACAAGGAGAAAAGGTTGAGAGTGCGCACAGAGCTAAATGAACGTTATGAAAGAGAAGCTGAGCACCTCCTCCACAAAATTTTAACTTGTGATAAGGCTTGGGTTTACTATTATGAGCCAGTATCAAAAAGACAAAGAATGGAGTGGAAACACACCAACTCACCTGTCAAGAAAAAATTCAAAACCCAAGCATCAGCAAGAAAAGCCATGTTGACGGTGTTTTGGGATGCTGAAGGTCCAAATTTTTGTGATTATCTCGAAGAGCAGTGTACAATCAACAGCCAATACTACTCGGATTTGCTTGTAAACAAAGTGAGAGAGATGTCGTGGATCTGAGAGGAATGGTGTGATTCTCCAACAAGACAACGCACGTCCTCATATTGCTCAACTAACAGTAATGGGCTGGGAAGTGCTGCCTCATTTAGCACCTACTGATTTCCATTTGTTTGGTGTACTGAAGGAGGCATTACGTGGGACGAAGTTAAAGGACAACGAGGACGTGAAAAATTTTGTGGGAAGTTGGTTCAAACATCAAGATAAAGAGTTATTTGCAGCCGGATTAAAGCTTGTAGCCCGTTGGAGCAAGTTCATAAATGTTCAAGGGGATTATGTAGAAAAGTAGAAAAAGTATTCTTTTGTAAAAACAAACGCTTTTTTCTCCAGACCAATTTGTCTCTTTAAATATTGAATGACGCTCGTGTATACGACCGTCACAGGATAGTTTTTCCTACTCATCTGCATTAGCTTTCATTTTTCCAGATATACAGCAAGCTGCTATTTACAATAATGATGGAAGCTGCTATTAATCACACCAGATAGAATTTTTTTCCGAGTCTTTCTGTATCCTCCTATACTCACTGAACGACGACACCTTCCGTACACTAACAGGGTTATCGGAAAAAAACAGCAGATTGCTGCTCACCCAGTCCATTAGATCACTTATGTACACAGATAGCAAGAGTGGTCCTACCACACTTCCCTGAGGACGCTCCTGACGATATCCTAGTATCTGAATGACTCTCCCCATCGAGGACAACATACACTCCTGGAAATTGAAATAAGAACACCGCGAATTCATTGTCCAGGAAGGGGAAACTTTATTGACACATTCCTGGGGTCAGATACATCACATGATCACACTGACAGAACCACAGGCACATAGACACAGGCAACAGAGCATGCACAATGTCGGCACTAGTACAGTGTATATCCACCTTTCGCAGCAATGCAGGCTGCTATTCTCCCATGGAGACGATCGTAGAGATGCTGGATGTAGTCCTGTGGAACGGCTTGCCATGCCATTTCCACCTGGCGCCTCAGTTGGACCAGCGTTCGTGCTGGACGTGCAGACCGCGTGAGACGACGCTTCATCCAGTCCCAAACATGCTCAATGGGGGACAGATCCGGAGATCTTGCTGGCCAGGGTAGTTGACTTACACCTTCTAGAGCACGTTGGGTGGCACGGGATACATGCGGACGTGCATCGTCCTGTTGGAACAGCAAGTTCCCTTGCCGGTCTAGGAATGGTAGAACGATGGGTTCGATGACGGTTTGGATGTACTGTGCACTATTCAGTGTCCCCTCGACGATCACCAGTGGTGTACGGCCAGTGTAGGAGATCGCTCCCCACACCATGATGCCGGGTGTTGGCCCTGTGTGTCTCGGTCGTATGCAGTCCTGATTGTGGCGCTCACCTGCACGGCGCCAAACACGCATACGACCATCATTGGCACCAAGGCAGAAGCGACTCTCATCGCTGAAGACGACACGTCTCCATTCGTCCCTCCATTCACGCCTGTCGCGACACCACTGGAGGCGGGCTGCACGATGTTGGGGCGTGAGCGGAAGACGGCCTAACGGTGTGCGGGACCGTAGCCCAGCTTCGTGGAGACGGTTGCGAATGGTCCTCGCCGATACCCCAGGAGCAACAGTGTCCCTAATTTGCTGGGAAGTGGCGGTGCGGTCCCCTACGGCACTGCGTAGGATCCTACGGTCTTGGCGTGCATCCGTGCGTCGCTGCGGTCCGGTCCCAGGTCGACGGGCACGTGCACCTTCCGCCGACCACTGGCGACAACATCGATGTACTGTGGAGACCTCACGCCCCACGTGTTGAGCAATTCGGCGGTACGTCCACCCGGCCTCCCGCATGCCCACTATACGCCCTCGCTCAAAGTCCGTCAACTGCACATACGGTTCACGTCCACGCTGTCGCGGCATGCTACCAGTGTTAAAGACTGCGATGGAGCTCCGTATGCCACGGCAAACTGGCTGACACTGACGGCGGCGGTGCACAAATGCTGCGCAGCTAGCGCCATTCGACGGCCAACACCGCGGTTCCTGGTGTGTCCGCTGTGCCGTGCGTGTGATCATTGCTTGTACAGCCCTCTCGCAGTGTCCGGAGCAAGTATGGTGGGTCTGACACACCGGTGTCAATGTGTTCTTTTTTCCATTTCCAGGAGTGTATTATGGTCTGTGACTTAAGATGCTTTTGAGCCACGCGCTTATCTGGGAACCTATTCCGCATTTTCGAGGCTTTGTAACAGTCTGCAAGCGGGCACCCTGTCAAACGCTTCCCAGACGTCTACAAATCTGCCTGTTGACATTCATCCACTGTTCGTGCGAGATCGTGTGAGGAAAGGGCAAGCTGAGTTTTGGACCGGCGATGCTCTCTAAATCTGCGGGCAGAAACTTTTCCGTATTGCGATTGACAGTGGTCCGAGTGTTGCGAACTTCCAGCAATGAATACGCATGCAGTGCGGAAGAATTGTCCCAGAGGTTAGAGAATCCCTCCCTCGGAGACAAAGACGATTTGCCTGCTAAACCAATCACAGCGGCCTCAGAGAAGCTTGGTCCTCGCAGATCAGAGGTAGAAAAGATTTATATGATTTTAGAAAAATTGCAGGTGCATGCAAGGAAAGGTCCCAGAATTGGTATCGCTTACTGAAGGTTATAAAGCACAGATTAGATTTGACCACTGTTTCTATGTTTCGATACAGTGTATCGATACGTGGAACTGTTTCAGTGTTTCGGAACGGCTGTGGTTCACTGTTTCGAAACAGTGGTGTTTCATTCCGCCCCTGTCTCGGACAACCGGATCAGATTCGATCTCGAGCCAGACACAGAAACTGTGTCGTTGTTTCAAAATGAGGCTGTTTCAGTCCACCTGTGATTGGAGCGGACTAATTGTATCGAAACAGTGATGTTTCATTCCGCTCTGTGTCGGACGAGATTCGGGCTCGGCACAGGTACTGAAACACAACATACCACTTCGTGAAACACTTTCAAGAGTGTCGAAATCTTTTTGACAAGCAATAGCATGAAGCTTAAGATATCCGAAAATAAAGCTTCGTTTCTATCTGACTGTCCTATTCCGAAATGGCGTAACATCTGCTTTATAAACATTAACCAAACAATAAAACAACGTATACTATTCACATTCAAAATAATAAATATGTGAAAATCATTCAGTTAAATTACACTTTTTTCATAACATACGTTTCTCTCGTCATCTACAGTAATCATATTAAGAAACGCAAGTAAGCCTATAACATTTTGAATAAAAAAAGGCGTAGAGTGACAGTTATTAGACATATACATAAATTTGATGTAGGTATAATTGCATGCAATCTGTTTGACATATCACTGATAGTGTAATGGTGACCGGGAAGGGCTGGGAAGCATGGTGAATTTATAGTAACGGTTCTAAACACCTTGAAAGACAATTTTTTTGTTATATTTTGTTATTTATTCGAATTATTTGTGAGTCTATAGTCACTGCCTATTATCCACAATGATTCCCTTTGTGTGCATGGAAATTAGCAAGATGGGTATATTACCCGTACTAACGGAATGTGGGAATCATAGCAGCGTATCCGTTGTTTCTGCAGTTTGCTCCCACCTCCAGTTCCGTTCGTGCGGGTTCTTCTGTTTTCAGCTATGGCTGTCCTCAGCCAATTAAAAAGTATGAAAGTCACACGACACGAAAGCAGCGCATTTGCTGCAGGAAATACGAAACTGCCAAGCGCCTAAGTGATAGTTTCATACTTTCTACGATATGATTAGCGCTCTCGCACCTCATTTATGTTTATGTGGACATACTTATACAGTAGACATTCAATGTGATAAAATGTGTAGATTTATTAGATTACAAAACACAAGCTGTTTCGCTGTTTCGAAACAGCGTATCGAAACATTACAGTGTAGTGTTTCATTTGTTTCGAAACAGTTACGTGTTTCGGTTTGCCCATCTCTAGCACAGATAGTATTGGGAACAGAAAGCTGGTTGAAACCAGACATCAATGACAATGAAATCCTAAGTTCAGATTGGAATGTTTATCTAAGGAGAGGTTAGTCGTCAATGGTTGTGGCGTGATTATTGCAGTAAGAAATTCGATAAAATCTAGCGAGGTTATCACAGATTTCGAATGTGAATTAATCTGGGTGAAGCTGAGTATCAAAGAACTGTCAAAAATGGTGATCGGATGTTTTTTGTAGACCATCTGGGTCAGGATCTGTAGTTGCAGAGCGCTTGTCAAAATTTGCAGAATACCATTAGTAATTTTGTAAGTAGGCTGTTTAGGTTTTTATGTTGGTAACGCCACGTAGCGCTCTGTGTGAAAATCTGTGCTGTGTGCAGTCTGTGGCTGGTTGGACTGATTGTTGGAATATTCGCTAGTGTATTGTTGGGCAGTTGGATGTGAACAGCGCGTAGCTTTGGGCAGTTGGAGGTGAGCCGCCAGCAGTGGTGGATGCGGGGGGAGATATGGCAGAGTTTTCAGCGAACGATCTGGACGTGTGTCCGCCAGAAAAAGGAAATTTGTAAAGATGGATGTCATGAATTGATATATATATATATATATATATATATATATATATATATATATATATATATATATATATATGACTTTTGAACATTATTAAGGTAAATACATTGTTTGTTCTCTATCAAAACCTTTCATTCGCTAATTATGCGTATCAGTAGTTAGTGCCTTTAGTAGTTAGAATCCTTTATTTAGCTGGCAGTATTGGCGCTAGCTGCGGTAGCTCGAGTAACGAAGATTTTTGTGAGGTAAGTGATTCATGGAAGGTGTAGGTTATTGTTAGTCAGGGCCATTCTTTTGTAGGGATTATTGAAAGTCAGACTGCGTTGCTCTAAAAAATATTGTGTGTCAGTTTAGTGATGATCAGAATGAGTAAAGAGAGAACTGTCTGAGTACGTTCAGTTTTACTCAGTTGTCCTTGCATCAAATGACGTAGAAGTTTACTAGCACAGCCTTTCATAATTTTTCTAAGGGGACGTTTCAATTTTCCTGGTCATGCCGCTGTAATAGGGGGTGACTTCAACTTGCCACGTGTATAGATTGGGAGTGTTACGCCATCAAAACTGATGCCAGAGACAGGGAATCATATGGCATTGTTCTGTAAGTCTTGTCCGAAAATTATCTTGAGCTGATAGAGAACCAACTCGTGAGAGTAACATCTTAGACCATATGGCAACAAACAGACCTGAACTTATCGAATCGGTTAACGTAGAGTAAGGTATCAGTGATCATAAGGCTGTGGCAGCATCTATGAATGTTAAGAAAGGTAGGAAGATATATTTCCTCAGCAAGGGTGACATGATACAAATTTCAGAATATCTCAGCAGTCAGCATCAAATATTCGGTGATGAGGACGAAGATGTGGAGAACAAATGAAAAAAATTCAAAGGCATCGTTCAATATCTCCTTGACAAGTGTTCCGAGTAAGGTTTTTAGGAAATGGGAGAGATCCACTACGGTTTAAAGGCCGTGTTAGAAAAGCGCTACGTAAACAAAGAGCACTTCATCTCAGATTCAAGAGAAGTAAAAACCTAGCTGACAAACAATAGGTGAACGAAGCGAAAATGAGCATAAGGAGAGCAGTGCGTAGTAGGAATGTCCGTGTTACTGATAAGTCGCATATATGTACAGTATTTAATAATCACTTTCTGAATATAGCAGGTGAACTAAATAGAAACCTAGTCCCAACAGGGAATCATATAGCGCTCTTAGAAAAAAGTGTTCCGAGACTGTTACCTGAAATGCTCCTCCATGATACTGACAAGAGGGAGATTGAGTTAATAATCAAATCACTAAAGACCAAGAACTCTCATGGATATTGTTCTATGTATGTTAGCCCAGTACTTAGCCAAATCTGTAACTTTTCCTTTAGGAGTGGTCGGTTTCCTGACCGATTAAAGTACTCGGTAGCGAAGCCACTTTATAAAAAGGGAGACAGGGATAATATTGACAATTATAGACCTATTTCTATGCCATCGGTGTTTGCTAAAGTTATCGAGAAGGTTGTATATACAAGGTTACTGGAGCATTTAAATTCACATAATTTGCTGTCAAATGTTCAGTTTGGTTTTAGAAATGATTTAACAACTGAAAATGCTATACTCTCTTTTCTCTGTGAGGTTTTGGACGGATTAAATAAAAGGTTGCGAACGCTAGGTGTTTTCTTTGATTTAACGAAGGCTTTTGACTGTGTTGACCACAAAATATTACTGCAGAAGTTGGACCATTATGGAGTAAGGGGAGTAGCTTACAATTGGTTCGCTTCTTACTTTAAGAACAGAAAGCAGAAGGTAATTCTCCGCAATATTGAGAGTGGTAGTGATGTTCAGTCCCAATGGGGCACTTTTATGTGGGGCGTTCCCCAAGGGTCGGTGCTGGGGCCACTGCTGCTTCTTATTTATATAAATGATATGCCTTCTAGTATTACAGGTGATTCAAAAATATTTCTGTTTGCTGATGACACCAGCTTGATAGTGAAGGATCTTGTGTGTAATATTGAAACAGTAACAAATAATGTAGTTCATGAAATAAGTTCGTGGCTTGTGGAAAATAATTTGATGCTAAATCACAGTAAGACTCAGTTTTTACAGTTTCTAACTCACAATTCAACAAGAACCGATATTGTGATCAGACGGAATGGGCATATTATAAGTGAGACGGAACAGTTCAAGTTCCTAGGCGTTCGGATAGATAGTAAGCTGTTGTGGAAAGCCCATGTCCAGGATCTTGTTCAGAAACTAAATGCTGTTTTATTTACCATTAGAACAGTATCTGAAATAAGTGACACTTCAACACGAAAAGTAGTCTACTTCGCATATTTTCATACGCTTATGTCATATGGTATTATTTTTTGGGGTAGTTCTTCTGATTCAAAAAGAGTATTTCTGGCTCAAAAACGGGCTGTTCGAGCTATATGTGGTGTAAGTTCGAGAACCTCTTGTCGACCCCTATTCAATAGTCTGGGAATTCTGACATTGCTCTCACAGTATATATTTTCTTTAATGTCGTTTGTTGTTAGCAATATTAGCTTATTCCCAAGAGTTAGCAGCTTTCACTCAGTTAATACTAGGCAGAAATCCAATCTGCATGTGGAATGCACTTCCTTGACTCTTGTGCAGAAAGGAGTGCAGTATTCTGCTGCATCCATTTTCAATAAGCTACCACAAGAACTCAAAAATCTTAGTAGTAGCCCAAACTCTTTTAAGTCTAAACTGAAGAGTTTCCTCATGGCTCACTCCTTCTATTCTGTCGAGGAGCTCCTGGAAGAGCTAAAAAATTAAGCAAATTCCAGTGTTACATGGTTGATTTTCTTTATTTAAACTTACGACTTGTCACCTGAATATGTTTTTTTTATATTTCATTTTATCTGTTTCTAATATCGTGTTATAATTTCATGTATTGACTCGTTTCATGACCATGGATACTTCTCCTTAATTTGGTCCCACGGAACAATAAATAAATAAATAAATAAATAAAAAAGCAATGAGAGAAGCGATCAATGATTTCGAAAGTAAGACGTTGTCAACCGACCTGAGTAAAAACCCTAAGAGATTTTGGTCGTGTGTAAAATCAGTAAGTGGGTCAAAATCATCTACTGATTGTCTCAGGGACGACACCGGCACCGAAACGGTAGATAACAGAGAGAAGGCCGAAATACTGAATTCGGTCTTCCGAAGTCGTTTCACCGTGGAAGATCGTAACCCTGTCCCTCCTTTCAATCGTCGTGCGAACATCGAAATGGGAGATACAGAGCTAACCGATCGCGGAATTGAAAAGCAGCAACAGTTGCTTACTAGCGGAAAGGCTTCAGGACCAGATGAGATACCTACAAGATTCTATAAAGATTGTGCAAAAGAACTTGCTCCCCTTCTAGGAGTAATTTATCGTAGATCGCTTGAGCAACGAAAGGTATCTAACGACTGGAAAAAAGGGCAGGTCATTCCCGTTTTTAAGAAAGGCCGTAAGACAAATCCGCACAATTACAGACCTACATCGTTGACGTCAATCTGTTATAGACTTATGGAATATGTTTTGTCCTCCAGAATTATGACGTTCTTGGAAAATAAACATCTCCTCTGTAAAAATTAACTTGGATTCCGCAGACAGAGATCCTGCGAAACTCAGCTGGCTCTGTTCCTCCACGAGATCCACAGTGCAGTGGACAAAGGCGCACAGATTGACGCCGTGTTCCTCGATTTCAGTAAGGCATTTGACACCGTCCCGCATTGCCGCTTAATGAAAAAAAATACCAGCTTACGGAGTATCGGAGCAGACTAGCGATTGGATTCAAGACTTTCTTGCAGATAGAACTCAACACGTCGCTCTTAACGGAACTAAATCGTCAGATGTGAAGGAAATATCCGGAGTACCACAGGGAAGTGTGATAGGACCGTTGTTGTTCACAACATACATATAGACATGATCTAGTAGAAAGCGTCGGATGCTCTTTAAGGCTCTTCGCAGATGACGCAGTTGTCTATAGCAAAGTAGCAACGCCAGAAGATAGTAAGAATTTGCAGAACGACGTGCAGGAACTGATGAATGGTGCGACTCTGGCAGTTGACCGTGAACGTAAATAAATGTAAGATATTGCGCATACATAGGAGAAAAAATCCACTACTGTACAGCTACACTATTGATGACAAACAGCTGGAGACAGCGTCTGCCGGAAAATATCTAGGCGTAACTGTCCAGAGCGACCTGAAGTGGAATTACCATATAAAACAGTGGTAAAAGCAGACACCAGACTCAGATTCATCGGAAGAATCTTAAGGAAATGTAACTCATCCACGAAAGAAGTGGCTTATAAGGTGCTTGTTCGCCCGATTCTTGAGTATTGTTCATCTATCTAGGATCGCTCCCAGGTAGGGCATAGGCGAGACAGGGAGGATGCAACGAAGAGCGGCGCGTTTCGTCATGGGATCGACGCTTTCTACTGGATTATATATATATATATATATATATATATATATATTGTAAACTCCAACGGTCCTGTCACACTTCCCTGTGGTACTCCGGAAATTACCTTTACATCTGTCGATTTTGTTCCGTTAGGAGCGACGTGTTGAGTTGTATCTGCAAAAAAGTCTTCAATCCAATCGCAACTCTGCTGCGATACTCTGTAAGCTGGTATTTTTTTCATTAAACGGCAATGCGGGACGGTGTCAGATGCCTTTCTGAAATCAAGGAACACGGCATCAACCTGACCGCCGTTGTCCACTGCGCTGTGGATCTCATGGGGGAACAGAGCGAACTGAGTTTCGCAGGATCTCTGCTTACGGAATCCATGTGGATTTTTATAGAGGAGCTGTTAATTTTCCAAGAACGTCATAATTCTTGAGGACAAAACATATTCTATAAGTCTATAATAGATTTACGTCAACGATGTAGGTCTCTAATTGTGTGGATCTGTCTTACGGCTTTCTTAAAAACGGGAATGACCTGCGCTTTTTTCCAGTCGTTAGGTACCTTCCGTTGCCCATGCGATCTACGATAAATTACTGCTAGAAGGGGAGCAAGTTCTTTCGCATAATCTTGATAGAACCTTACGAATATCTCATCTGGTCCATGTTGATTTTTATAAAGGAGATGTTTATTTTCCAAAAACGAGATAATTCTGGAGCACAAAATATATTCCATAAGTCTATAACAGATTGACGTCAACGATATAGGTCTGTAGTTGTGTGGATCTGTCTTACGGCCTTTCTTAAAAACGGGAATGACCTGCGCTTTTTTCCAGTCGTTAGGTACCTTTCGTTGCTCGAGCTATCTACGATAAATTACTGCTAGAAAGGGAGCAAGTTTTTTCGCGTTAGCATTAGCTGGCGAAAGAGCGTTACGGAGATGCTAAACAAAATGCTATTCAATCTGTATATTGAGCAAGCAGTAAAGGAAACAAAAGAAAAATACGGAGTAGGTATTAAAATCCATGGAGAAGAAATAAAAACTTTGAGGTTCACCGATGACATTGTAATTCTGTCAGACACAGCAAAGGACTTGGAAGAGCAGTTGAATGGAATGGATAGCGTCTTGAAGGGAGGATATAAGATGAACATCAACAAAATCAAAACGAGGATAATGGAATGTCGTCCAATTAAGTCGGGTGATGGTGAGGGAATTAGATTAGGAAATGAGACACTTAAAGTAGGAAAGGAGTTTTGCTATTTGGGGAGCAAAATAACTGATGATGGTCGAAGTAGAGAGGATATAAAATGTATTTGTATGGAGTGTAGCCATGTATGGAAGTGAAACATGGCCGATAAATAGTTTAGACAAGAAGAGAATAGAAGCTTTTGAAATGTGGTGCTACAGAAGAATGCTGAAGATTAGATGGGTAGATCACAACTAATGTGGAGGTATTGAATAGAATTGGGGAGAAGAGGAGTTTGTGGCACAACTTGACAAGAAGAAGGGACCAGTTGGTAGGACATGTTCTGAGGCATTGAGGGATCACCAATTTAGTATTGGAGGGCAACGTGGAGGGTAAAAATCATAGAGGGAGACCAAGAGATGCATACACTAAGCAGATTCAGAAGGATGTAGGGTGCAGTAGGTACTGGGAGATGAAGAAGCTTGCACAGGATAGAGTAGCATGGAGAGCTGCATCAAACCAGTCTCAGGACTGAACACCACAACAACAACAAACAAAATCCAAAAAATTGTTCAAATGGCTCTGAGCACTATGTGACTTATTAACTTCTGAGGTCATGAGTCCCCTGGAACTTTGAACTAGTTAAACCTAACTAAGGACATCACACACATGCATGCCCGAGGTAGGGTTCGAACCTGCGACCGCACGGTCGCGCGGTTGCAGACTGCAGCGGCTAGAACCGCTCGGCCACTCTGGCCGGCAAACAAAATCCACCGGCAGAGGTTACAAGAGAGGCGTTGTTCATCACGGAGAGATTTAGCATTCACATTTCGGGACAGCACTTTTCAGGAGAAGTCGGGGAACATATTACTTCCCCCCCCCCCTCCCCCTGCCCCCACATACAGCTCGCATTTTGACCACGAGGAGAAAATTCGAGAAATTAGATTAGAGGCAATACAGAGGCTTACCGACAATCATTCTTACCACGCACTATTCGCGAATGGAACGGGTTCATAATGGGAACGGGTTCAAATGGGACTTAACTTCTGAGGTCATCAGTCCCCTAGAACTTAAACCTAACTAATCTAAGGACATCACACACATCCATGCCTGAGGCAGGATTCGAACCTGCGACCGTAGCAGTCGCGCGAGTGGAACGGGGTTGGAGGGATCCAGATAGTGGTACCGAAAGTACCGTCCGTCACACAGCATCAGGTGGCCTGCGGGGTATGATGTGAATGAATCTTACGCTATAGAATCAGTGAAAGCTGTACTTACACGAGACATCACTATTGTGGAGAAGTTAAAAAGCGGTCCGTGCAGTGCAGATGGTGGGTTGTCGTGCAGACTAGAGGTTTCTGGAGGATATCTCCCTCGTAGCGTCCAGCAGGTGCCCGTCTGGCCCGACACTGACAGTCCGGTCCTCGCACCACACCTGGACGCAGCCACGTGGACGCGCCGCCAAGTTTACGCCCTATTGGAGGGCTGCGACTGATGGGCCCGCAGGGGAATGGGTGGGGCACGCGGTCTCCCCTACAGCCGACCCCCGCCACTGCGCGGGATTTTCACACCTGCTCGCCCCCACTTCCGCGCAAACGAGGTGCGAAAAGCAGGGGGCGAGGAGATGAAGCTGCGGGCGGAGCGGGCGCTGCCGTGACCCGCAGAATAACCGCTGTTGGCGGAGCCGCGCAAGGCGTATTACGGCGCTCAAAGGACTCTTAAAGAACTAGCGCTCTCTCTCTCACACACACACACAAGGTTCAGGACGAGGCAGACACCGCCAAATGGATGTGAACGCGAAGCGCAGCCGAGACTATTTATCAGCGCGAGATGGAAAAAACTTTTGCTGTTCTCAACAACGGAGCGCTTGTTCGTTGACAGATGAGAATGGAGTTACAGGGTAAAGTGGAGCCTCGTCTATCCTTCTCTTTCATCTTCTTCTTACAGTTAATCACATCTAGTACTGCATCCGCTCTGCTCGAGATTTGGCAAAATTGAGCAACGGAAGTTGTGTGTACGTTTCTTGTGACTCGCTTTGGTATCTGTGAAGTGCAGTCAAATGAAAACCAAACACCCACTGGAACGGGGCCATGGTGTGGTTCTATTCCACAGTAATTGCGAGGTGCCGGGACTAGCAGTGTATTTAGCACTAAATTCTTCTCGAATCCTCATATGGAAATGATGAACCTCACCTTTTCTAACTCCGACTTTTGCTGTTGCACATGGATTAAGAAGAAACGCGAACTGACTGTAATCGACCCTGCATGTGGAGTAGAAAAGAGTTTGGCACCTGCAATAATTTAATTGGATAGAAATTAATTAGATAAAGGAAAGTTTCATTAACGTAGTGAGAAATGGAAGGGTTGCTCCACCAATTAACGGAATGTAGGTTCTGTCCAAAATAACAATTTGATTTATTACGACTAAACTCAAAATAATAAACAAAACACATGAAACATTTACAATACATCAAATTGCATACTCAAATAAATGCTGTGAAGGTGAAGTTGTCCATAAACTAGATTCTGACATTTATGACCAAGTGGTATGTGGAGCCAATTCCTTGCAACACAAATCTTAAGAGAAACACCCAGCCAACCCAACATTAATTGCTGCTACACTAGTGAGAACTCAGGCAATGAACATCCAAGACAGAACCACGTCAGAAAAGACGGGAACAGGCGCGCTCTGCTGAGCTCTGATTATCACAGAGCAACATTCCGTAATCTGCCGGTGCTGCGGACATACATTACCAAGCTGTCTTCTTAACTGCAAGGACACGGTCTGGCGTACCGGAGGCGATGGCTGGTTGCTTCGACATCCCATCGTGGTGATGATAATGTCGAGAGTATAGCCCGAAACAAATTATCCTGGTCTGGTTGTTCCAGGCTAAAGGCTTCCTACCAATACAAATGCGCCTCTGAGGGAGACGAAGAAGGCTCGCTACACAATCACTGACGGTACAGTGAGTGATTTTAACAAGAGAAGTCACACAGTAACTCCGGTACAGTCAACTTTAGCCAAAACTGCTCAATACGGACAACATAGGCCGCTTGTACGCAGAACGCTCAATTGCAACTGTACTCGGAAAGTTACGTTGAAGTCGAAACTTCAGCAACTTCGTCAAACAGTTACAATTAATGGAAAGTTTATTAGACAGCCAGCGGAAGGCAGGGTGTCCAGAGCAGCGAGAGCTCAGTCTTGTAACCCACTCTGACCAAAAGCCGAGAGCCGACTCTCTCAAGAGCACCCGCACAAGCCGAACACAGAACATTCCCGCCCCCAAGACAGTGGCCGTGGTTAAACGTTCCAATCAGTAACTCGAAAACCGGCGTAAAATTCCCCTCTATTGCCGACGCAGTGCTATTCTACCAATGGAGATACTTGGCGCCAATTTCTGCGCCGATTTTGCTATCCCCTGAGCAAGCCAATCACAGTTATGATTTTGCAGAAAACGCGGGAATTTGCCCGCCAAGACTGCCTGGGAACACAAGCCATTCCCATGCCTCACTGGTAGCCCGCTAGAAAGTGTTTTCACTAACTTTCTGCGAAGTAACGGAATCTCTAGCCCGGCCGCTCCGTCAGGCCCCTGTCGACGTGTCGTCCCCGCTCTTCTGACAATGTCGGCGTCTGGACAGCATCCACTCCCCGGCATAACCCTTTCAAGATCAGCAGATGACGAGAGACGCTGCGTGGGAAGTCTGCGCGTGAAGGAATAGCGACTTTTCACCGCATGCAATTAGAGAGGAAAATCGAATTACTGAGAGTAAGATAGAAATATGAGAGGGGGCTCATGCCACCTCTCATAATCACCACACGCGTGAAGACATATATCCCACTAGCAGACGAGACGATTAATTCCTATAGAAATTCTTCCAATCCATATATGGCATACAGCAAACCAGTGCTTAACAGTATTGGTTAAAAACAGTCTTGGTTGCAATTTTAGTTTTTTTTTTCTTACAATGAAATGAACACCTCTAGCTGCTTACAGTCGTTGACATACGTCAACGGGGGCAGATTAAATGTGTGGCCCGACCGGGACTCGAATCTGGGATCTCCTGCTTACATGGCAGACGATCTATCTAACTGAGCCACCGAGGGCACAGAGAATAGCGCGACTGTAGGAATTTATCTCTGGCACGCCTCCCGCGAAACCCACATTCTCAACGTATTGTCCCGCACTACATTCGTAGTGCCCCCACCCATTATACTCATTATTCGCGGCGCGTTGCCGATTCCCGTAAGAGTTCGGGCACTGTTTGTGCATTCGCAGAGAAGAAGCAGGTAAGGGTGTTCATTTCATTGTAATTTCATTTTAACTAGCTGTATGGTCACCAATGGTATCTCTTCTTTCGGACATACCATCTTAGTATATATATAGTTAAAGCTCACCGGCCACTTGACCATCTTCTCCTTCTGCGCGAATGCACAAACAGTGCGGGACAATACGTTGAGAATGTGGATTTCGCGGGAGGCATGCCAGAGATAAATCCCTGCAGTCGTGTTATCCTCTCTGTCCACGGTGGCTCAGATGGATAGAGCATCTGCCATGTAAGCAGGAGATCCCGGGTTCGAGTCCCGGTCGGGGCACACATTTTCATCTCTCCCCGTTGACGTGTGTCAACGCCTGTAAGCAACTAAGGGTGTTTCATTGTAGTTTCATTCTAACGAGCTGCATGGTCACCGATGGTATCTGTTCTTTCTGTCCGATAAAACAGATACCATTGAAACGTCCCCTTAGAACAATTGTACAAGACTGTGCTTAAACTGACACACAATATTTTTAGCGCAACGCAATCTGACTATCAAAGATCCCTGCAAAAGAATGGCCCTGAGTAACATTAAACTATACCTTTCACAAATCACTTACCTCACAAAAATCTTCGTTACTCGAACTACTGCAATACGGCGAGCGCCACTACTGCCAGCTTAATATCATCAAAAGTCATAATATATGTAATTTCAAAACTCCGCCATCTCTCTCCTCACATCCACCACTGCTGGCGGCTCACCTCTAACTGTGTAACGCTACGCGCTGTTCACATCCAGCTGCCGCTGCCTAACACTACAATGGCAGACAACAATGCAAACTAGCCACATACTGCACACAGCACAGCCAGTGATTTTCATACAGAGCGCTACGTGGCATTACCAATATAAAAATCTAAACAGCCTACTTACACCATCTTAGTATATATTTAGTTTTTTTTATTTTTCAACGACACGTTTCGCCTTATTTAGCCATCTTCAAGTTATCCGTCTAAAAAAGATAACCTGATGATGCCTAAATAAGGCGAAACGCGTCGTTGAAAAAGAAAAAAACTAAAATTGCAACCAAGACTGTTTCTAACCAACACGATTAATTCCTGTTTCGTAGGACGCGGTCAGCCGCTGACGGGTCCACAACCGCCCAAACCCAGCCTCACGCTTCCTCGTGCTACTGTAACCAGCATCCACGCATCTCTTTCTTCTCGTGCTGTCATTTACCGTCTTGTAAAGTCATCAGTGGACCAAAACGAATTACAAAATGATTTAGATATCTGTATGGTGCGAGAAGTGACAATTGACCCTGAATAAAGAAAAGTGTGAAGTTATTCACATGAGTACTGAAAGAAATCCGCTAAATTTCGATTACGTGGCAAGTCACACAAATCTGAAGGCTGTAAATTCAATTAAATACTTAGGGATTTCAATTACAAGTAACCTAAATTGTAATAGGATGATGTAATGTTGTTGCATTAAGTTGTTCTGAAAGCGGTGCTGATATTCAAGACAATAAAAGCGGGTTAAAAGCTGTTAGCTATCTGGGGAAGTTAACCTTGCATTACCGAGCAATTGTTTCACCAGGTATCCAGTCTAGCTCACCAAATTCCCAACCAGACTAACATTAATTATAATCCAGAATGAGATTTTCACTCTGCAGCGGAGTGTGCGCTGATATGAAACTTCCTGGCAGATTAAAACTGTGTGCCCGACCGAGACTCGAACTCGGGACCTTTGCCTTTCGCGGGCAAGTTTGGAAGGTAGGAGGCGAGGTACTGGCAGAAGTAAAGCTGTGAGTACCGGACGTGAGTCGTGCTTCGGTAGCTCAGTTGGTAGAGCACTTGCCCGCGAAAGGCAAAGGTCCCGAGTTCGAGTCTCGGTCGGGCACACAGTTTTAATCTGCCAGGAAGTTTCATTAATTATAATCTTCCAATAGGCATCTTATTACAACCGGTGATATATATATATATATATATATATATATATATATATATATATATATATATATATATATATATATAAAGAGAATTTAAATAAAAAGAAATAAATCATTTTATATTTGGACATTTATTTTAACATTGATCATTGTTCCAGAAAAAATTTCAGCATATTAAACTTGATTCATAACTAAACTGGTGCCTTATTTAGGATTGTGAAAATGTGAGTTTGTAATCTTATGGAGCACATCAAATATGGAGCCAAGGTTGGGAGACTGCATACAACACTGTGTTCATAAAATAACACACAAAGAACGTTGAAACATATTCAAGAGGAAATTAACCACAACCAACCGATTCAATTTTTACCCAAAGAAGTTACGTTCGTGGCGCAATCCTGTCCATCATGAAATTTCCACATACTGGTGTACTAAATTCATACTAATTGTCTGTGAAATCTTCCCGAAAAGAATAGCTGAGGGCTACTTTGATGATTACACCACATGCTTCACGTGGTCAACTTGGTTTACACAAAGAGTGTAACTCACAATAATTTTGATAATTAAAATAAATTACATCGAAAGGCAATTTACAAAATAAAAACCTTGAACTGGTTACTATCGTCTTACTATTAACCTGACGGGTCAAACAATTGTATAAGCACGTGGTACTGTTCTCACAAAGTATACCCCACGTGGGTTGAACATAAAGAAAATTTGCTATATTGAAAAATATTGTCAAGACAAGACGTTATAATCTCACGCACATTCGGATTTAAGATTGATGATCTCAGTTAGAGTTACAGATCATCCACACATGGTTCCCCTTTACTCACAAAGTAGTGACAAAGCAACTTCTGGAAGATATTCTGAACTTCACACTCGAATTACGCTGCATTGCAATTTAAGATAACGTAAGATATTTTAGATCTAAACCTGAAATAAAGGTGATTAAATTTTCAGTTAGGCTGAACTTAAGAAATCCATTGTCCTACAGACAGCAGAGATGGGCTTAGCCGGAGATCTTACCACTTCAGACGCTCGCCGCAGACTGGCGTGGGCCCCTACAAGGGTACCTCACAGACACAAACGGAAGTGACCAGAGAGGCAGCTTCCTATACTAACATGACAAAGGACGGACAGGACCATACCAAGAATAGAAACCTCTTTGCTTTTAGAAAGCGTAGCTACCTGTTCCAACGTTGGTCCTACTGTTCTCTAGCAGACCGGCTTGTCTGCTACTATCGAGCATGCAACTAGAAATACATTTGCTCATTCATCCTTTCACACAGAAGGGGGACGGCAGTATCTTATGATATACAGTATATAAAAGAAAGCGGATGTAGGTTCCGTATGAGACTGTTTGACATGAATTACATATAAACTGTGTTTTAAAGTGTAGTAGTGTGACAGATCGTTCTTGTTTATATGTAAAAGTAACACGTTCCACTGCTCAGTCTCCTCCCAGATAGAGTCAGAAACACCACAGTAAATTTAGAAGTGGAATGTATGCCGTAAATGACAACAGATGTAAGAAATTAACATGAAAGGAATCCAACAGAGACCTTTCAATGACGCTTTACAATAATAATACGGCTTCTAAAGAACATAGTAAGTTTGTCAGCTTACCTTACTACGGAAAAGTGAGCACTAGGATTGCAACTATCCTTAGAAAATACGATATGACAGTGTCTTTTGGTACCAAAACTAGCTCAGGATGTATTTTGCAACACTCTGTAGATGTAAAAAACATATTTCATGCATCTGGAGTTTATAAAATTGATTGCCCAGGCTGTAAGTCCTGTTATGTTGGCCAAACAGGAAGGAGGCTGGAAATCAGGTTTGGGGAACACGTCTCATTGGGAAGAAAAGATACCATGGAAAAATCGAGTATGGCGGCACATTTGCTTACAACAAAACATAAGGTGCCGACTTTGACATCCAATAGGAAATTGCTGCATAATCGTGAGAAAGGGCGGGTTCCTTCGTGGAAGAGATCGCAATCTTCTGCCATCAGAAAAGTATCGGGATTAATGATCAGGTTGTTATGAAAAATACAGGGTTCTGAGACTTTTTCGAGGACTTGCTACTACGAAACAGTGAAGGATCTGACCCAGCGGGAACAAAGTAACATATATATATATATATATATATATTTTTTCCTTAAATTGAGTTTAGATTCCCCCTAAAGGGGGCGGGCTGGCAGCAGCTTATTACACTGCTCTTCAGCCTACAGAATTTGTTTTAAAAAGATGAAGATAATAAAAACATAATAACAGTCGGCGATAAAATCGGTGATTTAAAGGTAAAATGGCAGAAAATTCTGGAGCTTAAAACATAAAACACAGGGTGGATGATGCTAATAAAAGACACAGGAAGCAGAAAAATAATAGACAGACAATTAAAAAACACGGCGAAAGTCTGGGTTCTGTCCGCAAGAGATATAAAAAGCACACCCAGCGACAGCACGATTTCTGTTCGCAACACTGTGGAAGGACGCACAACACTGAACACTCACTTAAACACTGCACTAAAAGTTCGCACAAATATGACATACCACACCCGAGAGCAGGTGGGGGGAAACTGGTCAGATGACGGAAAAGGGGGGATAAGGAGCCAATGGAAGAGGAGGATCCATAAGAGAGGTGGGGGGCAAAGTAACACATGCCGTCTTGCCAATATGTAGCAACCATTTGCATTATACTATACTAGTACGATGAATATAATTCTGAACCAACAGAACTTCTTCCTTGATAGGTTAGGTCAGATGAATAAACAGTATTATTAACAGCAATTCAATATATTGGTTGTTTTGAATTTACAAGGAAAATCGGCTTTAAGGGAGAAAGAGGTTAGCACCCTCAATATCTATAGCACAATAGCCAAATTGTAATAACCATGCATCTGGCTGATGTTTGGCGCCATCTATGAACTATTTAGCAAATATGATGAACAATATACTTATTATGTTTTAATAAAGGGGGATATAACATAAAAATAAATACCTATCAACTAATAGGTGTATACAGCACGTGTCTTCTAGTGTTTTGTAAATTAAAAAATTTTTTTTTTAATTAAAAAAAATGTTTTACCCGCCTGACGTAATTTAAATGGTTTAATAATAATAACGGACTCACAGGGAGTGAACATGGAAATTTTATTACTTCATGATAAATATGAAATAAGACGAACGACAGTTTAAGAATTTTACTTATGTTTCATTTTATGTAATTAAACTTGAAGTGGTTTACTTCTCTTGAGGTTTATACATAGTTCACATAGAATAGCGCCAGGTAACCAGCCGATGTGTTTTCCACGCAGCCCGCCTTCCGCAAACATTAGTATTCAATGAACTGTGGATGAAGCCCGACCAACAGGCATTACATGTGGCTACGAAGTCTTTCCCGACGTATTTCCTGAGTAAAAATTTCTCGGTGTACTTGCCGCGTCAAATCAGGATAAATCTCCAAGCTTTCGACCACTACCTCCTTGGTCGTCGTCAGGGCTAAAACTGACTGTCGTGAACTAGCGAGGTTCCCACTTTTATATGCAAATGACGGCTTCTTATTGGCTGGAATACGTCAGCGATATGGCGCGTAGCGCAAGCAACGCGGGATAGCAACTACATCTATGGAAGTAGAGGGCACCACTTCGCTACGCGCCATATCGCTGACGTATTCCAGCCAATAAGAAGCCGTCATTTGCATATAAAAGTGGGAACCTCGCTAGTTCACGACAGTCAGTTTTAGCCCTGACGACGACCATGGAGGTAGTGGTCGAAAGCTTGGAGATTTATCCTGATTTGACGCGGCATGTACACCGAGAAATTTTTACTCAGGCATTACATGCATTGGTGAAAAATGATAGTGGTATGTAATATACAAACCATATGAGTTAAGCCGTTAATTGCAACTTTTTGTGACATCATCTAACTATGTACCTCTTGTATTCTTAGCATTGAGAAGGCTAGTTTCTAGCTGAAATCTAGATATGCCAATAAAATTTAAAAAGAACGACTGATAACTGAAATCTATTATTTACAAGTCAATATAACAGTCGCTGAGTGCAACAGCCTTCTGAATGGAAGGTAACCTGATAAAATGGAACGATCACAGATATAATGTTGTGGGTAGAGCAAAAAATGGTTGAAATGGCTCTGAGCACTATGGGACTTAACATCTGAGGTCATCAGTCCCCTAGAACTTAGAACTACTTAAACCTAACTAACCTAAGGACATCACACACATCCATGCCCGAGGCAGGATTCGAACCTGCGACGGTAGCAGTCTCGCGGTTCCGGACTGAAGCGCCTAGAACCGCTCGGCCACAGCGGCCGGCGGTAGAGCAAACCAAAGACTGCGACTCATTGGCAGAACACTTAGAAGACGCAACACGTCTACCAAAGAGCTTGCTTACACCACGCTTATCCGCCCTATTCTGGAGTATTGCTGTGCAGTGTGGGATCCGCATGAGGCAGGGCTGACGGATGACAGCGAAAACGTACAAAGGGCAGCTCGTTTTGTATTATTGCGGAATAGGGCAGATAGTGGCACAGACATGATACGTGAATTGGAGTAGTAATCACTAAAACAAAGGCATCATAATTAAATGGACACCCTAGCTGCAAACAGGCGTTGACGTACTTCATTGGGGACATGTTGAAAATGTGTGCCCCGACCGGGCCTCGAACCCGGGATCTCCTGCTTACATGGCAAACGCTCTATCCACCTGAGCCACCGCGGGCAGAGAGGACAGTGCGTCTGCAGGGACTTATCCCTTGCACGCTCCCCGGTTGGGGCACACATTTTCAACATGTCCCCAATGAAGTACATCAACGCCTGTTTGGAACTAGGGTGTCCATTTAATTATCATTTCATTTCTAGCAAAGCTGCATGGTCATCCACGGTAACTGTTCTTTCGGGAACAGATACTACCGTCATATTTAGTTAAAACAAATGCGTGCCGGCCGAAGTGGCCGTGCGGTTAAAGGCGCTGCAGTCTGGAACCGCAAGACCGCTACGGTCGCAGGTTCGAATCCTGCCTCGGGCATGGATGTTTGTGATGTCCTTAGGTTAGTTAGGTTTAACTAGTTCTAAGTTCTAGGGGACTAATGACCTCAGCAGTTGAGTCCCATAGTGCTCAGAGCCATTTGAACCATTTTTGAACAAATGCGTGTTTCGTTGCGACGGGGTCTTCTCATGAAATTTCAGTCACCAGTTTTGTCTTCCGACTGCGAAAACATTCTGTTGACACCCACCTAGATAGGGAGAAATGATCATCACAATAAAATAAGAGAAATCGCACCGAAATTTACGTGCTCGTTTTTCCCGCGCGCCGTTCGAGAGTGGAACGGTGGAGAGACAGCTTGAAGGTGGTTCGTTGAACCCTCTGTCAGGCACTTTATTGTGAACAGCAGAGTAATCACGTAGATGTAGGTGATGTAGATGTGGTCGCAAAAGATGTGAAAATCACACGGTGAAAGATCTGTAATGTACGGATGATGTTGCACTGTTTCGCAGCCCAGTCGGTGACGTATAGTCTTTGTCCGATTGGCACTGCAGGGGCGGGCCTTATTGTACAACAGGACACGTCCGTACCACAGCGTTCCTGGACGTTTTGATTTGTGGCGCGTCGCAGTTTCTGCAAAGTGTCTTTATAGCGCTGAGGGTCGTTTGCGGTTCCACTGAAACCTTCCCGTCTCCTCTATATCTCTTTTGTTATTGATAACCTTCCCTTTTACAATAAACTATGAAACCTTTCCTTAGGATATCTATCTCTTGCTTAATAATAACAAATGAAATCTTCCCTTTGAAATTTATTCTCTTTCTCAATCTTCGCATACAAATTTAGTTGCTGCTTATTAAAAGTGATTTTCTGATGATTTCGATGAAACATAGAATGTGTCGTCGTCGTGGCCCTTAGTCGTTACCTGCAATAACCCAAAACAGTTCCTCACCGTTCTTTACTGTTACTGGATCGCCATCTGACTGCTACATCGAACTGCGACATGAATATACTTACTCTGTTTTACTATATTAACTGCTGGTAGGCTGTCATTATAAGTGGTTGTACACTCCTGGAAATGGAAAAAAGAACACATTGACACCGGTGTGTCAGACCCACCATACTTGCTCCGGACACTGCGAGAGGGCTGTACAAGCAATGATCACACGCACGGCACAGCGGACACACCAGGAACCGCGGTGTTGGCCGTCGAATGGCGCTAGCTGCGCAGCATTTGTGAACCGCCGCCGTCAGTGTCAGCCAGTTTGCCGTGGCATACGGAGGTCCATCGCAGTCTTTAACACTGGTAGCATGCCGCGACAGCGTGGACGTGAACCGTAAGTGCAGTTGACAGACTTTGAGCGAGGGCGTATAGTGGGGATGCGGGAGGCCGGGTGGACGTACCGCCGAATTGCTCAACACGTGGGGCGTGAGGTCTCCACAGTACATCGATGTTGTCGCCAGTGGTCGGCGGAAGGTGCACGTGCCCGTCGACCTGGGACCGGACCGCAGCGACGCACGGATGCACGCCAAGACCGTAGGATCCTACGCAGTGCCGGAGGGGACCGCACCGCCACTTCCCAGCAAATTAGGGACACTGTTGCTCCTGGGGTATCGGCGAGGACCATTCGCAACCGTCTCCATGAAGCTGGGCTACGGTCCCGCACACCGTTAGGCCGTCTTCCGCTCACGCCCCAACATCGTGCAGCCCGCCTCCAGTGGTGTCGTGACAGGCGTGAATGGAGGGACGAATGGAGACGTGTCGTCTTCAGCGATGAGAGTCGCTTCTGCCTTGGTGCCAATGATGGTCGTATGCGTGTTTGGCGCCGTGCAGGTGAGCGCCACAATCAGGACTACATACCACCGAGGCACACAGGGCCAACATCCGGCATCATGGTGTGGGGAGCGATCTCCTACACTGGCCGTACACCACTGGTGATCGTCGAGGGGACACTGAATAGTGCACGGTACATCCAAACCGTCATCGAACCCATCGTTCTACCATTCCTAGACCGGCAAGGGAACTTGCTGTTCCAAAAGGACAATGCACGTCCGCATGTATCCCGTGCCACCCAACTACATCCAGCATCTCTACGATCGTCTCCATGGGAGAATAGCAGCCTGCATTGCTGCGAAAGGTGGATATACACTGTACTAGTGCCGACATTGTGCATGTTCTGTTGCCTGTGTCTATGTGCCTGTGGTTCTGTCAGTGTGATCATGTGATGTATCTGACCCCAGGAATGTGTCAATAAAGTTTCCCCTTCCTGGGACAATGATTCACGGTGTTCTTATTTCAATTTCCAGGAGTGTATTTATTACCAAAGCTGACGTTATTCTTTAATTGCAAAGCTGACGTTCTTCTTTATTTAATTTGACTCAAGTTACGTTTTTCATAGTTAAACGTTTTCTTGACAACAATAAAATTTTGCAAAGTTTTACGTTGATGTTTTTTGGGATGGATTGTAATTAGAAATGCAATATTGCTGGCAAAAGTGAATTATATTCTGAATGAAATGATTTTACAAACGTTCAAATGGGACTTACTTTTTACAATAATCTTACAACTAGCAATGCGCTAACATACCTTCAGTAGTCCTGAGTTTCTCAAAAAATTAATTCAATAATATTAGTTCCCCTTATGATAATAGCTAGCTGATGTCTCTGTACATCCGTTTATAATCTCTTGTAAATCATAGCTAGTGGCTGGCAGGCACACCGCTCCTGTCAACCTCTCGCTTCAGACCTGCTACCGACTGGCTTCACATCTCGCCTGCTACTGACTTCCTACGAACGCCAAAGTGCGGTCTCTCCCGCTAACAATGCTTTCTGGTGCAGACAATCCCTGCTACCATTACAAAATGTATCAATGCGCGGTCTTTCCCGCTCTTTTCTTAAAATGTATCCATACGCGGTCTCTCCCGCCTTAAAATTATATCAATTTGCGGTCCCTCTTGCCAACAATAATTTGGTGCGGACATTCCCTGCTACCACAATTATTTCCAACATGACAAATATTAATTATTCCTACTTAATCCTATTAATAAAATATAAACATCTTTCATAAATTGTGATTTGACAATAGACAATAGAAATATACTCGTCTTACACCACGTTCGAGGAATTCTACGAGGAGAGCGCCTCTGCACTCGAAGAAGGTCAGCGTTACCTTACCGGAAATTGCGTGAACAGCTTTTGATTTCTTTGCCGGGGGAGATGTGGGATGTTTCCACTTTTGGCTTTACTGTCTGCCCTCGGGCTCCAAATGATGGTGCCTCGTGACGTCACTATGACCTTCCTGAGCGACTGCAGCAGGAGCCTTCTGCTCGTTCTACATCTACATCTACATCCATACTCCGCAAGCCACCTGACGGTGTGTGGCGGAGGGTACCTTGAGCACCTCTGTCGGTTCTCCCTTCTATTCCAGTCTCGTATTGTTCGTGGAAAGAAGGATTATCGGCATGCTTCTGTGTGGGCGCTAATCTCTCTCATTTTATCCTGATGGTCTCTTCGCGAGATATACGTAGGAGGGAACAATATACTGCTTGACTCCTCGGTGAAGGTATGTTCTCGAAACTTCAACAAAAGCCCGTACCTAGCTACTGAGCGTCTCTCTTACAGAGTCTTCCACTGGGGTTTGTCTATCATCTCCGTTACGCTTTCGCGGTTACTAAATGATCCTGTAACGAAGCGCGCTGCTCTCCGTTGGATCTTTTCTATTTCTTCTATCAACCCTATCTGGTACGGATCCCACGCTGGTGAGCAGTATCAAGCAGTGGGCGAACAAACGTACTGTAACCTACTTCCTTTGTTTTCGGATTGTATTTCCTTAGGATTCTTCCAATGAATCTCAGTCTGGCATCTGCTTTACCGACGATCAACTTTATATGATAATTCCATTTTAAATCACTCCTAATGCCTACTCCCAGATAATTTATAGAATTAACTGCTTCCAGTTGCTGATCTATGTTCTAGCTAAATGATAAAGGATCTATCTTTCTATGTATTCGCAGCACATTACACTTGTCTACATTGAGATTCAATTGCCATTCCCTGCACCATGCGTCAGTTCGTTGCAGATCCTCCTGCATTTCAGTACAATTTTCCATTGTTACTACCTCTCGAGATACTACAGCATCATCCGCAAAAAGCCTCAGTGAACTTCCGATGTTATCCACAAGGTCGTTTATATACATTGTGAATAGCAACGGTCCTACGACACTCCCCTGCGGCACACCCGAAATCACTCTTACTTCGGAAGACTTCTCGCCATTGAGAATTGACATGCTGCGTTCTGTTATCTAGGAACTCTTCAATCCAATCACACAATTGGTCTGATAGTCCATATGCTCTTACTTTGTTCATTAAACGACTGTGGGGAACTGTATCGAACGCCTTGAGGAAGTCAAGAAACACGGCATCTACCTGGGAACCCGTGTCGATGGCCCTCTGAGTCTCGTGGACGAATAGCGCGAGCTGGGTTTCACACGACCGTCTTTTTCGAAACCCATGCTGATTCCTTCAGAGTAGATTTCTAGTCTCCAGAAAAGTCATTATACTCGAACACAATACGTGTTCCAAAATTCTACAACTGATCGACGTTAGAGATATAGGTCTATAGTTCTGCACATCTGTTCGACGTCCCTTCTTGAAAACGGGGGTGACCTGTGCCCTTTTCCCAACTTTTTGAACGCTACGCTCTTCTAGAGACCTACGGTACACCGCTGCAAGAAGGGGGGCAAGTTCCTTCTCGTACTCTGTGCTCGTTGAGCGTCTAACCACAGTCAGTGGCTGCGCTCCGAAGTTAACTATAGTGCGTTTAAAAATAGTTAGGCCTTCTGACGTTTGGCTCCCGGAGGTGACGTGACGCCGTTACCCAGGTAACACCAATGGCGAGCCGGCTTTCCCTACCACGCCGCCAGCATTTCTGTTGGTAAAGCGTCGCTGTTGCCCGTCGTGACGAGCTTTAGAGGCACCTACGTTCACTTGCTCACGTTTAAAAGTGATATTTTCTGGCGTTGAAGTGTTCTACAGTCGTCATGTATTCGTTTTCGCGCTTCGTTAATAATAACAGCGCAGCATGTCTGAACACGAGATTCGCAATATACTTATATGGTTATGGTGTCTGTTCTTTCGGGCATGTCCGAAAGAACAGACACCATTGATGACCTGTTGGGGTGGGAAACTATGAATGTAGTGTGTGGACATACAAGGTCAAAATGTGGGTCTCGCGGGAGGCGTGCTCAAGATAGTCCCTGCAGTCAAGCTATTCGTCTGTGTCCTCGGTGGCTCAGATGCCCGCATCTCGTGGTCGTGCGGTAGCGTTCTCGCTTCCCACGCCCGGGTTCCCGGGTTCGATTCCCGGCGGGGTCAGGGATTTTCTCTGCCTGGTGATGGCTGGGTGTTGTGTGGTGTCCTTAGGTTACTTAGGTTTAAGTAGTTCTAAGTTCTAGGGGACTGATGACCATAGATGTTAAGTATAGCCGGCACGGTAGCTCAGCGTGTTCGGTCAGAGGGTTAGCTACACTCTGTAATAAAAAAACTGAGTGAATGGATCAACGAACAACCTGAAGGGATGTCATGAGACGTCCGCCCCGAACATATACAACGAACAAATTAGAACAAAATGAGATCAACAAAGAATTTAAAAAAAAAAAAGATGGATAGAGCGTCTGCCATGTAAGCAGGGGATCCCGGGTTCGAGTCCCGTTCGGGGCATACATTTTCACCTGTCTCCGTTGGTATATACGAACGCCCGTCAGCAGCTGAAGGTATTAAAAAAAATTAATTCCAGATTCGCAATATGTGGGCGTCCACGAACACGTTCACCGTCTGTGAAGATAATGTTCCGTTGCAAAATATTCCTCCGAATTCGAGAATAGTAATGGACAATGCCCAATACCACTCGACTGTGATGGATGAAGCTCCAACAATGCAGCGGAGGAAAGCGTTATTTTTTTCTGGGTACAAAGAAATGTTCAGTTGGGTAAAGTTGGACCTAGCTTGTGTAAGGTGAAGTCAGTGGAACTTGTAGTACTGTACAAGCTAAAAACTCCACCAACTGACGTGATCGCGTATACAAACAGTGATCCAACACTGTCAAATGTTTTTTATTCCAGTGTTTGATCACAATATCAATTCTTTGGACGATGACCGGTTTGAGTCCGTAATGACCATCCTCAGATCTTTATTACACCATGTCCTAAAGTGATAAGGTCGTCATGGCATCGTCAAAACAGATAAATATAATCAGCACAGCATCGTCACATAGGTCTAAAATAAGGTGTAGAATAGGCCACATCGTTCACACAGTCATTATTGCAACTGGCTACTCAAAATCAAGACGGATTCCGCAAGCAGAGGTCCTGCGAAACTCGGCTCGCTCTGTTCCTCCATGAGATCCACAGCACAGAGGGCAACGGCGCTCAGGCTGATGCCGTGTTCCTTGATTTCAGTGAGGCATCTGACACCGTCCCGCATTGCCGTTTAATGAAAAAAGTACGATCTTACAGAGTATCAGAGCAGAGCTGCGACTGGATTCAAGACTTTCTTGCAGATACAACTCAACACGTCGCTCTTCACAGGGAACTGTGATAGGACCGTTGCTGTTCACAATATACACTCCTGGAAATTGAAATAAGAACACCGTGAATTCATTGTCCCAGGAAGGGGAAACTTTATTGACACATTCCTGGGGTCAGATACATCACATGATCACACTGACAGAACCACAGGCACATAGACACAGGCAACAGAGCATGCACAATGTCGGCACTAGTACAGTGTATATCCACCTTTCGCAGCAATGCAGGCTGCTATTCTCCCATGGAGACGATCGTAGAGATGCTGGATGTAGTCCTGTGGAACGGCTTGCCATGCCATTTCCACCTGGCGCCTCAGTTGGACCAGCGTTCGTGCTGGACGTGCAGACCGCGTGAGACGACGCTTCATCCAGTCCCAAACATGCTCAATGGGGGACAGATCCGGAATTTTGCTGGCCAGGGTAGTTGACTTACACCTTCTAGAGCACGTTGGGTGGCACGGGATACATGCGGACGTGCATTGTCCTGTTGGAACAGCAAGTTCCCTTGCCGGTCTAGGAATGGTAGAACGATGGGTTCGATGACGGTTTGGATGTACCGTGCACTATTCAGTGTCCCCTCGACGATCACCAGTGGTGTACGGCCAGTGTAGGAGATCGCTCCCCACACCATGATGCCGGGTGTTGGCCCTGTGTGCCTCCGTCGTATGCAGTCCTGATTGTGGCGCTCACCTGCACGGCGCCAAACACGCATACGACCATCATTGGCACCGAGGCAGAAGCGACTCTCATCGCTGAAGACGACACGTCTCCATTCGTCCCTCCATTCACGCCTGTCGCGACACCACTGGAGGCGGGCTGCACGATGTTGGGGCGTGAGCGGAAGACGGCCTAACGGTGTGCGGGACCGTAGCCCAGCTCCATGGAGACGGTTGCGAATGGTCCTCGCCGATACCCCAGGAGCAACAGTGTCCCTAATTTGCTGGGAAGTGGCGGTGCGGTCCCCTACGGCACTGCGTAGGATCCTACGGTCTTGGCGTGCATCCGTGCGTCGCTGCGGTCCGGTCCCAGGTCGACGGGCACGTGCACCTTCCGCCGACCACTGGCGACAACATCGATGTACTGTGGAGAACTCACGCCCCACGTGTTGAGCAATTCGGCGGTACGTCCACCCGGCCTCCCGCATGCCCACTATACGCCCTCGCTCAAAGTCCGTCAACTGCACATACGGTTCACGTCCACGCTGTCGCGGCATGCTACCAGTGTTAAAGACTGCGATGGAGGTCCGTATGCCACGGCAAACTGGCTGACACTGACGGCGGCGGTGCGCAAATGCTGCGCAGCTAGCGCCATTCGACGGCCAACACCGCGGTTCCTGGCGTGTCCGCTGTGCCGTGCGTGTGATCATTGCTTGTACAGCCCTCTCGCAGTGTCCGGAGCAAGTATGGTGGGTCTGACACACCGGTGTCAATGTGTTCTTTTTTCCATTTCCAGGAGTGTAGTAGGGAGAAGCAATACAAGAGAGGCGTTCTGCATTACGAACAGAGTTACTATTGAAACTTCGGGACATCAGTTTTCAGGAGTCAGACAACGTATTACTTCCCCCCCCTCTCCCCCCACCCCCCCACATACATCTCGCGTGTTGACCGCGAGTAGAAATTCGAGAAATTAGAGCCAATACAGAGGCTAACCGACAATCAATCTTGTCACGCACTATTCGCGAGTGGAACAGAGTTGGAGAGATCAGATAGTAGTACCGAAAGTACCCTCCGCCACACACCATTAGGTGGCTTGTGGAGAATGCTGTAGATGTAGATGTAAGGTGTGCATTTTAGAGCCCATGGTAACTGGACGTTTTTGCTTCCCTCTATCCCTCAATACTGACCATTCCCAATCGATCACCCTGTATATTGATGGGAAGTAATGTACGGATTTCTTAAGATGACGAAGATTATTTTCATGAAGTGGTATATTTTGTTTTTATCATCTTAAAAAAACAGGTAAAGTAGTTACTGAATATTCTGAACAGAAAGTAATGGTTATTGGGAGAGTTAAGTATATTTTCCGTGGGGGCAGAATTTGATTCCTTCGTTTTGAACCGCATATAGAACTTCTATACCGATCAGCGGCTTGTAATGCTCTTTCCACATTAACTCCCGCAAACGTGACGTCATTTTGACGCCAAGCGCAATATCGACGACGCCTTGAACGGCGATCGGCTTTTCGACAAGGAAAAATATAAATATTAAGCCTCCTTCTTTCACTCATAGCAATTTATACCGTCCTCTTAGGTTCCTGCTTAGCCACACACTCGAAAATCGTCACACATCCTAAATAAACAGCATAACATTTGTGACAAGGAACAATATGAACGTTAACGCTCCTCGTTTCACTCGCAGCAATTTAAGCTGTACTCTTAGGTTGAAACGTTCCCTTAGAACAATTTATACACGACTGTGCTTAACCTGACACACAATATTATTTAGCGCAACGCAATCTATCCCTGCAAAAGAATGGCCCTGACTAACATTAACCTATACCTTTCACAAATCACTTACCTCACAAAAATCTTCATTACTCGAACTACTGCAATACAGCGAGCGCCACTATTGCCAGTTAAATAAAAGATTCAAACTACTGAAGGCACTAACTACTGATAGACATAGTTAGCAAATGAAAGATTTTTGTAGAGAACAAACAATGTATTTACCTTGATAGTGTTGAAAAAGCATAATATACATAGCAGTTCATAATATCCATTCTGTACTCAAAAATCCGCCATCTCATTTCCCACATCCACCACTGCTGGCGGCTCACCTCCAACTGCGCAACGCTACGCTCTGTTCACATCCAGCTGCCGCTGCCCAACACTACAATGGCAGACAACAATGCAAACTAGCCACAGGCTGCACACAGCACAGCCAGTGATTTTCATACAGAGCGCTACGTAACGTTGCCAATAAGAAAACATAAACAGCCTACTTACAAGGTTCCTGCCTAACCACACACTTCATAGGTGGCACATATTCGGAAATACAGAGCCAAATATTTGTCAGAAAGAAGAACACGAATTTTATTGTTGCTCGTTTCAGTTGCAGAAATTTAACCACATACTCGGAAATCGCTAAATATTTATTTGATCCTTGGTTCTCAGATAATATACTGAATATAAATAGCATCCAATATTGCAGAACATACCTGTATTTCATTCATAGGAAAGCAAAAGAAAGTGTCCTCGACGCTAACATGAAAAACAAAATTGCATCTAACGGGATGCGAACCAAAATCTTTCTACTTCGCAAACCACGACGTTATTCATACGCTAGCATTGAACCATATGATGTTTCACTTCGGTCTTGGTTATCATTAGAGACCGGATCACATGCATCATAAAAACCTCAAAATATGCAAGCAAATATGCATGAATAATGCTTAAAAATGCATGAGAAGTGTCGAAATATGCAAGATCAAATAATAAAAAAACTTGGTAGTTACTGCGTGCATTACATCTCGAAGTCGAACCTGTGCATACGAATTACGAGGAAGAGCGCCGGCCACGCGAAAAATCGGTACATTTAGAACACTGATATCATCTTCTGAATACTTTCTGGTAGAGGTTAGGAATGGGCCTTTCTGGGGCTATTTTCTAAAAATTTGCAAAACGGGGACGCATACTGTGTTTCAAGAACTGTTCCTTCTATGTTGTCGGTAACTAGCAGATGCGATGCGAGTATGTCGCAGCGAAACAGTCGATATGTACAGGACCAACTTCGAGATATATCGCCTGCAGAGCGGCACGCTCAAAAACTCCGTAATATTTTATTTAAAAAACAACATACAATCATGCATTTTTTGAACAGGATTAACTTTTAATTAACACTATTGGACCAAATCATCATTTATTCTACATTTTTCTACTATTTTAAACATAAACGACCAAGTACTGTTCCAAGTGTTCGGTAGTAAGATTGTGTCTTCGATTACTCAAACCATTTTTATAAGCAGAAAAGGACGGTTCTACATCAACTGATTAACTGTGCAGTACTTGAATTTGGGTGCTATGTTGGCAATAATTGTTTCTGGTAAAAGTTCTGTCTCAGTAATAAAACTATCAATTTGGCACAAGGTTTCAAAGCCTGCGCTATTGTTTAAAATGTTTTAAAACTTTTATTTCAGTTTTCTTGGGAATACCTCCGGCAATGAGGAGTTCACTAGAATTATTTTATTCATTAACTGAATAGATTCATTCAACATCAAACCTTCAGTTTCAAGGTTTTTAATACTTGCAGGTATATGGGGAAAATGAGTGCTAATCACAGCAGTGTCTTTCTTAATACCGGAATCATTAAAAGCTTCCTTGCACTGGCAAACTGCCAAAGAATCTGCACTATCGAAGTCGTTTACCACCCCTCTAATGGCTTCGAAATGTTCATTCTAGAACAACACAGCTTCGACTCAACGTACCCCAACGAATTACCACTGGTTCGGGAGGTAAAGACAAATTTGACAGTTTTTCTTTATAGGTCTTGATGCGAGCAGGAGCCTTTAGAAACACTTTCTTTGTGGATGAAATCAGTTTATTTACATTCACGAACGTGGAACGTGCTTCTTCAGCACGGCAATGTACTCCATGAGCAAAGCCCGTCACATGAATCAAAGTGGGAAGAAATACCCGGAGGGCTTTTCCTGCTTTGATCATGTAGGGAGCAGCATCTGAAATAAACAGAAACACCCTTCCATCTGCAGAAGATACTGGTAATATTTTTCTAATACCCTCCTTCACAAATCTAACGATCGTAGAATGGTTTACTTTTTTAAGTTCTTTGCAGGCCGCTGAATAGGAAGAAGAAGGCTCTACTTTTAAAGCACCAACAATTAAATTTGCAGTGTAACGGCCGCAAGTGTCTGTAGTTTCAACTGAAATCCAGATAATGCTGTCCTTGAGTTCATTGCGTACTTCTTGCAGAGCATTTACGTAAATAGTCGGAACGTAATATTTACGCATTGTTGATTAATCTGGTATATTTTGATTTAAACAATATTTGCGCAGGAAGCCTTTGAGAATTTGGGTTTGTAAGTTTGTGAAGGGGAATATTGGTTCAAATGGCTCTGAGCAATATGGGACTTAACATCTGAGGTCATCAGTACCCCAGAACTCAGAACTTCATAAACCTAACTAACCTAAGGACATCACACACATCCATGCCCGAGGCAGGATTTGAACCTGCAACCTTAGCAGTCGCGCGGTTCTGGACTGAAGCGCTTAGAACCGCTTGGCCACAGCGGCCGGCCGGCAAGACGAATATTGCTTGCAATGAATGCTTCACATAGATCCATGTTAAACCGACTTTTTTGGTTACCTTTGGACAAATCCCTGATACTGCAACTTGCTGTAGTCAGAAGCTGTCGTGGTCCTTTCTTCTGTATTCCTGCGATATGAAGACTTGTCTTGACAGACTGGTCTATTTGAAACCTTTTTTTTTTTTTTTTTTTTTTTTTTGCACGAAAGGTTTTTTTCGCAAACTCGACAATATAAAACAATTCCGTCATATGTAAGTGTTCCAGGATGGTGAGCTGTCCACGAAACGACGTTTCTTTTTTAGGGCAGCATGATGCACGACATGTTACACACTACACGTCGTAAAGACGTGCAACTGTGTACAAGTAAATAGGAATCTAAACTGAAACAATGGATGGACGGGCGACTAAAAGCTTGCGTAGTTTAATTTAATTGTTGCCGACGCGTCCGGTATGACGGCGGAGGGTATTAACCCTTTAGTGACCAGTGGGAACTATAGTTCCCACTTATTTGTTTTCGCTGTAAGTTCAGTGGTAATCCATGTTCCCACTTCTAACTTGTTCTACCATCTCTGTTAGAGTGTGCTAACCATGTGTAGATTGTCAACAGTGAGGTGAAAGCTGTTGTATTTCTACCTTGTGAGTCAATCAATGCAGAAGCGCAGTTCCCGCGTGAAAACTAGCCACTGTTTCGACTGCTACACCGTTTTTTGAATAGTGTGCTTTCCTTTTGCGTGTGAAGTGACTTGTGTTGTATTTATCTACTTTTATATTTATGAGGGAGACAGTATTCGTGTATATTTGCTGGATTTGACTGAAAATTACATAAATACTACAAGGTAAGTTAGTGGAAGCAGAAGTGAAGTATTCTGCCCATTGGCTGTGGCAGAGTGTAATAAAATAATGGGAGGAGTGGATAGTTGTGATCAGCTGTGTGAACGGTATGCTGTAGGCCGTCATTCGTGGAAGTGGTGGCACAAACTGTTTTTCTATCTTGTGGATTTGGCAGTTGTCAGTTCCTACGTTATTTGGAAGCTACAGAAGACAGAAGCAGACCAGCTAACATTTAGATTGTTCTTGGCAAGGCAGCTTATCTCTGTCTTCTCAAGTCGTAAGAGAAGAGGAAGGCCTGTTCATTTTCAAACACCAAAAAGAGTTGTGTCTCGAGTACCAGATGAAGTTTGTCTGAAGAAAGTTGGAACTCATTTCCCTACAAAAGGTACAACAAACAGAAGATGCCGCCAATGTAGCACCAAGAACAAAGGGAACAAAGATAATGTGTAGCAACTGTCGTGTACCTTTGTGTGTAGCACCATGCTTCTCTAAGTTCCATAGTACATCACCTTAGTGAACTCAAAGGACAGTATGAACTAATACAAATATAAATGTAATGTTTAACATGTTTTTGTACTAAAAAAAAGAAAATATATTTTTTAAATTAGCAAGTGAAGTTACTCCAGAGTTCGGTGGGAACAATAGTTCCCACTAATTTTTTTATACTCGTAGGCTAAACTCTCACTTTCAAGATTTAAACTATGATTTTATGAACGGTTTCTTAGCCCAATAAAGTGTTCATAAAAAGTCTACAACTTCTGGAAATAATTTGGTCACTAAAGGCCAGGGGTGCGGATGCAGGAGCATTGACTCTGTCTGCCTGTTCCTGTTCCTGTTCCTCTTCTGTAGTGATTTCGCCAGGCAGTGGCTTCTAGGTTAGCGACTGCACGTAATTCTAGGTCGCGGTCAGTCTGTGAGACATCAATACTAGATCGAGCTAGACACCGCCCGTCTAAATTTTTAAAATACTGTAAACATAGAGCGAAAACATGCATCGTCACTAGTTTTTAGTTAAAATATGCAATAAACGGTGAAAGGAGCAAATAGGCAAATGCATATGCAACATGCAAATGCATATAATCCGGTCTCGTTATTAGGTGACATTTAATGATAAAGGTGACGTGGTTGTGATAAATTTTCAATGCTCCGTTACATTCAAGCGGCATAACGCAAATGAAAAAAAAAAGTTTCATTTTTAATTTGTAATTTATTGGAGATAATAACTCACTCCAAAGAGAGCACGCTTATATGAAGGCATTAGCTGTAGATAAATCGTTACTTGATAGTTTATTATAGCAATAATTATAATAAATCATTCCAAGAATGACGAGTCCTTGTAAATCTCCGGTACGCGCGCAAGAAATCTTGTGAGAGGTTCGTATCGAATGCTATCGGAAGTTGGTAGCCGATCGTGCTGTGGTCGATATTGTGTGTGTGAAGTCAAAATGAGGTCACGTTTGCGGGAATTGTTGTGAAACGAGCGTTACCCCTCAGCGGTGACTTAATAAATTCTATTGATGACAGTAGATGGAGGTTTATCACAGTCGTATTCCTTTTCTAAGTATCTTGTTAATTCCTTCACACGCTGCAGAAAGCGTACCATGTAATTTAAAAACTGTAATTAATATTATCAGAAATTGGAGGAGATGAAAAACAAAGGGTCAAAAAATATATACACACTTTGAAGTGCCATAAAAAATTAATATCCCGTTCTACATTGTTTAACTCCTGATAGAGAGTAATGTTATCAGCAAGTGGTACCAGAATCGTCGCTGACGCTAGTCAACTTGGTTACTGGCAAGGAAGTAACTTTCATACTGAGCTTTGAAGCGCGGAAGCGGGTGGTTAAGTAGTACTGGAAGTGTGAGAAAGGTTTTTTTTTTTATTAACTATGGGACTTAACATCTGAGGTCATCAGTCCCCTAGAACTTAGAACTACTTAAACCTAACTAACCTAAGGACATCACACACGTCCATGCCCGAGGCAGGATTCGAACCTGCGACCATAGCAGTCGCACGGTTCCGGACTGCAGCGCCTAGAACCGCGTGGCCACAACGGTCGACTGTGAGAAAGTTGCTGCGATTCAATGGGAGTGGAGAAGAGAGTATGGTACAGAACCACTGCCAAGGTTAGCAATTAACATGTCTCGGAGACAAATTCCAAGTCAGGGAAGAGTGTGCGATGTGCGTAAAGTCCAGACAGGCCGACCTCATATAGCAACAAGTGATGAATCCACAACTGGAACTGTTTCGGCTTTCACCTCAAAAATCTTCAAAACAATGGGCACGTGAGAGTAAGTGCTAGTGGCATGCTACGCATTTTGAAGAAAGGCGTGTTTCGTGTGTACATCCCAAGGCTGGTGCTTCATCTAAGTGACCATGAGCCAGATCAAAAGTTAAAATTTTGTGAATGGATTGAGGAGATGGCCAGAAGTAAATTGGAATTTATGGATAGCTGAGTTTATTCGAGGAAGCTCAGTTCAGGCTTAATGCACCTGTCAACAGGCACGATTGTGTGTATTGGTCTGAAGATAATCTCACGTTACAGTTGAAAAACAGTGGATTTTTCCTGGTGTAAATGTGTGGTGTGGTTTGTTCAAATGGTTCAAATGGCTCTGAGCACTATGGGACTTAACATCTGAGGTCATCAGTCCCCTAGAACTGAGAACTACTTAAACCTAACTAACCTAAGGACATCACACACATCCATACCCGAGGCAGGATTCGCCCTGCGACCGTAGTGTTCGCGCGGTTCCAGACTGAAGCGTCTAGAACCGCTCGGCCACATCGGCCGTGTGGTTTGTCTGCAAGGGGACTCATTGGGCCTTTTCCCTGTAGAAAAGTACCTAACAGTGATAAGTTTTATTACTACCAACAAGATGATCCCTTGCGTAAACGCACCTTGGTCAATATTAACCAGGCCTGTGAATAAGAAGCGGGGGCAAATCGAATGTGCTCCGCGCTTTCCAGACCTTACGCCGCTCCATTTCTTCTTACGGTACAGAGTAAAAGATGTGTACCAACATAAACCACGTAACTCGCACGCACTTTGAATTCAGATTCAAGTGACGTGCGCAGAAATCCCACTGGACACTTTGGTACAACATAGAGAATTAATGGTGACTTACACATAGAAATTTATCGTAGTTGAATACTACCGTTTTGAAGATTAATCAATATGAAAGTACATTTACGTTTCAAACTGGACTTGAATCTTTCCATTTCGAAAAATTTAACCTTGTAGAACGTGTGTTGTTTTTATTGTGTATGTTGTGCTCCGTTCTGTACCTCAAGTGGTGTGCTTTAATTGTGTGTATATGTGTAGTTCATTAAACTGTGTGATTTGTATGCACATGCAAGAATAGTTACACATCACATGACGCCACACACACACACACACACACACACATACACACACACACACACACACACACACACACACACTAAAGTGACAACACAACTTATGACGATCAAATTACTCCGTCTTTTGTTTATGGAAATAATATTTGAAGGTTTAATGCGGTGTGAAGCATCATACTGGCTCGTATGTTAACGAAATATCTCAAGTTCTTTTTGCATTTCATCTTGTCATAATTGAAATTAATACAGAAACTTCCTGGCAGATTAAAACTGTGTGCCGGACCGAGACTCGAACTCGGGACCTTTGCCTTTCGCGGGCAAGTGCTCTATCCTTTCTTCCAGGAGTACTAGTTCTCCAAGGTTCGCAGAAGAGCTTCTGTGAAGTTTGGAAGGTAGGAGACGAGGTACTGGCGGAATTAAAGCTGTGAGGACGGGGCGTGAGTAGTTCTTGGGTAGCTCAGTTGGTAGAGCACATGCCTGCGAAAGGCAAAGGTCCCGAGTTCGAGTCTCGGTCTGGCACACAGTTTTAATCTGCCAGGAAGTTTCATATCAGCGCACATTCCGCTGTAGAGTGAAAATTTCATTCTAGAAATTAATACTGCTCTAATGTCATGGGTTCGCGTTGGTGTGGCAAATGTATCACTGATTATTTCGGAGTAAGTTAATTTCTGTCAGTTTACGTAGCTGAGATAAATTATAGCCGTTATGCGGCAAACATAAGAATTTAATTAACACGTAACCAACGAGGCGTGGCTTCTCTGACAGCGCGAAAATTTTCTGACTCGCTCTCCAAGGCCAGTTGTGGTCGACTGCTTCTATACTCCCCCTACCCTGTTTAAATTGCCAAGCCTACGATGTTTTGTTGTCGGTTGCGATATCACCTTCTCTGTTTATTGTTGACACGTGTTACTGATAGGTGTTGGAATCTCCTAGGCCGCGCCTCGTGAACTATGGACCCGTTTTCTTCAGTACGTTACCCTACAGCTCAATATGTGCTGGCACAAATGAGTCGTTTTTAACTTTCCCGAGTCTGATGAAATTGTTGGTCGGTCTATGGAGGGAGGTGTCAGTGATATAGATCAAGAAAGAAACGAAAAAGACGACAGTTTTACATTAGCCAGCGATCACAGTTCTGCTATCGAACAAGAGTATCATTCAGAAGAAGAACTTCAGGAAAGTTGTGATGGGGATCTGTCTGTTTCTTCAACGAAATACTTAAAGTATCTGTTAAGATCGAATGTGTTCTGAGTTGCGATAACAAAAATGTAGACCTCAGCAATAAATGTCAATTTGGGAGACTTTCTTTTTGTACCTATCGGGTGGAATTTTTAAGGGCTAATTTAAACCCTGGAATTTAGTTCTGTATGGAAATTTATTTGCTACAGAGATTGTATAATTTTTCAGAATGTAAATTTCGGTACTCTGTCTATTTACATGTAGTATTTAAAAGAACGACACAAAATTATGTGCTTTTGTGTGATAAATAGTAAAATGCTGTAGGTTTTGTTTAGTGCAATAAAATAAACAAGAAGCATTTAAACAACAGTTTAATATGGAACTTTCCTGGCAGATTAAAACTGTTTGCCGGACCGAGACTCGAACTCGGGACCTTTGCCTTTCGCGGGCAAGGGCTCTACCAACTGAGCTACCCAAGCATGAGTTCTAGTCTCGGTCCGGCACACAGTTTTAATCTGTCAGGACAGTTTCATATCAGCGCACACTGTGCTGTAGAGTGAAAATCTCATTCTGGAAACAGTTAAATAATTGTAAAAATAAATGTTATATGGCATAGCTCAAAAATTTCATGTGATTTTTGTCTTAATACTCGGTTTAAACATAGTTGTCCCAGAGACCCCACCTCGTGTTATACGTTACATTAAAGTCACCTCACGAGTTAAGGGTTAAAACTACTATTAATCTCTGCAAAATAATTAAAATGACACTGAAGTTAAATAGTATAATTGTAAGTTACTGTCGCGCCTCTGTGCCGTGTAATAACGGAAATATTCAAATAAGACGTGCGGCCGTGTAAAGGGCCGACAACAATCAATTATAGACCCGCGCTGTATTGCGCGTTCTGATATTCTAAATAAATACGTCATTAGTCTTCTAACATGTAGCTATGCTAGAGATACACAAGTAAAGGTTTTGAGAGCAAATAAACACACATTCCACCAAACTGCAACCTAACTACACTTACAAAGCCTCTCACGTCCAGCCTCATCCACGATCAAGATCAGATAATGAAATTATATAAAGTCGTACGACTGTTTCACAGTTATTAACCTTTTAACACAGAGCAAACAATTTTAAAAAATAGAAATCGTTATTGTTTTTAATACAATTACGTTGAATGATAAATATTTTTCTGTACGTTTTACACACGTCTTTCCAGAATCATACACTACTGGCCATTAAAACTGCTACACCAAGATCAAATACAGATGATAAACGGGTATTCATTGGACAAATATTATACTAGAACTGACATGTGATTACATTTTCAAGCAATTTGGGTGCATAGATCCCGAGAAATCTGTACCCAGATAGGTGGTTACCTCTGGCCGTAATAACGGCCTTGATACGCCTGAGCCAAGAGTAGTGACTGGCGTATTGTGACGAGTCAGTTGCTCGGCCACCATTGACCAGACGTTTTCAGTTGGCGACAGATCTGGAGAATGTGCTGGCCAGGGCAGCAGCCGCACATTTTCTGTGTCCAGAAAGCCCGTGGAGGACCTGCAACATGCGGTCGTGCATCGCACGGATCGAATGAAGGGTAGAGCCACGGGTCGTAACACATCTGAAATGTAACATCCACTGTTCAGAGTGCCGTCAGTGCGAAAAGGAGGTGACCGAGACTAGTAACCAATGGCACCCCATACCATCACGCCGGGTGATACGCCAGTATGGCGATGACGAATACACGCTTCCAATGTGCGTTCACCGCGATGTCGCTAATCACGCATGCGACCATTACGATGCTGTAAACAGAACCTGGATTCATCCGAAAAAATGACTTTTTGCCATTGGTGCACCGAGGTTCGTCATTGAGTACACCATCGCAGGCGCTCCTGTCTGTGATGCAGCATCAAGGGTAACCGCAGCCACGGTCTCCGAGCTGATAGTCCATGCTGCTGCAAACGTCGTCGAACTGTTCGTGCAGATGGTTGTTGTCTTGCAAACGTCCCCATCTGTTGACTCAGAGATCGAGACGTGGCTGCACGATCCGTTACAGCCGTGCGGATAAGATGCCTGTCATCTCGACTGCTAGTGATACGAGGCCGTTGGGATCCAGCACGGCGTTCCGTATTACCCTGAACTCACCGATTCCACATTCTGGTAACAGTCATTGGATCTCGACCAACGCGAGCAGCAATGTCGCGATACGATAAACCGCAATCGCGATAGGCTACAATCCGACCTTTATCAAAGTCGTAAACGTGATGGTACGCATTTCTCCTCCTTACAAGAGGCATCACAACAATGTTTCACCAGGCAACGTCGGTCGACTGCTGTTTGTGTATTTGAATCGGTTGGAAACTTTCCTCATGTCAGCACGTTGTAGGGTCAAATGGCTCTGAGAACTATGGGACTTAACATCTGAGGTCATCAGTCGCCTAGATCTTAGAACTACTTAAACCTGACTAACCTAAGGACATCACACACATCCATGCCCGAGGCAGAATTCGGAACTGCAGCCGTAGCGGTCGCGCGGTTCCAGACTGTAGCGCCTAGAACCGCTCGGCCACCCCGGCCGGCAGCACGTTGTAGGTGTCGCCACCGGCGCCAACCTTGTGTGAATGCTCTGAAACGCTAATCATTTGCATATCATAGCAACTTCTTCCTGTCGGTTAAATTTCGCTTCTGTAGCACGTCATCTTCGTGGTGTAGCAATTTTAATGGCCAGTAGTGTACAATTACGTTGAATGATAAATTTTTTTCTGTACATTTAACACACGTCTATCAAGAATCATAAAAGTACTAATTCATTGCACTGTTCGTAATTTCATATGGATAAATATTTCTCTCCCCAGAGTAACCAGTACAAACGGAAAATACATTTTCTATGACAGCGTGTGTATACGTCTTTTGACGCACTCTATATAGTTATATACTCTATACAGGGTGAAAAGTATTTAAACCGACAAACTCTGGGAGGTTGTAGGGGACATCATAACAAATATTTTTCCCTAATGTCATTTTTTGCTATGAGGATTATTTAAACCGGTTGAGACCGTATTACGCTCTTCAGTTTTTAGAGGCCGTATTACGATCTTCAATTGTTAGAGGGCGTATTACGCTCTTCTTTTGTAGGCAACTGCTGTCCGCCAGTGTTGAAGTGCATTGTCTCTGTTTACTAACGGAGCGATACACCTGGAGTGAGTACACTGATATGGTTGGTGCGTACTACGTAGCGCACCACAACGGACGAGCTGCACAGCGGGTTCATCAACAACAATATCCTAATCGCCGTATCCCGCATCATACGACCTTTGCTGCTGTGTACCAACGTCTGCGTGAGACCGGGTCATTTAGCAGATTACCTGGACAGGGACGCCGTCGCACGGTAAGAACGCTGCAATTTGAGGAAGCTGTCTTGCAGCATGTCGAGCGGGATCCTTCAATCAGCACTCGTGCAATTGCACGTAACATGGGGATGTATCAGACGAATGTAAGAACAGTCCTTCGAGAACAATTGTTACGTCCATTTCACTTACAGCCTGTCCACAACCTGGAACCAGTTGATTATCCACCCAGAGCACAGTTTCGCAGTGGTACCTGGAACAGTGTGAAATGCATCCTACATTTCCATCCTCTGTGTTGTTTACCGGTGAAACAACGTTCGGGCCTGATGAAGTCTTCAACACGCACAATTCGCATGTTTGGAGTGAGGACAACCCACATGCCACAGTTACTAGCGCTCATCAAGTGCGGTTCTTCGTTAATGTGCGGGTCGGTGTTGTTGGGGACTGTTCAATTGGGCCGTATCTGCTACTTAGGCCATTAAATGGCAGGCACTATTACAGTTTTCTCGGCAGAGCATTGCCAGAATTGCTGGAAGAAATCCCGCTCCCTACAAGACAACGCATGTGGTTCCAACATGACGGGGCGCCGGCACATTTCAGTCGTCGAGAGCGTCGATTCCTGGACCGACGGTTCCCAGAAACGTGGATTAGCAGAGGTGGTCCTGTACCGTGGCCTGCTCGATCCCCAGATATGTCCCCTCTGGACTTTTTTGTGTGGGGAGACATGGTCAACTTTGTCTACGCAACCCCTGTTGCATCAGAAGAGGATCTGGTTGCCCAGATAGTAGCAGCAGCAGTAACAATTCAGGATACGTGTTGTCTACATAGTTCCGCGTAGTCAGCGCGTACACAACTTTGCCACTAGAGCGCGCCCCACTAAGCACAACAGCGCAGACGCAGCGCTCGTCCGTCTCTGCACTATGAGATGGCGCTGCCTTAGAGACGGACCAAATTCTGCTTCCGCCGATAAGCGTATTAACATGTAACACAGCCATTGAGATTGCTGCTAACGTAGGATCTTTTCTCCCAGCGGATCACACTTGCGCAGTGATACCTGAATGTGCGAGGTATTATAACGAGTGTACAGACCTCCGATTAGTCAGTCTGCATTAGTCTGTACCAGTCTGTACGAGTTCTACATTTGCGTGTACCAGTATATAGTCAAGTTTCAATCTGCGCCTAATAAGATTACCATATTCCTGTACATAGCCATGAAGATAAATGTATAGACACTTTTGTCAAGTATCAGAGATATATGTGAGAATAAGATTAACGTACCAATACCAAAGGAAATTGAGATTGTCAATTGCAAATAGCATCCAGAACCAAGTTAAATAATTTTTATGCTTGTTATTAATTTAATAAATGTGTGTGAAAATTAATGAAGTTCTGTTTACAGTTGGTCACCGTCAATCTGCTACTCTAAGCGTGCAAGTGGCATTTCTATCGCCTGGCCTAACGGCAGAAGATAAACACACCACGATAAGACCACGAGACATATTGCTGACACTCGCCTACTTCGTTAGAGCGACAAGTCAAATAATCTGATGGAGTGTGTACCAAAGGTCCTACAGTACGCACAACACAATACTCCTGGGGTTTTTGCCCGTGTCAGACAGAACATGATCCGACGGCGTAACGTTTGTTTACATGTCAATGGAGGCATTTTTGAAAATCTACTGTACTTGAAATTGGGTTGTGTTAATGTGTTGTCTCTTGGTCATAAAAAAGGGAAAAGTGTTTGTTGGTTTAACTAATTTGAAGCCAGAGGAATCTTCCTCTACCGATTTAAATACTCCTCTGTAACAGTTCTGATACTAAATGTAACTGGGTTTTCTCTTCTGATGCTAGTCAATTGTCAGGATGAGTATTACTGCAAAGGGCATTTGATTCTAAAGCATTACGTGAAGGTGAAAATACTAAATAAATTAACTTTTCTCTCTTAACAACGTGTGGGCAGAGTGGGTTCTTCCTTGGCTCGGGTATGAGGTAGAATGAAACAGCATTTTTACATAAGATAACTTTTATTGCAAGTTTCGTACAACGGTTTTCTTACTGGATTGTACTGGCTCGGAGAGCGGCAGCCGTGTCGTTTGCGAAGCCTTCTGCTGTGGCAGCGGCGGCGGCGGCGTCTGATTACGCGTAGCGGGTGTGTATCTCGTGTCGCCGTCTCGCCCAGCTGACCGGAGACGCGCAGCGCGAGGTGGCCCGTTTAATTATTGCGAGCGACGTCGTGCATCGGATGGTGATACCTTGGATGTGGCGTCCCAGTGTTTCTCTTCTCTAAGCGGCCGCGTGAGTTGTGCGTCTGCCAGCGGAGCGGCGCGGCGGGGGAAGGCCAGTGTCCCGGACTCGAACAACGGACTCCCGCTTGCCAGTGTTCGGCTGTCAGATCTTCATCCCAGCTCACAGGTGACTGCTGATGTGAGGCCGTCTCCTTCCCGTCCTCACGAGTCACCCGGGTACGTAAAAATCAGACTTCAAATACCTTTTAACATCTGTCTTCTGGCGCTGCGGCTGCTGCTTGCTATTCCATTACAGCGGCGGACTTGGTGCGTCTGTGCATGATGCAGTCTCTTCTTGCATGACGGTCTTCAGCACCGACACTGACTGAAAACTACTGCTACGCTTCTTCACTTCTTCGTCTTCTTCGCCTCTCGCCTTCGTATGTCGGGCCCATTGCTTCTTACTTCAGTTTACTGGAGGTGAACGACTTCACGGTCATTGCCTCTTCTGTAACGTTGAAAAGCTTCTCGAAGAATCTTCTTAATGTCGGTCATTGGCTCTTGGGATGTAGGCGAGGGCCTTTGCTGACATGCGACAACTGAGAAACACGTGAGCCGGTCGGGCGATGCCCTGACGGCTGAATCGACAGCGCCCGCTTATGTGGAACTTGCTGTCTCTTCTGTTCTGCTGTTCTGCCCGCTGAATGCCAGTATGTAACTCTCTAAACTAAACCAAGTTTTTCATTTATATTCTAATTTCTACTTCACTTTGATTTCACTAATTTATTTACTTACGTACCACTCAACACCTCATAGGAAAAAATGACATTAGGGAAAAATATTTGTTTTGATGTCACCTACAACCTCCCAGAGTTTGTCGGTTAAAATACTTTTCACCCTGTACAAAAATTACTGCACGACCACGACGACACAACACAAGATGTTGATATCAGTTACACGTTCGCCGCGTGTTGTTCAGTACTTCGCTACACAACACAGGCTCCCAAACACGGCCTGCCTCAGCCCCGTGCAGTCTCCACCCGGGCTGTGATGGATTCCCACCCCACCCCACCTGCACCGGCTGACCCCTTGCGGCTCTGCCCTGACCCATCTCCCAGAGACGTCCGGTCACGCGAAACGCCGATCTGGCCACCCCCCAGAGATCTCCTCCACCTCTCCCTGATGCGGCCGGCCGGCGCCTCCTTTATCTGCGGACAATAACGGGCAAACACCCACTTCCAGAACCATTGCTGCGGCGCCAAAAGTTCCGCGCCAGCAGTTTACTCATTTCGCACCCTCTTACTTCCTTACAATGTTCCGCCCTTCTCTCATAACACCCCCTCCCAACTCTCAGCCCTCTGCCTCCCTTCCACCTTCACACTTCTGTTTTTCTCTCCAGCAGCTTCTCACTTCAGCTCCGCAGTGCCAATACACAGGGTGGTCGGAAATTCCCGTTACAAACTTCTAGGTCATGTAGAGGGTAGTGAGTACATAACATTTTGAATAGGAACCCATGTCCGGAATCGTATCGTTTCCGTTCTACCACAGCTTCAGTTCAGATGCGTACCTCGTCAATGTCTGCTTAGGGCAAGAGAAACGTCTCAGAGTTCCCTGTCCTGGTATGCAACAGGGTAGACACGATGACGTGTACTACGTCAAACGATCCCCAGATGTTACTTATTGTCCGCTTTGCCGTGAGACCGAGTCAAAACCTGTGCATCACCGATAGAGGAAACATGGTGTGAGCGTGGGGTTGCTATTCTGTTATTTTGCGCAACGGATTAACCTGAGATGTACCCTTTACCCTGTGGCTCCTGCAAGATGCAATTTCCACCCCCACACTACTACAGAAGTCATACAGACGCTCCTAACGTTCTAAAGAGAAATGCCTGAAAAACTTTCAGCAATAACATCTTTTGGAGTCGTCTACTGTGAGGAAATGACACAAAAATTCACAAAATTTCTTACGTAACTAGTGGGATACTTGGGTACTGGAGTAGTGCTAGTTAGTGTAAGAAAAACATGAAACTAACGAAACTTATTATTTATTTTGCGAAAATTCTGAGAAATCACAATGGCACTTTTAGTTATGAACTGAACAAGTTATATCCTGGTTCTTTTCGGAATGTGAAGTTACCTCTCAAGGATAGGATTCGCTAATGAAATACAAAGTTTAAGATTGTTGTTGACTTGGCAGAATGGCTGAGAGGCGCGCCTACTCAACTTGAATAATTATCTGTTAGAATGTTGCTAGGTACGGTCGAGGCTGTCGCGTGTCAAATGCAGTGAAGTGTACTGTTGTGGAGGAAATATGGGGCTCGCAATAGCTGTAGCGCACAATACCGTAAGCTGCAATGACTGATGTCTGCAGTTCGATTCCCGGCGGGGTCAGGGATTTTCTCTGCCTCGTGATGACTGGGTGTTGTGTGATGTCCTTAGGTTAGTAACGTTTAAGTAGTTCTAAGTTCTAGGGGACTGATGACCATAGATGTTAAGTCCCATAATGCTCAGAGCCATTTGAACCATTTTCTTGCTGTCTGCGCCGCTCGCTGCTGACAAATAAGATAACTCTCGTTCTATCTGGACTGACCTTCGCCAATAAAACTCTCCCTACGCCTTGATGAAGTCAAGGACTCCTATTGGCCCCTAGTCTAACTATTGGCGTGGTACACCGGTCAGATAGCCAGTCCACTGCAATGGCACTCAAAATTCGCTCGCAGGCGTTTAACTGTAACTCTGTCCATTCACACCGCACAGTAAGTGTGGCGGCCAACACAGTGAACACCACTTAATCGCAAGGACACACTTCGATTCGCTCTCGACAGAGGTGCTCTCCCAGTGAAGTACTGAGGAGAGACTTGTTTCTCGCTGCAAGAGCGACAACGGAACGGCGCCTCTCCACACCAGACATGAAGGGGTATATCTTTCGGTCTCTTCCATTACTTCTTCAGCTCAAGGCGTCAGAAATATCGTCTGCCAATCAGCATTGCTCTTCTACAAAGGGAGAATGACGTTTCGTTTAAGGCGACCAATCCGGAAATCTGTAGAATCGGCGTTTGGCGTTTGATGTCTCCCTGTGAAAATCTCTGAAACTGCGTGCTGTGTGTAAAGAATGCGTAGGTTGAGCGCTCACACACAATGTAGCGGAATTTGCTTTTAAGCCAAACACGGGGTCGTTCCTCCTTTCCTGTCTGCTCTACGGGAGGTCACCGGCCGACATAGATGGGTTGGGACCGGCCTCCTGGAGTGTGGTTGCCTCTCTCTAACTAAAAGCTCCTGTGACCGTCGTGTCTGGAATGTATGTGTGTACGCCAGCCTCGAGTATTTCAACCACGGTGCGCACTTGCGATTTATTAGTTATTTTCATATCGTTTACATGAATTCATACAACATTCACTATCTTATCGAGTTTGCGTTCGAATGAAGCGTCTTGATGTTTGGAATACGATTGTGAGGGCGGAATATGTAAGTAATGAAGGTCAGGAGACCACGACGTCTTACAATGGTGCAGTACACGTTTGCGGAATACACAGACATGCTCCTCGTGTATGGCGAAGCTGGAGGTAACGGAAGAGCTGCTAGTCGGCTGTACCACGAACGTTTTCCACACCGTCACACTCCACCGCACAAACTGTTTGCCCAAGGTACACAACGTCTACGAGAAATGGGTACCTTCACCGTGAGGAGGCTGGACTGTGGTGCTTCACGGCGACGCCGCACTCCCGAATTTGAAGAAGGTGTACTGCGTCGCACTGAAGACAGCCCGTCAACGAGTTCGCGGATAATTGCGCGTGCAATGGCTGTTAGTCACAGTACCGTCTTGGACGTCCTGCATGAGCAACATTTACATCCGTACCACTTACAAAGTGTACACGCTATGGGTCCAGGCTTTCCGCAACGGCCGGCCGGTGTAGTGGGACGCGAAATTGAAGCGTCACCCATCCACCAGTGTCAGCCCAGTTTGCAGGTGAATATAAGTTTAATTTAGTTTTGTTTATGTATTTTTGTAATATTTTTTGTAACAGCTGTGAATTACCTAAAGTTTGTATTTTTTATATGTTTCATGTACGGAGAGGGCGGCGCAACGAACGGAGACAGCATCTTCGCTGCCGCGACCAGAGAGGAAATTGCTGGCCACTATACGTCGCGGGTCGACAGCCAAAGAGCAACAGAAGATCCTGGAACCGAGTTGTTGCGTCGTGCTTCTAAAAATTGAAAATGAATTTTTTGTACTCTTTTTGTATAACAATGACGTCATAGAGAGCTTAATCTTATTGAAAAAGTCAGTCCTAGTTTGTTAACGGTCAAGTTCACATATGTATGTAGGAAGCTAATAAATTAGTGGAGGTTACTAAAGTTGAAACACGTGTTCTGAGGATTTATTTATGCAGAATTATGTGAACTGATTAATAATACACTCCTGGAAATTGAAATAAGAACACCGTGAATTCATTGTCCCAGGAAGGGGAAACTTTATTGACACATTCCTGTGGTCAGATACATCACATGATCACACTGACAGAACCACAGGCACATAGACACAGGCAACAGAGCATGCACAATGTCGGCACTAGTACAGTGTATATCCACCTTTCGCAGCAATGCAGGCTGCTATTCTATTCTCCCATGGAGACGATCGTAGAGATGCTGGATGTAGTCCTGTGGAACGGCTTGCCATGCCATTTCCACCTGGCGCCTCAGTTGGACCAGCGTTCGTGCTGGACGTGCAGACCGCGTGAGACGACGCTTCATCCAGTCCCAAACATGCTCAATGGGGGACAGATCCGGAGATCTTGCTGGCCAGGGTAGTTGACTTACACCTTCTAGAGCACGTTGGGTGGCACGGGATACATGCGGACGTGCATTGTCCTGTTGGAACAGCAAGTTCCCTTGCCGGTCTAGGAATGGTAGAACGATGGGTTCGATGACGGTTTGGATGTACCGTGCACTCTTCAGTGTCCCCTCGACGATCACCAGTGGTGTACGGCCAGTGTAGGAGATCGCTCCCCACACCGTGATGCCGGGTGTTGGCCCTGTGTGCCTCGGTCGTATGCAGTCCTGATTGTGGCGCTCACCTGCACGGCGCCAAACACGCATACGACCATCATTGGCACCAAGGCAGAAGCGACTCTCATCGCTGAAGACGACACGTCTCCATTCGTCCCTCCATTCACGCCTGTCGCGACACCACTGGAGGCGGGCTGCACGATGTTGGGGCGTGAGCGGAAGACGGCCTAACGGTGTGCGGGACCGTAGCCCAGCTTCATGGAGACGGTTGCGAATGGTCCTCGCCGATACCCCAGGAGCAACAGTGTCCCTAATTTGCTGGGAGGTGGCGGTGCGGTCCCCTACGGCACTGCGTAGGATCCTACGGTCTTGGCGTGCATCCTTGCGTCGCTGCGGTCCGGTCCCAGATCGACGGGCACGTGCACCTTCCGCCGACCACTGGCGACAACATCGATGTACTGTGGAGACCTCACGCCCCACGTGTTGAGCAATTCGGCGGTACGTCCACCCGGCCTCCCGCATGCCCACTATACGCCCTCGCTCAAAGTCCGTCAACTGCACATACGGTTCACGTCCACGCTGTCGCGGCATGCTACCAGTGTTAAAGACTGCGATGGAGCTCCGTATACCACGGCAAACTGGCTGACACTGACAGCGACGGTGCTCAAATGCTGCGCAGCTAGCGCCATTCGACGGCCAACACCGCGGTTCCTGGTGTGTCCGCTGTGCCGTGCGTGTGATCATTGCTTGTACAGCCCTCTCGCAGTGTCCGGAGCAAGTATGGTGGGTCTGACACACCGGTGTCAATGTGTTCTTTTTTCCATTTCCAGGAGTGTATATTTGACAAGATTATTGGATTTTGACAGCGTTCATCGCAACTTCGAATCTGAAAAGTTTAGTCAATGTGTGATTCTGATATCGATTAAGTCAAGATAACGTGTGTCAATATAAGTTCTGAGGACAAACAAACGAAATTTAAATTGAAAGCGTTTACGCAAACCAATTGCCCAAAGTGACGAAATTCTTTGCTTACGACTCAACTGATGTTTTACAGTTTCGTTCAAGAACCATTCTGTGACAATTTAAAAAGAATATAAATCATTTTGAAGTGGGTTGTAACTGACGTAGGTGACGAAGTCTGCACATGGTCATAGGTCGAAAGAAAACCATTTATAAACAAACCTATACGTCGTTACACTACACCGGACTGGCCAAGCGGTTCTAGGCGCTACAGTCTGGAACCGCGCGACCGCTACGGTCGCAGGTTCAAATCCTGCCTCGGGCATGGATGTGTGTGATGTCTTTAGGTTAGTTAGGTTTAAGTAGTTCTAAGTTCTAGGGGAGTGATGACGTGAGAAGTTAAGTCCTATAGTGCTCATAGCCATTTGAACCATTTTTCCACAACGCGTCGCCTTCTGCGCACGTTTCCTGCACCGTTGCATCGACGCGCCCCTGTCTCCACGTCTAGTTCTCTTCACAGATGAATGTAGGTTCACAAGGGATTGTGTTCTGAATGCTCGAAATAGCCATGTCTGGGCGGACGAAAACCCTCATGTTCGGGGATTTCAAGACAGGTTCGGAATTAATGTGTGGGCAGGTATTCTGGACGGTCATGTGGTTGGACCGGACCATACCTCCTTCCATCCAAGCTCACGAGTCCCGCATATTTAGTCTTCCTTCGACACGTAATGGACCCGTTCTTCGAAGCTGTGCCACTGAATGTCCGTCAGGAAATGTGGTTTCAGCACTTTTCACTGGCTGTCCGGAGACATCTCAACAGACGGTATGGTGAAAGATGGATAGGCCGTGGTTGCCCAACCGCGTGGCCGCCACGATCACCGGATTTAACCCCTATGGACTACTTCTTGTGGGGTCGTATGAAGAGCCTAATTTATGAGACACCTGTAGAGACAGAGGAAGATCTGCTGGCACGAGAACTGGCCGCTGCACAAGACACTGAAGAGACACCAGGTGGGATGGAGAGAGTGTACCAGAACATGCTTTGGAGGTACAATGTGTGTAACAACGTTGGTGGTCGCCACATCGAGCCACTGTTGTAATGCATCGGTACGTTGCGGCGGGTGCCGTAGATACTGGGTTCTTGTTGTTGTCGACTAATGTAAACCATAAGCTGTAAGTTCTCATGCAAATGCGTAAGTAATAACGGAATGGATTGCGACAATTGTACTGGGTCACGCCTAAGTACATTCCTCAGGTGGTTGTAGATGAGATAATCATCTGCATTGAAACTATCGTAGAACGGAAACGATACGTTTCCGGACATGGGTTCCTATTCAAAATGTTATGTATTCACTACCCTCTACATGTCCTATAAGTTTGTAACGGGAGTTTCCGACCATCCTGTATGATTTACAGAGTAGGGAAGAACGATGCGCCGGCCGGTGTGGCCGAGCGGTTCTAGGCGCTACAGTCTGGAGCCGAGTGATCGCTACAGTCGCAGGTTCGAATCCTGTCTCGGGCATGAATGTGTGTGATGTCCTTAGGTTAGTTAGGTTTAAGTAGTTCTAAGTTCTAGGGGACTGATGATCTCAGCAGTTAAGTCCCATAGTGCTCAGAGCCATTTGAGAACGGTGCAAGGGAATGTTACTATCAAAAATTCTGTTCGTAAAATTCTAAAAGTTCCTGAAGTTTCATCCATGTGTGCATAACTCAGTGCTTACTGGAACGTCACAGATAAGATAACATTACTTTCGGATAACTAAGTTTTATAAAACCACACATCCATCCTAATGGTTGCATCGCGCCATATGACTTTCAGACAACTAACTCTATGAGACACCACATCCATCCTAATGTTTGTGTCGCGCAGAAAAACTCACACATCGTTTTATGATGTTTAATTTTTCAGCTTATTTATCTGGTTTTACAATTAAATTTTGTTTTACTGTGGTAAATAATTAGAATTAGATATTGGCATTGATTAGATACGTCAATATAAACTACGCATACAGTAGCAATAAAATACTGATCCTGGACTAAATATCGCCGTGACCTTAAACCGCTACCCCAACCTACCGTCCTAATGCCTTCTCTGACCCACCTCCTAGCCCACTCCCCTCTCCTATCCTAAGCCATACCCCTTGCTCTTCCCAACACAAGCCACATCCTATTTTTCAGAATATGTCAATCAGAGAGCTTATAAACCAGTTGTGTAACGCATATTTACACTACTCGCCACTAAAATTGCTACACCAAGAAGAAATGCAGATGATAAACGGGTATTCATTGGACAAATATATTATACTATAACTGACATGTCATTACATTGTCACTCAATGTGGGTGCATAGATCCTGAGAAATCAGTACCCAGAACAACCACCTCTGGCCGTAATAACGGCCTTGATACGCCTGGGCATAGAGTCAAACGGAGCTTGGATGGCGTGTACAGGTACAGCTGCCCATGCAGCTTCAACACGATACCACAGTTCATCAAGAGTAGTGACTGGCGTATTGTCACGAGCCAGTTGCTCGGCCACTATTGACCAGACGTTTTCAATTGGTGAGAGATCTGGAGAATGTGCTGGCCAGGGCAGCAGTCGAACATTTTCTGTATCCAGAAAGGCCCGTACAGGACCTGCAACATGCGGTCGTTGCATTATCCTGCTGAAATGTAGGGTTTCGCAGGGATCGAATCAAGGGTAGAGCCACGGGTCGTAACACATGCGAACACATGCGAACAAGAGGTGACCGAGACGTGTAACCAATGGCACCCATACCATCACGCCGGTCGAGATGCCAGTATGGCGATGACGAATACACGCTTCCAATGTGCGTTCACCACAATGTCGCCAAACACGGATGCGACCATCACGATGCTGTAAACAGAACCTGGATTCGTCCGAAAAAATGACGTTTTGTCACTCGTGCACCCAGGTTCGTCGCCGAGTACACCATCGCAGGCGCTCCTGTCTGTGATGCAGCGTCAAGGGTAACCGCAGCCACGGTCTCCGAGATGATAGTTCATGCTGCTGCAAACGTCGTCGAACTGTTCGTACAGATGGTTGTTGTCTTGCAAACGTCCCCATCTGTTGACTCAGGAGTCGTGACGTGGCTGCACGATCCGTTACAGCCATGCAGATAAGATGCCTGTCATCTCGACTGCTAGTGGTACGAGGCCGTTGGGATCCAGCACGGCGTTCCGTATTACCCTCCTGAACCCACCGATTCCAGCCGGCCGAAGTGGCCGTGCGGTTAAAGGCGTTGCAGTCTGGAACCGCAAGACCTCTACGGTCGCAGGTTCGAATCCTGCCTCGGGCATGGATGTTTGTGATGTCCTTAGGTTAGTTAGGTTTAACTAGTTCTAAGTTCTAGGGGACTAATGACCTCAGTAGTTAAGTCCCATAGTGCTCAGAGTCATTTGAACCATTTTTGAACCACCGATTCCATATTCTGGTAACAGCCATTGGACCTCGACCAACGCGAGCAGCAATGTCGCGATACGATAAACCGCAATCGCGATAGGCTACAATCCGACCTTTATCAAAGTCGGAAACGCGTTGGTACGCAATTCTGCTCCTTACACGAGGCATTACAACAACGTTTCACCAGGCAACGCCGGTCAACTGCTGTTTGTGTGTGAGAAATCGGTTGGAAACTTTCCTCATGTCAGCACGTTGTAGGCGTCGCCACCGGCGCCAACCTTGTGTGAATGCTCTGAAAAGCTAAACATTCGCGTATCGCAGCATCTTCTTCCTGTCGGTTAAATTTCGCGTCTGTAGCACGTCATCTTCGTGGTGTAACAATTTTAATGGCCAGTGGTGTAGATGTTCCAAATAGAGTTTAGTATATCGCTACAACAGAAGTGAAACTGCCAGTCAGAGATCTTCCTATGGCAAAAATGTATGGAGCATGACATAATTTCGACCCAGTGGAGAAGGCAGTTGTGTAATTGTCCACCTTGCAGGTCAGAACATGTGTGTGTTTCGCTTGTCCACACACAGCCAAGACGTCGTAGATGCACTCTCTAAAAGCTGTCATTTGATATAATCTAGACAGTTGTGTGCATTAATGAAGGAGATGGAATAAAGTCGCTTTCATAGCACATAAATTGCATCACTTCTACGTCTATAACCAATGTGTTACAATTACATTTTCATGATACACTACAACCAATGCATTACGTCTTCATTAACATGATAAAACCAAACTAAAACTCGTCCGAACAGGCCTTGGAGGGCCCAACGGTACCGACCGGCCGCCGTGTCATCCTCAGTTCACAGGCGTCACCGGATGTGGATATGGAGGGGCATGTGGTCAGCACACCGCTCTCCCGGACGTACGTCAGTTTCCGTGACCGGAGCCGCTACTTCTCAATAAAGTAGCTCCTCAGTTTGCCTCACAAGGGCTGAGTCATAATATATACAGCAGTTCATGACATCCATTTTTACAAATTTCAAAACTCCGCCATTTCTCTCCCCACATCCACCACTGCTGGCGGCTCACGTCCAACTGCGCAACGCTACGCGCTGTTCACATCCAGCTGCCCAACACTACAATGGCAGACAACAATGCAAACTAGCTACAGACTGCACACAGCACAGCCAGTGATTTTCATACAGAGCGCTACGTAACGTTACCATTAAAAAAACCTAAACAGCCTACTTACATAGCCCCCATGCTCCCCACAAGAAAATTTTACAAATTGTTTTGGGCACTGGCCAATACAGATTTGAAAAAAAATTTTCATATTTACAGTGAGAAAAATATCAAATGCACACACTTATTAATACAATGTTGGTCAAAAGCTAACATTTTCTCACAGTCCATAAAGACAGTCCTGATCATTCATCACAGTGAAACTGCCGTTTCTTTTCTCAAAGTCTGAGCAGTAAAAGACAATGCACACGGAAGTAGTGGATTTCCATGCAGTCTTGAAGAAGTAGTGTTGTCCTTCCAACGGAAAGACAGTGCTGACTCTCGACATGCAGACAGGTAATGGGCCACAACAGAGCAAACCCACAGCAGAGTCATTCGAAGTTTTGAAGAATATTGGTAGGTAGGTCATCACAGAGTAGACCACTGTAGTCCTGGTAGAGATTACGGTATTGGTGGGCCACCAGAGGTGCAGACACACTGCAGTCCTTGTAGAAATGATGGTATTGGTGGATCATCAAAGATGTAGACCCACAGTAGTCCTTGTAGAGATGGACAGCAGCCATCTGCTGCGACTGTGCAGGTGCACAATCACCATCGAAGAGTCTAGCAGACAAGATAGCAAGTCCATAAACCACCACTTGTACACTCACAAAGTTTTTCGGATTGTCCTTAGAACCAGCAGTGCTGTTATCCAGTCCCTTGCAGAATTATTAACACATGTGCAAACACTAACAGTCCCCACTTCTCACATATTGTCCATATACCATGACCAACAGAAACGTGTACAGTGAAATGGAACTTACAAGTTAATAATATGATGAACTGGTGTCAATTACAATTTTATAACATAAGAATACAATTACAAGGTACAAAATACATCATTAAGGAACATAACAATACAGATAACATTTGTGGTCATATGGGCTTTACAAAAGAATTGAACTAACATATACATCAGTGTTACAGGAATTATGTCATAAGTAAATACATAAAAGAGCAGAATAACTTTTGAAACATCAACTTTACACATGAGCATTAAAACAGAATAAATAATGTCTAAACATCTTTACAAAGTAATAACATATTATTAATGCCAATTATATTTGAGGATAACAGTATTCCTCATCATAGTGAATGTAACTTAGTATTAGAAGAAGAAAAAATTCTATGAAACTACACAGAGACAGGAAGAAAACAAATACACAAGGGTATACAAACACATAGTGGGATAACACAAAAGGAAAGGACAGGGTTTGTTTTCAGTGTAACATTTGGTACTGCAGTCCAACCCAAAACTTCATTCCATAAATCTGTCGTCTTATTTCGATATTTGCTCCAGCCAAAAAAATCCTATCCAAGCATGCTTTCTGTATTTTTCTCGTATAACCTCTCAGTGCATTTCTTCAAATTCATCGCAACTCATTCTCTTATAGGCTACCCCCTCTTAAGCTAACTTAAATCTACTGATCTCAGATATATATACCAAGGGTCGAGGCAATGCAGCAGCACAGAACAATTAACACAAACAGCAATGACAAAAAAATTCACATTGGCAAAGCAATTGCAATATTACAACTAATATAAGGCACTGTGCAGCAAACAAGGAAAATAAATCCGTAGTAAAACTGGCTTAACAGCGTAATACAAAGTCAAATTCAGTAACACTATGCCTGGCAAACAGCAGTAGCAAATGCTATAACTTATACCTAAACATGACATAGCTCAAGCAGAAAAAATATTACAGTAAAGATGGCCATGTCTAATACCTATGTCACATCTTAGTGTCTATGTAATTAAAGTGGTGCACCACAAAAACTTATTGTAAAAAAAATATTACCATGTACTTGAAAAGAATATTATGTATGCAGTTACTGTTACTAGTCCCTTCTTATTGTTCTTTCCTTTCCAAGTGCTCCTTTTTTGAAGAATGTGGATCACAAAATTATTATTTAATAGATCTGTTGACAGAAAGTGTTCACATTAGCAAATGCATTTTATTTTATTTTATAAAACCAATGCTGCAACACAGCTGGAAACTAGATATCAAATGAAATAAGCAACTATGAAAAGCAAAGCATAAAAATATCATTCAATAGTCATGTGACATTTCATAAGTTAGTAGAAATTCTCTCAACTCTCGTAGAAAGACGCTTGTCATAATCAGGTGTGCAGATGTAAGTATCTTTCCAAGTAATGAGCGTGTCGTATTTGCGATGCTTTCTCTAAAGGAATGTCAATGGCTAGGATAATGGCCTCTTTTTTTCCCACCTAATGGCTTTCTTTTGTCAGACGACTACCTCTCAGCTGGGTGCCCAAAACGCATTACGTCAAGTTCACTTACCTTTCTTACTGAAATATTTACGGCAGCAGTTTCTGCTACAGTGGCAGTCTCATATAAAAAAATTCCACAGGTTGAGAATTTGCGTTACAAATGTGTAGAAACAAAATCCTATTGATATAACAGTGTCCAAAAAAATTTTCGTCGGCATTGTAATACATTCACGCATTTACATACATTTCATAGCTCTTAAAGTACGATTCTTGGTTTCCGACAACCTTATTCACAAACCAGAGTCCCTAACCACTAATTATTCCTTACCTCATTACATATATACATATTTGTCGACACTTCTTCAATATTTCATCATAACAGATATGTAGCATAATCAAATAACTCATATAGCATCAGCTTATTAATCATAAACAGACCTCAGCAGCATAATACACATCGTCGTCGTAAGAATAACATCATAACACCTCAGTCAAATCTCAAAATCGTCGTAGCTTCCTCCAATAATTTCAAAACCTAAAACAAATTCTCTGCTCATGTCAAAAGTGTCATCTGCCTCAAACGTACTTTAAAAATCATGATCCCATACCAAATATATCTTTCAAAGCTCTCATAATATCACAATGGGTCCGAAAAAATATGAACAGCTCACAAAGTACAGACAAAATACAATTTCGTAAGTGTGAAGTAATCCAACTCTGTAATTGCATAAACATGTGTCACTGACGTAATAAAAAAGTTTGTCTCTCTCAGTTAAATGATCAGATAGCTGTGTAATTATGTGTTAGAGAAATATGGTACCGATGTGTAAAGTTGTATAAGCAAATACCATATTAGCTAGGGCTTGTGCTTGCCAAACACATGGTACACAAAGTAGGCGTGTACCCCCCTGAGGATTAATGTAATTATACCCTCAGGTGTTACAGATTACAGCAATGGAATGAAATGTATCACGGAAAACTTTCTTTGTAATTCAAAAATCTTTAAAAATAAATGTTTTAAGTACAAAATTAATCACTGAAATTCGTGTCCTGTAACGCTAAATGTGCATCTTGTTGAAACATAATCTCTGTGGAAGTGTCGTAGTTATTGTCCTCTGAAAGCTAAGTTTTGCAGAAGCCAGTGTGCTTACCTCATGATAAACAAAAGTGAAATGCTTTGCATATAGATATCTTAGTTATTACGCTTATTGTTGTGATGAAGAAATTACTGTGCTGTAACGTATTGTTGTGCTACGGAAAAGGCTGTCTCATTGTAGCTATACCACAAAAGTTACTACTAAAACATGTTTTACTTTCCAGAATAATTCAGAAAAACTGTGCAGATATAAAACAGAAACACAGCAAAAGCAACATTGTAAATTGTCACTCATTAGTAGCGTCGTGATAAAATCGTGTAGCTGTCATATAAACTAACCACTGTGTCATCTGGTATCTCACAGAAAGTACTTTAAATCCAGAATGTATTTTCAAGTAAACCAAAATGTTGCATTAAAATCTCATTAGCAGTACTGGTATATGTTCTAAGTATAGTCATTACGTAATCGTGCAACTAACAAGCAAGAATGCACACACACAATAACACTGTGTCGTCTGTTCACAATAACAATGCATTCGTAATTGGGTTTGAAAGATACTGATTCTTGTGCAACATGTCTTCAAAATATTTGACAAGACTGGAAAATTCAGATCGTTCAAAGTGCTTCATCATCATGATACTATGTTTTACTCGGTCTTGTGTAGCTTGAGACCAATATGCTGAGAGGAAGGCATGATAAAATTCTCCTTCACTGTGACAATCGTGAATGACCGATCGCATTCTTACAGCTGGTTCATTCTCTAAATAGCCACACATAAATTCTAACCTGTGCTCCAATGACCAGTTGGGAGGAAAACAATGAGAGAATTGATGGAGCCACGCTTGTGGATGAATGTCGTTGGCAGAATTCTTAAACGTTTTGAATTTACGTGTAGTAATGAACAGCTTATAGTCAAAATCATCGTGTCGGCGAGTAGCATATCGGTCATTGTTACGTCGTGTCGGCGGTTCCATCTCAAAATTCGGTGCACCTTGCCAATTTCTTTCATAATTTCCGAAATGCCCTGTGTTATTGTTTTGTGGCTTTTCCGTATTTCTAAGTTCCTCTTCCCGTGTTGGAACGCGAGTGTCCTCTGAAATATGAAATTTTTGTATTACTTGTGCCAACTGATCTTGTACTTCCCGGATTTCTCTTTTGTATTGC